>NC_064028.1:19797778-20422778 GCF_917208135.1 Athalia rosae | reverse complement strand
GTCAAGATACGATATAAATTTTTTTTAAGAAGAGAGTCTTGGACAGCGTCGACATCCCGCGGAAAATATTCAAACCAACATTATTAACCAGGGGCGTAACGACTGGACACCGATCGGGGGGCTCGAAATATTTTCACTCGTACTCTCGAAATTTGAGAAATTTGAGTAACGCCTTTTTTCATCTCGATTCGAGGCGATGGAAAGGAAAAAATTTCCCCCATTTCGATCGATCGGTTTGATCTTTTTGCGATTCTTCCATCGTATCTCCTCATTTCGTTATCGCATAATGCGTATTGTACGTGGTCAGTATTTATTTGTAAGCGAGCTATCCCGTGGATAGCTTTATACGTGTGTATTTATGTGTTACGACCGATAGTTCAGTTTATATATATCTGTGCCGATACCTAAAGCGTTGGATAATATTTGTACACGTAAAATGTTCTCCCAGTCATTCATTCAATTGCCGATTCGTTCTCTTCTTCTACTCCTATTGTGAGATGAAGTGGACGATGTGAAATAATCGATTACAGTGAAACTCCGATCGGTTCGGGATTATTTCTCGTCCGCTTGACGTTCGAAGGTCCCAAATCGTATACCTGATGTTCCAAAAATGCGAATCCCCGTTAAGCCAGACGACTCTAATTAGAAACAATCGGGAACCGTGAAATTTTCTTTATTACGTTCGGAGGGTTTCCTGGAACCGATCAGCTCGGATTTTTACTACGTCGCCCTCCTGCGGGTTCCGATTTTCGAAACGAAGAGGAATTTGAGCGCGAATCGGAGCGTACGAATTTCCGAACTCGCCGATCGATGAGATTTTTCCATTTTCTAGATACAGCACTGGAGGCGCAGCGTCATGAAACACACGAAACGCACACACTTCTTCATTGACGTACGTACGTATCCAACGATGAGAATGACGAATACTACGACGACGAAATTGTAATACAAGTCCTCGTACGGATGTACTTTACACACGTGCGACACGAGCGCACACGTACCCAATTCACAAAAGAATATGAGTTGATTCTTTCTCCGACAATGTGTCATACCACGTTGCCTTCCGAATTGTGCAGCGTTCAAATTCCCAAGCGCAAGGTGTGGTTTGTACGCTCCGATCGATTTGTCAGCGGTCATCGTTTGATGGGCTTTCGTCATTCCGATCGAAACAGACCAATCGATGGAACCTTTGCTTTTGTACTTTGTTTTTTTTTTTTTTTACTTCTCGTACCGCGCGTGCAGATTCGATTTCGAACGCCACACCGACGAACAAACGAACGCGAACTGGATATCAACCTCGACCATCCTTCGTTTTAAAACGAACGCATTTTTTATTATCTCAATCTATTCTACATGAGCGCGACGATGACCAATCATCTGATTCATTCTACAGCGACTACTATCATCACCCACACTTCGAAGAGGGCACGCGGAGGCTGTAGGGCGTGGTTCTTTTTTGAACTGTCAAAAAAATTCGAATGAAAAAGTCCTTGGAACACGCTCTAGTCGGTTGCTATTCAAACTCTGGTTCGTTAGGTATTCAAATCTCCGTTCGATTCTAACGATTCGTCATTTGGTTTCTCATGGAGTTCAGCCACCGATCCGCCGCGACCGGTATCGATGAATGGCTCTCCAGGTATCGCGTTGATACGGTGATACCGATAGCTACGTCGTAACTTGGCGTAGAAAAAAAAACCATTGAATGAAACCGAACACGCCGATAAATGGTACTTAAATTCGCGTAAATGTCCGTAGATTCCGACGATCGACGATTGAAAGGGGTTGACTGGTGTAAAGTTGATAAAATTAAGAAAAAAAAACTCACCTCATCTGCTAGCTTCCCTTTGGACGCCATCTTGTCAACAGTATGGCAACTGCTACCAGATACTAATAGTAGAACTTTTGTACGCGTGTAAAACTTTGATATATACGAATATAGAGGTAATTTCACCGTACATGTATGGATGTGTACGGGTGTACTTTGTTCGACGCGTAAACACTGAACTAAGTACAAGTCTCGGAAGAAGCAGAATAACGAAAAGAATGTCGATCACCATCAACGTATTCGATTCGCCTCTCGTTGAGCTTGAAATTTGAAATGATCGTAGAATAAAAGCGACTCGCGTGATGCCAGTAGCATCAGCGGCGGCAGCACAGCAATAAAGTTCAGTACAGTTCAAGAATAGCGAATATAGGTGTTGTTGGTCAATCGAGTCCCCGCGGTATGATGCGACTAACTAAACTTGTATATCACGTTCATGCGTTGGTTGGTCGGTCGGTTGGATGGATGAATATAGTGCTCATCGTCCGTACACTATAGCTGGTTATTACAGCTGCCGCTTGTTCTGCACACATTCCATTCTCCTCTCTCTTTTATCATCGTATTACCTATTATGCACTCTATCTTTCCTTCTTTCTTCCTATCTTATACGTAGTATAAATTTAGTACAACGGCACGTCACTTCACTCAACTTTGCTTCACTTTATTCACAACTCTACGATACGATACGATACTTCGCTGCACCAGAGACAGCTATATAATGTGAAGACCGGCCCACCTCTCTCCAACGTATTTCATTAAATACAACGTTCATTCCCCACCTTGTATATATTCCCCACTTACTCTCTCTTTCCACTCATATATTTCCATCTCTACCTTCTGCCGTACTCTATACACAAACACGGAACAGGTAGCACACCTTGCCATGCTCAACCGAACTCACCCGAAAGGTCTGAAAATAAATACAAGAAAAAAAACACCTGTGCCGATCGTTTCGGAGTAAAACAGGGCCCGGGCCCTCAGGTTCTTCACTTCGGGACTCTTCGGAACTTTCTCGAGTCGAGTAGCGGCCAGGGCTTTCGTAATTTCATCGTTTTCAAATAATCGACGATTTTCTTCTGCCCTCCGATCGCCCGATCATCGTTTCAAACTCGCACACTCCATACGGATAAGACGAAAAGTAGTAGAGGGTGAGGAAGAGAAGTGGAAAAGGAGAAGGGAAAAAATAAAAAGGAAATGGGGTGTACGAGGATGTGGGTCAAACATGAGCCTGAACCGGCCCTCCCCCCTCGATTTCCAACCCACCGACGTTGGGGCGCAACCGCCTCGGAAAGCGATGGAAAATTTCTTAATCCCCACAATTATTCGACCCCGTGAACGTTTGTTCGGTAACAGATAATGCCAAGACTTAATTTTTTCATAAATAAAATAAGCCGCCACGTATCGCTCGTTCGTTTCTTCACCACTTCGTACAAGGGATGAAATCGATGGATTGCTTCATGTAATTTCATCCATAAGAACGCCGAGTGATCCGCGGGGTATTAAATTCAGCCATTGATTTAATTCGAGAACTCCACATCAACTTCCATATCCCGCTGCGTGTCATGTGGTTTTTCTATAGCTTTTATGGATACCGCATTGATTCGACTCGGGTGTGTTGGGGTGTATGAGACGGACCGATTGCGGATTGGGGTTGAAGTTGGCGGTTGGTCTAAAAACGGCGAATGAATAACACTCATCGGAAGAAAAAGTATACGATTAATTTATTATACGATGAGGAGAAAAGATTCGATCAAGTTCGGTCGGTGACTTTGGCAGGAATTATCAAGCAGACCTGGGCGTCACCCTTGTCGTCGACCAGCGAGAATTCGATGTCAAGGGATACTTTTGGGTACTCCGCCAGAATTGGCATCCGTAAAGCGTAAGTTATTTCTTCATTCACGTCCAGAGGACAGACAGCGTTTGTTAGAGAGTCACAAGCATTCTCCTGTCCGATATCGTACGACACGTACAGGCCAAAGACTATGGCTCGTACCTTCGGCTTCAAAAACTCCGTTTCGGCAGCTGTGAAAATTCGAATTACACTCGTTTGCGCAGAGTCATTGCGCTTGGAAAATCGTTCACGTTCCTCGAAGCGAATCGTGTTATTTTGATATTTTTTTTTTCAAGGCCACATTTACATGGAAAATATCGTGATTTCTTCTACTTACTGACTTCGAAGTCCCATTCGGCTTCCGCAGTTTCACCTGTGTAAAGCAGGCACCGTTCAGATGTACAGGTATTCATACGAAAATCAATTGGAGTCGGTGCGCCCGATTTGCACTTTCTGAAGGGGGCACTGGATGCCCGAATACCGGTGGCCAGGCACAGGGCGAAGATAACAACGGCTGCTGTGAAATTAGAAAAAATTATTGCAAAGACTTCATCTGCGGTAGATGAAAAAGAACGGAAAATAGAAATAGAGAAATTCATCATGTACAACGTGAGATAAACCTGACTCAGAATAACCACAAATGTTTTAACAAACAGAACAAGTTTCTAAACTATGATGTATAAATTTGTATATAATTTTTAATCACCGAGTTTCGTGTACGTCATGGTGCGTTCTGGAGGTAATCTGATCGAATAGTGACTGGAAATTGAAAATTTCTGTATTTATATACTTCTGGAAATATCTAATCAAACACCTGCTATGAACTACTGATATGATGGACAGACACCATGTTGATTACAGTCACCGGCCACCTGCGACTGAAAATCACTTCTACATCGTAGTATTACATGATTTTATATTAGTCACACCTCGTTTATTTTTCTTCTTATTTTCGAGATGTCCCAAATGCTCGAAAATTTCCCACCTACATCCGAACGGAGATTCATTCATCCGATATCACCTCCACTTCACTCCTTTATTAGAGCATTCATTCAGTTTAATCCACTTCTAATTTTTTTTTCAATTAATTTTATCTTTCTCTCAGTTATATCACAGATGAGATGTTCTTCGGTGTAAATTTTCCGCTAACTTTTGTTCGTTATTTTTCCCCCAATTACATTGAATTATTTGCCTATAGATCGCAGACGAAATTCCGGTTCGATATGCATCTAATATGAATTCAGATATGGTTTCGATTATTCCGTAACATCTACCCGCGTTTCAATTATCGATAGCGATGAAATAAATTACAATTTTACATCAACGGAATCTAATTTAATTAATGGTCTCCGGTTTAATGCTCTGTGCGGAATTTCTCACGTTATTTCACGTATGTATTCCTATATATTGATTTCATACTAATCCGATAAATCGCGGTTCATTTTCCAAGGATTTCTCTTTTCTAATTCAACAGGCAATACAAGTACGAATAATTAGTCTTCGATAGAAGCACGTGTTCGGTGTGAAAAAAGAGAGATCATATCGATGGTCTGTACAAATATTGTTATCGATCGATCGGACGATAAACAATGATCAAGAGATTTAATTTAGATCTGCAGCAACACCTGCAGAATCTACAAAGTTGCATCGTAAGGCTTACGTAGGTGTAGTTCACCCAAGCGATTGTGAGTCATTCTTTTCTTCTTATCAATTGTAAGAAGTAAAAATGAATAAACAAATTACTTCTAAGCCGAGTGAAGTTTGTTTGGTTGTATTTCGCTTGACCACATGCATTGAGAGATGTTGTATTTGATTTTTAGCGCTCATTTCAATCGGACATCATTATCTATATTTTCATGTAAAAACTTTTTGATCCAGGTTACCAGTCTATGTGATTATTTTTCTAGCATTTTCTTTTCCGATCATAGGAAACGTAATTCATGTATCTCGTATGCATATTATGAATAGAATTGAAAAATAGATCTTGGAATCACCAGAAATTTATTCAATTTTGTATTTTATCATTCTGCTTTTTGTCAACCCTTTCAATACTATTCTGCTTTTTTCTTTTTTTCCCATCTTATTTTCAAGTACATCATACGTGCACTATGATAAGTTGAACTCATTGATTTTTTTCTACAAAAGTTTCATTCGAATAATGATTCAATTATTCTTATTTTCAACGACGTTTGTTGTTCATTTCTGTTTTACCTACATGGAGTAAATAATCGGAGTGGGGAGCGCATTGTTCAATTGTTAATATCCCGATCCTGTCTACGGTAATATCTACCGACTGTCGAGAAGGCAGCCGATTGTAGATACATGTCGAATATTTTTCATGCGTCAACAAATGTTATCATTTGTTGATAAACCAGACGTGTTCAACAATGAATCGTTGGAATAAAAGGAACAATACTGCCGCGAACAAATAAATGTCATGATTTTTCTTTATTCTTTTGCCCGTTACAGATTATCACAAGATATGAATGTATCATTGCAGTTCGTATTATTTGCCCAACATAAAGTATAACTCTTTCATTGTTTTTCTACCTGCAAACGTGATTTTCATTCAAGTATATCATTGATGAAAAATTGTCGAGTAAAATCTTATCAAAGTCTCAGAAGCTCAATATGACACTCAGCTTGTAGCATATGAGTGATACGTTCGCCTTGTCTGTTATAGTCCACTTCAGCGTTGCCGGAAGCTAGAAGAAGCCAGAGAAGCAAATGAGAATACCATAAATTGTAAGAAAAAATGTGTGTAGCGGAAGGGGGGGGGGGGGAGGGATGTATAATTTTATGTAAATTTACCGGTGGTAGATCCGAAACTGTGAGCGTTGCCTGATATATTACCGAACCGGACATCGATGGACAACTGGTCAAGTCACGAAGACCGAGTCCAGTTTTCACCGAAGCGCATGGATCCGGAGTTACCTTGGCCGAGAGATTGATCTTATTCACCACGAAATAAACCTTTTGGATAACTTTCGAAGTATCGAATTCTGAAATGAAGAGAATTCTTTTTCACATCATCTGGAAATCCATGATTGATAATACCATAAGTATCAGGGTGGCGCATAAAAATGACTATTTTTCTCGCGTTTTCTATGAAAGTATATCAGTGTACCATGTTTTAAAAAAATTTAGAGCGAGTTTCAGAGATTAAGTTCAATCTTCGTTTCAAAATAGTCGTTTTTTGCACCACTCCAATAAGTATGTTATATGATATAACCTGATAATTAGCGAGAGAGAAGAATCGAACAAGGAAAATCATTTCACCTGATCCTTTAACCCGAATATTCGTAGTTACGTTCACCGTAGATCCAATTTTCAAACGGCACGGGTGTCTGTCGCATTGCGATACGCGAATGTCTTCAACGGTATAAATTGAACCTGTAAAAAACACCTATGAATTAAAAATGATTAATTACCACCAGCATTGCAGCGTGACGTTACTCGGATGACGTGGACAGTCCGTTATCGTTACAGACTGTGATTTGGGATCCAAAGTCAAAATAGTTTTTCATTTATTCATTTTATTTATTCCTTCAATGCATAATCACGTATTTTGAGCTCAGAAATTCGGAATCGCGAATTCGATCGGTCTATGCCAACGAAAAGCATATTAACACCAACAACTTGGCAATGAACTTAAGATAAGTGAAACGAAATAAAAGCAGACTCGTGTTATGAAATATTTTGGGGGGGGGGGGGGGGGGCTCGTTTTGTTTCACATTTGAAGAGTTTTTATTTTTGATGGACGCAGCATACTAATGGTAATACCAAAAACGTAGGAAGAGGCTGAAAATGAGTGAAAAAAAAATAAAGTTATGAGCTTGAAATTCACTAAAAAAATCCTGGATTACTATTAATTATTTTCCTTCTTTTTTTTTCCGCGGTCCTAATAAGAATATCTAATAACGAGTCGAGTGTGTTGATCATACGTGTGCATTTTTTGTTCCAATGTATCGACCACCTGTGAATATTATTATTCGGCTTGATATCCTCGATTAAAAACTGATGTTCACCCGAACTCGCACCACGAGATGAAATTCGCAATATTCCAAACGACGATACATACGTCCGAATTCGATTATGTTATATTCAATTCACAGGTATATACCTATTATTCAGAATTTTTTGTTCATGAAATGATCGAAAACAAAAGCAAAAAAATAAATCGTAATACTAAAAATCGAACATCTTCTCAAGGGAGATTGAAATTTGATAATTACACGTAGATACGCAACAAACGCAAAAGGCTTTATACACGATCAAAAATCAGCAATTAATTTCTTTATAAAATCACTGTTAAGATAACAAGGGAATGAAACACTCTCGATAAAACATAAACGCGTATAATAGTTGAAATCCTTAAATCTGATATAATAAAATGCATACCGTTTCCACACTTTTTTTCCACGAGTTTATTTTCCGAAACAAAATGGCGCTCGCGTTAAAAAACGAACAAAGTATGCACGGGCTTACAAGTGTAGTACATGTTATAATACCGCACGTGTTACGCCCCTGTTTTCCAGAAAATCTAATTACAATTGTTATTTTAATTTATAATAAAAGAAAACGAGAGCCGTATAGTTATATACAGTTATCTATATCTATACATTTTGCGTACATCGCGCGATACGTCGATGAAACTAAACACACAGGAAATTAAGCAGCACGTATACCTCTGATCGACACGCGAACAACGTGCCGGAAATTAATGAAACGAACCTCCTCGCGATCGCTGTACTCTTCAACTTTATATTATAAGTATACAGGTGTATGTAATAAAAAACACAAAGGAAAAATTACGCTGCTACTTTTATTTTGTATTTTTTTTTTTTTTTTCTAATTTTTTTTCTCGATATCTGTTAGCTTATGTACCTACATGAAAATATACGATTTATATATTTTATACATAGCTGTACATGAATGTTAATTATTCTCCGCGAATGTAATGTACACACACTATATCATACGGTATGAGGAGATAATTTTTTCGCAGAAGTACGACAGTTGAAAAATTCTTCGACGCGGGGCTGCGTCCGCAGCCTGAAATTGTTGGGAAAATCGCGATAAAAGTAGAGTTTTTAATAAATTTGAAAACCAGTCGACGATCCTCGATTATACGTGACAGGAATTAAAGAACCAACAAACGGATCGTATCAATAATTCCATAGATTGCAAATAGAAAAAAGCTCACCGCAATCCTCGAACGGCAAGCTAAAGGCTTCAATGAATTTCGGTTTAAACACCGATAGCACAGCGCAGCACAAAACGATTAATTTTAATCGCATCATCGGATATGTAGACGCGTATCTGTGTGGAAACTATATCCAGTCGCCGTTGAAAAAACGAAAAACCAAAAAACAAACTATGAACCGAAAATATCCCTCACAAGATCATCAACGATAGCGAAAGTTTATTTATTATTGCGCATACGATATTTACGATAAATACATAGGTATTTGACCACCTCGCCGAAGCAACGGCAGAAGACTATGCTTTTTCGAAATGGGTTGTTCACCCTTATATATTTTTTCTTCAAACAGAGGTTCTCACGTCCAACACCGAGGAAGACTTTTCCCACATCTTTTGACCACTCGCGCACCTGTACCGATATTTTGAAATTGTTTTTACGAATAATTTTCCTCTCGTGAAATAAAAATCACTCGTAATTTCCTTTGTTTTTTTTTTTGTTTTTATCTCTGATCAAAAATGCGAATGAAAACCAAAGAAACGAGTGAAAAATAATCTATCGAATCGATGAAATATCTTTTTTTTGAGAACCGTTGTATTGGGCATCATGTATATGTTACGTAGGTACGTAGATGTCTATCTACGTGACTTGATCGGCACTGATTTCCTCAATAAAATTAAATCAACCGAAATCGTGTCGTAGCTGATCGCGATTTCTGATTTTCATTGTGTACGTACACGTACCGGACCTCCGACGCCTCTTATCGATTGCAAAGTGCGCGCGGGATGCTATTCTTATTTTGTGTACGTTCACATCTACTAATAATATATTCGACCACTTATAATTAGCTGTGAATTTTTGATTTTTTTCATAGGACGCGATTATATTAATCAATTTCGCAGAGATATAACACGAAGAAATTCAATCGTCAGACGTAGTCTGCATCGATTGTCGTTACTTATATATACATACTTTTCATAGGATATCGAATACATCGATTGAAATTAAAAGGAAAAAAAAAAACAAAACAAGAGCAACACAAATTAGATGAAAATCTACCGCCTTCGAAGCTGCAAAAACAGACAAATCAAAAAATATACGTAAAAAAGAAATGAGTCGTCCGATGTACCTACTACCATATTGCGTATTTAAACCGACGACTTGATTAATTCTCGATGTATATTAGTGACGAGTGTATCAATCGTAAGAGAAAAAACACCAGAAGAAACGTGAAATAGGTGAGCGAATTCCTTCTGCAACATTATCTAATCGCGCGCAGTCGGAGATCTGACGATTCAATTATCTCGAGATCTTTTTCGTCTTTTTCTTTTTTTGGTATTTTTTTTTTTTTTTTTTTTTTTTTTTTTTTTTTCTCTCTACATTCGTGACGAGGTCGACCCGATTGATACTCCACCCGATTACCTTGCCGTTTCCAAGTTCAACAGTGATTTCTATATTTAGGTAGTTAGATATTTTGTCTTCGACGTGTAAAGTATATCGGCGGGCTGTGTGTAAATGAAGAAAGTGAAATGATTTCGTACGCGCACGAATGAACGGTGAGAAAATGGATCCTCGACGAAACGATCAGTACACCGAAAGTACACGTTACGAACGAATGAATAAATGGAAATTGAAAGTAATTAACTTACATCGATCGTCGGGACAACAGCTGGAGTTGGAGAGTCGGAGATTGAATTGAAAAAAACGAAGGAGGAGAATTACGGGAGGGAATTAAGGAGCTTGCGCGAAGCTACCATCGGGAAAGTTCAAAAGCAGCTGCAACACCAGGACTACGATGACCGCGGATTGCGAGGGGGAAGGTGTATTGCGGTTCTATTATACGTCCGTATACACGTACACATACCTATTCGGTGATTTACATACGCCCGGCTAATTGCACTGACCTAAGCAAACTCCACACTCCCTCCCTCCCCCCCCGGCCCCTTCCCTCTGCCCCTACCTTCCAGGTTATCTAACGGCCTCCAGATAGTTTTAACAATTGACCACTGCAAGACTGACCTGGACGATGTACAGATAGCCTGAGACCATCTAACATATATTTACTCGGTAAGACAAAGAGTAAATCTGCACCTGACCATCTTGGTTAATTACATCGCTGATCGATACGAGTGTCGCTTTCGTATGAATTTTCATAGATTTCGGTGTATGTGGGGGATCTGTTGACGGAGAGGACGTAGGATTTCTGACGGAGAAGCTCTTGAAATTTCGAACGGATGTTTCCGATTTGAAACTGAATTTCACTTCCGTTCATTTGTACCGGGTATATAAATTCTTATCTATACGTATTACGTCGGTGGAGTTGGTTCAGGTTCTCTTCGGTGTAAATTTGATCGGCGTAATGTACGTCGAGATAATATTATGTGCCCCGTACATTAGACGCGCGAATTACCATTTATATCGCGTGGAATTGAACTCCGAGTTTCATAGTTGAAGTCATTCGATATTCCGACGATACGAGAAACGAGGATAATGTTGTAAAAATATTTGAAATAAAATAAAAAAAAAAACAGAAAAAAACGGAGGGAAATTTAGGAAGCAAAAGAAGCCGGATTAATAATTGCGGAAGTTACATTATACCGGCGGAAACAAAGAGCGAACTCTTTTGAAAAAAATGCAAAAAAAAAAAAAAAAAAATCTTTCCCTTCTTTTTGTCCTTTTGCTAGGCTGAGCAATTCCTCATTGTACGTACGTACGTACGTTATTCTCTCTGCACACGATTCCGGGTCGGAGGTGTACGCGTAGAATAGCGTAAGATTGTACGATTCACTTCTGTGCAACTACACGGTATATACATATAAGTATTCAAGGCAAACGTTGTTATAAAAGAAGAAGGGAAATAATTTGTGATTCCACTCACAAGTCAGCTAAAGATGACATGTGTATGTATTAAACGTTATACACTGAATGTCGCCGGAGAGCACTCCGTGATTACATATGGATACGATACGTAATTTATGCATCCACATTATTTTCTTTGTTTTACAAACATCTCGTGTGCGGCGATACAAAAATTCGTTGAATTCTCCCGATATATTCCATTCGTTCGGATCACTCGAAACTATATGAATTTTATATGAAATCTTCGTTCTCTTTCAAACAATGAAATAAGCGCTGAAATACCTTGCTCCCAATTGAGGTATAAAATAATTCCGATACCTGTGAAATCGCTAATTAGACGAAATAGGTCCGAATTCGCGGTAGGTGATTATCGATGCTATTTCTTCATTATATACAACTGCAATTAGAATCGTATCTCGAGGTTGTCGTTGACGTGTAGCACTGATTTTTATTTTCCACATGAGATACGAGTCGCTAGAAAGGCTGAATCCTTGGTAATAGAAAATTCCTTCTCCTGCGCATCAACGGTGTGCTTCAGAAAAATATGATGTGTAATTATCGTACCGTACCGAACAATAAATCCGATACAAAAGTCTATAATTGACTATAAAAATATCAGCTATTTTCGTCGCGTCATGAGAAAATTGTTCAAAGTGCAAACGCGCGTAATTTAGTGAACAATAAGTAAACCGAAAACCACAGAAAATCATCGCTATAATTACGTACCCCTGAGACAACAGCAACTATGGAGGGATAAAAAATGTCCACATCGATCTACGCAAATATTTTTATTATTCTAGCCCGCATTTCGGTGTACATACCGATTCCCGTGTACATACGTTACATACGTACACATAATAACCTGGTCAACGGTCATACAGATCTGGTCAATAGCATGCCGAATTATCCCCACCATTTCTCGGTATCATCTTCACTTCCACGTGCAGCATCGTCTTCGTGGTCGCGTATTTTGACAAATAAAAACTGCAGAGGTATAGATTTCACGTATTTCCATGTGTGTTAATGTTTACATAGATTTTAGTGTATATGTATGTATGTATATATATATATATATATATATATATATATATATATATATATAATTTGTGCGCGAGTTACAAACAAGCAGGACTCGCCTTTCTACACATCCCACCTCTTCAAACCGCGGCAAACTCCAGGGTAAATACGAAGAGGCTACTAAAGCGAGTTCACTATCACTCGGTCTACCAAGTTAGTTAGTTGGGACGAATTTCTGATTTTGTACTTTAATCAAATTGTTTCTTTTCGCACTTCATTTTTCCTACTCCGATTCAGAACGTAATCCGTTTTTCACTTTCATGCCTACAACAGTGCTGGTTTTCTTTTTTGTTTTTCAAGTTTTTAGTGCTCGTCGTAATTTGATACGTTCTACGGACACTTCGAATATAGGAAACATCTTCGTGCCTGAATTAGAAAATTTAATTAACTTGAAAATCCAGATAAAAAAATGTTGAGGGAAACGTTTGTTCTTATTATCGCGATCTACGCCATCGCTGATGCCACCAAAGTATCAGAGTGTAATGGCGACGGTTAGTAAATGACATGTACATATTTATAAGTGTAAATATAAAAATGTATCTATGACGCATGTTCGTGAAAAAAAAAAAAAAAAAGGCAACAAATTCGGGTATCCGAAGATCAATGACGCGAATTATTGGGTCATTGAATCCATCGCGATAAAGACGTTTTGCTCAAAAAACCGATTTAAAAACACCGTCGATCGAGCCAGAATTGTATAGAAGCGCGAGAAAACCGGTTACAAATACTCATAGGTGCATACAGCGGAGCGCACTTTCGACGTTGGAAAGTGGAGTGATAACGGCGCTAAATAATAATGATGATAACCGAACTACATCGTAACACAAATAACGAGTAGATATTCGAATTCTACGAAATTGCGTACCCGTGATGTTCGTATTACCGTAATTATGGGCCACCGGTAATGGACTGGCCGCGGTATTCCGTGTAATACAAAATTAAAAGACGTTACGTATCTACTTTCGAACGCCGATCTAGGGCAGCGCATAGAATATGGAAAGAAGAAAGGTGACGCGGCATTTTAAAACGACGGAATGTCACACGCGTTAAATGGAAAATTGACCGAATGAAATTCCAAAAATAATTATAGCTCGTTGCATTTATTATTCAACTTATGAACGATTTATACAATTCGAGTCGCACTCCAACGGATGATCATTGCCCACGATGTGTATTAGATGAAACGACACCGCTGAAGGTCCGTTATACCTATATGCATCGGATAAAATTGGAACTCGAAGACCCGCGAGCGTCGTTTATTTTATCCGTTTTGATTTCGTTTTATCAGCGGATGTAAAATCGCGTGCACATGTCGATGACGATCGAAAAACTGAAGACGGTTATCTATCAAAAATGTAATATTTCTATCGCGCCGTCGCGTGAACTGGGGAATTATTCGCGTCCATAATTAGCGCGATCGCGATCGTTGGGTGAAAAAAAAAAAAAAAAGAACAAACCACGAATTGCGTAATAAAAAATCTGCACAACTTGTCACGCTTTCGAACGAATCCATATGCGCATAGCTCGAGTATATACGAGATCGTTCCGGTCGAGCGATCGTAACTTTTCGTTTTTGTAATTATTTTTTGTCGCCCCTGAATCATTCTTGTGAGTTTCGTTGGATTTTCCCGTGCAAATCTCTCACTCCAGATATGCCTAAATCATACGTGAGTCCTTGCGAGAGTAAAATTCCGTGGTTTCATTTACCCTTGGTCAAAGAAGTCAAACAATCGAGTCACGCGATTATCATACTTATATCATTTACACGAGGAAAACTCGGCGTTGAGCGATCGAAGGAATTCGAAAAATTCACGTCAGCAAAAATCGTGTTTTAGAATACCTTCCGAAATTGACGCTGCGTCGGTCTTTTCTTCGGAACGAACCAAGTCCGAAAAATGAATTATGTAAAATCTGAGAACAAGACATTTGAAAGCCGTCGCCGATGATCGCGAATTTTTACGCTTCGCTAAATCTTTTTTTTCCCACCTCTTCAATTTTCATGCATGTTTTCAAAAGTATCCAGTCACACCAGAATCGCAACTACTAACGTCGTAGTCGGATGTCACGATGTGATAATTGTGACTGGAAAAATTCTACTGTCAGCGGATAATCCGGTAGTAGTAGCAACGAGAAGAAAAAAAATATCGCAAAAAGGAGAATGAAACCGACGAGATCGCTTTGACGTCAATTGACTACGGATAGTAAATAATAACCTGTGTTTCCAACTTGAATTTTTTATTCGATTAATCTTTTCAACGGTTACTCGACAAATACCTACGCAATGTACCGATTCGACGCGACTAAGTGAGCTCTTTATTTTTCATTTTTTCTAGCTCAAAATTGCGGTTCAGTTCAAAAACGAGAGCCTTTCGGGTGCCGATTAATTTTCGGACGCGACCGGTATAATTCGTGTTATAAAATAATCGATTTTCTGCATAATATGGGTCGGCAAATAATGACACGAGGATCCCGGTTTTCTATAATTATCCTGAGGTCATGCATCAAGGCTTTCGCTCTGAGATCTCAGTTTCTGCGAGATAAACTTTCACTTTCCGTATTGGATATTCGTGTCTCGGGTATCGGACGCGGCGGAGACGAAGATCTCGAAACAAGTGTCGATGGTCCAGCGGCGATATTTGACATTTTATTTTTTCATTTTTCATCCGATACGTAATCGTTTCGTCATAATTTTAGGCAGGGCCTACTCCGACCCGAACCTGGTCACCATCACCGGATGCACCGATCCTCCTTGTATCCTGAGACGAAAGACGTCGATCGGCATCAATCAGCGTTTCACACCTTATCGCGATGTGAAAACTCTGACGACCACCGTGTTCGCCAATATCCTCGGACTCAACGTACCCTTCGTAGGGGTCAACGGGTCGAACGCTTGCAACCTCATCTTCAACATGGACGGGACAAAGGCCACGTGTCCTCTGCAGAAAGGGAAGGAATACATGTACAAGAACAGTTTCCCCGTTCGCGAGATTTACCCGAGGGTAAGTCGAGAGGAGAAACGAAAAATAAACTCGATGTTTTTAATTTTTACTTTTTTTTTTCTTCGAAGAACTTCAGGCGGACAATATAATTATTGCAAACATATTTTCTGTTTTAAGAATTATTTTCGTCCGACGCAGAGCGAGGATATTATACTCGGAATCGACGCTATTGTTTTAATTTCATTATCATGTTTTCGGTTTACGTAGGCGGAAAATTTTTAAAGGTCACTTTTCCTCTTCTATTTTTAAGAGAGTTGTTATTTATAGAATTGTTGTAGATTTTTATTATACATGGAGTACGTATAGTTGTCCTATCTGTAAATACCCATGTACATACACACGAGCGTCCACTAATCGAACTTTGATCGCGCAAATTCATTCGATACAATTACAACCGGTTTTAATCATTCATCGTGCGGGTTTGCAACAACAGGTAAAAATTCGACGCGTTCTTCGCAGGGGATAAAGAAGGATAAAACGAAGGACACGCAACGCGTGAAAAAAATAAAAACGTGGAGATTATTTACGAACAATTGAAGCGAACGAGAGACTTGAGTTGGACTCGAATATTATCATTAAATTAACTAAAATCGGAAGTAGCGAAAAATGATTCTTTTTTTCAAATTTGTTCATCCCGTTGATCTTATTTTTCAGATTCCTGTGGTCGTTCATTGGGCTCTGACCGAGGGTCAAGAGAACATCGCATGTTTCGAGGTGCCTTCCAAAATAACGTCTTAAAATTATTGATAAAAAAGAAGAAGAAATTACATTTTATGCGAATTACGATAGATCGATAATATCCAGTAGGAGTGAAAACTCGAACATCTAGATCTCTAGTTTTCATTTTTGTTGATTTTTTTATTTGTCTTCCATTTGCTTCTGGCGATGAGTTGGTAGTATTGCAAGTAGTTTGATCTCAGGCTCGAAGAGAATTTTCGAAAAGACAATTGTAAAATAAATTAGTGAAATGACAAAGAAAATCGGACATCGAGTCCTCTTCAATTACTTTTATTTCTATGGACATCGGTTATATCAATTAGTGAGAATATATTTAAACAGAAAATAAATAGATGAAAAATCATAAAATTGTAAATAACTTAATAAATAAAAGCGATTATACTTCAAACCTATGACTTGTACTGAAAATCTTCCCCGAAACTCATTGAATTTATTTTTTACTTTCTTCGCGGGTGGAATTTTCCTCGCGCAACCACGTCGCGGAGGTAAGGTTGGAAACATTAAAGCTACGAACGAGCTCGTCGGTAAATTTCCAACTGCAGTTTAATATACATTTATAAAACGATAGCAAGTGGTGACATCATAAGTTGATGCGTGGAAACTGTACGGTAATTAACGGTAAAATAATTAATGAAAAATAAAAAAGGAAAAACTCAATTGCCCTGAATATCACTAGATTACTCGCCGCAACGCCATTTTTGCCAAGCCACTAACGAACTTATATTTATCTCACCTTCGCTGTTCAGAACAAATACCCCCTGAATTTTCTTCGATGTATTATATTATGAAAATTTTTGATTTCATACTTGTTTTTTTTCCTCCGTCACTTTTGGGAGAAGTTTTTCAAATTATTGCACGTGTACTTCGTTCAGCACGAATCGTTGTGTTGCGAAAAGAACCGATAATGAGAAAATTCTGGTCAGTTAGAAAAAAAAACGTTTATTCCGAAATCCCCTTGATCGGGTGGATTCCGTGGATCCGTATAATGAAACGACGCGGTATTCCGTATGCAGCGATAAAATCCAAATCCTATTAAATTTTTAACTATACAAGGTATTTATAATTACCTGCACATACAGAGACGTTGAAATTTTCTGCGCACTGTGTGTAATACTATATTATTATTAAAAATGAGGTGAAATTTTTAATTATTAATTCGGTTACCCTGATCACAGATAATTTTCGGATAACTTTTGTTCTTCCGTTGCGCATACGAAGTAGATTACGTTTTTGCGTCGATTGAAGTCACTGGCACGCGCATGGATAACAATGATTGACGAAATTATTTACGGTCAAACGAAGAAGAAGAATCATGGGATAATTCGATCTGGTATTCATCATCGAGTGGTTTTCTCCCGATTTTCGTTCCCCCTCTCCCTATTTTTCTCTTTCTCTCGCTCTGCAGGGGGTATAAGGTAAATCCACTTGAGTATGCGTCCTTACCAGGGACAAACATTCTCTCACTCACACCCCCCCGAGTCCGCAGAGTTTGGGGTTTGGGGTTTGGGGTTTGGGGTTGAAAATAGTGGGGGCGTCGGAGTTGTGCGCCGCGCCGCGACGCTGTTAGCTTATCTGTCTCAGTGCGCCGTACGCCGCCGGCCGAAAACTATATCGGCGTAAATCGCCGCGGCTATATACGAAATTTTCATCACAAAAGTATACACTCGAAATTACGTATACTTACTCGTAACACGATACGAAAGAGAAGAAAAAAATAAAATAAAATCAACATAAAAACCGAATAGAAAAATTACACCTCCGTACGTCGATCGGAAATCACGTACATCTCGGACGATTCGAAAATCAGGAGAGATCCATTCGATCGAATCAACGAAAGCTTAAAAAAAAAATTTTGGTTTTTGCATTTTCTTTCTCCGAGCGAATTCATATCGCACTCAAATCCCACGTACTTGTACGTGAAAAATTCAATTCACGAAATCATTCACGTCGATGTTTCGATAATAATATTCTACATGTATATACCTATGTCCACCGTATAGAGTGGTTCAGATAATGTGTACATATGTGATGACGTGATGTCCTGCATATACCCGATACAGTCCTACTTATATCTATAAACTAATATTAACTGTGGGGTGTTTTTAAATGAATGAATATACGTTAGTTAGCTGCGATTCGTACCCGTATAACGATGAATTTTTTTTTTCCGTCTTCTCGATTTCCACCACAAACCGATCAGGGCGAATCAATCGTTGGATAGGGTGAGAGCCGAGAGAAAAAAAATGGCGAGGAATTATCGCACCGTTTCTATTGATGAAAATAATTTAGCGAGATACGCGACGATGTTAGGTGATGATATTGATCACGATAAGGAAACTGAAACACACGCACGTTTACTTATTTACATATAAATAGCGAAAGAAAAAGGAAGAGGATCAGGGCTTTGACGGTCGAGATACATTACGCGACACGCGCAAACACGTGTTTGAATTCTTCGTCCAAAGTAGCATCTACTCCAGCAGCGACATAATTCGACTCGTTGTCAAAGATTTTTGTCTCTTTTGATGTCAACGATATAGGTATACACGGTTCGTGTTCTCTCTCTCTCTCTCCATCTCCTCTCTTTGATAATTTGCAATTCTACTATTTTTTTCTACCTGTTCGTCACGGCGTGTGTGCTCTTAAACGTACCTATGCGTGGATTTAAAACTGATGGATTTTTAAACGCCGTTCAAATGGACAATTTATACTCTTTGCTCCCCGAACCATAATCTATTTCGTTCTTTCGATTTTTATGATTTGTATAATCAGAAAAAAAAAAACTTAATTTTTCTACCCAATTGTAATTACGAGCTAAACGCTGATCGACCCGTTAATAAAATCGATTCGATTTCGCCGGTGTATAAATCATATTTGTACTGTATAAATAAATTTATCACCGCGAATTAACTGAGTGAATTTATTCAAGTGGTTTCAATTAATTTATCACAATTAAATTATCACCGATATTGTTATACGCCCGGATTTTTCAATTAATAAATATATTGATAAAGAGTGTACAGCATGTAATAAAAAATACATATTTGTCTATATATATTTTAAATAATATAATAACCCAACAAAATATATTAAAAACAAATTACTAAACAAAAAAAAAAGTGGTAAGTGTCGTTTGTGTTACATGAGCAAAAAAAAAAAAGAAATTATAATAAACCAAAAAAATTAGATAAAATCAACAAATATATATAAATAATATTATCATCGTGTAGTGAATGTGTGTCGTGATATATAAAAATATTTTATTGTGATTATAATAACAATTATAATGTGGTGTGCGGTACTTTTCTTCCTGGGACTTACTTCCTGCTGCAATACTGTGATGGCACACTCTAGTTCGAGATCTGGACAATCTTCTGGTGCGGCTCAAAAATTAGGTGAATATTTCTTTTCATTTCAATTTAATTCAATTCCGGCAATTATACTGTAATCATTTCTTGTCATCGGCTCGCTATTGTCCGTACGAATGTTTATTTGCCAGGCCAGAGAAATGGTGACCAAAGTTATCAAGATCTATAACGTTGATATGTACAAATAATTCTTGGCGCGACCCAGATGCGGAATCGTTCAGTCATTTCTGTCGAATGAAGGGAAAACATATTCCAATAATACGTGGTTATGCTGTGGAAAAACAAGTTTGATCTCCCTGTTTTTCTCTCGTACTCCTCGTTGCGATAAATTTACATTCATTCGTTCATCGCGCCGTTACTTTTAATTTTGATTTCGTTTTTTTTTCTCCCCATTTTTTTTCGCTCAATCCTCGTTCGTTGTTTTTTTCCCCCTCATATTTACTTACAGGTACGTGCTATGTATAATCGCGTGATAACGTCGTTTCTTCTGGGCAAGGCGAATAACGGAAAAGGATTCGTCGATTTGTGTGTAATATCTAGAATCTAAATCCCGAAGTGTGCGGGTGATCGGAGTACGGATAAACTCGAATAATTCCAACGATTCTTTTCATACGAAATTTTTCACACTTCAACGTACCCCTCGCACGCCGCCGTATGCACCTCAACCAATAAGCCAAACGACGAATTCACTTCCCCAACGTTATTCGTCGATTCGTTCATTTTTTTTCTAAACATCTCTCGGTTCTCCTCATTCACCGTTGGCGTAGGGTAGAGAAAAAAAATGAAAAAAAAAATAAATGCAAAAATAAGAAAGTAAAAACGTAAAATTTCGAAAAGTTTACTTACACGTGCCCTCCTTCGCCCCTGCGTCTCTTCGTATCACCGTACATTGTGTGTATATATATATACGCGCATGTACCGTACATATGTATACGACCTCGTCAAACTTGACGAGCTTTCCGCAAAAGCTCGTCCAACCGCGAGTGGGTGGTTGATATATTTTTAGCCTGCCGGGGGTAGCTTTTTGTGAAATAGGGTAGATGTACGTGTATTGTATACACGTATAACGGGGAAAATTTTCAAGCCGCATCTTACGAGGGAAGATTCAAAAGAATGCGTACAAGAAACGGAAAATGACGTTGATGTTTAACGGATAAAAAGGTGAGGCAGCAAAAAAACCGAGTAAAAAGATTACAGTCTCCAAATTCGACCCTCCGTTTCGCCGCGCCTACTCCCGAACTGAACATTAAAAAATAAATAACTAAAAAAAAAAAAAAGTAACCGCGATCCCGTCACCCGCACGGTACCGCAATTTTTGCGGGTTACGCCCTTCTGATTTCCGCGACTCCACATGTACCGCGTACACTGCGCACGACGTCGTTAGGTATTATTAGGGGGCGCTAAAACTTTCGCCTCTCGCGCGACCTTCCCATGGGAAGTAATTGAGAAAAAAAAGGGGGGCTGCCCGAGGAGAAAGCCGGGAGGGAGAAAAGGAGATGAAAGTAAAGGAGCGCGCGGAAGTGACGGGAAGGGTGGCGGCGAGCGTACATCTCTATAGGAAAAAAGGGAAGAAGAACGGAGCGTTAGGTGTGCTGCGAGAACGGGTCGAACGTTAAGGAGGATGAGACGGATAAGTTTCGACACGTCTTCCGGACGTGCAGGGGCGACTCCGGGTCGAAAGATTCCCTTATAACCGATCCGGCCGCGCTCATCTTCGCTACGTCCTCCTTCGTCTCTTCCCTCCACGCTTGTAGTCGCGGGACAACGAGCGGGGGACCTTTCGCTGACCTTCGAGTCAACTCGCTTTCATCCGACGTACGCCACACCTCGACAAATGAATTCGAAGAAGGGTTGCCCCAGAATTTTCCCCAAAGTTTCATAATTTTTTCCACGTGATAATTAGCCGATCCGCAGGCACGCGCGCCTCGAAATTTCCTGGGTTGCCAGGAGGTCTGTTCCGTTCGAAATGGCAAGATCGTGAGATATTATATTTGCACTCGTAGTCTACGTGTAGGGTAGTTTCCGCCGTGGAGGGGGGGGGAGGGGGAGGGGGAGGAGGGGATATATGAGAATTGTTACCGTATAACCGCTGCACTGCAGTCCGACGTATAGCTACGTACATCATAGATATTACGGTTGTGTGTTGCGAAACTGGTTGTGCAGATCTCTCTACGGTACTCTAGCTCTACTACCTTCGTTGGTTTTGGTTGCGCGCAACGTACGTACGTACGTACGTACCAGCTCGGTATCGTATCGAACCGTCGACGACAGTCAATAATTGCAGTTTGTTTGTGTTTCTGTTTGCACGTTAATACCACGACAAACTGCAGCACAGACGATAAAAGGGGCGAGGGGGTTGGGGGAGGGGGAGGGGGAGGGGGAAGGGGATGAAGATAAATGATGAAAATAGTTACCGTGATATATATTAGCTATTGTACATCTGCACCCGAACGGCCGTCCTTCATATGTTTGTTCACTTCCGGTATACGCTAACACCGACTTCCGTTGTACGCGTCGCTAAACGCATCGCTGTATTGTTGATAGAATCGGGATGGATAGGTCTGAAATATACATGTATTCGATTTTGCAGAAATAGATTTTTCTTTCGCGTTGTTTGTTTTTTTTTTTCGTTCCCTTTATCAAAACATTCAATCCCCTTTTTTTTAACTGTCGAATTTTTTATTATTTGATTTTTTTTTTTTTTCTAATATTTCTCTGTAATTGCTATGGTTGAATTCATGTTCCATTTTCATACCATGTACGTACATGCCGTCCCGCGTCGTTTCCAGATAATCCATACCAGGGAGTGGTTGAAAAATGATACTTTTTTGATTCTCCAATTTTTTTTCTATCCTTCCGTCATTTTTTCTCCATCCCGGGCAACCAGAAATTTTCACAGACCTTTTCGAACCCCTCCGAAGTTCGTACGTCATACCCGCGATCTAGAAGCAACGATTTTTGGCCTTCATTTTTTTTTTCTTTTTTTTTTTTATTCCCGTTCTCTTCATTTTCTGAAAGAGAGGGTACGGAATGAAGTACACAGCGGCACGGAGCGGAGTCACTCTTGAAATGGGTCCCGCGCCCGTTACGCACTCGTCGTTAAGGAGCTAGGTAAAGAAGGAAAAGAGAAAAGAGCGACGAATAGGAGAAGGAAAATAGGGGAGACGAATACATGGAAAACGGGAAGGAGAACAAGTGCGTACTTCTGGGGGATGTAGCAACGAATCGACAAGCTTGCTTATATATACGGGTAGATTACGTCGCCGTCCTTTGTCCTTGCCCTTCGAAAAATGAAAGAAAAATTGAATGAAAAAGCGACAAGAAAAGAAAAAAACAAAAAAAACAAAAAAGGTAAAATAAAAATAAAAATAAATGGAGGCGGTTGATGAGGAAGTGGGATGTCGGCGATGGCGGTAGGGTAGGGAATTTTTTTCCGATTTTGCTCTTTTGACAACCACTCGGTATACGTATATATATATATATGTACACATATATATAGGGTAGTTGACGAGAGCCTTTTTTGGGTTTTTGAGTCTCTTGAGGGAAAACTGGGAAGAATAGGAATATGAGATAAAGTAAAAGAAGGAGAAGATGATGACTGGCAGATGGTAAAAAAGTAAAGAGCTTCGGGAAGACCCTTGCACACCTCTGTTGAAGAGCACTAAGTGACGCGATCAATTAGCCCGCTGGGGGCTAATGGCAACATCTTCAAGGCCGAGGACGACTATCTCTGAGCTAAGATCAGCTAGTATATAAATAGATATATATATATGTATATATATGTATATGTATACATATCCGTCTATATACACCCGGGGTGGTACTCTTCGTTGAGACGGAGAGAAGAGCGACTGACGTTATCGCATATTGAACGATGATTAACTTCACTTTCACGACGAAAACTTAGCGTGTATAAACTCTACGTACCTTGAGGTAGGTACGTAAAAATTTTCAACGCTACGAAAAGGTAGGGGATAATAAAAATTTGCAAGAAACGGATACGGCAATTCGATGGTTTTCGTAACCGACGAGATTTTTTTTGATTTATCGGACGAATGAACGGATGACTTGTACGAAGTTCGTTTGCACGTTGAATTTTTCATTTTTCGTCCAACTGCGACAGATCATTCATCTTTTTGTACGTGTATCTGTGTGCCGTACATACGTGTACGATACTCGTATATCAACAACGGTGTACAATAATAGGTGCGTGAAAAATAAAATGAGAACGTGAATTCGTAGTCTATGTACGTGGGGGCGGTAAGTTTTGTATTGGCTGTAGGGGGGCGGCGGGGGTTGGGGGGAGGGTTTTGGTTATAAATAAATAACGTTGCCAATGGCACGGAACGGAAAATCCGCACGTGTATCTTTCACAGCCAACTTCAAGCTTCGCTGGTTTGCCTCGATTCCGAATATCGAATATTATACACCGTCGCGTATATATTTGTGTACACATAACTACAGAGATGCACCGGCACCGGTCTCCCGTAGATACGATATGCAAGCCGGGAAATAATATCTATAACGCGTCATACGCGTAAACCTATACCAACACCTACACCGTAGCACCGGGGCACAGCAGCAGCAGCAGCAGCAGCAGCAGCAGGAGCAGCTCCAAGGGGATTGGGACCAGGGGAATATGCGCATACGTATACATATACGTATGTGTATATACATTTTAATACATAGCTATCCGCTCTACGCATAGGTATACATCCGCCAGGCGTTGAGTTTGAAACAATGCCTCTACGAGCAAACCCCTCCACTACTACTATTTTTTACTCTCACATTTTCTTTTTAATTTTCAACATATAATATTGTTGAATATTTCTTTTTTTCTTTTCTTTTCTTTTTTTTTCTTTCTCTTTTTCTTTTTGATTGAATTTTTTCATTCGTTTCTTTTTCATTTTCTCTTTGTTTCCCGACCGATAGTCGAGCGAGTCACACGTACATGTATGCACGTTGATTACGATACGCATACAGGTGCATAGGTATGCATACGTATATACTACATGTAAGCGCGATGAAGAATTATTGTCAATCCGGTAGATTTCGGAAATCTGTAAAACCATTTCTTTTCAATCACTCGCGCTGTTATAATTTAATTTCACTTAATTTTTGAATATTTTTCACCATTGGTTTTCCAAGGATAACGTTCACGTCTTACGTGTACGTGACATAACGCGTGTATAGTACAGGAGCAAACGATGGCGCGGTGCGCGTGGCGGTGGTCAGGCCACGCCAGGTGGCTTTCAGGGGTCGATTTTGGGGTTGAATTCAGGCTTATGACGGCTTCCGTCGAAACGACTTGTCGATTCTCGATACCGTGCAAGGGTTATAGTATCTGGGTATATATTAGGGCCTGGTGTATAACATCAATAAAATATTAGCGGTGGAATGCGGAATTGATACCCCTACCACCCCCCTACATCCTTTCCCGAGGATATATTCGTGCGCCTTACATATTCTACGTGTGCATACGTCTCCTATACGTGCATCACATTTCGACCACACCTACGTACCTACCGACTGGCTGAAACGAGCGACCTTATCCTACATTTTTTATCAACTCGTGTTTTTCTTCATCCCTTATTTGTTGAGCCTAATACAAATACCTGTGTATTTAACTATTCACCAACTTACTCCCACTCCATTGCAAGCCTCGACATTCCACGTGGTGTGTGCGAGGCACGACGAAATCGTGTGGTGAACGGCGACGGCCTCTTTTATCAACTACCATCGCCGGCTGTGATTTTATCGCAATTAATCACTCCGGATAAAGAAAAACGAAAAAAAAAAAAAAAAAAAAACAGAAGGGAAGGGAAGGAAAAAAATTGCGTCGACGAACAGGATCTGGACTGATCGCACGCGTCATCGGACGTCGAGTTTTCCGATGAATACCTACGTGTGTATTTTATACTTCGTTGGTGAGAACAAACAAGTCCTTAGGGATTTTGTCGGAGGAAATTTTGACGGTGGAAAACCGTGGCGCTCAGACGTCGAGTGGGGCGTATAGTGGGGGGGGGGTGGGGGGTGGGTGGGTGGGTGTGTACCGGCGTTGTTCACATAGACTCTCGGTTATACGCGGTGTGTATGTATAGGAAACTGAAAGTAGTCCCAGCAGACAAACAATTTCATGAATCGGAGGGTGCCGATGTAGGCGTAAAATCAAATATGCTTAGAGCTGCGGTCTAACGATCCCACGAGAGCAATTCTGACCCTCAGTCGACGACGCCGTTGCCGGTGCTCCTATTGCTTCTGGCTTTTGCTTCGCCTGTTTTTCGGAGGGCATAAAACCGAGACGCACGGAACCGTGACTGACTCGAAACTGCGCGTACATTGGCATCAACCTAAACATACCATCCGGATAAGAAGCTCGAGACGTCTCTTTCTTGGCTGGGGTGCGAACGCGATGCCTACGGATTCTCTTTCTCCTCCCTTCTCCTCCCCCCTCGACCCCCGACTGCCGCCATTTTTCCCCCGTTTTACTTTCCGAAAATAAAACAAAGAAACGGAGAGGAGAAAAAAAAAAAGAAAAAAAAGAAGAGATCTCCACCGTTCCCGGAAAAATGAATAAATGAAACGAAAGATTTCAGGGACGGAAGGGGCGGAGGAGGGGTGCAGTTGAAAGCAAAAAACCCTTTTGGGGTTGCGCTCAAAACCCGCCCCCTTAAAGCGGAGTATATAATTCAGTGGGGTCCTCGTGTAAACAGCGTGAAACGACTCGCGTGTGGTATCGTCGCGCGACTCTCGTGTGCATTGCACATGTGCTTTACAGGTACATATACATACATACGTATATATACATACAATATATATACATATATACGGTGTACATAACACACACGAGGTACAAACGCTGGAAGCTGCGGGAGCGTACGAGAGAAAGCTCGCGGCAGAGTTCGGAGAATGTATATATATATTTATACGCACATGTGTGTCTACGTAAGAGTAAATAGGTCCTAACATTTCTAAACCCCCGGTAGAAGTTAAGAGAATGGAAGGTGTGCGGGCTTTTCTGTTTCCAGTTCCGTCGTGGCGCACAGGAATTTCGGGTGAAACTACCCCGGCCCGACCCGTCGCCAGGGCCGAATGTCCGAGCTTCTCATTCCTACGGGATTTTCGACTGGATCCGTGAGCGCGTACACCGGGACGTGGTGGCCGGGGGCCCAAGGGGGGGGGGGGAGGGGGAGGGAGAGGAAGGCACCGGAATTACGTACCTACACCGCGAAAACCCGGAAATTACAGTTGAACTACTCAATTGTAGGCCCTGTATAGCCTGTTCCGAATCTAAACGTGAACCTGAACCTGAATCTAAACAGCGTCGAAATCACAGCTCCGCCGAGCGACAACCGAACAACAAACCCCGGGCACACGCGTGCCGCACGCGTGTACAACGTTACATTTGTATACAGCGAAATCCACGTCAGACGCGCGTTATTTACTCGCCGATTATACATACGAGCCGCATGTACAGGGGACGTTGGAACCGGTGCGTCAGGTTGTTCGTTCCAGTTGGTGCCGAACTCGCGTGAATCGCAATTTCGGTGCCGCTGTTCCCCGAATTTCCACCTCAGCAGGCACCAGAAGAATTTGGAAATTCGGTCAACGTCGGACGTGGCGAATTGAAGAAGGATCGAACGAAAATTTCCATCGTAACGAAAGAGCGAAAGAAAATCACTCGATCTTTCGACGTTCGAATTTTAATCTGTCCCTGTATCGTTACCCGCGTCCGCGTACGGTGTAATTATTAATTGATGGTTATGAATTAGGCGAGGGCGATTATGGAACAGCTTTGCATTTCCATCGGCCAGATATATGTCGGGACGCGTAATAATAGCCTCCGCTTGATGTCCGTTGGCATGACTATTATACGCGTTCGCACGCGTGGCTATACCGGACAACCGCCGTGAGTTATATCCACCTTATATCACCCCCGTACGCCCGCGACCGAAGCGAACGTCTGAAAACAAATTTTCTCCGACCTAATCTGCTACCAAAAGTCCAACGTTCGATCCGCACCGTGGTCAGCTACCTCCGAGTGATTTTTGAAAATTTTATCCCCTCCTCTCGAGCCTTGAAAAAAAAAAAAACAACCTTCACTCGCCCTCGGAAAGCAAGAGTAAAACTGGAGTCGAAAATTCGAATATTACCCGCTAGTTTCAGCGTCGTAAAATTGAG
Organism: Athalia rosae; assembly: GCF_917208135.1. Classification (NCBI taxonomy): domain Eukaryota; kingdom Metazoa; phylum Arthropoda; class Insecta; order Hymenoptera; family Athaliidae; genus Athalia; species Athalia rosae. The sequence continues at coordinate 20,394,700 of NC_064028.1, read as the reverse complement.
TCCCTAGAGAGAGATATACACCTGTACCCTCGGGTTGCACGGAAGATCCTGCGAATTTGAAACTAATATTTTTATAATTAATCAAACGCTCCTCGCTCGCGTAATCAATATGCGAAGAGAATTTTTTCAGTTTATTCTCCCCCGCGTTTTTTTTCCTTCCTTTCTTCTCTTCTTCCTTTTTATTTTCATCAACGTGCGGGGGACGGGGGGGTTGGGAACAGTGAATTCGAATTGAACGAAGAACGGTTTCTCTCAGAGTCTCGGGAAGTGTTAAAGCACATTTCAGATACGGTGTATGTAGGGTGGAAGTGGTTCGAGGTGGTGAGCTCCGCATACTTATAGCCAACTTTAGAAAGAAGAAATATGAAAGTCCCGGTAAAGGGGAGGCGGAAACGATGACGGCGTGCGTACGTACCCGCGTCTACGTACCGACCTACCCGGGTATACTTGGGACGTAATATAAGTCGATCCTCCCGTATACCTTATTCCTTTTTCTTCCCTTCGCTTTCTAGCGGCCCGCAGACTGCAGGTGCGTGCCGATGGAGCCAACCGATCGTCCCTTATTTTTACCTCCCTTATTTTTCGGCCCACTTTCACCGACAGTGAGACGTGTTTTCCTCGTTGATTCCAAAATGAAAATGAACGAAACTGCGATGAAATGAACGAAGCGAAACGCGATGGTGATTTTTAATTAAAAATATCGATGTCTTTTCTACTTTCTCGTAAACTTTTTCCACCTCTTTCCTTTATACTCCGTACGAATGACGACCTTTTTTTTCCCAGAAATAAGAGCCGGTAACTAGGAGAGAGTTAGCGGAAATTTATCGCAAAGTCTACGTACACTGCCGCCCGCTTTTGCTTTTGCTGCTATAACGCTAACACGTTGCAAGCGGAGGATTTAAGTTAGAAGTAGTTGAATCACAGCTGCTAGCAGCTGTATGTGTAACGAAAGATTGAATAGCCGACTACGCGTGCAGCTGGTATACCTGTACGTACCACCTACGTACATTTATAGTGCCACCTATTTTGTGTGTGAAATTAATTAAGACACCCTCGACTCTTACCCCCCCCCCCCCCCCCCCCCCCCCCTCCCCCCCTCTACTACTTTCAGACCCCGTAACACGCGATGCGCGCCCGGTATTCACTATTTTATAAAATATATTAGTCGAGTGTACAACTATTTGCGCATATAGGTACATAACGTCGCCGGGAACATGTGAATAGGTACGAACGATAACTCTTTGAAAATGACGAGGATGAATTTCCACTACGGTTAAGGGTGTCGTAAACTTTCTAAATCACCAGCGATATTAACCTACATGTGGAGAACGTGATTACGTTTATTATAATATCGAGTAAATTCATATCCACACAAAAACTGGATGTTATAAATTCATTATACTCGGCGCGCGCGGGCGCGTGTGCGCTTTTATTGGAAAATGATGTACCAATTATTTGAAAGTAGTTAATTTTTGTTCGACTGATTGCTTTCTGGCTCGGTTAAAACCGAACCCTTTTGCGAAGGAATGTTCAATTTTGCGAACCATTTTTTTTTTTTTTTCTCTTTCTTTCTTCATCCATTCTATTTTCGCTCCATCATGGAAGGTATTATAAAATCGATTTCACATATTATTTTATACCTGCACAGACAGCATCGAATCTTCTCAGCTTAACATTCTCTGCAAGTCATCCGCACGTTATGAAAATATACATGATATAACGCCACCCTATTATCAAAATACGTTTCGGTTACAATACGGCGAATGAAAAAAAAAAAAAAAAGAAGTGAATCGTTCGCAAAATTTTGTCCCCTGTACTTTGCACGCTAAGGTTTCTAATTTCTCGATATGAAAAATTAAGGAAGTGCAGCAATAAAAAAAAAGCGGGGAGCGTCCGTTCACATTGTCTAAAAATTGATCAACGAAAAGAAACCGATCTTGTACGCGTGAGAAATAAATTACTGATATCGACAACGCGGCGAGAAAATAGATCAGGACGAGGGAAAGACATATTTGTTTTACCTTCTGGTTTACGCGGTTAAATATTCTCCCGATGTAAATCTTTTCCCCGTTTATCCTACGTGCGTAGAAATAAAGCTCCCGCGGAATATTCCGTAAACCGGACATTATAAGCCGTAGCATACCTTAAATCCCTTGCATCCCTCAATCCTGTTCCGGTAAAGGGGTAGGTAGGTACGTACGTACATGCTTAGCTTTTCTCCTACTCTCGTTGGAAGTTAAAGTAGCCCCGGTAGTAGTTTCGGATTTAGCGATGTTATTGGTCGACTACGGTAGCGAAAAGAGGGGAAACGCGGTAGAAAAAAAGAGGAAGGGCACGGAGAGGGATGAGATGAAAGGGGTGAGTTTACGTCGAGCCTAAGCCCAGGTAATTATTCATCGCCCCTAGGCGGGGGCGATGCAAAGCTCCGGAGCGCGGGGGCGTTTTCATAAAGAGGGGGGAGGGGGGAGGGGGAGGGAAGAAGCAACGGGTATAGTGGTGGCAGGGTTGCAGACACCTGCTACCCCTTTCATCCGTCAACGTTTTATTATACCGATCGCAAATCTAGGATCGTCGTGCGCGTTGCGAATGCTCAAACCCACCGCGCTATATATACATATATATATATACCTTTCAACTCTGCGAATCCTCCGGATAAGGATTAACATGAACGATTAATGCGGATACCCTATTTACCGAAAGGACTACCGACGCAAGGGAAGGAGAAATCATCGGGCGTAATTTAGAGCGCTGGAGAACGGGAGGGCAGCGATGCACCAGGCGTCGCATTTCTTCTCGATAAATCTCATACCACCGGATTACATCGCACTCCGCGTCTCCCGATAATCCACCGTTTTCCGGATTCGGTTTTTTGTCCAGACAAGGTCGGCCGATGGGGAAAAAATTTTAGATCCGCTACCGACTAGGTGTTAAAAATATTTCACCTACTTCAATCTCCGTTGCGTCTCCATACCCGCGTATGTAGCTATTTATTTGTAAGCGATATTTTCCGCTGTCACTCACAATGGGGTCTGATAAAGTTACGAGTTCGAAACACCACTCGGTACATAGGTTGGTTGGGTAAGGTTGGGATATACCTACGTGGCTAAAATTCGAAACGTGTACGAGATACGTGCCGTCAGCAATCGAGTATACGTACACAATATATATATATATATACGATATTTCGTACATCTATATAAATATTACATGGGTTCGCCACAGATGAAGAAGGTCGTGAAATGATGAGAGAGTGATCGTTAAAAGAGGGCCCATTTACGTGCGCTACTTACTGCGATATCTACCCGGAACGCGCGAATGAAAACTTCCGGCTGGAACAAAAAACCAAAGAACTTTTTTTAAATTTTTTTTTCCGATCTCCGGATAAAGAATCCGATTTTTGTTTCGAATCGGCTGAGCTATTTTATCGCTCTTAAGATTCGAAAAATCGAGATATCTCGACAGATTTTATTCTCAGTCTAATTTAGTCGGCTGATTCGTATTTTTGAGGTGGAACACAGACGAAGAACGAAAGACGAGGTAGGTCGGTCGTACGTGGCGCGTGTGCGCGTATCTTTTTCGCTCTTTTTTCCCTTCAGTCTCGCGATGATCAACCCTTGTTTTCTGTCATTTCCGTTTGTCTTGTTCGGCTTTGAATCGTCGCGTACGTACCGTAATACCGTGGTGCCGGGTAGGTATGTACGTGTGTATAGTGTCTCTGTATATCCGGCGTCGATTGACATCCTGAAAAATACTGTACGACATCGAGAGTGTCGATGATATCCGTATATCATTTCGCGCAGTCACTACCCTTGTTGTGCGTACACCAGCGTTCGTGTGGAGAGAAGCCGCACGTCCGTGTACGCGAGTTCGTGTAACCTACACACACCTGTGAATACATATTTATGAAAATCCTTGGATTTATTAACGTCCGTAGAAACGATATTTTTCGCGTGTTTTTATTTTAGTACGAAAGTGCGCCCGTATGATTTCAACAATTTCTACCATCCCACAGGTCATGTGGGAACCTCCGGCGTTTTGTCTTTTTCAAAGAGATACCTTCGTAACTTTTTTTACGATCGTAATACCGCTGCTTTGATTCTTCAATCAGCCGTCGCGTTACGAATCTATTTTATTCGAGCTCGTCTCTCTTTTATCTTATTCATCGTTTTTTCTAGTTTTTGTTTTTCAATCTTTGCAAAATGCACAAGCAACGATTGTAGATCAAATTAATTTTCAAGTTGTGAGAGTATTCGGAAAATTGGGTAAATGCAAACATTTCCCTCTATATAAATAAAAAAATCTTGTACCAGAAACGAATGCAAGGGAGGAGATTTTTAACATTCAGATTATTATGACAATATTACAACGTGGAAGTTCGCCGCGATGACAAAAAGCGAACTGTTATAGTAGCTTGATTAATTATTTAATCGAAAAACGAGTGGGCTACCTCAAAATATCGAGTAAAAAATTTTTTCCACCCAATGATTACTCAATCGATTGCATGGGTAGATGATTTTGGCTTTCGAATTTGGATTCCTGAGCTGATTATACGTGAGATTACTCTTGAAGAACCAAAAAAAAATCGGTTTTTGGGCCAAAAGTAAAGTACTTTAAAAATTGATTGTATTACACTTTTCTTACGTATTTTGACCTCAGAAATCCGAATCTGGGAAAAAAATTAATCTATTTCTAAAACTGACCGAGTTATCGCCAATTTTCAGCTTTTTCGGGTCAAAAATAAAAAATTGATCTTATAGTCTGTCTTATTGTAATTTGAGCTCAGGAATCCGAATCCGAGAAAAAAATCGATCTATCTTCAAAAATGACCGAGTTATCCTCGTTTTTACGCATTTTTTGGCATAAATTTGAGGATATCTCGAAGGGAAAAAATCGTAGCTCAATTTGGACAACGGGATCGTGTTCCTGAGGTCAAAATACATAAGAAAAGTGCCATACGATCAATTTTAAAAAATAAAAATTTTTAGCCAAAATTTGAGATTTTTCCAAGGGGTACCCCTTACGATTTTTTCAGATTTCGGCCAAAAATTTTTATTTTTAAAAATTGATCGTATGGCACTTTTCTTATGTATTTTGACCTCAGGAACACGATCCCGTTGTCCAAATTGAGCTACGATTTTTTCCCTACGAGATATCCTCAAATTTATGCCAAAAATTGCGAAAAAATGGGGATAACTCGGTCATTTTTTAGGATAGTTCAATTTTTCTTTCGGATTCGGATTCTAGAGCTCAAATTACAATAAGGTAGACTGAAAAATCAATTTTTTATTTTTGACCCTAAAAAGCTGAAAATTGGCGATAACTCGGTCAATTTTAGAAATAGATTAATTTTTTTCCCAGATTCGGATTTCTGAGGTCAAAATACGTAAGAAAAGTATATTTAACCCAATTAAAACAATGATTTATTTCTTGCTCAAAAACGGAATTTTCTTTTTATAATTTCTGAATTTTTTTCTCTATGAGAATTGTTTTTTATTTTTTTTTTGTTCAAATTTGTTACTTCATCTTGAGCATTTCCGCGCCTCGATTCGCAGGGGGATTTTCATGGATCGAAAAACAAAGAGGACACCCCGCGATAAATTTAAAAGTCGGTTGGTCCCGTTGGAACCTCTGGACCGTATATCGACGCGGAGGAGTGATTCGTTCGAGTTTTCGGTTTGTTAGTTTCCACGCATGGTAACTATACATATAGGTATACATGTACCAACCTACCCACCCAGCTATGTATGTACATCTACTCTGCACCGACCTTCTTGAAAAAAAGGGGTGATTTTTCGTCTGCGGGAAGGGAGATGGACGGATGAACAGAAAATAAAAAATAATGATAAAATTAAAAAGAAAAAAAAAAAATATACATGTAGCCGGGGAAGAAAAGATGGTGGGAAAAAGGGGTTGGGCTTGAAATGTTTCTCTAGATAAATTCTCCTCTAAAGTATTGCGAATTTTCAAGGACGATGGAACGGCGAAATTTGCTCTTACTTCCTTGCGCCCTACACACTCTTTTATGTTAATTGGGTGGAGTGGGGAGGGGGAGGGAAAAAGAAAAAAAAAAACAGCAGCAACGAAAGGAAAGGAAGAGGAAAAAAGCACTAATACTTGCCCCTTTTTTTTATGTGTGTACGTAATATACGTACGTACACGAAGGAATGACGAGAGAGGAAAGAGCCCTTTAAATTTCAATTTTCTTCTTCCTTTGCCATACAGCTGAGGATGTGGAAGCGAAGTTGACGCTACGACGACGGCGAAGACCTTCGTCGCACCCCCGTTTGTTGATAAAAAAAGAAAGAAAAAAAAAAACATGAAAAACATAAAAAAACATAAAAAATACTCTACGCGACAAAATTGTTGTTCGTCACTCTCCGGTACACCGGTCGTTTCTCATGCCTCCGAGCTTGTGAGATGTGCGAAAGATAATTGGAACACATAACGTACCGAATAACTTTCCCATCTATATGTATATGCGACCCGCTATACACGTTACGCTCATTTTTTATTTTACACTTCATCCCTCAACGTACATAGAATTAACGTACGCACACCGAGTTTCCATCGAATCTCTTGATGTGATTCGGTTCAAAAAGTCGAGCTTTTGTTTCATTTATTCAATCAAAGGGTCTTTCACTTTTTTAATTACAATTTGGGGTGGATTTGATTTTCGAAAAAATTTGTTTACCCCTCCATACCGCAAAACAATACAAAAAAAAAAGAAAAAAATACAAAGTGAAATGAAAAACAATGCAAACAAACGAACGAATGCGGTCGAGCAGCAGAAGCAGCAACGGCGGCTCTGTGTATGCGGGGGTTGCGCGATCGGAGAGCTTTTTTATTTTTCTTTTACTTTCTCTTCTTTTTTTTTCTATTTTTTTTATCCTGCGGGGGGGCGAAAGATCGTCGAAGCATTGGTAAATCTAATAATTTGGGGTTGTAGGAAACGACGGGGATGGGAACGGGGTTAACGGGATACATGTACAGGCATACATTCCGGTCAGAGGAATAAACGCATCCGCGTACAAAAGTTGGTAACCGGTGAACGTTGTGTTTGTATTTCGTCGGAGGTGGTTGATTCTTGGTACGCGTGTTTACGGAGGATTCTCCCACGGGGAAGGAGAAATGGTGAAAAAGGATGGAAAAAAAGATGAAGATAAAAAAGAAGTCAGAATCGTTCGCCCTGCAGCTCGAACTCTCTCCCTCTCTATCCCCCCCCCCCGCGGCTCACGCCGTTCACGCACAATTTCACCCACTAGATTTTATTTGCAAGGAAACTCGCACCCAATTGCGTATCAGGAATCGCCGTTGCGGGATTGCCCAAAGTTATTTCTATCCCCTAAACGACGCGAGGCGTCGCATAACGCCCCGAGGAGGGGGTCGACGAGAAAGAGAGAAAAAATAAATGAAAAAAGACTTCGCGAAAATTGTGTATACGAGTCCGAGAATCTTGCACGGGGGTTGAATAAGAAGAAGAAATGATCGAATATATATCTCGGCACAATCACGTAGTTTTGAAGAAAAAAGAGATACAGTAGCGTGTCGTGTTACGGGGAGTATTTTTTATTCGGAGGTCGAGGGGTAGCCGTCGGAATTGACTGAGAGGAACCGCGAAGAATCTCATTGTCGGTAGATATTGAAAGTTGATACGACGCCTTTTGAATTAACTGCGCGTAGCTTTTCCAACGGGCGGTATTCACGTGCGCGTGGCGTACACGTGTATGGATATGCCGACGTGTAATATCCACGTAGGGATTCTTGTACTTGTGTATAATTAAAGTAATTTCCAGTATAATATACACGTTGAATCCGCTCGTCCCCGGTCGTTAATCATTTAGCAGGGAGCTTGCAAGGTCAACTGAGAATATAGCGCCGGGCTTTAGGGGTTGAAGTATGTTTCGGTCGACTTTACAGGTGGGACTATACCACGCAAGACACTATACGTGACCCTAGAATATACGTTATAACATACACGACCCTTAATCATACCATAAAACATGTACTTACACCTTACCTGAAAATTTGTACCTCCCACTCGATTCAAAGACGTAAAATAATTTTAAAGCGATTCTAAAGTCAGATTTCTCTATCTCTGTACTCTGCGTATGTACTGCGAAAAAAAAGGAAATAACAAGGAGAAAACGAAATTTTCTCTTCACAAGCTTACCTTACGGTAATTGTTTATTCTTTTTTCTTCATTCACTTCCCTTTTTGGTTTCTTTTTTCTTTCTTAGCTACTTTTTTCTTTTTTTATTTCACGAGTTCATAAAATATCCCCCAACTTTTACAACCTTCCGCCTTTACGGGTACGCAACTCCGTTCGCGCGAGCTTGCGATTGAAAATTAAAAAAAAAAATCTTTATTTTGGTTTTTCCCTTTTTTTTCATTTCATTGCCTTATCCGTTTTAATATTTTTCGAGTTTGGAATGCAGTATTAACGATAATCGCTCGATAAATTTTCTGCAGATATAATTTACAAGATTTAAAAGGAAAAAGAAACAAATTCAAAGGAGGGTAGTGAAATGTAAAATATAAAGAGCGATCCAACCATAAAGGAATGCGACGGTGGAGCGAAAAATAAAAATCGACAAAAAAAAAAAGAAACATTCGAAAATGAATAAATAACAGAACGAAAGTCAAGTCTGGTTGATATTTTTTGCTTGCTTTTTTTCGTCAATTTTTCCTACCTGTTTTTCTGTGCTTTTTTTTCTTATGCCCTTGACAGTGTTCTCAGAGAATCTTGAAGAATCTTTTTAAGCTGTGTGACCCCGGGAACCACTTCCATCCCCAGCGTATCTCCCTTACACTATTCTTCGCACAACCTCCTCCGAGTTTGAGTACCTCCCTTTCCCTATCCCCCCTCCTCCCTCAATTCTCGTACAGGTATCCCTCTGTTGCACTGTGCGCCGCGTCCCTATTTCTTTACCCCGTATACATAGAGAGAGCGTACCGTCTTCGTCCCCCGAGCTTTCGCTCTCTTTCCATCTCTCTCTCATTCTTTGGCACCTTTTATTCACCGCTGTGTACTCCTCTGTTTTTCTTTTTTTTTTTTCTCTCTTCTCTCCTCTTCTCTTCTTTTCTTTCGCGAGATACACGAGACCGGAAAACACCGAGGTATAAGGGATTGAAGGTGGAAGGTATAGAAGGCATAAGGTGGAAGGTAGAAGTTGGGTGTTTTAAGTAGCGTTGCTAAGAGTTTTGCTCTCCAACAACCCCCTCCGAAAGCCTCGGCACGACGTACACCTTACACCCTCTCTAGTTCCCGAACCACCACCTTTCCGCTGCCTTCCACGAACTCCCTTTTTTACACCCACTTCTCCTTCCCCACTCGCGCTCTCTCCACCCTTTACTACCATTTCTCTCCCTTCATTCTTCCTACAGTACACCAAACGGGTTAAAAGGAGTGATAAAGTTCCTCGTAACCGCTAGGAAGTGTTAATGCACCTACCTCGCTCGGACACCCCCGAAAAGCTCTGCGATCCCACCCCCTCCCCCCCCCCCCCCCCCCCGTTCAAAGCACGCAACTTTTAATTCTTACGAAGAAAAACTATTACCCCCGCACATGCGAATCTTCCCATTTGCATAAAATTCTTTTTTAACAATTTCATTTTATTTTCTATACTTTTCGTATTTTCTGCCAATCCGTTCATTTAAGAAATTGATTTCTTTTCATTTCTTGTTCATCTTTTATTTCACACAGAGAGAGAAAGAGAGAGAGAGGGGGAGAGTAATAGAGTGAGAATAACAAATATGTAGCCCTCAACGGAACGTGGGGGTGTTTTTTTTTTTTACCGAAGTATTTTTTCCATTTTTTTTCTTCTTCTCGTTTCGTTTTGTTTTGTAGGGTTTGGTATAATGTAGAAACTAAAGAGAACGTATGGAGCGTGGGGGCTCTCAAGAACACCTTTGTCGCCGGTCGATAACCGTGTATATCGAGGGGATCGATTCCATACTTTATACCCTGCAGGAGATTAAAAAAAAAAAGAAAAAAAAGAAAAAAGAAAAAAAGAGAGAAAGGAAAGAAGAGCAAAAAAAAAACCGAAACTAATATAAAAAAAGTACGTGGGCGCGGAACACGCGTTTGTATACCTGCGTTTCACCCTTATGGAAAATCAAACTTCCTTCAAAACTTATGAACCGAATTCATGGAAAAAACGAACAATCGGTAACAACCCTCTATATATCTTTGTCATAATCTCCAGATTCAATATTTGCCCGAACCGGCTCTCCGACAACCCACACACAACATCGCGCATTCGTAGCTATATTTATTTTTACCTCATTTTTATACAGATTAATCTGAGATTCTCGTTTATAACTCACCATGCTAATCCATCCCTCCGGTCTGGTGGATGTTTTTTTTTTTTTTTTTTTTCCATAAAAGCAAACGCGTTATTACGGTGGAAACTAGCTGAGGTCTGAAAACAAAAAAAAAAAAATATAAAATAAAATAGAACAAAATGAAATAAAATAATATGAAATAAAATAAAACCAAAGGGTGGGTGGAGGGTGGAGCGGTACAGCGGCTGCGGCATAAATTAGTGGTGAAAAGTTAATTGGGGCGGACACTGGAGGCTTGCTGCACGTGGTACAAGTTTACCGCCGCCGTTACTACCCTTCCCCCTTTCCCTGTCACACTACTCAGTCAGAGTACCACCCGCACAGTGGAAACCGAAACGTAGCGATCCTAAATTATTAGTAGGTGCCTAGCCGCGCTAGCTAGATAGATACGTACCCCCAGCCACCCACCCGCCCACCCCCGCTATAGTTTCGTGTAGTTACTAGTTGCCGGTGCTAACTAATGTTGGATTTTGGATATGCTAGAAGCGAGAAGCGAAATTTATTTGTGCAAATATTCATTATCGCTTATGCGATGTACGCGCCATCCTACGCGATGTTCACGTCGTATACGTACTTGGTAGACGTAGAGCGCTTCGAAATTAAACTCGGCTCCCGAGTTTCCCCGTCGATATGGTCCCGCGAGTTCCTCGATCAAATTTTTCATCGACCAATTTTCATTTGTTCTTTTTTTTTTGTTCGAAGAAAAAATTGATAGAAAATCCATAATTACATGGGGCGTGGGCGACGGGGGTTGTTTTTGATCGACGCGAAACGCGTGCGTGGCCGATAACTTTCCGTTGAGAAAAATATAGCCTTACTAGGAAGGAAAGCATCGAGAGTAGGTACCAAAGTGCCCTGGAATATACGGACAAAAAAAAGGAGATAGGAGTTTACGACTGACCGAGACATACCTACCTATCGGGTAGTGTCGCCCCGTGTACGGCCGTTATACCAAAATCCCCGTAGGCTCAGCTTTTGTACGACTAAAACCAAAAGTATGGGACTCCAGATAAAGATAACCAACGATAAAGAAAAGAAAATGTGTCGGGTATAGCTTTACTTCGACCGGAAAAAACAAGTCCGGAAAACAAACTCCCCGAATACCTTTATTCCTTTTTCTAACGTTTTCATTATTTTTTATTTAGTTTTTTTTTTTTTTTTGTTTATTTTTTTATTTTCTTTCGGGTGCATGTGAACGCGGAATCAAAGATTCTCTTCCGTTTCGGTGAAAAGAGTAAAGAGAGCAATAAAGGAGAGTAAAAAAAAATTGCTATCGAAAAACAAATTACAATGTTTAAAAAGAAGAGAGAAAGCGAAGGGCAGAAGAGAAAGGGACAAAGTGGGGGGGGGGGGGGGGGGGGTGTAACGGTGGCTCGATTGAGAGAGATAAGGAATTTATTTTTTTTCACCCTCTTCCCTTTTTGGGGGGTCGGAAGGAGCGGAGGGAGAATTTTCCCTCAGGACCCTCCACAGCGCGCGAGTTGAAGGTAGAATTTCTGAAAGGGGAGACTTCAATGCCGAAGTACGTACGTTTGTTTATGTCCTTTATTTCGGCGTATAACCTACGGGAGGACAAAAGCCTATCGCACGGGGCTCTCCCAGTCAGTTTTAGAGAGGAGAATCTGAGGAGAGATAGCGCGTGAAGGTAACAAACGAATGAACGAAAAGCTCAAAGCTCTTATTCTGCCTTTAACGTGTTCACTTTCTCGCTCCCTCCCGCCCCTGTTTTCCCCTCCCTTCTCGCTCTCGTTCTCATTCTCGTTCTCGTTCTCGTTCTCGTTCTCGTTCTCGTTCTCGTTCTTATCCTCGTCCTCCAGCCCTTGCGCGGAGGCAACAAACGAACATATTTTACGATGGGGTGACGTGAAGGGCACCGAGGCAACTAGGTATTCTCCTTTTAACGAGATTATTAAAATACAACAATCCGGGGTTACGGGGGCTGTTGAACGCGAAAATAAAATTAAATAAAAAAATAATAATAAAAAAAGGTTCAACGGGAATAGATAATAAGAAAGATAATCGTACGAGGAAAAGAATACCAACGACCCTATCACCCCCTCTGAATAATCATCTCCTACTTCTTTATTTTTTCATTCTTCTGACTTTTTTTCCTCATACCGCGAGGTTATTTTTCAGCTACGTTCGCCACGTCCTCAGATATACGTAGAGACGTATAAAAGTAGGTAGTTTCCGTAGGTGCGGAAGCATAGATTCCACGTTACAATGCGATATAGTCAGAAAAATGTACATGTATACACTGCGTCAGTTGGAAAATGTACGATCAACTTTTAGCTTCCTTCCTGTTTAACAAACTCATCGCGTGCTGTTTTGTTTCGTAACGATGAACAAATCTGCAGGTATACGCCTATACCTTAACTGCCTCTACGCGATTCTAGGCATCAAGTTTTGCTCAACTATTACACACGTACGTATTTCCATGTATTTATGCGGTGTACACACACCAGTGGAAAAAAAAGGAGGTCGTAAAACCCGAACCGTCGAAGTTGAAGAAGGTAGAAAAAAGATGAGTGAAGAAAAAAGCAAAGAAAATTGTAAAAAAAACTATCAAACAAAATGTAATGTAATATTGGCGAGGTGTAGCGTGAAAGTCTTACGTGACGAGCGTCGTTATGAATCCTCTTTACTCCTAGTACATAGACACGATAATCTTGCGAGGAATGATAAAATAACCAAATAATAAATATCATTATTTCATTCGTGCAACGTATTTTTAATCCCGATCTAAAGAATTTTCAGGAGAAAAATATACGTAACGGGTAATTTCTTACCGGCTGCGAAAAGAAAATGAAAAACTAGAGATAAGTGTACGCGAATAATCTGATATAAGGAAAATTAGAGTAAAAAGGATAATCTAACGGGAAATAGAAAGAACCGTATCCGTACAATACTTCGAGTATAATATAGCGGCCCCCGTATACCTTGCCCTGTACAGATTTAAGCAGGCTATACCGGAAAACCTCGAGCTTTTATTCATTCATCGCGTCGAGACGCGAGCGGAGCTTCTCTAATTTTATTCTCAAGCTTTTCAGAGTTTCCTCCCCCCCCCCCCGCCGCCCCTTTTTTAAAAAAAAGAATATGTTTTATTTTCTGTTTTCCTATTTTACTCGTTACTCATCGTTATAATACTCAACGCAGATTCAGTTGAACTTTTGAAAAAAAAAAATATAATTTTTTTTTTCACCTTTTACTTCCATCGACGATTCTCCTATTGAAAGGAAGATTCAAGTGTGCATGTATAATATTATCTGGATCGCGAGGTGGGTATATATGAAAAATCTTGTCAGCAATTTTTAAGGATGTGAATAGAAATTGGTTACAACATTTCTCTGGAAAAAAAGATCGGAACGAAAGAAATCGAATAATGAAATTCCGGAAAGACCTGTAAAAACTGTGGGGGATTCTTTTTTTTTTTTTTATTTTCTAGATACATAGATTTTAGCGATATCGCTCGAAATCGACGAGAAACTTGATATGCCCCGCGGAAATTTTTTTCGTTCCCATTCCGAGGAGATCCGCCGATTCTTGCGGAGATAGCCGTCTATACGAGGAACAATGTTTCAGCTTAGGTTTCTTTGATAAAGGTTTATCGTTAATTAAAGTGCTGCGGGGTTGGACGAACGACTCTCGCTTATACATATATATATATATACCTTACATTATACCGCGTCTCATCCAAGTCTCTCTATAACGTAACGTCTGTGATTGATATCGCGAACTTATAGTACTCACCCTATCCCCTACCCTCTTCTCCTTATTCCCTTCCTTTTACTCCTCGTCATTCCCACAATCTTATCTAGTCCCGCGGTATTAACTTCACTAAAAAGATTTTATTACCCATCTCTATTATTACACCGTCACTTGCCTCCTTCTCTTCTAATCCTCTTTCTCGTTTTCTCTTCCTTTTTCAGATCCACCCCGACGGTATTACATCCCTAAAAAAAATGACTCGTGTTCGAAATTCCCTTTTTTTTTTTACTTTTCTCATTTTTATCCTCCCTCGAAGTATTCGAGGGGAAACCCACCCTTTTTTTTTCGGGAAGAAAGTATCGGGGAGAGGCAAATTTTTGCTACCGTTAAAGAGGACGTCGGTCGTTGAAATTTCATAGACGATTCGTTAATCGGAAAATCAAATGGAATATAAATATAAATGAACGTTGTAGGTAGTAACGTATTTATTATTCGAATACGAGATCGTGTACACCGGTCAGACATGGAGGTACACTTGTGTCCTATTAATATGCATGCTCCACGATTTCACCCTGCCCACAGCTCGCTCGCCCCGTCGGGTATCGCCGTGCCGTGGGGAAGAGGTAGGCAGTCAGATAGCATCAACGGTGAACAGGGAGGGCCGAAACACCCTCCCTCTCGCGTTTACGACTCTCTTATACATTCGCAATTGTCCGTACGTACGCCCCGTTCGGCAGCTACGTCATACGTGTTCGTTAGCCCGTTAGCCGTTACCGGTGTGCAACCGGCACCGACGGAATCGCCGCTAACGGTTTTACTCCGTATAAAGTGCGTGGTGGCGTGTACCGGTTGTCCAAATAAATCGTCGCGCGAACCGTTCGAAGGACGGAGGGCCGAGGTGAAGAGGGGATGGAGAGAGACGGACAGGGATACCGACGCGTCCTCGACGCGTTCTCATGTACAACAATGTACAAGAAATTCGAACGAACGACCCTCCGCCCGCCCCAGTTGCCGCCTCTCCGACAATTGTTACGGAGAAATGTGAAACAGGTGCTCTTGATTAGAAGCTTGTTCGCGGCAACGCTGATTGATCGGTCGATCGATCGATCGATTGATTTATCGTTGGGATTGTTTATTTAAGAACATGCAGCGTCGGGGATGTGTTTTATCGCCGTTCAACGTTCGGACAGAATGGAGGCCGCTTCGTTCACTCTGGATTCTGGGGGGGGTTTAACGACACGCGTTGACGGTTGGAAATTCCCCCGCGAGTATTCGCCCTCGAGAATTCATGTCTTCATACGGGCGACGGGGGGGGGGAGTCGGTTTAAGATTTAGCTATCGCCGCTTTTCATCCCCTCGTAGCTTTCCAGCCGACGTACTTGATTTATCAGTAGACTAAATTGTTTTCCTCGGTAGATACGGCGACGACAGTCGCAGCCGGTGGTGTGTTCGGTCAATCACGCCCGCGAGTCATGAGGAGATAATCCGATCGCTTCGGCTCGGAATTTGGAAAATAAATGACGGATTTCAACGTCGCGAATGAACGAATATATACACGTGTGTATACGTGTACACGCACGCCGAAAGTCGTGACGTTGTAAATCGGATTCCGATCAGTCGATGGACTCGACTAATCGATTTATCCAGCTCTTCTTATTATAATTCCCTCTGATTATATCCGGTCGGAATTAATCCCGCTAATTCCATTCAATTTCATATTCTATTTGGCAAAATTGGCTAGGCTGGTACAGCTGATATCTGGTAATCATCAAGTCGTGTTTCTCCGTAGCTACTCGCGGCCCTAGTAGGTCCTGGGCAATTTATCCATCCATATCGCGCCCGATGTAAATTCGTTTGCATGTTAATCGCGCCCGGTGGTCAACGTTTCAGAGCCGCTCTTCTGTATACCTCGAACCAACGACGCCGCCACTTGATCGCCCATTTTTCAATCTCTCGCGGATCCATGAAAAACGACCACCGTCTGCAGCGTCTCAACGAGATTTAGCGTCTCGCGAATTTATCGTCATCGCCACTCCCGGTGAGATGGACTCGCATCGGGAATATGACACGTGCAGAGTAAGTTCGTCGGCGTCGCGACGCCCTCCCCCATTGCCTGAGGTTAACGGTATTCCATCAGTTTTCATCCCACTTACGCGTCTTTAGTTTTTTTTCGCATTATTTTTCTTCTTTTTCTCTTTTTCTTTTTCTTTTTCTTTTAAGAAACGAAGGAAATATAATAATGACAAGGGAACGAGAGGAGAGCCCTGAAGGATTACCATGAAGAACGTCGGGAGGGATGATATTTGTTGGGAAAATGACTGACTGCGGTTTAGTGACCGCTATTATCTTTCAGGTTATATGGAAGGCAGCAGAAGCTGAGAGTGAGTTTCGCGTCGAAATTCGCTAGGTGGTTTTGTTCGCAGCACAAAAAACTCGCAAGGACAAGAGCGGGGTTAATCGGCCGACACGGTCCGTTCGGTCTCGTGATCTATTGATATATGAAGTAAAAAGCTGACGCGAAGCTTTTACGCCCAGACGTAACCTCCTCCGCCACCCACCCCTCCCCCTCCCCCTCCTCCCCCCCACGTGACCCTGCATCTCCACGACCACCTCCGACTCATTTCTTATAGCAAATGGAACCGGCTAACCAGAACCAGAATCGGAATCACAACCAGAACCACCCCACTCGAAAGGGGTTAAATGGGAAACGAGTCCCAAGCTTAAAATAAAATGAAATAAAATTATCCGAGAAAATCGTTGACGTCGTTCTTCCCCCCCCCCCCCCCCCCCCCCCCCACCCCCAAGAATTATTACATGCAAAGTTTTTAACGTCGTTTTTTTTTTTATTCTTCTTTTTTTTGACTCTCCACTTTTCGGAGGGTGGGAAATCGCGAAAATGCTCCGTGTATAGGTTCAGCAAATACACCGCCGGAATAACAACGGCGTTGGGAAGAAAGGAAAAAAAAAACAAAAAAAAATTGTAGCATCTTTTAACGTTTTTTTGAAATCACGTGTATTCGTTGAGTATCGCGGAGGTGGAAAACGCGAGTGTGTGAAAAGAGAGTGTCGAAAAATGGAATGAATCTTATTTACACGTGACAGGAGTGTGAAAAATTATGATCCTTCGACGTCATATCCACACACCTTCGTTAATCGCGGATACGATTCACGCGGTAAGATACTCGATATATACCCAGTCCCGGCTCTACGATAGGAGAATTGGGGGTGGGGAAGCGGGACAAAGATGCGGAGTAAAATAATAGAATAAAATAAAATAACAGAATTCGAAGGCAGAATTTTAACACCGGCCCAAACAGTTTTCTATTTGTTTTTTGTTTTTCTTTTTCGCGTCGGTTTTGCAGCGAAACCCGTGGACACCGGAATAGGGGTAGATAGAAGAGGTCGGTTTATCGGGAAGTGATATAAAGTTAGGGTCAGACTGAATGTGACAATGGCAACCCGTTGCCTCGGGAACTTCGCATTGTCAAATATCTATATACACCTATGTGTTCGAATTTATATTATACGATTTCTCCGTCGCGCTGTTATTCGGTATTATCCGTACGAGGATATGAGGGAAGGATGCGAATAACCGATGGCGCGGAGAAATTTGTCGGAGTAACGAAAAGGAGGAGAAGAAAAAAACTTGTACACCGATCCGGCGATGTTATTGTTTTTTTTTTTTTTTTTTTCTTCTCCAAGTTCTCCGGATATTTTTCGTCTTTGGGGTTGTTTTCCGAGTCGAACCAACAACCACCTACTTTTACTCGGTGCTGATGCTGCTTTTCTTTTCCGACAACGGTGGTAACAGAACTAGAAACGTATCTATACCCGCGAGTTTTATTTTATTCAAAGCTTCTTATATTCCCGACTTAGAGGCGTCACCATGCTTTCGAATTCTCCATTTCTGGCTCTCTCGATTCTCCTCTCCTTCTTTTCGTTCCACCCGTTGCTATTTCTGCATCCACTTTTGCTTACATTATGCAAAGTATCCGGAAAGAGCTTGAATAAAAAGGTACGGCGAAATGAAAATTTTAATCAGGATGTCGAGAATATCCACGAAATTGTACCAATCAACCGATCGAAATAGCAACGTCGGATTTACAACCGAACGATGTTTTCTGTGATTTTGGCGAATCGTTTCTTCTTTCTCTTCTTCTTCTTCTTCTTCTTCTTCTTCGTCAACTTTCGCTAAATTTATTTTTACTATGAAATTCATTTGACATTTATGTGAGCGGAGGCAAGCGATTGAATAACGTGAAACTTCGTTTGGAAGCACACAAGTGAGTTGCTTGGATATATTGATTCGTGAGAGTTGAGGTAGTTTTTAAAATTTCAAGTCAATGTACGATTCGTGAAAAGCGGACTCGTCGTCGATCGGTTGAAAAATTTTCAAATGACAGACGCCTCGGTGACGCGATTTCAGAATAAATCGCGCGGTGAAACGAATGAATCAAATGTCGAGTAGGCATAAATCTACCCAAGTATTTGACGCAGCGAGCTTAATTCTCAATTTAACGACGAACAAGACAATTGACGCCCCGACGATAAAAATCATTTTCACTCAATATCAAAAGGGCTCGGCGGAATTGAACAATGAATTTATATAAAGTGACGCGCGCGTTGCGTCGTGCCCTTATAATGAACTAACAAAGTAAACGCCCTTTCATCTACTTCATGTATGTGAAAACCTCCTGTGTGTATTATACATACTAACCTAATTACCCGGAATTCCGTAGTCGAAAACTTTGAATCCTGAGGGTAACTCGGCCGACAAAAGATTCCGCCACGCGGTTCACCAGAATGAAATCGAAATTAGGTGTTTCACATTTTTATCATTCGCGAAAATAATAACGTCATTAATTATACCGGCGGAGTGATAAACCTCGATACGGTTTCATATCGCAAATACCGGTTTTAATATCGCTGGGAGGAATCGATTTTTCAAGGGCTTCGTCGTTACATTTTTGTCCCTTTTTTTTTTCCCCCTCTGCGCCGCGAAAATTCACTGCGAAAAACTTTTTCAATCTTCACCCTTGTACCACTGATCTTTAGTCCGCGCCTAAGCCCCGGAATAAAAATACCGATTTTTTTTTAAATTTCCTATTAGTTTCAATAGAAAAAAATGACATAAATAATTCAAGCGTCCTAGCTCGTCGAAGAAACGCTGAAATTAATGTAAATGTAACACAGCAACCAAATTGAATAAATTTTTCGAGGTTCTCAGTTTTCCGAAAATCCGTGCGTAAAGAAAAGTGTAAAAACGTGAAACGGAAAGGACTTTACACTAGGAGGGCATGGTTAAAGACGAGAGATGGTTATGGGGCCCTCGATAAGCCCGGGGGATGTTTTTTTTTTCCTTTTTTTTTTTTTTCGTAGAAAATGTCCTATAGATGGAGAGGGGTGTGCGTAGAGGGTTCAAGTATAAAATCCCCCAGTAGCTACGAACCTCCCTCCTGTAGCTTTCAGGACCTTCTCTCGGTCCTAACCACGTCTTATACCTATAATGCGTCTTACGGCGGGTCCTGCCCTGGAAGAGGAAGTGAGGAGGAAGGATATAGGGGCGCATTTGCGGGTACCGGGACACAACCTGCACGAGTGTATCTTTATCTGTCAGCGACAGGCGTCGAACTCCGCCGTTTTTACCCAAGGGGGTTTCAAAGGAGGGGGGGTAGGGGCGGGGGGAAGGAGGGGGGACGAAGGGGGATGGAAAAAGAGAAAAAGGGATGAGAAATATAACGCGTAAGGTTCCCGCGGGGGTCTACCAAGCGTTGAGGAAATCCTGCGAGATCGCGCCACGGGGGCGGAGGAGAGAAGGGAGAAGGAAGGAACGGTTCCCACCTAGGGGATGAGATTCAGCCGGGGGGGGGGGGGGGGGGAGGGGTTCAACTGGAAGCCAAAATTGCCGCTTAAACATGACGCGCACACCCCGTCGAATCGAACTCGTGGCGAGATTGCGTTGCAACCCCCTCGCGTCACTACCGCCTCCCTCTGCCCTATCTCTCTCTCTCTCTCTCTCTCTCTCTCT
Organism: Athalia rosae; assembly: GCF_917208135.1. Taxonomy (NCBI): domain Eukaryota; kingdom Metazoa; phylum Arthropoda; class Insecta; order Hymenoptera; family Athaliidae; genus Athalia; species Athalia rosae. Next base: position 20,374,620 of record NC_064028.1, on the reverse strand, counting down.
CTTCGATAATATTGGATATCGCCCCCGAAATCTCTCATCCAATTTTTATTTCTCGCCCTGTGAAAGGTAAACTGGAAAATTCGGATAGACGCGAATTAATTTTCAGGTCCGAATGTGTAATTTTTATTAAGTTCGGTGGCGCGAAGAAAAAAAATGAGCGAATAAATTTCAAACGAAAAAAAAGAAGAGAAAAGCCGCGGCGATTCTTTCGCAGAAATTGCACGGTGAGATCAGATCGAGTCGCGTTACCTCGTGAAGAATTTTTTCCCGAGAATTTACCGAGAAAAGAAATAGAGACGAGATAGTATAGTGGGTAATCGTCGTTGTCTCGTGGCAGAAAACGAGCGTCGCAGAAGGGGGTGAGAAAAAAAAAAGAGAACTAAGGCGAGTGGGCAGAAGTATGGGAACGAAAGCGACAGTCGAAAGGCGAGACTATCCGGGGGGTGTGAGGGAATGACGCCCTCTGCGGAATCCCCGTGGATCTGACAAAAAGTTGGTACTCGATTTCTGCAGAATTTCATTCGTATTACGTGCCAACGATCAATGAAATTTCGACCACGGTAGAAAAAGATAGCGAGGAACGAAATCAAAATGGAAGTGTAAAAATATCCGCGGCAAATTGACTGGTTGGTAGAAAGGAAAGAAGAAAAAAAAAAAATCAAACCAAACGTCCGCGACATTTCTAGGATATCAATCATACGTGGAATAAACGAGCAGCTGACTCTATTCACACAGACGCGCGAATACCAATTAGCAAACAGGAAGTACGACCATTTTCCAATCTCGTACGCGGCATCGTGACTCGTCCCACTCTCATTCGCTTCGCTCGCACCCTTCCTGTTTTCGTTTGTATCCCCGATTCGTTTTACCCCCCCCCCCTCCCCTTCTATCCGTGGAAAAAGTCCTTTTACATCCAGCTAATGAATATTATTTAGTCGGCGTTTTATCGCGATCATAATCATTACCATCGCCATTATAATCGGTTAATCGTGGTGACGATTATCATCGTTATCGTCATTGTTTTTCCGGCGTTGGTCTGCGAATAGCTACCCAGACCACGACCGCCGAGAACTCTGAGGGCTTAGCCGAGGGCTTCGCGAACCCCCCGCAGGAGACATCGTAACTGGCTTAACATGCCCTCCATAACGCTAGGAGGGTTGCGCTAAGTACCAGCTATCCGCCCTCCGGTGAAATGGATGCTAAGAGAAAAAAAAGTAAAATTAAAAAACAGAAAGAAAATATGGTTAATATCGTAAATAAAATATCAAGCGATTAAGCTGGCAAGGGTTGCGCGAATATCGCCGATTCATCCCATGATCCGCCGTCGCAGTCTTTGTAATTTTGGGCATCGAAAATAATAAGAGGAAAATTTTTTTTCTCCAACCATCTTAATGGGAATTTTCAGGGTGAAAATAACCCTTCGTAGCTGTTTTGCACACAAGTCCAGGGGGGGTGGGGGTGGGGGGGATAATCTCGGCGACGGAATCGCGTGGGAAAAAATGCTTTTTATTCGCTTGTTTATTTTCTCTTGTACCAACACTGGATCCAACGTGAAGCTCCGCAGAAGGGTGGGGATTATTTTTTTTCTGTTTTGTTCTCGGATCGGAGCGAAGGTGAACCGTTAAAGTGCAGGGGACGGTCGTAACGTCGGAGGGGTAACGTTATTAATGATGTGGTCAGATTAACGGTTCCCGTCGCTGGCTTCGACGACGAGGAAAAGGAGAAGGTTGACATCTTACCGCGGCCTTTGAAGGCGCGGTGTGGGGGGGTATAAAAGGGAGGAGGAGGAAATTTTGGAGGAAAACCCTCAACACTCTTAGCAGGAGTCCGCGGAGTCCTCTCGATCCTCGGATGTATAGGAAATGGTCGGGTGAGTGGCGACCACCAGCTCTCAGAAACTCGACTTTAACTCCGACTGTTGCGAAAAAAACAAGCTAACCTGACTTAACTTGACCTAACCTCGTCTATCCCACCCCTGCACGCTCCTCTCTATCTGACAATCCCCTACGCGGGAGAGAACTTTCTAGAGTGCCTCAGCTGATTAACGCTCTCGTCCTTCTCCGAATCTATCTCTTTCTCCTTCCATTTCTCTTTCTCTTTCTCTTCCTCTTCCGACTACTGCGAACGGGCAACGTACACCCTTATACCTTCTACTTCTCCGGGCTTTCTTGACAGCAAAAACGCTAACGTTGGAGACTGATTCGTCGAAAGGTTGGGTTGTTAATTTAGCCTTCGTTTTTCTTTCCAAGGAAAACCAAACCGACCTTCTTACCGCCCCTTGTTCTATACACACGCGCGTACAGATATGTGGTATATGGTACACACCCTATACCTCCTACGGTTTTTCACCCTTGTACTCCCGCAACTCCTCTGACCCTTGATGGTGTTTGTCACCCTCGAATTATTTCCCACAGAGGGGAGAAAAGGCCTTTTTTTCTGTTCTTACTTCCTTCTTTTTTCTATCGTCGTTCTCTCTGTTTTCTCGTATCTTTCTGGGTCTGCTGTACGTGGGGTGTTTCACGTGAAACGGGCCACTTTTTCCAATAGACTTTTTGAACTTGATGAAACTCTTCAGACGTCTTGAGAGGCCTCAGAAACTATGCTCGGATCATTAAAACATTAAAGGTCAAAGTTTCCAAAAGCTACGATTTGTGGTACATTTTTTTTTTTATACTTGAAAATTAGTTTATTTCCTTTAGTTGAACGCCTATAAGATCGTGAATGGACCAAGAATCCCATCTTTGACGATTAAACTGAGTTGGAAATGAATCCCATCCAGATATTTCGATTTTTCTGCTCCCAAAAGCGAAAAATTGACGATAACTCGATCAATTTTATAGATAGGTCAATTTGGCTTTGAAATTTGGATTCCTGGGGTCAAATTACATGAGAATAGGCTATAAAAACCAATAAAAAAAAATGTTGATTTTTGACCCCAAAATCGAAAAAACTCCAAGGGGTACCCCTTGGAAAATTTTCAAATTTTGGGCAAAAATTTTTATTTTTTAAAATTGATCGTATAGCACTTTTCTTATGTATTTTGACCTCAGGAACACGAATCCGTTGAGTAAATTGAGCTACGAATTTTTCTTTTCGAGATATGTCAATTTTTCTGCTTCAAAAAGTGAAAAACTGGCGATAACTCGTTTAATTTTATAGATAGAGTAATTTAATTTCCGGATTTGAATTCCTGAGATCAAAATTCATTAGAATAGCATAGAAAATAGAATTTTTTTTTTTGGCCCAAAATCGACAAAATTCCAAGGGGTACCCCTTTGGATTTTTTTCGATTTTTAGGCGAAAAATGAAGTATTTTTAAAGTCGATCGTAGGACACTTTTCTAATGTATTCTGATGCCAGGAACACGAATCAGTGGAATAAATTGAGCTGCGAATTATTCTCATCAAGATATCCTTGATTATTTACTTTTTGTATCGATAAATTGGCAATAACTCGATCTAGATAGATTCATTAAGATTTTAGATGAGAATTCCTGAGACCAGAGTGCATAAATATGTATCATAGAAAACTTGAAAACAAATTTGTTAAATCTTGCCTCAAATTTTGAAAAAAATCTGAGGCTTGGCATTTTTTTTGGCTAATGAATTTGGAATTTGATTAGACCCAAAAAAATGTTGAAAAATACATTTGATTCGTTCCTTCGAATGAAATTTATAGCCTCGTTCTGACGGACGGTAGATTGAGTGGAGTTTGATTTCATTAAATGTGCAGCAGCTTTACTTTCAACGTTTCAGTTAATTGCGGTGTTGAAAAAGTCCAACTTGCATGGCAACATATGTATGACTTCCCTAAAAGTTGGACGAGTAGAATACGTACGATGGATAATACAGCTAAATAGCTAACCTACGTGTGGGTACAGAGTGTACCAAAGTTTATCCCTTTGTAAGCGTGCAGTATGATAGACACGCGTTTGTGAAATTCGCTAATTGGGTCCGTTAATATATCTATACTCGTCATGGTTTGTACCGCTAATTTCTGGTAACGGGTAAAAGCTTCGCTAATGATACGCGGACAGGTGTTTTGCAAGCTGCTCATCAGAGCGCCGATTGATTCGAGGGTTGAATTTGATTTCTTTTCAATTTCCAAAATCTACCTAGGCGGGAGGGATTACACAGTCGATCGTGATAATTCTCTCTATTTTTCCTCACTCTCTCTCTTCGTCGCTTTTCTCGAATTCTTTTCAAATTTTTGGGCAAATAAATTTCATTCGTATCAAGATTATGATAATACCAGATATCACACACAAACTGAAGACTCCGTAGCTCGCTCACTACGTGCCTCAAAGATCTGAAAACTTAGACTCGGCAAATCAGCGCAAAGCTTTGCCAAAACTTCTCGACGAAGTTTTTGTTTTTTGAATCCGTTCTTATTCTTCTCTTTACTTTTCTACTCTTCTGACCACACCGGTGGAATGAATCCAACCAACTTCTCAACATCTCGAAACGCACGTTCCTCTTTGTGAAAAAAATTGAGAATCAAAATAACGATGCTACGATAAATAAATCTGAGGAGTGTGTTTCCTCGTCACGCAGTTCTAACCGTTTTGTAAAGTAGAACGGAGTTGAGTAATGAAAAAGAGAAAAGAGAAAAGAGAAAGAATTGAACTATTTCGTGGGAAGTTGGAATATGAATTAACGAAGTTCTTTTCCCTCTTTTTTTTTTTTTTTGCCTCTTTCTTTGCCCTATTCTTATTTAATCGCCGCACAAAACACTTTGTGGTACAACACAATTACAGCGACAATTACGTACATACATCTATAGGAACGGTATATTCAATACGTACATACGTAGTGTTGTGCAGTAGAGACGATCGACGCGAGAGGAACGGTTGAGCAGAGTGTGCGGTGGTGTAAAACGATGAATATACAACGACATTAGCAAGTGAAATGACACGAGGGCAAAGGTGAAGAGGGTATAAAGTATGGGAGAGAATTGAAGCTGCCTTCTAACTCACTGCTGGTTGCAAAGGTGAGAAAGAGAGAGAGGGTGAGAGAGGGTGAGAGAGTGTGAGAGAGAGAGAGAGAGGGAGAGAATTGCGACACGTCGATGTCGGGGAGAAAACGAGTCGTAGGTGGTGAAGCTGTTAAAGCTTGAAAATTGACGTTGAATTTACTGCGGAATTCATCATGGTGTGGTACAACTATTTTTCGCATTCTCCTTCATTTTTTACGTATTCTCTCCCCTGCTCGTTTCTCCTGATCGGAATAAGAATTCCTTTTTTTCACGTTCTCGCATTCTATTCTCTATGAAATTCGTTCATCAGATTTTATTTTTCCCCGCAATCTCATCACAATCAATAAATGAGAGTGAAAAAAAAAAAACAGAACAAAATAAAACAGCTACAGCGCTCTATCGAATTTTTTTTTTTTCATCCAGAACGTCGCCAGCTCCAGATCGCGATTTATCCCGAGAGTATGTATACTTTGTATACAGTCATCTAGGTATATGTATATTTTTTTTTTCTGAACCACCCTAACAATGAGTATCGCGCTTCAGTGAAACGAGGCAAACATACGTATATATACGAAATTTATCGTTGTCGCAATACGGTTTCCGTGCAAGCAAACAGAAATGAAATAAAATAATGGGTGTGTGGGTTACGCGTAACGAACCTACTCTGGGAAACGGTATTTCGGTTTGAGTTTCGAAGACCGTTACACCATTGGGTGCAGAACGGACTGTATTACCCGGCAACGAACTCACCTCACTTGCGGAACATCGATATCACGGTGTGTACACATATACGTATATACCCGTGTACACGCATATACCGGCGATTTTTGTGCTTCGGCACGATTGTTCGACTGACAGCTGAGCGGGAAATATTCTTTTTATTTTCAGGGGGGAAAACTAGCCTTTTTTTCTTTCTCCACCCCCTGCGCGCCTCCGTACGTGGCGCACGTACAAAGGTATGCCCGAGCACGTAATTTCGATATTTGTGGGTCCGTGCGGTTTTTTCCTTTTTTTTTTTGTTTTTATTTTCCTTTTCACGGGTGGATCGCGAAGAGAAAAAGGGGCGCCCATAGTCGGAGTCTGTTGACGTAATGAAGTCATGTTTTCGAAAGTAAACATTTACAAAGCGCCACCGTTTCGCGGTGCTGCAGGACCGCCCGATCCTCCATATAGCCGGATGAACAAACGTGGCCGATCCTCGTAGGCGTGTATTATACATGTTGGATAGGTTATGAATATAAAATCACCGCTCACTCCGCACGTTGTTTTTCAGGCTTTTGTACCGACTTTTTTTTAATCACCGCTTTGGGGAGCGACATGTACACGGGGAAAATAATCACGAAAAATTTGAAAAAAGGGATCGCTTAAACTGCGAAGAAATTTGTTCGATTAACAATTGCCGCCCCTGAAATAAGTCTCGATTTTTACAACAGAACTCCTGAATTTTTCAAATGCAGTCTTCACTCCACACCTCACCGTCGCAAATTAAAAACATGTACGTAGGATATGTACATTCGGGTATACAGGTGTGTACCACGTTATGATAACATAACTGACGGAAATCACGAGACTAGGTATATACATAATATTTGTTTCATACATATGTACATATTTACGTATTGTATACAGGTATATAAAGTTTGATATACTAATGCCTGTTTCGTGCTCCCGCAATTCAACGTGAGAAATTATTGCTCCGGTGTCAGAACACTATTAACAATAAAATCTGGACTAGTTTTCTTATCGCATTCACCCGAATTGCTGTTCGTATAGCTACATCCCTTCGATACCCTTTTCGCCTCCCTTACCTCCCGGGGGTGAATTATTTATGAAAGGGAAAAAAACATCGTGATTTTCCGTCCGAATGAAATCGTCGGTAAAAATTTGATCGAAGCGAATCGGGCGATCGCGCGACGATGGTTCGGTCGCTACGCGTGTGCGGTTTTTGAATTTTCCCGATCATCGTTTTTTTTTACTTTAATTTGATTTTCCGTTCCCTTCGTAGGAAATAACCCCGTAATCAACGATACGATCGCGGTGTTATAGAATTAACGCTTTCACCCGTGTCGCTGCCATGTCTTTTGGTCCCTACCGCCTTCTTCCCTCTTTAATCTCGCCAATAAAACATAACCACTCTGTGTAGTCGTGCTTTAAATAACAGGTTCAAACGCAAATCTCGTAATTTCAGGTTGTAGCAGCTATTAATAAAACATTGAATTCCGCACCTGGGATTTAAATTCAACATTCACATTCTCGTATCGTTGGTGTATACGTATACATACACATATATTCATCTTTCACTCGCGAATACCTGATAGATTTTTTCCGCCTTTTTATATTCTCGCGGGGGGATGATTTGATTTCTTTTTTTTTTTTTCTTCTCCCGCGCTATTCTTCACGTACGCGCGTATATTTTTTATTTCCTCATTAACCGGCGGGGCAATTAAATTTAATTAATTAAATGATCGATTAATATTGAGACGCGTCGTATCCACGCGCCTCATTGCATCGTCGCAAATAATACAATACAGTGTAAATAAATTTTCCTGCATACATGTCGGACCTGGCGTTCAAGAAATCAATTTAAATTCGGGTGATCCAGAGTTATGGTTCAGGGGTTGGGTTTGCCACCGACTAGTGATATACCTTAGCCTGACATGCAATTAGTAAAGGTGGCGTGACCCTGGTCGACCTCGGCCTCCGTATAGCTTTATATTTCACCATTTATATGTACATGGATCTTTCCAGCATGATATCGTACTTTTACACGACTACGTTGGCGTACACCTGTATAACAACTTTTCGACCATACCTACAACACTATTACGTAGGTACTAAAATTCTGCCTGGTTTTGGGAAACCTTTACATCAAATTTCGCCTCGCCTCGACTAGCGAGCGACGATTTTACATTTCATTTTCCATCGATTCATTTTCCACGACATCGTCACATTTTGATTTCCTTCGTTGATTTTTTCTTTTGAAAAATTTAACAACCATCGTCAACGCCTCGCCGATCTTTACCGTATATTTTAACCCTGCGTACGGGGGGTTTGCTTGAATTTTTTACGGTTCTACGCATGGAAATTAGAGAGAAAAAAAAAAAAAAAAAACAATTTCACCGAGCCGCGCTTTCAAAGCTCTTCCGTGAATATTTTTAAACGAACATTCAGGGCGAAATTAATTACTTCGAACGAATGTTTTTACGCTAATAATTAGAAATCAGTTGAGCAAATATGTGGCTAGACCTGTGATAATTGCCTCCTTTGTTTCAACCCTATTAAATATCTATTCGACTATCTTCGAACGTAAAGCAATACTTATCGGACCCATTACAGTTACGAATAGCTGGATTAAACTACGAACATTACGCACGTGTACAATTTTCGATTCGTACATACATAAATACGATTGGAATAATCGTTCATAATATTTGTTTATAATTATTATCACGGGATGGTTGGTATTTTCTCAATTATAAAGAGGAGAAGCAAACCGAGTCGCGTATTACGCGGGTATAAATTGGGGGGTGAAAATTATGAAGAGGGGTAGAGAAGTGGGGTGACATATTGTGCATGTGTAGTACGTACGCGCGTACGTATACGTGCGTAATACGTAACGTAATAGCCGAGAAACACCGTGCGTTTTGTAACGAGATACCAAACAGCAGAGAAAATATGGAGGGCCATTAAAAGCTAACGATTAATTAAACACGAAATAAATATTTACCCAACAAATTACGGTGATATTAATCTCCGTTTCGCGTGTGTCTGTTCGCGGCCCTCACACAATCTTGCGTGTACATAAAATACACGCGGACATATCCTCGAAAATTTTTTCACCCACCCCTAGTTCCGGTTTGATTTTCTTTTTTTTTTTTTTTTTTTCCATTTCTCGTCTCCCATATCTCTGTCATTTCAAGTCTTTCGGTTTCCGTAATTCGAGCGTTAGTATTTTATCTCCACGTCCCCTTTTTTATTCTTTTTTGAAAAAAAAAAAAATAACGTACACTTTTTGCCCCGCGAAGGCTTGCGAATCGAGAATAATTCAAGTAGATTTCTTGGCCGTCAGGTGGTGTAAGGAGAATCCGATACACCGTAGGTACGGAGGAGATATAATACTCAATGACAAACGACTGATAATTTCGCTGCGAATATGTCGTGACTCGTGTATAAGGGAGAGTCGAAGAGAAAGACGGAGAGGGTGAAGTGGTGGCGGGGGGGAGGGGGCGATGAATTTGAGTTTGAGGTCGGGGGGGGTGGTTGCTCGTAATTACTGCACTCTCGCGCATGAGCATCGCGACAAAATCTTCACCGGTGTCATCAAAACGCCATTTGTTTCCGCTACCCAAGGGCCGGAGCCCGCACGGTAAACTATTGACCGAATCACTTAGGTTCATGAATATAAACGGTGCACGGCGGTATCAACCCCTACGGTCGCCAATCATTCCTAATACCAGTTATTACTCTGGCTACGACCGTTGGACGCATACCTATGCACACGCATTTATATCTATATTTGGTGGAATACTTCTTCAAACCGATCACTTGCCGAACCGCTGAGCGAAAAATGAAGATTTCGACAAAGGGGAGAAAAAAAACAAAAAATGGAAAATCCTAACTACAGTCAATTCTCGAGTCAATGTTCTCCTCATATTTCAAAGCATATTCCAAAAATTGCGAAAAATTTGTAAGGGCGCTCGGTTCACTCTTTTAACAAAGAACGGACAAAAGCTCCAATCAACCCCTGCGATGTAATAAATTATTTTTCTGTTTTCAGGTGAGTCAATATTAACAATCCTCCATATTCACTACTTCAGGATTAACTACACCGCGCGCTCGGTAAGTGAAGATTTTTTTTCATTTCAACTCCGTTTCGCTGGGGTGCGGAACGAACGAGCGGTGGTTGAACGTAGCGTATTTTAGAAAATTTACATCGCATAAAAAATCACTTTCATTGCTCGAGGAAAATGAACAACCCCGCGGCGTGGATGTAAACTTCCAGTGTATTTTACATTATATAAGATTTATTTTCCAACAAAGTCTTTGTTCCGTCGCTAAGGGTTGGTGGTCGGGGGTAGAACGGTCGGGGGAGGATTACCTCGTGCGTGACGTCATAACAGCTATCCAGCTTGATTTCCAACGTCGTCGCTCCGTAGTCGTCCGAGAGCCGAAGGATTTAGAATTTAAGTCTCACATTAAGAGCGGAAGCAGAGTTTCCCTCCCGCGGGTGGATCGTCGGGCGAGAGGGAGTGGATAAAATGTATAAAGAAAAGAGAAAAAAAAAAGAAAAAAGATGATCAGGTGCGAAATATAATAGACCCACTTAACATTTATGTACCAGCTATGTACAGTGTATCCCTGCGGATGGGGGAAACCCTTAAATCCACCGCTGATGGCGAGAAATTCGAAAATTTCAACGTACCGCAAATATTAGACTTCGCCGTAACCCAACTGTTTTCTCATACGAATACCGCGCGGAACTCACCTCGTATTTTATGCTTACAAATTCATCGCGATGATCGCTGAATTTTTTTTTGTCGCCATTTCCATTTCCATTTTAAGTTTTTTTTATTTTCTCTCTCGTTTTTTCATTTAGCATTTCCGGGCGCTTTGTGGAAACGGTTTTTAAAAAATATTTGTAAAAATTTACCCAGCGTTTGACAGCCCCTCGCGATTAGCATACATCAGTTCGAAGAAAAAAAAGAGGAGAGGAGGAGTAAGTGCGGGGGGATTATTCGACCTGATTGCAAAACGAACGAGAAAAACCAACGACGATGAGAAGGAATATTAAAAAATTATTTAATATTGCAAGTAAGGTGACGCCTTTGAAGCCGAGGGGGTAAATTAAGAATTCAAATTTCTCAACCCTCCCGCGCTCGGTCTTCCTTCATCTCCAGTTCGCCGTTATCTCTCCTCCTCCTCCTCCTCACCTTCGTGCAGCACCCTCAATTCCAACAAAATGACGTGAGTAGCTATAATTAACCTAAAACGTGAAGTTGCAATGCAAATTCTTCGTTTTAATTCTACGCCTTTTTTCCCCTCGTCCCTGCTTTCGCCACCGCCCTTGAATCGACGTTGAATAATCAGTTCGAAACGTCCGTCGACGCTCCGATTTCCCGTGCCCCGCGCACGCGGTATGTAGAAACACACAAAAATGATCCCTCTTCATTTTTTTTTTGTTTTTGTTTTTTTTCTTTCTATTCGTAACAGTCAAAAACGCGACGGAGGGACGATGAAAAATTTTCTGTCGATGGTGAAACGTTGGTCGGATTTCAGTTCCGTCGTCCATTAATTCCGGATCTTCAGCCCGTAGGGAAGGTTCATGTTATAATTCGAATGACTCGACACGCACCCGCGCAAGATCTCTCGAGCTTTCCACCCTTCAACGTTGTTTTCAACCCTCACCTCCGTTCTATCGTCCACTTATCCCCCGCTCGCGTTCCTCGGACTCGGAGCGTTGGATCGGTCGGATAAGATCTCGCGGAGGCGGGTCGGGATCTCCGATGAGGGACGAGGGGCGAAGGGCTAGGCGTTGGGAGTGGGCGAGTGTTTCTACCAGGTATAACGGCATTCATCCGAATAGATAACATCGCTTGTTAAATCCCCGCTGCCTCTCCGTTCTCCGTTCTCCGTTCTCCGTTCTTCGCTCACTTCTGCAACCCCCGCGGTGGTTTGCCGTCTCTACGTACACGTGGTATACATATAGCTCCCGTATTCACCTGGAGGGGATACCGCCGACGTTACCAAACTCCACATATATATATATATCCATATATATACCCAGTTTATACCCGGCCACGGTTGCGCTACTATTGCTAAATGTGGGTATAAGATAGTAGCGCAGTTTTGGTTCTACGTAGCTCGCTCTCTCGGCGCCTATACCTCGATCATTTATACGAACCGCCGAGACCTCCCCTCGCCCCCTCTCTTCTCTTTTACCTTCGAACCTCACCACCTTCCTCCCCTATAGTTACCACCTTTTATACCTTTCACCCTTCCATTTGATATGCTGGGTTATAACGCCACGAGGTAATCCCACCTGCTGCAATCTGGTAGAGGCAGAACGAGATAACGCCCGGGCTAACTATCGCGTCTCAATTATTTGGACATGGCACCCTCGCTTTACAATATACGTACGTCTACACCTATACCTACACATCATCGGTTAAAACCTCAGATTCATACGATGTGTATATTATGCCAGATTACCCTCATCCTCCCTGAGGAATCTACCTACTTCTCTCCACCTCGACCTCGTCGTCGGCATTCCGTCCCTTTTGCCATTGTACAAATGTCTTCATCCGACGTACCTTACGGTGGAAATGATCGTCCGAGAAAAGTGTTGATCATATTTGTCGAGCAGAGAAACGAAAATTCGTCCTTACCTTACTTCGTTTTTCTCGTTCGACATTTCGACGATCGTATGAAAAAAAAAAAGAAAAAATTCTTACCGATTTTTTTCTTGGTTGTTTTTTTTTTCTTGTCAGTTTGAGAAAAAAGCTGTACGCCAAAACCTATGCGAGTGGAACCAAGGTTGGTTAGTTAGTTGGTTGGTTGGTTGGTTTCCTTTGATGCCGTGTATACGGTGTTATAAATTATTACGATGAAAATTGTAGAGCGCAGGTTTCTCTGCTGGCGTGCATGGCATCGTGGAATTATATTCCCGTTATATTCCGGTTCACTCACTGCCTGAAATATAACCCTCGAAACTCGATATTTACAACGGTTCTGATGTTGCATGTATACTATAATGTAGACGTACGCATTGTATATATGTGTACATATATTATTCACACAACGTATCGTGATATTCGGAGGCAGTCACATACCATACATATGTATATGCATACCTATGTACACGTTTATACGAGGCTTTGGATTTCCAGATGATTTTCTTTGATTTTTCCCTCTTCTTCGTTTCTTCCTCAATCTTGTTTCGTGCATAACAAATCGAACAGTATCTACACACTGATCCGAACGAGGTATATTCGTTATCGCATAATTGACGATAACAATAATTGAGGGATTAAAAATTTTAATCGTTTGTGGTCACCAGTGATGATGATAATTATTTTTTTTTTCTCTCTCGAAATATATTGCGAGGGCGCAGAATTATTTTCGGAGCGAAATTTATACGTGGAAAAAGTTTTTGTAGTGGTTTACCACCGGCATTGAGAAGAGAACAAAATCGTATTTTTCAGAATCGTAGGAAGCTTTTCCAGCGTTGAAGTAGGGACATATTTCTTTGTCTTTTTTTTTTCATTTTTACTAATTTTTTTTTTCCAAACACTTGACGTGAGGTGGATATTTCTATACTATATAGGTATATATATATATACGGACCTCTTGACGTGAGAAGAAAAGTTCATGGTTTTCGTATGAAAACGATGTTTTATTTTCTTCCTTTTCATCTCGACCGCAGCTGAATGCGTGCAGTGCATATGGGTATGCATATTCTTTATACATATCAGTCCCATCACCACACGGATGTGGGGTAAACGGTTCATTGAATTCATGACTGAACAAATTTTTTATTTTATTTATTTATTAATTTTCTATCCTCAATTTTTATTCAGTCATTTCGAGATAATAAAATCGTGAGAAATGAGAAGAAATTTCCCTCAACATTATGTATGTGAGCGAGTGTAAAAGAGAGGCTGAATATTTCCGCTATTATACATACATAACGAATAACTATTAGGTATGAATATAATATATATATATATGACGTTTCCTCCGGAGAGGTATAATTTTCGTAGTTTTAGAAGTTTTCTTTGCTTCTCTCGTTCATTTTCTTTTTATTCCTAGCTTAAGTTTCGCAGCATAAGGTTTTCTCTTAGGCGTTAGCATATCGTTGTCAGTTTCCGTGGAACAATGAAAGGGGATGAAGAGAAAAGAAAAAAAAAAAAAAAAAAACGGAGTAAGAAAAAAAAGAAAGGAAAAAGAAACGTGGGAAAAAGATGAAAAAGATATTAAAGAATATAGAATACAGGTACCGAAGAAATGAAGAATGAAAGAGAAAAGCTTTGAGAAATATATGCGCGTTATTTTTTTCTATTTTATTTCATTTATTTATTTTTTCTCACAAACTGCCTCGAATGAGAAAAAGAATTTGAGAATCGAGGGCGGCAGGGCGGAGGAGGAGATTGGTTGTAAAAAAATTTTACTTTTCGTCTTATTTATTTTAGTTATTTCTTTTGTTCCTTTGCGCCTAACGCGTAACCAGGAGACCGAAAGTACTACAACGCGAAAGTTCACAAAGGTCGTTGAGAAAACGTTACGTAAGGTTCGTAGGTTCAGCGAAAGCGAAGCTCGTACCTACTTTTGCGGTTATTCTTCCAAAGGCTTGTAGAACTGAACAATTGATGAGGAGAAAAAAAAGAAAAAAAACGAAGAGCATTTCCTCCGGCACATTTTACGGTTCGTTTATTAATATTTCTTATTTCTCGTTACATCGAAGATTTCCAACTGAAAATTATTGTATAACCAATCTTAATTGTTATCCTTGAACAACGATCGGTTTTAATTATCGTGCAGCTATAGGATATAATATGGCAAAAGCAGCAGCAGCAGCAGCAGCAACTTCAGTTAAACGTTAACTCTTACGTGACCTACTATAGGTAGGTATACATGGGAAATAACGCCCTTTGAACATGCGACTTTATTATATAAGTATATAAGAAAGTTCGATTATCCAAACTAGCGAACTGGGTTTATAAAATTTATTTTGTAACCGAACAACCCCCTTTCCTGCAAAAAAAAAAAAAAAAAATTTCTAATAAAAAAGAGGGAGAAAAACTTTTCTTTTCTTCCGCATATTTTTTACTATCATAATAATCATTATTTTTATCTGATTTCGGCCGATGTATAGGTCTTCTATTTTGTCTACGGCCCAATTTCCTTCTTCGTAGCGACTGTCTTAGATCGAACAACGAAGACCCACCGGGTCTAAACGGCTCGAGATTAGACGAGACACACAGGTGTATACGTATGTCTGTGTATCTGGAAAAAAAAAAAAGAAAAAAATAAATAAGTACAGAATGAAGAGAGGGTGTGTCTGAGAAATCCAATAAGGTATATAAGACGGTGATTTTGATTGGCTTGGAAAAACAAAACACGGCAGTTTCTCAGCTCTTATATGGTTTGGGGTATCCTTCTTGGAGTTTCAGGGCAAGGAGCGCGGGGTGCCCTTTACTTTCTTTTCGTTGCCTCGCCTCTACCCTTGGCGAAAAAACAATCGGTCTCTAATAGCTGTAATTTGTCGGGGCAGCCCCCCCCCCTCCCCCCTTGCCCTCACCCCTCTTTCTTTTCCTCCGTGGTCCTCATCCTCGAGAGGCGCGGCGCGCGGCGCGGGCGTCGAGAAAAGGAGGAGGTGATATGTTAGGGGGTTTGTTGGTCCTGCAGGATATCAGCAGCTGGAACGTGGGGTGAAACCGGTCGAGGGACTAGCGAGGTATTAGGGCCGTTTAAGGACCGACTGCGAAAAACCCGTGCGAAAAAGAAAAATAAAGGGAGAGAGGAGAGGGGAGGAGAGGGGAGGGGAGGGGGAGGGGAGGGGAGAAAAAAGGAATTGCGAAAAATGGTGGAAAAATAAATAACGAAATCGTGGAAGGTGCCGAACGGTGTCCCGAATAAACCGAATTCTGTCGATAAAAAATTGCGAGGTTTTGCCACCACCGTCCTATGATCCCATATACTCCTTGTATAACAGGTCTCAAAAACGAACTGAACTCATATCGCCGTTCTCAGACTGCAACCGTTTGTCATTTTTTCAACCCCTTATTTTGTCTTGTCCCAGACACTCGGGTTACGCCATGTTTTACGTCTTATATAAAAAATGCCAGTTCCAGGCTTTCCCAATTTCAAGGTTATATCTGCAGCCGTTCGGACCAGGGAAAATCATACGGACTACCGAAGAGAAAAACAAACGATATTTTTCCCTCCCCCCCCCCCCCCCCCCCCCCGAAGCCACACTTATTCGAAATCGCGATCTTCGACGAGCGGATGTTTTGCCCCCGGGTGACATTTTGCGATATATTGGATACTAATACCCACGAATGTGCGGGGACAAAAGAAAATTATAATTGTGAAAATCTTTTGACTGCCCTTTCATTCCATCTCTCTTCATCATCCCGCGGGTGAGTTTTTCTTTTTCTCTTTTTCCCCCCTCCCGCATTTCCGGGATATAACGTCCTATATAAGAATAGCTATCAAAGAAGGGAGAGCGCTGGTCAAGAAGAATCGTCGACTCAAAGCCCGTCCTTCGAGCTTTTTGACAAGAATACAGCTACCGACGATCCTGTGACGAACAAAGCTTGGAAAAGCTTTTAGAAAATATACGAGGATCAGCTGAAGTCAGCTACGGATTTTAGTAGTTTCAGATTCTAAGGGTGCGCACACACAATGTAGCAAAATAAGGGCGCGACTGGTACAGTTTTTTAATCAATTTATTAATTTAGTCCTTTTTTCTTCGTCTTAGACGCGAGCTTTCGCGTAATTTTCTTCCTCTACAAAGGATCGAGGATGAAAACAAAAAAAAATAAAATAAATAAAAACGAACGATGAATAACGGAGGGAAAAAGGTACGACCTGGAAGTAGAATCTAGACTGGAATTCAAGCTGTAGTTTTTTTACTTTCGAAAAGTAGAAGCCACTCTTTGTTTTTAGCAACTGTGACCTCTAGCTTCAGAGAAAACGCAGAAGAAGTCTAACAATATGAGAGAAGTACGGGAGAATAAAGAAGAAGAAGAAGAAGAAGGCGAAGAAGTCCTTTGATCCTCGTACGCTGTAAGGGTGACTCATAACATAGGGATGAGGATCTTAAGAAGTTCGGTCCTGAATCTTCCTCAGCAGGATATCTCAGGACAGTGCCGAACGAAAAGTAGAATGAAAGGTGAAGTGAAAAAAAAACAGAGGAGAAGTACAAAGAAAAAGAGAAGGCAACGAATGCTTGAAAAAAAAAAAAAAAAAAAAAAAAAAACGATACAAAAAATAGAAAAAACTCTCGGGAAAGTGACAGGAGATATCCTCCGCGGAAGAGAAGAAAGAAAAAAATTTCAGTAAAAAAAAAGACGTGCACCTCACGACCTAACTTAGATAACAGGTTCCCGGTTGACATCCCGGTAACATTTTTTATACAACCGTTTCGCTTCTCCTTTTTGTTTGTCTCACTTTTTTTCGTTTGTTCTTCCCCCTTTTTTTTATTCACTTATTTTTTGTTTTTTTTCCTCTTCTCATTTTTTATTTTCGCAACCGCACGAACAAAATATTTTAGCGGGCAAGAGATACAAACTTTTTCCGCCTAAGCTCGACTCGACACTTTCTTTCCTCTTCCCGTATCGTACTGTATGGCTTATACGTGTAAAGTATAGGTATTGTAGCTTCAGGATTATGTATCCTGCGTGTAACTTTGAAAAGACGAGAAACCACGAGGACGTCGACAAGGCGTGCGAGATTTGTGGTTGTTTCTAGTTTCGTACGTAAAGAACATTACGTGCCACCTGGTGACTTGGAAATATTGTTTTTTTTCAAGTGGGTCAGTTCTTTGCGAAATTTGTACGAATTTTCCATTTTCAATTCACGCAATCAGGACCTGATCCACGTCGTAATCTTGGGGTTGACTCTAGATTCGTTTCTTCATTTTTCATCCATCTGCCGCACGCATGCATCAAGTCATTCGAATACCGCCATATTTTAGAAGTACTACTTACGTACGTTCCTACCTTCGTTCGCCTAAATTGCGTATACGCGCGTATGTAACTTCAGAGGAAAATTGATTAGAGATTGAATTGCAGCGCGCCCTTTGATCGTGAGAGATGTGGAAGCCTTTAATAATGGCTTAACGATGATTGTGAGCTTTGAAGCATGGAAGTTACAATTACACGACTACCGCGACGACGACTGCTACGTAATCTCGGAGTATTTATAACCGGTACTATTGTTCGTCACGCGGTTACGGAATCTTCACCTTCTCAGAAAAGAGAGGATCAAAATAAAACAGACAAATGACGAGGAGTACTTTTCACCCCGTTCGTGGTAACGAAAATTCCGAATCACGTGTGTTTGACAATTTTCATTTCATCCACACCCCATAATCGAATAAAACCCACCCGATTCTCGTACCCGTGGTTTTTTGGAACTACGACCAATGAAATAATAAAAGATTTCCACACATTCCGATTGTGTTACGTAATTAATTGAGACAAAAAAAAACAAAAAAAAAAAGAAAAATTATTTTAATAGGATACCTGCATATCTTACGTACGATATTATTTCCTCGAGTAATCGGAATTCCGATGTTTTATTCATGATTTACAACCCACCTACTTGAATTTCTTTATCATGTTTGGTTATATTCTCTTTCAGTTCATTATCGTATGCAGGGTAGGAACAAATAAGAAAAGTAAAAGAAAAATAAGAATTGAAAGAAGAGGGGAAAAAAGTTTATGGATTTATAAAACCGAATATGTAATATACAATGTATATTTATCGGATTTATCGTATAATCTCAGAGACTGACAAACGGAAGACAAGTGCAGCTTCAGAAAAATCCGCCCCCTGCCCCCACAGGCCCTTCCTAATAATTGAGAAGGTTATACAGTAGAAGTGGTTGTTCCTTGAGCTCTCGCCCTCTCTCTCTCTTTCTCTCTGCAGCGGTAAAAATTCTCGAGCAATCGATAACCAACCCCCACTCGTATTGACCACAGGTTGTACACGTACAATGAAACGATACGATTGAAAATCCGTAAGAACGACGCTCCCCTGCTTTATTACCATCCGAAAGAAAAGAGAGAATGAAAAATTATCACCCCTCCAAAACGCATGCAGATTCTTGGATCTTTCTTTTGCGTTTCTTCTCTTCCTTTCACATCCTCGTATATCCTCGCAACTTCTTGATCGAGATAAAATTCTTCGAGCAAAAATATGTACGTGGATATAAATCGGGATGTGTGACAAATACACAATCCATATATCCAAATCCCTCATTGTCGGTGTATAATACCGGCATACCTATATTCACAAATATGTACAGGGAAACTTGGGATTTCCGCACGTGTCGTCGCATCTATGGTAAAAAGAATTTCCTTTTTTCTCCTCCTCTTTCATTCTCCTTTTTGTCTCATTTTCCTGTTTCCACATGCCCATGAGACAAACGTGTCGCCAACGGACCTCCCCTCTTTCCATCCCCTCCCTCTCTCCCTCCCTCCCCGCCGCCCATATCACAAAAGCTTCGATATAAATTTATTAGGGCTTATCCTACCCCGATTGGTTTTCATTTCGTCTCGTGTCTTATCCTACATATATCTATAGCTCACCGCTACCTGTACTCCTTTTTCTTTCATTTCGATTTTCTTCCGGAATCCGAGTTCCTTTTTTTTCTTCCTTTTTCTTCCGTCTTCCTATACGGGCCGGGCATGTTCCCAGGAAGGACGTGTCGACGTTAGGGCAGAAATTGTTTTGTCGACCGGCGTTATTTTTTCAACGATCAACCCTCAGCTCCAATAATTATCTGTTTCCGCGATGAACGAAAATTTTGTAAAAAAGTTCACGGTGCGATATGAGAGAGAAGACGGGAGCTTTGTTTTTTTTTTTTTTTTTTTTAAATAAAATCTCCTCACGGGTCGAGTTTTCTCAAAACGTAGAGTAAAAGCTCAGAGGTCACCACGTCTCGGTACAGTGTCACCGATTACCCGCCGGGGAATTCACCTAAAGGAAATGGTTGAAAAAGGAAAGAAACAACGGAAAATCCTGGAAGCTCGCGCCGATGAAACCCCTGCGGAATTCTCCTCATCCCTTCGTACTCCCCTAGTTTTTAACCCTCTCCCTGGTCACCTGCGAGCGATATATTCTCTTTTCGTTATCCTCGGGGATCTAGGAGGAGAGGAGGAAGAGTGAAAAATGAATAAATAAATAAATAAAAAATGAATTTGGGGAGAATGAAGCGACCCGGCCGTCTGGTCTGAACATACCCCACCTTCTATTTCCGACCTAAGGGAAAGCAGGAGGAACGATATTGGACCGTAAACGTAAAGTAAAACCTTCGCCTTTGCATTATCTACGCAACGCGCCTCCGAACGCACCCCTCGTTACTCCGCAGCTGGCCACCCTTACGATCGGTTATTGCCACCCCCCCTACCTTCCCGATGTCTCTAAAGACACTGATTCTCTCCCACAATAAGTCCTCAATTGTTCCTCTCCACTTCTTTTCCATGAAAAACTCTCCCCCTTTTTTTCCCCCCGCTCATTCGAAAATTCTCGGAGAGATTACAATGATTATAGTTCATATGAAAATGTGAGACAATTTTGATTCCTCTGGGAAGACAGGGGGGGGGAGAAATGGCGTGTTGATAAAAATAAGGGTAGAAAGGAGTGGAAAAAAGAAGTGAAAAATCAAGGGATGTAGGAAGAGGCGATAGCGGTAGCTTTACTAGGTAATATGTATACTATGTGAGGCTTGTATAGTTTTCGTATAGCCTGCAGTAGGTATAGGCGAGCCTAGTCTAGCTTCCGAACAGGAAAACTTAGCCGCAACTCGTTTCACTAAGTTAAACTTAACTTTGATCAGATTTTGTTTACATCCTGGAGGTTCTGCTGGTGCAGCACCAGCACCAGGAGCAGCAGCACTATAATGTAGAAAGCTGAGATGGGGAAAACCGGGAAAACCGCAACGCGATACTATCTCTGCCTCTTCGAGCTTCCCACCTTCTTTTGCTTTTTCTTCTATTTGCTTCGCTGCGGCAGGTTCGTTCGTAATTATAGTTTAACAATCTATAGATATATCATACGCGCATGTATTATACACGATGAAATATATAACCGATAATATTTTTATCATATTTTCTCTCGCGTCGTATCGAGCATACGGAAACATCCCTCGAAGAAAATAATCACTGCGATGTATACACTCGGGTGGGTTGAAAAGAATTTTTCCACCTAATGATTACTCGATCGATAGCACGAGTAAATGATTTTGGCTTTCAGATTTAGATTCCCGAGCTGATTATACGTGAGAATTACTCTTGAAGAAGCAAAACAAAAATTCGATTTTTGAGCAAAAAAATAAATCATTGTGTTAATTGGATTGAATGTGCTTTTCTTTCTACGTATTTTGATCTCAGGAATCCGAATCTGAAAGAAAAATTGATTTATCTTCAAAATTGACCGAGTTATCCCCGTGATGGCGGCTTAAGCAGCTCGAGATTTCATATTCTAGCGGGCTGGACTCGAGCGCTCTCTATCTCGTTTGTGTTTCTACCGCTCCGAGGCGTACCGCCTCGCGTCCTACGCTCCCACCACTCTAAGCTTTCTCGCACCAAAATCCATACATAAAAATCATTGGGCAAATGCAGTCCGCGCGGAGTTCGGTGGCTAGCTCCGGCTCACCCAATCAAAAAGGAGTTTGCATCACGTGATGCGAATTCCCATTTTTACCCGTGCTCTTCGGGCATTTTGACCGACGGCACGTGCCAGAATTTAAACATAATTTATGGCTTTTTAATAGGTGATGAGGTGTGAAATCACAGTCCTTATTTTTTTTCTCGCTCCTATTGTTAGCAGGTGTCAGACGAGCTGTCAACACCTGATAAAGATCTTGTTCACACCTCGTAATTGAATTGTCCCTTTCATCCACCTGATCGGCGGCATCCTTTGGCGGCATTTCTGCGAATTCTACATATGTAACCGCAGACCGTTTAAGAAAGTAAATATGTAAAGATTCGGTATTTAAATGGTTCAGGGTATACCCAACGAGTTCATTTCTGTCCATAAGACCATACTGAAGCTTCAGACCTTTATCTCAGAAACAGAGGCACCGAATGTACATCAAAAGAAAAAAAAAAATTCCAAATAAATTTTTCTTCCCTTGCATCGTGTTGTAATGCATTATAAAAGTTAGACTGATAGATTTGTAATGAAATGGTCGGTCTTTGTAATTTCACTCGCGTAATCAGAGTTTTTTTTTTGTCAATCTACCAATTTTTCCCATCGAGATATCTCAATTTTACTACTCTAAAAAGCGAAAAATTGGCGATAACTCGATTAATTTTGTAGATGGATTCCTCCGATCAAAATACATAAAAATAACATGGAAGCCCTATCAAAAAAAATGTTGATTTTTGGGCCAAGACTGAAGTATTTTTGAAATCGATCGAAAGACACTTTTCTTACGTATTTTGACCCCATGAATTCAAATCTGAAAGTTAAATTGATCTATCTTTAAAATTCGCCGAGTTATCACCAATTTTTAGCTTTTTTAGGTCAAAAATGAAAAATTTATTTTTCAGTTTATCTGAATGTAATTTGAGCTCAAGAATCCGAATTCGGAAGAAAAATTGAACTATCTATAAAATTGTCCGAGTTATCCCCATTTTTTCGCATTTTTTACCATAAAAATAGAGATATCTCGAAGGGAAAAAATCGTAGCTCAATTTGGACAACGGATTCGTGTTCCTGAGGTCAAAATACGTAGGAAAAGTGCCATACGATCAATTTTTAAAAATAAAAATTTTTGGTCAAAATTTGAGATTTTTCTAAGGGGTACCCCTTACGATTTTTTCAAATTTTGACCAAAATTTTTTATTTTTTAAAATTGATCGTATGGCACTTTTCTTATGTATTTTGCCCTCAGGAATACGAATCCGTTGTCCAAATTGAGCTACGATTTTTTGCCTTCGAGATATCTCCATTTTTATGCAAAAAAATGCCTAAAAATGACGATAACTTGATCAATTTTATAGATAGATGGATTTTCCTTTCGGATTCGGATTCCTGAGGTCAAATTACATCAAGATAGACCAAAAAATTAATTTTTTATTTTTGACCCGAAAAAGCTGAAAATTGGCGATAACTCGGTCAATTTTAGAAATAGATCAATTTTTCTTACAGATTCGGATTCCTGAAGTCAAAATACGTAAGAAAAGTGTAATACAATCAATTTTTAAAGTACTTCACTCTTGGCCCAAAAATCGATTTTTTTTTTGGCTTTTCAAGGGTCATCTCACGTATAATTAGCTCCGAAATTCAAATCTGAAAGCTAAAATCATCTACTCATGCAATCGATCGAGTAATAATAATACTTATTCGCTGTGGGGAGCAGAAAAATTATAAGACATATCGATTGGTTTTAGTCGTAGACCCACTTTGATTCGTCGCAATCCATGCATGGGTCGAAATATTCGAAGTTCTCAATTCACCAGCAAACTCGAGCTTATCTGGAGTCAGGTAGCCACGGGCGCGCGGTTTGTTGTGGGGCGTCACCTCTGCTCAGCCCCGAAGGTGACGTCTCACAACAAAGCGCTACGCTGCTGGCTACGCTGACTCCAGAAAATATCAAGTAAAACATTTTTTCCACATTTGAAAAATTTTCTCAACCCACCCTAGTATACACGTCACACTCGTAGGAACTTATTGTTTGATGAAGCATAATTCCATTCTTTTTCCCCTTTTGTTTGTCCATTTGTTATCCATACTTGGTTGAAACTTTTCTACGCATACATACAACGATTCTAGTTTTATTTACGTATGTATAATTTACGATATAAGTACGGTATAATAATTATGGCAAGTTAAAGGGCGATTGATATAACGTAGTGAAAATAATTCATCGCCCACACACCATATCAGGTATACATAAATATAATATATACGTTTAATTATACATATGAACATTCCCCGCTGTTATACGTATAGAGGCGTTCGCGTGATGTTAACAATTATTAAGAATCGAGCAGAATCGCTTCCAAGGATAAAGAATGAACGAAATAAAAAAAAAAGAAGAAATTAAGAGAAGAAAAAAAGGGTAAAAAGCTCGAGGGCGTGGCCGTTCAGACTTCGACGATATATCAAACTGAGATCTGTATATTGTGAAGTTTATATTATTTATTAAATATATCTACGTAGTATACATAACCCTTATGTGTGTACTCAAGCGATTAGATGAAGTAGATTGTTGTGACGTGATAATTAGTCATTGTGAAAAAGGAAGAGAAAAGAAAAGAATAAGAGCGGCATTATGTACATGGAAAAAAGAAGAGAAAAGATTAAGCGAAACAATCTTTAAGAAATGAAAGTTTGTTTAGTAAACTAGTTTGCTTTTTATTTTGTTCGAGTTTTTTTCTCCTACTTTATTTATCGAATTTTTCTATTTTTATTCATCCTTCAAATATGGGGGTTGTTAAAATTAGAGGATATGCGGAAAAAGCTTGAAAAAAAGCGGAAAGTTTTTTGGCTTAAAGATAAATTGGATATACGACACGTAAATCTTCACATTCGCACTAATTGTTTTTTCTTTTAATCTTCGAATGCGGAGTATTTTCTCATTCCATCGTTATTACACAATTATTGTTCAATTATTCGTATCATTATAATTGTATAAATTCGAATTTCACGACGAGGGAAAAAAAGGAAAGAGGGAAAGAAGGGAAATTGATCAAGTGGATTAGATGTACTACAAACAACATGTATAATCGCATGGAAATATAATAATGAATTACGTGAAAACGATGTACCGTTTGAAATAAAATGGAATGAAAATTCTCTTTGATCACCGATAATAAGGAGAATGCATCGGGTGGCCGGTGATACCGCTACGTCCATATTATGTACGTACGATATAAAAATATAATCCGCAAAAATTAAAAAAAATAAAGGAGCAACGAAAGGAAATGAAAGAAATAATAAAATGAAATCAATGAGAAATAAAAATCGTACGATATATATGAATATTAAAACCAGAGAAGTATAAAATATCTCAATACACGTACAGGCAGCTGTATTATGTACAAGTCTGTATGTATGTACATAGATTTTTCAAGCTTTTCTGATGCATATACATACACGTACATAATATATATTTATATCTATGGTATAAATATTATAATATGCTTTTCTCTTCCAATGCAAACGAATTCCTTGTTGCACCCCTCCAACCTCTGAATCCACCCACCCACCCGCCCCATCGCCCCCCCGCAAAGAAACGAGATGATACTCAACGTGAATTATTATTATTATATTTATTCCCTGCGGGGTACCCTACCTGCTCCAGAGGGAAGATACGGAACATTCCAGACGAAGGCAATATATGTACGTGTAGAAGAATTCAACTTTTAATAATTGCGATTCGAATACGTATAGGTATACATAAATGTATTATTATACATGTATATCGATTGTCTTCCGCGAAGTATACGGATATCTTTTCATTTTTCCATCACATATCCCTTCGTCAATTTTGATAATTTCATTGGAAAATATTATTGCTTCTTTTTTCTCTTTCTTTCTTAGTTTTTTTTTTTCTCCTCTCATCGTCTTTGTACGGGGGTGTTTTTTTTTTTTTTTTCCCCCTCCAAGTCGCAAATAAATGGCCAAACAAACGAATATAAATACGTGGGTCTGCTGGAACGGGTGTTCTCGTAATCTCCTTGAAGGGTTAAATTTTTTTCTCTCACTCTTCCGCGTTTTAACCTCACATGTATAATACATCGGTCTTCATATCAGGGTTTTACCGGGACGATGCGGAACGGGCGAAAAAGCCGTTGGAAAAATTTCGTACGCATAATGCCATTCGGTGTTTCCAAAGGTAAAACCTTAATTAGAATCTTTCACGTGCTATTTTAATAATATAAGCGTATTATTCCCTTTTCAACCCGTACACGCACCTCTCTTTATTAGGTACGTATACGTACGTATCAAGAAAAAAAAAAAAAAAAAAAAAAAAAGCAAAGAGAAACAGAAAAAGTTTTTACGGTTTAGAAAAATGCGGAAATACTTAATACGTACGTACGTAACGAAAGAATTGTACACAGGGAAAAGCTGCGTTAAAAGAATTTGTTTTGTGGTCTTTCTGAAGGGATCGTTGCCCTTTATGAATCGGGGATAAAATTTGCGATGCTAAATTCGCGAGGGGGGTGGGGTAGGATTGAAATGGAAATTATTCTACTTCGGGGGGGTTCGTATGTATCGTTGTGTACGTAGGTGTATCGATGCAGGTACGTATAACGTTGAACGGCCAGAGATATAGGAGAAATTTTGGTATGGGGTGGTTCGTGATGTTAAAACATTTGTAGTTACGAACTTAACTCTAGAAACTTGACACTCGCGACGAGTTCTGGATAAGACTTCACTACTGGCCTTTAATTAATGTCTTAGGAGATACGTGTATCGGATAAGAAAATGAGATCAGACACGAAAGCTAACCGTTATCCATATACAGGTATTTGTGTTACGTATAACGCCCTGGGAAATGACCCAATGCAAATGTTTACCGATCGTCAAACTAATTAACCATAGAACGATTTATGGTGTGGTTTTTGAAACGCTAGTATACAGGCGAAAGGTAAATCGATAGAAAAATGTTGAACAGATAAAGGAGGTGTCGGTTACGACGCAGCGAGGGTTTTCCGTCGAAAGTTTCTTCCGTTTCTTTTTTTTTTTTTTTTTTTTTATCTTTTATCACGTTTCACGAGTCGAGCGCGCGATTCT
Organism: Athalia rosae; assembly: GCF_917208135.1. NCBI lineage: Eukaryota > Metazoa > Arthropoda > Insecta > Hymenoptera > Athaliidae > Athalia > Athalia rosae. Next base: position 20,348,169 of record NC_064028.1, on the reverse strand, counting down.
TTTCGATTAATCATTGACGTCAGCGGGACCGGGTGAGTATGCGACCCGGGTAGTTTAAACGTATACGTAATTCCGTATAATACGTGAAACAGTCTAATCTCACGTACGAATCCGGTGGATGTTCACCGAGGTGAACAAAATTCAGCTTAAAGGCCTCGTCCACTACGCTGGATTAACGCAAACAGGATTAAAAGAACTTTTTTCTACCAATGCCGGCAGACACACTCGCCCATATATATGGGTTATCTTATTTCATTACCGATGTCTCTACGTCACCAGCATGCTGAATAAATACACCTGTATTCCCCGAGGTAAATGACCACTCGACGTAATGGTCACAACGCACATTACGCGGTACACGATGATCGAACGATGCCGATTTCGATCGAACAAACGCCCCCCCCCTCCCCCCCTCAATTCTCACAAGGGTCGATCGATCGGTGGAAAAAATAGGCGCGAATAAAATGCGTTATCGGAGTACAAATATCGTCGTTCGTACAGCTACTCCGTACATATCGCGAGAGCCATCCGAATCCCGGAGCGTTTGTGTACCACAAATGTGACATCGGTTCAACTTTTCGAACCGATTGATCCGCACCCTCCGAAATTAGCCCGGATATATTATGGAGGACGCTCGAGCAATTTTTCGTCCAATTTTCGTCCCACGAGTTCGACAACTCCGCTTTTGTTTCGTCGTCGGTGATCCGGCATGGGGGGGGCTAATTCGGTAATGCACCGCGGTGTATATAATAATATCAGTTAACCGGCGTCACGTAGATAAGTAGAACCGCGTCGATGGACGTTCGTAGCGGTGGTGGTCGTGTAATCAGAGGGTCGGTCGTCGGCGGTGGTGGTGGTGCAGGTTGTCGAGAAGGAGGGTAGCTGGAATGATCCAATTGCCCAGTGATAATGCAATTTCGGATGCCCTTCGCGTAGGACAAACGCGAGTGCCCCTACTGTAATCCAGTGAGTGATCAAAGTTTAACCCATAGGCACTACCGATCCGTCTCGTTTAGTTGAACATTTTGAACACGTACGGTGTCGGCCTAATTGTCCACGCCTTCCTCGCCACTCATAACTACACCGGGGTAAAACCTGTACGCGCGCGGTGGATTGATTCGATAAAATCGAGGTATTCGTCGACGAAAACCTTGAGCGAGACTTTTTTTTTTTTTTTTAATTTCACCATTTTCAAAAACAATTTTTCGAACGAAACGGTCGAGATACCCGGAGATCGAGTTACCTGCGATATTATTTTTCAAACCCGTACCGATTCGTTGTTGAATTAAAAAAGGAACGTCAACCGCCATTGATATTTGTGCAGGCAGACCGATCGGATGAAATGTATTCGAGAGAAATGAATCCGCCGTTTTGTCGAGCGGAAATAGAAATTCTAGATGTACATTCCGGGCTTCTGTCCAGGGTTAACAGCGAATGATAAACGAAGAAGCATCAGACAACTTGTGATCTCCACGGTTTGTGTAGCTATAGTTAGCACTTGCGTTTATTGAATCTGTTGAATCAGCTACTCTTTGCTACCTCTCTCGTGCTAAATTCTATATACAAAGGTAAAGGTTGGAAGTTTATTTCATTTCGTTTAGAGTTACTCTTCACAGCTTCTAGTGCTACTACAATTACGTTTGTATTTTCGTTCTCCCGTACCAAAGTGGCAATTATATTCTTCTCTTTTGAAATAAATTGTACAGTTCGAATATAATATTGAAGAAGAAGAAGAAACAAAAAAAAAAAAAAGAAGAAGAAGAAGAAGAAGAAGACAAAAAAAGAAACGAACAAATGAATCGAATAAAATGAAATAAAATCAAATGAAAATAAAACATACAAATCAATCCTTCAATTTATTCGCGAAAAACTCTTCGATATATTTTCACCGCTTTTGTTTGCACTTGATTCTTGCTTTTCTTTTTTTAGCTCTCTTCTTCCAGACGTGTATCGAAACAAGAGGCAATGAACGGTGAACAAATGAGACCGCGCGATCGACGAAACGCGGGAAATGAAATGAAATTATTTTGCGTAAAACTGAGAGAACATCGAGAGCACGGACCTGCTAGACATTTTGACCTCTCCAAAGGCATCGCACTATTACGTACAAGATCGATATCAAGCAGGACTTTTGGTGGCGTGATTATTCCTCTAATGGCACGCGATAATACTTTGAGAAATTCACTTCGAAACCTCGCACGCCTTTTATATGGGCCTGAAAATCGACCTTATACAACCTCGCGATGCTGAAAGGCCTTCGGAATTCATTTACCTTTTACGAACTTCGCGAAACCGCTCATTTTTTGGTTCGTTAGGAAATTGACGGAAAAGAGAGCATTCGAGACGGTAGAAAATCGATACCCAATTGTGGGTAGTGTAGATCGAAACGTTCTTTTCTTCTTCTTCTTCCTTTTTTCTTTTTCAAATATTTTTCCACCGCTCTTTTTATTCAAAGTATTTTTTTTTTTCTCTCGCTTTTTCCCCTCTCCTTTTTCACTATACACGTTTGATTTCCTCGTTCCAGTCGAGCCAAATCGACCTTACAAATTGCTCGTGATGTGCAAACACTAGATACCGAGTACCGATATACATTAACCCCGCGAACGTTGAAGGTTGGACGCAGATAGCCGCCACTCCACTGAACAAACACACGAAAAATAATTCTGCAAATTTGATCTCGATCGCTCACGCTCGTTCGTAATAACCGATTTTTTTTTTCGGCCCCTCCGTTCTTTTATTTTTAGCCCGTATCGTCCACCCCGTCACTCGCCACGTCGCTTCGTAGGTAGAAAAAAAAAAAAACCAAAAAAAAACAAAGAAGAACAAAAATGTCACCGCCAAACCAAAACCATTCGTATTTGATCCGATGCTCGGCTACGTTCATAATCACCGCGGTGGACTCGTTTGAACGAAATAAAGGGGAATTTCTTCGCTCGATTATCTTTCGGATCCGTAATTCACGATCCCAAGTCACATACGCCAACGTTTCAAAGTCGGACTTGTACATTTTCTGGCACCTGTTGCGTTAATATAATAGTCGCGATTATAGGTGCATGTGTATCAAACGAAAAACAGAAACAAGAGATTTCCAGGATAACGCGATCGCCTCGATAGACGGATCGATTTAGTCGGCAGATTTTAATTATTGAGCTCAAAGTATGCAGCGGGGGAAAAAGTCGACTTTTGACAAAATCGTAGGAATTCTGATTGATTTTATTATTTTTTTTGTTTCGCTGATCGTTGTCATTTCGATTTTTGCGATTCACTTCCACGGTGACCGTGAACTCGTGCGTATCTTTTAGATTTCAGGAGAACCAACCGGGCATCGTCGAGGTAATTTAAAAAAATCTTTATCCCAGCTTACGCACGCCGTGTGTGCAAATGTATTTGTACAGTAGTTTTATTTGAATGATAAATTACGTATGCGGAGCGCGGTGCTGTTCCGTCAGTTTTCCAGGTAAACACCGTTCGTAGGTACCCACCCAATGGACGTACGGACCGTGGTATGTGTTAAAATCGGAAATGAAATTGATGATGTAATAATAATCATAGGCCGCACCTGAAAACACAATCAACGATTTGTATTAATTTCGCGTATTATGTATACAATATTACATGCATTACAATACAGATGTATATAAATGCGTGTACCTATATATATACATATATTTATACAGTGGAAATCGCAGGTCAGCAATCAAGAGAATATAACGTAACGGGGCACAACGCAGCATAATATAATCATGCAAACTAAACGATGTACTCTACAAGTTGTGCACATACGAGCATCGCGTTGTGGTAGTTCATCAGGTCTAGTTACCAACTCTGTAATTATTATGATTTTGTTTAGCTTCGGTAAATATTAAGGTATTGCTCTGATGTTAACGGCAAACGTAACAAACCCCCCCCCCAAGCTCACAATTGAAAAACGATATATCGTAATTACCGAGCTATATAAATGCCGATAAACGTACAAAATCATCATCGTCATCATCAATTTATCTATTTATTCGACGATATTACATTCGCGTCGTTTCCTTTTTTTTTTTTTTTTATTCTAGTCTTTCTTGATCTCGTTTCACCGACTCCGGTTCGATGCTAAACTTACACTTTAAATTTAATAGCGTGCCACCGGGCAATACTGATTTTTATCTCGATGCATAAAAATTATTGTACATACCACCCTCCTATATCTATACAACAGCTGTTGGAAACGACAAAAATCTTTTACCACCTTACACAACTTCCACTTCCCAAGTTACACCTAGTCACGTGATAACACGAAAAAGAGGAGGATTCCTTCTTCATTTTTCCATCGTTGGATCGTATCGATCTTCGTCGAGATTTTTCCTGTGACAAGAATACATTCCTCTACATCTCACTTAGCGCGAGTGACAAACTCGTGTGTGCGCGAATTTAGCTTGTGTAGCGTTTGTAACAATATTAGCGCAAAGTCGACGAAGTTGTTGGAAAGTGAAGGAGTCTCGCCCGTATCGATTCGAGCTGCTTCAGATGAAATTTACGTCGATCGTTACGAGAAGCGTCTTTTACGTACCGTACGCCGCGGAGAAAGCGGTAGCCGACGTTCGTTCGATTTTCTTATGAACCAGAGAAGGTACTAGCTGGTTTCTAGCTGCGGTAGTTTCTTAGCTTATATTCTTTATCCTCTTCGATCGATGGGACACGTCGTCGTTGTGCGGAGGTTGTAGGTAAAAGGAGAACCTTCCGCGAAAGTCGTTAGAATTTTCCATCTATATCTCTACCTACGTACAACACACACGTGTCCGTGCACACACACGCACACATGGATATGACACGTATACGTATCGGGGAAAACCGGTAGGAACTTTATAAGCGTAGCTCTGCACAAGCGGAAACGTGATTTTCATATCAACGCACCGTATCCCTACACTTTTACAGGTCCCAAAGTCGATCGTGTGCAGTGGCACTCCTTCGGCGAACTTCTTTTTTTCTCCCTTCTGTTCTCCGTCCGTTTTCACTCTTCCTTTTCTCTTTTTTTTTTTTTCTTATTTCTACAAACTGACAAAACTATTGGAATATTTATAGATATTTATATACGTCAGAACGTGATCGCGCGAGTGTAGGTGAAAACTGAAAGTTTTCCACACACACCCCTGTCCCGCCCGTACGGCACGTGACACAGATACGTGTACCACGTATGTTCATTTTCCATGTGTTTTCCGTGTTACTCGTCTGAAACCAGATGCACTTCCGAAATTCCCCCGAGTCTACAGGAAATAACACTCAACTCGCGTACGTTATATTTATATACACTGCGTGAAAAATGTACACACACAACCCCCCGATCGTGTGAATATTCCGTATAACTTTGAAAACTTTGAATCAAGCAAATAAGTTGGAGAAATAAAAAAAAGAGAATAATGAAAAAACGAGGAAGAAGACGATCAATTGATCTGGGGTGTTACGTGTTATCCTTCATACGGGTTAGTCAGCTCGTTCGGAAAGCTTTTTAAGCTTGCTAAAATCTGTTTTTAAGTTGGAATTAAAGCTCTCTCTCTCTCTCTCTCTCTCTCTTCGGCGTATCCGCAGGTTTCGATTTTATACGATTTTCAATTCGGACGTTCGGTAGCTTACAACGCTCTCTGTACTTTCGCAGAATTACTTTTCTGCCAAGTTTTCGCTCCTTCAGTTTTCCACATTTTTTTTTTTACTCGCCATTTTTTGTTTCTTCGCAAAAAAATTTACCGCCACGATTCGAGCTCCGTTCGCAACGGGAGATCGGTCACCGGAACAGAGGAGATACGCTAATTTGCCGAATCGAAAATTGATTCCCGGTACATCTCTGCGTTAGCTGTCGCCCGCACGGATATTCGTTAATAGAAAAGCTCTAGTCGATCGTGTTTCGTTTGAAGTTCGTGATCTGTTTGTCGCTTGGGAAGTGCGCGCAAATCCGGTCAAAGGGGGTGTGTATATCTTGGGTAGTCGATGGATCCCGGCTAGTCGAAGCCAGTTGTTGAATGGATCGAAGGTCCCGTAGACTGTATATACAGTACCGGAGGTCCATGTAGGCTGCACCGCGGACCACGAACCGATACGTACGTACGTATAATGGATACGCGTTGAAAGGAAGGAATGTTGCGGGAGATGTTGAAAGGGCTAGTAGAGGTAGGGCAACGAGTTGGCCTAAAGGGTAAATTTTGCACTTGGTGATACGATATGACGGCGATGGCAATGGCGATGGTGGCCGTTGGAGGATCGGCAGTCAATTTCCCGCTATTTCGTGACTGAATATGCAATTACTGGGGAGTACGTTTGATGGGTCTAAACCAAACGGGTGGCGCGTATATACCCTACTCTGGCCCCGGTACACGTATACGGGGAACAGGTATACCGGCTGCACGTGTTTACCGATGGACGCGAGATACCAACGTGGAGGTGAACGCCATCCGTTTCGGATATCCATATTCTCTGTAAGCATACTTCATTCCTCTATGTTAACCGCATTCCGGTTTCATATTCCAATTCCAAACTGACGAAAATTTACATCGACGCGATATCATTCCGCCGACTAAATTCGCAGCTTGTAATTTCAATCGAGAAATAAATCGGAGAAAATGAAAGAATTCCGCGTTTATTTTAACCGTCCGGGATGAAAATTATCAATTCGGGAAGATACGGGATGAGGGGAAAAAAAAAAAAAACAAAAAAAGAAATTGCGACCGCGTGGTTACGGATTCCGTGCCTTTTAACTTTTTCGAACAAAAAAAAATTTTATCACTTATATACGCGGAGGGAACGTAAAGAGGGATAATAGAATTCCATTCTGCGTTATTCGATATTCATGCAGCACATACGATATATATTTCTTGGTTATTAAATTTGCTCCGGGGGTGGTGCGGTGGATTTTACATGGAATAATGTCCTTATGTACGTATACACGATCTATACACGATCCGGTCTCTTGTTTACGTCTTTCCGCGATTTTCTCCTCTTTTTATCTTTACTCTTCATTTTCAGGGGGAGAAAGAATTTCCAATAAAAATCTCTGACGGTTAGGATGTGAGGAGAAACTGGAATTCATTTGAAAAAAAAGTATTCCCTTTTCACCCCTGACAGTCGGTGTAGGAATAATATACGTAGAGAATGAACTGCCCGAAGCTAGGGAGAAAAAAAAAAAAAGAAAATGGGAAAAAAAAAATTAACAAAACCTCAACGCGAATCGAATGTAACGTAACTTTGATACGGCGACGTTCAACGAATCGCGTCGCGGTCGGTATGAAAATTTTCATAATTTTTTTGTTTCAACGTCCCAACAAAATTTTTCCCAAATTCTCATGGAAATTTTTTTTTCACCAGCTTTCGCGAGACCGTCGCTTGTAGTGTGCAACGCGTAACGAAGATCAAAAGCCTACTCGCGTTCGTCCGGGTAAGCTTCTTTAAACGAACGTCCCTTGGAAAAAAAGGATTTTTTATTTTCTTCAAATGAATAAAAAATGTGCAAAAGCAAAAAACGAAGATCAAAGAAACTCTTTTCTTTTTTTTTTTTTAATAAAAAAATACAAAGCGACGTTCACGTCAATCCACTTTGCGTTGACCGGTAGAATTGTTATTATCGTGGGACAGATCTATCCTTTCAACCGCGGCGATTCTGACGATTGAAATTGAGACGCTGGGCAACCGCGTTTCTACGGTTCTTATATTTTGCAAAGAATCCGCGAGGGAATATTTTAGCGCGCGTCGGCCACCGGGTAACGTAAGATGATAAATTGTTTGAAAATAACACGGTTTTCAACTGTCGTTGAGGTCACCACCATCGGGTTGCGGTTGCGTCTGCACTTGTTGAGTCACTTAATGGAGCGCGAACCATGGCAAAAGTTGTTTGAGTAATTTTTCACTCGGATAAGTCGCGCGCTGTGCTGACGCCGCGCCGCCCATAGCCGCGCGCGTCCGTGTCCGCCAACCCGGCGAAAGTTGAGATGCGAACTTTACCGCGTGTGTACAGGTGTGTGTATATATCACTTGTATACACACTCGTTTTCCAGATTGCCGGTTTGTTTGCGGGAAAGTTGTACTACTTAGTTACACATATTTCGCAAAAATTTCAAACGGATTACACATTCTTCGTCCTGATATTCTTATCCGACGGACTAAGAAGCGCGGTTGACGATGATTGATACCGCTATGGGTGATCAACGACGGCCGCCAGGCAGATTCCGGTGATCTGTTTCGGCGGTATATTTTTTTTTCCCTATTTTTTTTTTTTTTTTTTTTTTTCACTCTCGTCGGCCGTTTAATCGATGGGGGTGAAATTAGGCGTAAATTCGAGGCGGCACCGTCAGCTGAGACTGGAAAACTTAATGGGGTAGGCAAAAGGGTGACGAAATATATCCGGGAAGCTTCTCTTATAAAGCTGCTTCATTTATCAGAAGAGAAATTATCCGAAATGGTGAAAAGTCAAGTACAGAAATTAGAAACTATCATTTCGGAGTTATATCAACGTTCTCTTTATAACATAATTCTTAATGCGGACGGTTTTGCACTCGCTCACCGTCTGCCGCTGCCAGATGATGCTGATCGCTGAAGAATGGGCACTTTTTTGGTCATCTCTTAATTATTTTTTTTCACATCCCGCGTACGGTGAAACGAGTTTCGATGAAGGTTCACTCTGTAAATAAATTCGATGGTTTTGTTGAGCGCGTGTTACGTATATGTATACCGATGGTATAATAATTCCCGAGGGATAATCAGGGCGACCGGAAGTTCTATTCCGACCGTGTGAATCGAAATGAATTCTGTATAAGATCGATTAAATGGACGCTGGAAAAGAACACCGTGATATTATTTTCATCCATCTCCTTGATAAATTTAGAGCGACTTTCGGTCGGAAATAGATTTCAGATACGAGGAGAACTATTTTCTATATATAAATATATATGTGTGTACATTCTTCAATTACATAAGTATGTGATCGCAATCTCTGAAGTGGCGCGGTTCAAGTTTTAGGAGAAAACACAGCCATTAGCGGAACGCCGGTGGCACTAGACAGACAATGAGTATTTTCCGGCACCTGCGATGAACCGAAATAAGCCAACCGCTTGGTAACTTCAATTTTAATTCAGCGAGACGAGACTATTCGCGGCTAAACTTATTAGTGATAAATGATAAGCGCACAGCTCGTTATCTTCCAACTGCGCAGAAAACTTACTCAATCAAATGGTGACGAAAAAAAATAATAAAATAAACTATTCCGTACAGCGACGATGTTACTCGAACTCGATTACGTCCAGTAGTCGGCCTGATCTCGATGCGCCACGACATCGAAGTTATAAAATATAAGAACGGATTCGTCGGTTTTACAATGTCGGAAATCTGGACGATTGTTTTGGCTCTCGCGGTCGTAGCCCTGACGATCTGGTACTATGCGTTTCGGAATTTGGATTACTTCAAAAAACGGGGAATCCCGTACGTCCCGCCAGTTCCTCTGTTCGGAAATATGGGTGGAATGGTATTCAGGACGAAGACATTTTCGGAGACGATTCTGGAAGCCTACAAATTCAATCCCGAAGCGAAGTACGTTGGATTTTTCGACTTCGGCAGCCCCGTGATATTCGTCAGAGACCCCGAGCTGATAAAAACCATCACGATAAAGTCGTTCGACAATTTCCCCGACCACAAAATGCTCTCCGAAGAAATTTCGGACAAATTGTTCAAGCAAAATCTTTTCGGCTTGAACGGACAACGATGGCGAGAAATGAGGGCTCTACTCAGTCCGACTTTTACTTCTAGCAAAATGAAAATCCTCTTCAAGCTCATGAAGGATTGTACCTCGAACTTCGTCGATCATCTGAAGACTAGGAATGCGAAATCGGGGGAATTCGAGATGCGCGACGCTCTCACGAGGTACACGAACGACGTGATAATGACCTCGGCCTTCGGCATAAGTGTGAATTCGTTGGAGGACCCCGACAACGATTTTTACGTCACCGGTCGAGAGGCGACGAATTTTACCGGCGCGAGATCGTTGAAGCTTTTTTTCCGACGTTCGTTCCCAACGCTCGCCAATATCGTCGACGTCAAACTGTGGAGCGACAAAATAGTAAACTTCTACGAGAACATCGTGAAGACGACGATCGCCGCGAGGGACGCGAGGGGAATCGTTCGTCCCGATATGCTGCAGCTGATGATGCAAGCCAGAGATAAAAGCGAAACGCTCAAGCTAACCGACGACGACATGGCGGCCCACGCGTTCACATTTTATTTCGGCGGTTTCGACTCCGTCGCTCTCCTGATGTGCTGCGCGATCCACGAGATCGCCGTTCACCCCGATGTCCACGAGAAGCTTCAGGCGGAGGTCGACCAAGTTTCCGAGGAATGCGGAGGAGTCGTTAGTTACGAGGCTCTTCACGCGATGCCCTACCTCGACAACGTCGTCAACGAGACGTTGAGATTGCATTCGCCAGCTGTGACGACCGATAGACTTTGCAGACAGAGTTTCGAACTGCCGCCCGCTCAGCCCGGACTGAAACCGTTTCTGGTCGAACCTGGTGTCAGTATTTGGCTGCCGTTCGCAGCGATCCACAAGGACGCTAAGTACTACGAGAATCCGGAAGAATTCGATCCCGACAGATTTGGCGATGAGGGAAAATCGAAAATCGATCCCGCGACCTTCTTGCCGTTCGGATCCGGACCGAGACTGTGTATAGGAAATAGATTCGCACTTATGGAAACTAAACTCGTCATATTTGAACTACTGGCGAACTTCGATATCACCGCGTGCAGCAAAACTATTAATCCGATTCGACTTAGCAGATCAAGTTTCGTTCCCAATATCGAAGGAGGTGTTTGGCTCAAACTTGAGCGTAGAAATCAACGGGAATTCGAATCGTCGACTTGATTTTATTTAACAACTCTGTACTCCGTCGATGTATCATTCCGGATATCGCGTACGAGTGTTACCTCATCAGTGGGTATTATTCTGATTCGAAAAAAACGTTTGTCGAGCAAAAAACAGAGAACAGATCCTGGATAACGTTGCAATTTTTTTTATGTTTGTAATGGCCGATATTGTAAAAAAAAAATATCACGATTATAGATATGCATATACGACATTTATAACAAAATAATTTTCGAGATAGATTCCGATCCATCGTGTCATTTAGCAGTTCAGCTTTAGCAATTCTAATTCACGACGAATTAAAGCAATGGGTAGAGGAGAAGAAGCGGGAAAGAGAACGAAGAGAGGTACATACAAGAGATGAGGTGTTCCCGTAGTTTGTTAATCGGTCGAAACACGCGAATTCCCAATTCCCATTGACAACATACCTGAAATTCCTGTTCTAACCATGCGAATTACACGGACCGTGTAATACGTAGTTCTTTTTTTCCGTACACGATATATTTATCAATTACATTCACGTACGACCGATATAATTGTCAAAATAAAAACAAATTAGGTGTAGGTGAAAGGGATCTTCTTTGCAGCTGGCGTATAATTAATCAATCACCTCTTCTTTTTTGTCCTGTTACTTTTTTACTTCTCATCTCTTTTTCAACTTTTTCTACAATTCGTGTAAAACGAAATTCGTTATAATCGCTCCGCAGGGCACCTGAAATATATTCCGGAGGAAGAATAATGGTATAGGGTGGGTTGAGGGCGGATGAAAAGGGAGAGGAGGATTAAAAGGGACATCTGGAGTTCACGCGTTTTAAATATTGACAAATTTCGATTATACTTTCAAAGGTTGTTCCAGATACCTGTAGCAATTCGTTGAATTGTATCACGATATATATATATATACACGTGATACTTTGAAATTTTACTCACCCCCTTCCCATTGCCCCGCTATTATTTATTAATTCATTTCTACTTTCATCGTGTATCGACCTTTTTTCCATCAAATTTGAGGCTAAATATTTCATAGAGTTATCAAAATATCATGTTCATTTTCGTCCGCTTTTTTTTTTAATAGGAATCTGGTGAAATTTCATGGTTAGAAATGCTTGTTCAAAAATGAGGAGAGAACGAAATTGAAAGAGGAGAGGAAAAAAAAATAAAAATTTACAAAAAGGAAAATAAAATAACACGACCCTTATGCTTTTTGGAATATTAATGTACGGGTTTTGTAGACAGGACATATGTATAACCCATGTAGAATATTTGTGTATTTCGGGAGTGGAGATCAGGGCGGATGAAGCACCGCTGGTGCTGCGTGAGAGAAATTGATGGAAGCAGATGGATTTCAGAGGGGTGAATTTTGAGGGATGGACGATGGTTAGGTAGGTACAGCCGAAAGAGGGGCTGCTAGTGATATTGAAGGGCATTTTGAAATATTCATATTTCCGCGGATAACTTTCTATTAATATAAACCGGTCAGTATTAATCAAGATGTTATCTGGTCTAATGGAATCAATTAGTTCGAGTACCGGATAGGCAATTATTCATCGTTTTAATTAGTACAGTCCATATCGAAACGCCAGCGTATATTTCATTAACCTGCAGATGCAAGATCTCCAATAGGGTACCCACATTATACGCGTATTCGAACCTTCTTCAAATTGAAAATACCGTTCCATGTACCACCCCCCCATAGGATGCAGGATTGGAAAATAAACGGGAGAGAGCGGAAAAAAATATCATAAAAAAAAACAAGATCTACCCCATATTTTGTGTCCGGAAAAAATTTGTCGATTCATAATCGAGTTATATTACCGAACGCATTTCGTGTGCAACGCGAACCTCTTGAAGAAAGTGGAGAGAAAATTAGTGGAAAAAGAGATGAGAAATGACACGGAAAAGGTGAGCGGCTGTTCGGCCCCTTAGAATTCCCGTTTCCGGTGATTCTAGACTTTTATAACGGCGGGGGGGATGTTTGACCTTATAGAGAGGTCGCTGTCGAGAGAAGTTCAAAGTTCAGTTTCCTCTTTCCCTTCCTTCAATTTTCCTTTCACCTCTTTCTTTTCCCCCGCATTTCTTATCCTCCTCGTTTTACCCTCCTCCCTACTTTTTGAACCGGCGAAAATTCAATCCAGAGTTGAATCGTTGTAACGTTTACCCCCCAAGGGGTTAAAAATCCTTGTACTTTAAGGGTCGTAAAACGGTTCTTAATATAGCTCTGATTAAGCCGTGCTTGTTTTATAATCACGTAGGACAAGGGTAACGAATGAACGAACTTTTACTCTTGTACATAGGTATATACATACATATACTATATCTGTGCATTAAATTTTCGAAAACCGAGGGGGATGTGAAAGATCTGTAGATAAAAGATGACGCGTACGCACGTATAACCGGTTCCAATCTGACAAACCAAAAGAGTAGAAGGTAAAAAAAAATTTAAATTAAACAAAAAGCAGCAAAATTGCGAATTATTATTCAACCTACGTTGAAAATTGTTCCCTCTTTTTATTTTATTCTCATTACCCGTACATGTATATTGCGATACGTAACTACGGAGAATTATTATTTTACAATTATTTTATTATTATTGCATTTTTTTGATAATTTTTTTCTGCGTGGTTCTAGTTACGCGGGGGTTCGAATAAAAATTTGTTAACGATCACGGTTGTTGAGAGATATCGGTAAATATTTGAGCATCCGCGGTTTCGGGGTAATTGAAGTATAATTTAGACGTGTATAAATAAGGTTAGAGAGTATTATTCTTTTTCTGCCTTTATTAATAAAATTCGAAGGACTACGAGAAGAAGAAGAGGAAGGTGAAAAGGTTGCGAGAGAGAGAACGAGAGTTGAATTTTTCAGTGAAAGGGAAAGCTAAAAACGGTTATTGAAGAGGGAGGGGAAAAATATATATAAAGCAGGAAGTATAAATTCACCTTTCTTTGGATTAGTTATCCAAGAGTTTGTAATTGTTGTTTAAAACTCTCAGGCTTCAAGTTTCACGTTGCTGATGGTAGGAACTCCTTTTCTTCCTTTGCGATTAATTTCATTCTCCCCTCAGCATTTTCTTACCCTACTCGCGTTTTATGGACGTGTATATATATATATATAAATATTTAAAAACACCATATTACGTATCGCGAAATTCAATCTAAAATGTTTTACAACGTATAACCTTTGCCGGTGGATAAGTTACCCATCAAAAAACTAACTCGGGTTGGGTGTAAAAATGTATTTTATTTCTCCCGAGCAATCAATCTCCCCGTTTACCTCACCGCTCTACACACCCCTCGTACTGTTTCGTCTATAACGCACCTACCCGTCGAAATTAACCGGAGCCAGGGCTCAAAATTTCCGGGCAAGACGCCCGAGGCTGTAAACCTGCACCTTTCCAGTTATCTAATTCGGGCGATAACGTGTCTTCCCGGTCTCCTCTGGTAAACTATATGTAAGGGAGAGTTTGAGAAGGGCCTTAACTAGTTATACGGCAGAAGCAGTAGCAGTAGCGGCATCTCCTGCAGGCACCCTTACCCCATTGTGACCCATTGTACGCGAACTGTATTACAACCGGAAGTGGCTATGTCCTCGGTTCCGTTTTCCGTAACTCACTGTCGCACCGAAAACACAATACCCGCGTTTCCCCCCCCCCCCCCCCCCTCCCCCCCCCCCCTTCACCCTTCCCCTTTTCCCTCCTCTCGGAATTCCCATAACCACCCCTATATCTAAATACTAAATATTATACGACCTTCAACTCCGAAACTATACGAAGAACACTTTTTAACGAGGTAGCTAGTTCGCTAACAAAAAAAAAACATTTTTGTCCTTTTATTTTCTCCATTTATTTCCTTTCTTGTAAAATCTTACCACCGAATATAAGGAACGACGTGTAATTGGCGCCGGAAAATTTATCGTGTTAGAGAACCGAGGGTCGTTTTCTCCGCTCGTTTTATATTTCTTCTGGTTGTTTTTTTTTTTTTTCTTACCATCTTCCACCGCGGTTCATAAATTTTGTTAAAACTTCGTTGCACATTATTGTCTGATAACCTGGTGTTTCACTTTTCCATTTCCTTCGTGTCTCATTATTGCTGATTTTTGGTGTTTTTTTTTTTTTTCAACTATCAACCGACGCCAATCGCATCGATATTTTTTTGAAAAATTCTAATGTAGTGGCGAACCAAAAGAGGATCAAAATAGAAGGATACTTTTGACAACTAGCTCGACTTTATCCGCAGGTGGTATGGGCGGGTCGGGTTGGTCGTTGCGGAGTTGGTGATTTTTGAAAATTATTTACCAGGTCCCCAGGGTGAGGGTGGGTGGGGAAAAGTTTTTGATGAGGGAACGTTAAACCGACGGGGAGGACTCTGAGCGTTCCCCACTTTCCTCTCATCCGTACACTTCTCTCTTTTCCGCATTCGACTCTCTCGCCAGAAAGTTAGTTTTACGAGCCAATTGAAAGTAGGTGGGTAGGTTGGTAGGTAGAAAAGGTGTACCTTATACTACCGTCCAAACTGCATTGTACGTTTCTAAATGTTTTAATTAATCTTACATGCCCGGAGCTCAAGTTTATTACACCCCGTATAACTGCACCACGCCGGCAACAAACTTGACCCGGAGTCAAGTCGTACGACTGCAGCTTCGAGAGAGATGGTAAAAATCACCCCCGTCGAACGTCCTTCTCGCAGACAGATTTTATCCGACACCGTGAAAAGCGTATCGACGGAACGATGCAAAAAAAAAAAATGAAAAAAAAAACAAAACAAATTTACAGCCAAATACTAATTCAGATCCAGCTTATATTCACGATAAAACTGGTAACATGTAGTATATTACGTACATAGCCGGTGATCCATAAAAATCTTTCTGTCTCGAATTGAGCCCGGAGGCGTTGGGGGGGGGGGGGGGTGGGGGGTGGTGGTGAGGTAGTTGCGAGGAAAAGCTCCCTTGGCGAATGCAAAAAGCGTATGAGAAAGAATTCGCGTATAAAGGAAAAACAGCGGATGGACAAAAAGGTAGAAAATGACGGATGACGGAAACCCGATGGTGAGTTTTGTCCCGGTTGAGTTTAACCGTATGAAACATAGCGCATCGCGCGGTACGACGCGATGGGGGGGGGAGGGACAGAAGAAGCGGAAGAAAAAGACGGAGACGGAGAAACGGAAGGGAAAAGATATGGGGGGCAGGTAGGGGTGTCTTACAAGAGAACAAGCAGCTGAACCGAGGAGCTAATATTCTTCCGCGCCACTTCACATTTTCATTAACTTTTCCCGCAGTACATGTAATACCGGCACGGTATGTAAGTACGTATACCTACCGTAAAACATCGAAGAAGCGACGTTGGATCAAGAATATAAAACCGTGAACCGTGTTCTTTCCGATGCCCCGTGGCAAAAATGCATTTTTATATATATATATATATATATTCCACGTAGCTACTTCTTCTGAGGTTGCGATGCACCTTCTCCCAACCTCTTTTGTGTTCAAGCAAAGCGTTCGGAATGCTTGTACACACCGAACATGTGTATCAGAAATGCTTCAGCTATCTCGAGACCTCCTCGTCCCTCCGATAAGCTCTCGTTATCCAAGGGGTCATCGCGAAGACCTCCGACAAATTTCGAACGACTTCGTTCCCTCTCCTTCCTTGTGTTGCTGAATTCTTACCAATACTCGGGAAATTTACGATAATCTTTTCGTTGCCGGAGGAAAAAATACTCGTGATGAATTCACGACGCTTGAGTCATTCGCCGATACCTGAGGGGACTATTTTAATCCTCGGATTATAATTGTGAGACGGGCGCAGAGTGGATGCAGCGTGTTTTTGTCTTTTTTCTTCTTCTTCTATCCCCTTTTTTTGTCTAATAAGTTAAGACTGGCAGCTGTTTAAAAATAGACAACGAAGAAGGAGAGAAGGATTGTCCAAGTGTATGCTACACACAAGTGTGTGTGTATGTATATATATATATATATTTTAATTACATAAGTATGTGATAGCAATCTCTTAAGTGCAGCTCAACTTGTTAGAGAAAACGCAGCGAACCAACCAGCGAGAGCCGGTGGCGGTAGACTGACAATGTTCCGATATACCGGCGATGAATTGAAATAAATGAACTACGACTAGACGAGTAGAGATCCTATTTGAGGAGATGGGATTTTCTTACCGAATTTATAATTCATGGCTCACGACCATTATTCACCGACTGGAAAAAAACTCGACGGTAAAGACCGAATTATTCCACGGAGTAGATTCGTCTGGTTTTTCTTTCGAATTTAGTGGGACGATTCTTGAGTCCGTCGAACTTATCCGGAGAAGAATAGCGAGAATTGTCGCGGCTGTTTTCGCGCTGCATTTCGAACGAGGCCATCGAGAGTGTGAACAGCTGCAATATCAGAAACTTCTCGATAACGAAGCGAAGATAAAATATAAATTCGCGTGCGACGCGTACGTTTGCCATGCAAACAAATTCGCGTGTTTGTTATTCATCGGTAAGCGTTCGCGAAGGTGAATCGGATAAGCCAGAATTCCTTTTAGACCGAAGTGAGCTCGGATCGGACGGCGGAGTGCAGTGGGTGATCAATTTTCGAGCGAAGCGGTGCGTCGTCGTACGAAGAAATAGAAGAAATTCGAAACTCCTAAGACTAAATCATGGATTATTTCGCGGTCATTTCTACGCTGGTTCTGGGCGCCCTGGCGTTCTACCATTACGCCTATCGTAATTTCGATTACTTCAAAAAAAGGGGAGCGCCGTTCGTTCCGCCGATTTCTTGGCTCGGTAACCTCGGCATGTCCGTTCTCGGTATAAAACCGTTCGACAAGGTCGTGAAGGACATTTACGACTACAAACCCGAGGCTAAATACATAGGATTCTTCGACTTCAGCACCCCAATCGTGATGATACGGGATCCGGAATTGGTAAGAATGGTGAAGATATCGAACTTCGACAAGTTTTCCGACCACTTGGGGCTGCCCGAAGGATCGAAGGACTTCTTTTTGACGCGCAATCTCCTCGGGATTCAGGGACAACGCTGGAAGGACAGCAGGGCGTTGCTGAGCCCGATTTTCACTCGAAGTAAAATGAAGATCACTTTCAATCTCGTCAAGGAACGCGCTCAAACTTTCGTCAACGATTTGGAAAAAATATTAGCCACGGACGAGACCCGAGCATTCGACATGATCGACGTATTCGGAAAATTCGCCAACGACGCCACGGTCCTCTCGGCGTACGGTATAAAAGTCGACTCTCTCAAGGACCCGGAGAACGATTTCTTCGTCATCGGTAGGGAGGCAACCGACTTCGGAGGTTCCTTGGCCTTTCCCCTCTACCTGTTCAACACGTTCCCGCGAATCGCCAGGCTCTTCGACGTCAGATTATTCAGCAACAGGATCGACAATTTCTTCAGAGGCATCGTGAGGTCGGTACTGGCGGCGAAAGACACCGAGGGTATCGTCGTATCCGACATGTTTCAGCTGCTGACTCAAACCAACGAAAAAACCAAAGAGTTGAATTTGACCGAAGACGACATGGCAGCGTTCGCCTTCGAATATTACCTCGGCGGTGTGGCGGCCTCGAGATACGTGGCGAGCAACGTAGCCCACAGGATAGCGGTGAATCCCGATGTCCAGGAGGAGATTCACCGGGAGATCGACACCGTACTCGATCAGTGCGAGGGTGAGATTACTTACGACGCCCTTCACGGGATGGAATACCTGGATGCGGTCATCAAGGAAACGCTACGATTACATCCACCGGTTCACGTAACCGACAGGATTTGTAAACAGGAGTTCGAACTCCCGCCGGCTGAACCTGGATTTGAACCTTTTAAGGTGGAACCCGGTACACAGCTATGGATGCCGGCCGGCTGTATACAAAGTGACGTCAAGTATTATTCCGATCCGGATAAATTCGAGCCCGAACGATTTTCCAATGCTAATAAAAACACCGTTGATCCCGCGACCTTTTTCCCATTCGGATTGGGCCCCAGAGTTTGTACCGGATACGTGTACGCCTTGATGCAGATCAAGATGGTATTATTCCAACTTATGACAAATTTCAAATTTTCAACGTGCCGCATGACCAAAGATCCACTGAAAATTTTCCATTCGGGGATACTCGCTACCGTACCAGACGGCGTTTGGCTCAAAATAGAACCTCGAACTCCTCAGTGAGGGATTACGAAAATAAATATCATAATTTCTCATCGGATCGTACGATCATTTATTTCTTTGATCTGAAAACCCCCTTCATTTTCCCGGAATCACCATTTCCAGCTCTTAATTAATACTTCAGAGCAATTAAAAATGCGTACGAAGGTTGGATAATTACGGTCGGTTTGTGAAGATAAAAAAAAAAATAAAAAAAAAAAACAAAACCAAAAAAAAATAACGTGACACGATGTCCGTTAAATTAATATATATATATACGTGCGCACGCCGTTAATGGGCGGCAGAAACTCTCCCTCGATAAACTCAATTCCCATCAAACGTTCCTGCGAAGTGTTTTTTTTTTTTCATCCAGCGATCATCGCGTCACGCCCATCACCTCACTTCCATTCGACCGTCGACGTCATTCCGATACCTCCGATGAAATTGATACGCGGAAAGGGAAAATATGATAATTATAATCACGCACTCGCACCTGAGCGATAAAATGGAGGCCATTAAGAATCTCTCTTAATTTATTTAATTTCCTCTAATTTCGTCGCGAGGCGCTTGACGTGTCTGGCGATTTTTGGGATAACGGTACCCGGTCGTTCTTCCTTCGCCCTTTATTTTATTTTGTGTTTGTTTTTATTTTTTTTTTTTTCTACGTCTGTTTCGCGTCAATCGCGTAAAAGTCGGATGGCTTTTAGACCGGAGTAAATGCATTGTTTGGGTTTAATCAACGCCGGCCTTTCCCGAGCACCGGTAGACCGTTCGGTCTCTCTCCTCTTCTTCGCGTCGTTCTCTCTCTCTCTCTCTCTCTCTCTCTCTCTCTCTGTCGTTTTCTGGTCGTCCACATCTCCACCCCCGTGAATATGTGTACGTGAAATGAATTAGCTGACGGTGTGCTACCGGCCACTGGCATTCTGGCACTAGGTCCTATTACCGGGAGACAGGTAACACACCAGTTCGTTGTTTAGGGGTAGTTAAGTGCTCCGCGCACCGCTAACTATGCCTCTTAAACTCGGTTAAGTGTTTGCCGGACCAACTATTTATCCGACCACCTACCTGCGCTCCCTCTTCCCCCCTTCCCCCCGTCCCTCCCCCCCTTTCCCCGGCAGCAGTAAATGCATGCAACCGGGTTTCCTATATGCGACAAACCCCCCCCCCCCCCCGCCCCCTCGCCCCCCCCCCCCGTCGTACTCGTCGTCCTCCTCTTCATTCTCTCTACGTACCTATAACCGTGCATTTCATATCTGCCTAGAAAGCTACCCCCATTAATAATTCCAATGCTGTTATATGCGCCCATTCAGGTTATACACCTCTCGTGCTTTCCCTGCTCTTGCCGCTACCACCGTCGCTGCTGCCGTTACTGCTGCTTCTGCACATCCACCATTTCCACTTACACTCGATAGAGAGAAACTCGTAATATGGCGAAAATCGTTACGTTTCGAAAATAATTTTTTTTTTCACAGCTCTTTCTTCCTACCCTTCTCCTTTTTTTGTCTACTTTTCCCGATGATTTTCATCAATATTATAATCTGATCGCAATCTATTATTTTTATTAAATAGCTCCGGTAGAAAGAAAATATAAATTTGCATAATGCAATTACGAAATGCATGCTGCACGTTGGTTAGCTATGTAATTTGTTTTTTTCTTTTTTTTTATTATTTTTTCTTTAAAAAGTTGAAACAATTATTATCTTTCACGAGCTTTTTCTTAATGAGAGAGAGGGAGCGAGCGAGAAAGAGAGAGAGAGAGAGAGGGAGAGAGTGAGAGACGGGGCAAGATAGGGGAATAGGAGAGAATAATTCTTGAATTTAATGTAAGAATTCACGATTACGCGAACCTGAGGAAAATTATTTTTCACTGCGATAATTTCAAAGATCGAGTGCTTTATTTTATTTTAATTTATTATAATTATTTCCTCCTAATTTCCGGTCTCTTTTTTTTCTTGTAATTCTCTTTTCTTTTTTTTTTGCTCCCGAAAGTACTTAAAACCTAACTGCTATTTAGTTATAAACGTTATGTAGTACATAGGGTCGTAGAGAGTAGGAGCGAATCTCGTATACGTGATAACCGTAGGTGAATATATGTGCGCGCTGGGGTAAAAAATGAAGAGAATAGAGAAGGGAAAAGAGAAAAGAAGGAAATGTGTGGCGTGTTTTGAGTTTGCTAAGCCCATTAGACCGTGGAAAAACAGGGATTCAAATGAGCACCATTAGGAGCTGCCTCTCCTCTCCTCTCTCTCTCCTTCAACCTCCGCGTTTATATGATAAAGAGGGACGCTTAAATATTATTTATACGTTCCGGCGAGGAGGGGGTGAAGGTGATGGGGAAAAGCTCCCGCAATAAATACTGAGTGTATGCTAATTTTTATGCCAACGATACGCCAACGCCAACGCCAACGCCGCTTAGTTCACTTAGCGAAAAGTTAGTACCTACCCCCACACTCTCTATATGTATACATACGTATGCGTACACGACCGGAGCCAACCCTAACCTACGCTAACTACCATCGCCGGTTGAAGGGAGGGAGAGAAAAAAAAAATTGTCAAATTTTCCCGAACTTGTCGGGTCATTGCATCAGCTTTGGAATATTCAAATTTTCACGAATCGCCGCTTCTCTTTTTTGCGCGTTTTTCATCAACGCCGAAAATATTTCAGGTACATTTAGAAACGTACGTCGATTTCTACGCGTAGGTCAGATCGGAGCGACGAAGAAAAATGAAGGGGTTCGAAGAGAGGGGGAAAAATGGAGGAAAAAAGAAAATCATAGGGTGGATTTAATTGGGAACGAATGATGCCGGAGTTGATAAATGAATATCGCCCCGTAGCCATTCAGTTTCGCAATCTGCTGCCGCTATTGCTATTGGCGATCCTGTTGCTGTTCGGTGTGCTGAGAGCACCTGTTGGCAGTTACTGTCAGCCCGATATATATCCGTTCCTTGCGGTCAAGATGGATTTGCCGGTGCTCCTGCAGCGGGAAAATGGACGGGGGAGAGGGGGCGGGGAAGGGGGGGGGGGGGAGGGGGGGGGGAGGGGGGACGGAGAGAGGAAACTGTAATTAATTGGTATAATAATCAATTGCCCGTACAGGAAATCGATCTGTCAACCAACGCAACGCTTCCGAAGCCAGCCACTACAACCCCTGTCAAAATTCCCTCTTTGACCCATACTCGCGTACGTATATAGATGCACGTATACGTGAAAGTGGAATTTCGTTATACACGCATACCTTATACTCCATTTCCAAGTGATACGCGGTTCAATGGTTATCATACAAACCATACCCGAACCTCAATGACACCAGCAATTTCACTTAATTTCACTTAGGAATCTATATCGCACGTACCATTTGCCGTAATTGCGATCGTCCTAATAATGACAATAATCATTATTATTATTATTATTATCATTATTATTGTTACAGTCAATATCGTTTCAGCAGTTAATTACCTGATTAATCGCCCGTTCCGAATGTATCAGACGACGAAAAAAAAGGGGCGATAGAAAATCAAAAAGAAAACACGGATACACTTGGATAAATTACTGTTTGTTCCGCGATGAGCTTCGTCTCGATTTTTCCCTGACAATGAGCTTAAAATCTCCACACCGATGAGAAAAGGAGAAGTGGGTACTAATGTAATGAAACGCTAAGAAATGGCCGTACAATGATATGAGAAAATACCGATTTTTTGATCTCGTCTCGTCGGTTGAGGTTTTTGAAAGCTCGTATCTTCTTGGAAGCCTACGGTTCGATTTTCCAGACTCTCCAGTTCTCCGTTTTTTCCTCTTTACTTTTTTTTTTTATTTTATTTTATTTTTATTCTATTTTATTTTCTACATTCTATCTTTTTCTAATACGCGGGGATTCCGTACATTTAGACGGTCCGTTGGAGCCGTATCTCCGCGATTTAGAATCGCCGTTGTCGTATATAGCATTGAGTTCCCGGTGCCGCGGCGTTGCTGCCGTTCCCGTTGTTGGAGAAGCTCGAATCGAACCTAGCTCGTTCTTTTGAATTGCCTACCGGAATTTGCGAAGAAATTGGACTTCCTGAGCGGCCTAACGGCTGCCCCTCCCCCCCCTCCCCCCGCTCCCCCTGCTCTCCTTCCTACCCTGGGTCGTTTCACCCCGTAACCTCCCTTTTCCTCCCCCTCACCTAGCCTCAAACCCCTCTCGAATCCTCCTCCGAGTCCTTTTGAGTCCTTTTCAGTCTTTTGAGTCCCTACGCGCAAGAGTCCTCTTCCTTCTCCCGCAGGCACCGCCACCGCGGATCCTCATACTTTCTTCCTCACCAGCCGTGCCCATCTCTTATACCTTTTTCCCTCGGCCCCTCTTTTTCCGTCCTTCTTCCCGCTTACCTATACCCACCGCGGGGTCGTCTCTCTCCATTATTTGCTTATTTCAAAGTAGGTTGGTAGGTAGGCAAGTACCAAGCTCCAAAAGCTCCGACCGCCCGACCTTCAACGATCCTTATACGCTGCCAAAGTTATTGCTGCACTTTTTTATTCCTCTCTCACATTTTTTTCTCCCCTGTCCCTCCTCTCCCTCCTTTTCTGGTACGTGCAAGGGTGCTGATCCCTTCCAGTACCTTCACCTTTTCACTATTCAACTTTTGGTTCGCACCAAATCTTCTTCTCCCTCATTCGCACTTTCCCTTTTTTCCAT
The DNA here is from genome assembly GCF_917208135.1 of Athalia rosae. Classification (NCBI taxonomy): domain Eukaryota; kingdom Metazoa; phylum Arthropoda; class Insecta; order Hymenoptera; family Athaliidae; genus Athalia; species Athalia rosae. Next base: position 20,324,486 of record NC_064028.1, on the reverse strand, counting down.
CTCATTTTTCAAAAGCAAACAAACTATCGAGAGAGGAGAACGGATGGATGCCGAAGGAATTCGTATTCATCCGTAACAAAATTAGCTGTTTCAATAAAACCCATCCGTGATAATTAAAGGGAAAAAATGTTGGATATCGCGCATTACGATCCGTAAGGTATCCAACCTTTTACCAATTTTTCCCCTCTCTTTGTGTTTCGTATGATGGTATTCCCGATGCGAGTGGAATAAAGTTTTTTTCTCGCAGTCATTTATTATTATTATTATTATTTCGTTTTCTTTGCATTCAGCTTCGTTTCGGTATTACATGGATAAATACCCGCGATAGGTACGTACAAATATTTTGTTCTGTACGCCGACGCAACGTGTATTTTCTTTGTAAGAATTCGTTGAATTTTATTTTTCGATCGGGCGGATCATCATCAACACTCGCGTATCCCTCGGGAGATCTAAATTTTCTACCCTTGTTTTTTTTTTTTTTACATTTTTCAACTCTCCGTGGTTCTGCCGGTGTATCGTTCCACAACGTGTGTACATTCGTTGTTGCTATCGTTATTAATTTTTTTTTTTATTATCCTTCTTGTTTTCAATATGCATCGCAGGTGTACGCGATACGGTACACGCGTAGAGCCGGTAGGATACGTTGCGTTATACGATACTTGAAAAAGTTTTTTTTTTTTTTTCATCTGCATTTTCACGATTGATAATTCATTTCGCAACGATACGCTCCTCCGATTGTACCCATTGAACGAACATACGTTATACTTTCATCAGAATTTTTTAATCACATACCAATGCGGTTCAACGCGTTTATTCACCGCACAGTTGTATACATATATATATGTATACATGCGGCGTGTGGTACCTACGTACGTACGTATCATGTAATAACGTATACGTAGCTACGGGGATATCCCGTTACGGAGCATTGGCTGAAATCAATTATTCCTTCAGGTATCGGCTCTGTGGTAGCCACGTTCATACTTATTACCAACGTACACAACTAACTATTCGACGGTCCGTGAACGAGAGACCCGCATACACGCGTTGTTACTTTCGATGCCCGGAAAAAGCGTTGCCGCCACTCCCGGCGCCGATGCTTTTGATGCGAAATAGTTGCAAACACGATAGGGAGAACCAATACCAGCAATAGCATCGCATAATGTAGCCGACGAAAATTTTCGACCCGCCACTCGGCACGCTTTCATCGGGTGGATAATACGCGTGCAGCGCGGCTATCTATAATAACCTCGCGCAATGTACGCCCCATTCGATGTACATATCGTACAAAATTCGATGTGCGGGTAGACACATATACGCGCATAGGTACGTACAAACAATATTTTACGCACTGTGCTCCGTTATAATTCGACCTTTCATATTTTACATGCGTTAAATTTGATTTTGAATTCTCCGATTCCTTTTTTTGATTTTTTTTTTTGGAATAATTAAATCAACGAACGAGTTACAATTGAAAGAAGATACCCTTATATGACGATCCGTCGAAACGGGATTCATGACGCCCACGTATCGTGGGTAGAGTGAAAAAATTAATCGGATCCTATGTGTGTCCCTGTGACAAAGAAATTGAAAAACAAAAAAAAAAAAAAATAACGTAGACCCGAAAGAAGGTGGGCGTGATTGAAAAATAATTTACCATTTTGTTTTGTCTCACGTGTTTCAGTTCCTCTGGTCGACGTGACGAGTGTCGAAGGACAGAACGTCGAATTATCCTGCAACATAACGCCGCCCAGACACGACAAACTTCACATGGTACTCTGGTATAAAAACGACGACGGCGTACCGATTTACACGTGAGTAAATTATCCCCTTAATTTTCATCTTAAAATTAGGAATCAACCGCACCGTCTTCGTCCCAGCAGCATTACCATGCGTGAGCAAAATTTTGTCCAGAAACTTTCGGACCGCGTTCGTGTATATTATTGCGAAAGCTAATTTGCGGTACTCCCTGGAATACGCTTAGGATTTTTCAGGGGGTTAAAACTTATAAGTTATGCGAACCGTGAGCGGCAGACATTCACCTCTCCTCCCTTCAATCAGGGCTAATTATAGCTCTGAACTAATGAAAGGGAACTTTTCCCCTACCACCCCTATACTTCCCCTTTATGTATTCAACACCTATGTATACATACCCGATATACACATTTATATGTAAAGAGGAGACACATACCGAGAAAAAGAAAATTAAGTCCTCTCTCCGACGTGTGTGTCGAAAAATGAATTGTCCGAATTGAATTTCGTTGGACGAGAACAGAAGAAAAAAAAATAAATAAGAAAATACCGCAACGATTTTCCGAAGTGATAATTGTTTTTCATTAGGCTTCAGTTTTTCATTATTATTATAATTTTTCTTTTTTTCCAACGCGTCTACTTATATATAAATTTGTTTACGAGGCTCGTATATACGCGGAGGGGTGTATTCGTTTAGTCTCATGGAAGGTAGTTAAGGATCGCGGTGATTAGGGAGGTGGGGGTTGTATAAGAATCGCTATGGAAAAGCTCGTTGGAATACAGGTAGTAAAACCTGCGAAGGACTGAAGAGAGAGAGAGAAAGAGAGCCGCGGTGCCGCGCATTTCAAAGATCGCAATCTCCCTCGTATACCACTCTCCGAAGCTATACCAAACCAACCCCCTGAAAATGAGGCTACCAAAACTAGGAATAACCGTTTCAAGGGTTATTTTTCACTCCCGCGTTATTGCTATGTAACGTTTCCGCCCACCTTCCTGTCCCTCCCCCCCCCCCCATCCCCACCCCTTCCACCCCTAATTCTCCGCCCAAGTTTATATTACTTTACGATTATTACCACGTACGCTCAAATTTTAGTCCCGACAAATCGTTACTACCGAACGTGAACTAACTTTCAAAAAATGAGGAAAAAAAAAAACAAATGGAACTAAAAACCTATTTTTATTTCACAGTTCTCCCTCGTCGTTTCGCTCGGGCCTTTTTAAATGGAAAAAAAAAGATTGCCCCAAAGAAATTGTTGTTAAAATTATTTCTGGCGAATATTTTTCCTTTTCCTTCGGAACTAACGAATAGCGAAAACGTCAGAGCAGACGGTATTTTTTTTTTTTTCTCACCATTTATTTTTCGCCGATACGTACAAAGTAGGGGTAGTTTCCGTGTCTCGTACATATTTTATTTATCTTGCGTTTGTATTTTTTTTTTTTTTTTTCGTCACGAAACCTCGCACTACATGGTGAAAGAACCGCGTTACGCGTGGATTAAAATGTCGGTGATTAAAATGAAAGAAAAAAAAAAATAAATAATTTCCAGACTTTCCCTCGACCGCTGCAAACGTGTGTACGTATATCTACTCTACCTACTCTAATATGAGCAGAACCCCCGTGGCAATGAAGATCTATATGTGTTCATTAAAAAGAACGCGTTACACTTACTGAAAAAACTGCTCGGTATTAAGAAAAAAAAATAGAACACAAAAACAACTTTAATAAAATAATTATAGACTCCACCCATGTATAATATACCTACTCAGCTGCGCGACTCCCGACGTCCGTTTCTGCTTCTGCATTGCACTACGTAATTATGAGGCGGGTGAAAAAATGAGTAGCAAAAAAAAAAGAAAGTGTAAAAGGAAAAGGAATGAATAAAAAATAAAATGAAAACGCGAAACAAGAAATAAAAAAGGAAAAAAAAAAAAAATTACAAGCTTGTGCAGCACGTCGGGAATTGTTCCAATTATTTGGATTAACATCGACTAACACATAAACCGTTTGTAATTATCATCATCATTATTATTATCACAATACGTTTATACAACTGGAATTAAAGTTTGTGTGTACGGAAAGAGAATGGAGGAGAGGAGAAAAACGGTGCGAAGAGAGAGAGGGAAAAAACGTCGAGGGATAAAAAAAGGAATCGGGGGTGTGGCTGGTATATAGCTTACAATCAGTTATATCTAACTACACTAATTATTACCCAACGCACGCCAAGCGCTCGGGTATTTTAGGTATTTCGGACTGCTTCATGGAGATTACCGTGTAGGTATGTACGTTACCACAGGGTGAAACGCGGCTATGGATAGGTAGGTAGGTACGTACGCGTAACGCAAATCGAGTTACTTACGTCTTATCGAAACTCATGTACACTTTAGATAGGCTGTGTATATAAATTAACGGAGACTCGCCTGTTTCGTTGATACGACACACTCGTAATAATTATTGGATCAACGTCATTTTCGTACGTTTATCGAAATTTCACTTATTTCCAAAATCACACGGTTCAGCCCAGGTGAAATTTGGCCACCTGCTCTTAGTGTCTAACGTGGTTCTCAGTTATTCGACCGGCGGGGGTTGTTTCCATTCCGTTTTTTTTTTTTTTATTTTGTTTTGAAAGATTTCTCCGACGTACGTCAAGTAAAGAAAACGTCGTTCGGCAACGGTGGGAATAAACGAGGCGAATCGTCGTCGAGGGGTATAAGAGTATGGGAAGAAGCGAGGTAGGAAAGGGGTGTACATAAGGAAAACGACGACGACGACAAGGACGACGACGAGGACGAGGACGAGGACGACTACGACGAGTGGCGTTACGAATCGAATCGAATCGAAACGAATCGAATTGGCTGAAACAGATGAACCAGATAAAACTCGATGAATACCCCTTTGAAATATTTACAATGTCGTTTGTCGCAAAATTGTCTTCGATAACCACCGACAGTAGCGACGCTGAGGTAACGGTGTTTTCGCTGGCCCTACGGAAGACGGTTCCTGAATATTAAAAAGGTTATAACGCCGCGACATCCCCGAGTTATCGTACACGTGTGTGTGTGTGTGCGTGTACGCGCATTCATACCTATAGACAAACCACGTCGACGTAAACGTCAAATACGTATATATATATATGAAAAAAAAATACACCCGTCTCTTTTGACTCACGTCGCGGTTTCAACCCTCCGTTTTCATATTTTCAAAGTCTAACGGCACCTGCACACGTGCACGTGCGATGAACGCGACGAAAAAAAAATCAAAAAAACAAACAAATAAAAAACAAAAAAAAAACAACCCCCACTCATCTTTACTTTCTCAAAGTCTCTATGCGTGCGCGAATAAAAAGAATGAAAGGAAAAAATGAAATGAAAGGAGAGACGAAAAAACAACTGCACTTGCGAGGAGTTTCGCATAATGGTGGAGCGCGCAAATTCGCGAGCATTTTACCCGTTTCTACAGGTAAAATATTTATTCAGTACGCCGTGGTTATTATAATTATACGTATAACCATGGTACACCTGGTATGATAACATCTGGGCGATGATTAACACGTGCCTTCATACATAGAAGCTTTTTATGTATATACCTACGTATGATACACGTATAAATAAGGGTTCGTAGATACGGCTTAATTTTCTACTCGTAAAACGCTACCTCTGCCTATACCTAGGCAGAGATAAACCTGTGACGGAGTCAAATAAGCCTAGAGAAAGGGGATGAAATTTTACGGAATGTATAGGGCTAAATTATGGGGTTTGCAGCGTACGATGTGATGTATCGCGGTGTAACGGGTGTGACGGTAAAAGGAGAGAAAAAAGAAAAAAAAAAAAAGGAAAAACGAAAAGGGAAAAATAAATGGGTAGAAAAAATAATACGCGGGAGGTAAGAAAAAGAGGAGGGCCTTATGTAGATCGATAAGTATGACGGCGTAAAGGAGAGGGAAAACCATCCCGCGCTTTTCTACCCTTATAACTCAGGAACAGGTATATTAAAGTTCAGGCCTTAGGTTAATCGCTCCGAAGTTCGCGGCATATCGTCAAAAAATTTAGTCCACCCGGGTCGTTCGAATGTGCGGTGTGACATTAAGAGTGAAAATGAAAAGGAAAGAGATGTATTAAAAGGGAAAATAATAATTAGGTAAATTATTCCGAAGGGTGGAAGAAGTACTCATCATTTCGGCGGCGCACAATGCTTTGATAAAAAAAAGAAAACGAGAGAATGAAATCCTTTTAACTCGGAGTTCGAACGCAGACTTTCTTTTATACGTCTCGTGAAAGTGTGTGATCCTTTTTTTCGAACTCTGCGAGTACTCCGTCTAGACGGGCAAAATTGGTCGGGGAACCTAATTAGAAATTAAAAAGCACCTTCGCACGACGTGACCCGAGGAAAAATTTTGGTCATAGTTTGCCGAAAGTGAGACGGAAGAGCCCAGGTCTCGAGGAGGTAACGTTGGGAAAATTACCACCGAGAATCCTTAGACAAAAATCTGGAAAAAAAAAAAATTGACGACGTGTGGGATCGATTTTGGATAAGTTCGGTTAAATAAGCATCCGGTCCCCCTTCATCCCTCGCTGACAACAAACGTTCATATTTTTCTCGCGCGTCTTCTTCAAGCTACACTTATTCACGTTACCCCGGTTTCGGTATCTCCTCGTAATCTCTGCCTCGAGATTCGCGGCGATGCCGGGTGTTCGTCGTTCGGTTTTCTTCATATATATACCTTTGACAGGTGGTTGATTTACGGTGCGTAAACATCGTCGCACATTTTCCGTACACTCGAACGGTTCGCTACTGTTAACGCGCGTCGGCCCCCGGGCTTCGGGATGAAATAAGTCCGGGAAAGAAGGGAGAAGGGAATTGTGCGATTTCTGTAGGCCGGTTCGCCGCGTACTTTATAACGTTATGTGAAACGTCGCGTTCGCTCCCATCGCGAAGGAGGCCGCGTTGCACGGGCTATATAGGTAATACATTAGATTTTTAACGTCCCCCATAAATTCTACCATGAAGCTGCGGTTAATTCAAACCATAACTCAACCAATCTACCATCTTTACGTCGCAACGCCGTTTCGTTACCGCGCGGCAATACCTTCGCATCGAGTTTCTCCGAACGCCAGAATTTCCCGCTTGTTTGTATTATCGTGCACCGATGACGACGTCCGATCGAAAATTCGACCCGACGAGAAAAAAAAAACGAAAAAAAATCCAAGCCGAAAGCTCGTCGAAGAATGCTGAAAAGTTTTTTCTCGCCGCGGTGCAGGGGTGGAAAACGGAAGAAAAAGAACGCCCCGATTTCTCATTAATTAAAAGCCTATCTATCCGCACAGTTTTTGTTTTTTATCGGTCGGAAAATTCTTGACCACAAAGGAAAAAGCCGACGAACTCCAGTTCAAACTATCCTTCTTCCGTGCGGTTCCGTCTCATCCGGCGCGGTAATTTTTTCACCTTTTCTCTCGCCAAGGATCTTTTCCGCGTAGTTCGTAATGGATGACCCCGTTGATCTCCGTGACCTCCGGGCGCGAGCAATCTAAAAATCTTTGAGAAGGATCTGCGACTCTCGGTTCGTTCCGTGCGCTTTTCTTCTCACCTATATACAATCAGGGTGATTGTGCGGTGAGATTTCCCCTCCGAAGTGCCAACTAACTTTATACGTATAGACGGTTGCTTCTCTAGGCTTAGAAAACGTCGTATTATGGGATGATTGATGGTGCCACCGAGTGTAGAGCTTGCAACGAGCCAACCTCAATTAAGACGTCTCCTCCTATAGCGACGTATAAAGGAGGCGACACATAGAGAATAATTATTGTTCCGAGTACGATCGAAGTCAAGTTGGCATAAAATCGTAAAATGATAATAAAACCGGAGCGAATAAATAAAAAAAAAAAAAATTGACGCTTGTTTTTCCCGCCTCTGTTTTTCTCTCTCTCTCTCTCTCTTCTCCGTGTCTTTCTCTCCGTTTGAAAATCGATCGAATCGCTTCGTTATTCCGGAATTATATTATAATTCCCCCGGAACGAATGATATTCGGCGTCGTTTGCGGCGGTGTTTAGGGGGGTCGGATGCGGGGCATGTGTCCTTGGGGTTCGGGGGTGACCGGGGGTGGAATAGGGGAGGGACCCACAGGATACGGTATAAAGCGCGAAACGTCAGCAAAGGTTATGGGCGCTCTGAAAAGCGTTTTCTAGCGCTAGTAGAAGTCGCAATAAACCGTTTACGAGCCGGCCTACAAAATGTAACTCTTCCACCTTCCACCTTTCACCTTAAACCGGCGGAAAGGAGGATCGGAGGGAAGGGAGAAGGAAGGGAGGCGTGGCCGAGAGAAGATACTCGCGGGGAAATAATGCAATTTCCCTGACACTGGGGCTTCAGTTTCGCGCGCTTTCAAACTACCATAAATTGGCAAATCGAATCCATCCATCCCTCGCTCTACCGCCGGGCATGTATACATGTATACCTTACCGCCGCTATACCTACCTCTATAATATCTAGATTCTACACCCGTGTTACTCTCGTAAGATTCCAAAAGTCGCGAGTCTCTCGAGGCTGAAATTTCAAAGCTTCTTTTTATTTTTTCTAACCGGCTATATCCCAACTTCGATTTTAATCTTACAAACCGAAACGTTTTTCACCCACCTATACGGGTTTTCCACACCTACGCGCTCGAATAATAGCCATCGCCCTCGCCGAAGATTCAATTTATAGGGTTACGTGTCGATCTTGAGTCCTAAAGTTATTTTTTCCTTTTTTCCCTTGTTTTTGGTTTTATCGAACATTTTCTTCAATTTCGCACCTCCTACGATCGTCCGATTCCAAAACTTTTCTCAGTTTGAGCGAGTGTCAGGTACCACATTCCTAAAAATGAGAAATTTAAAAAAGAAGAAAGAAAGAATATCATTACATATTTGTCGGCAATCATCAATTCTCTCATTAGTCCGATTCTACGAAGACGTAACCGCTGTTCCACGTGTACGTGTGAATAAATAGTACAAACGGGGTAAGGGGATGTTGATAACAAAAAATGAAAAAAAAAAAAAAAAACTTCAACCACGAAGCTTCTTGACACAATTTTGTCAATAAGCAGTACCTATATAGCGATGGTATATAACACGGCTCACTACTTGTTCTATATATTCTATTTCTCTCATTTAATATATATTTATTTATATCCCCGATCGTTAATCCACGAGTTCAGTTATCACTCGTGTGAATTGATTTTTTTTTTTTTTTTCTCTTTATGAATAATTATTATAATCACAATCAACGTAAGTCACCGAGTCAACTGCCAATTACTACCGTTCTTCAAAGTGTCAATAACATTAAGGTAACTGGGTTACACACCGCTAACAGGGTGAAAAATAAATTTTCAAAAAAAGAAAATACATGTTAACGACGATATAGGTATTCTCATGCTCCGCCCGTACCAACACCCCTAGCTCCACTCACACCTCGGTTTTCTTATAGTTTCCAACCGCACGTATCGCACATAACGATATACTCGGTGGGGGGGAAGGGGGCGCACACATAACACACCTATATCTTCCCACACGGAACGCAACGGGTTGAAATTTTACCTCTCGCACGCCACCGTCGCTGTAACGGCGCATGCAATTCCGAATATTCTTGACGGTGGTCGAGGCGGTGCGGCTTCGTCTCATGTACACGTGTAGATTTCTAATACGACGTAAGTTGTCGTTTACCGGTTTGTTCCTACGGCGAAATTCGCCCACCGTGCAGCATGTGAAAGTCCCGGTCCCGGTCCCGTACCGAGCTTCCCTCTCTCCCGCGACCACCTTCTATTCACTAATGAGGCTCTCTCCGGGGCGATTACACGTGCTGATTTCTCGCCTCGCACACCCCTCGCGCGTATTACAGGTACCACTATACACTCCTGTATTATATGCACCTGACGTGTGTATGCGCCGACTCTCCACCCCCCCAGCCTCTTAAGTAGATGTATACGTGTGTGTATACATATATACACGTGCATGCATGCATACCAATATCGTCCCACGAAGTACGGAAAACGAGGGTCGGTCGAACCCGTAATATCACGCTCCCTCGGGAATCTGTGTATAGATATGTATGTATGTATACGTAAACATGTACGCACATGTCCTCCGTACATATTCCATACATACCTATTAATATTTGCCCGCGTATATATATATATATTTATGTATTGAATAAACGTGTGTATGTGTACGTGCGTGTTATATGAATAAGTTGTACGTATGCAGGTAATAAACCGCATAGCACGACGCCACCAAAAACCGCAACAGCAAAACCCGAAAAGCTGATTTAAATCAACAAGCATTATTTAAAGCTTGAGCAGAAGCTTTGGGATGTAACGAAATTAACGAGCGCTCGTCTATTGAGTCGTGCATACCGATATTGTTAATTGTATACCGGGATAGGGGTGTGTTTTTTTTTTCCTTTTTTTTCCTTTTTTCATTTTTCACCGTTCGCCGATTCGATAAAATTGCATGTATTTTATCGTATTAAATATTTTCACTCGATAAAATTGGATGAAAGTAAGCGGTGAAAAGACAGAGGTATATTTGCGGTGGTAAAAAGTAGTGGAGTTTTAGATCCGTATACCGCATCTATTTTACCCTTTTATACTGCACTTGGTCAAGTATAAAGTCGCGTTTGAAGTCGAGTGCCTTTTTACAGTCGGGGCCGTTCGTTATATATAGCTACTGGATCTGGTTCTGGTTCTGGTTCCGCTTTTGCTTTTGCTTTTGCTGAACTGCGAGTCCGTTTCGCTTTTCCTCATACTGTACCTAACCCGTACCTACTCACCTATCTATGTACGTACGTACCTACGTCTAACCCTATGTACTTCTTTTGCGTCTGCAGTCGTATAACCAGTTTCATCCACACAGCGGTTGAAAATTCAACTGACTATAGCCGCAAGCGACGACCCTTTGAAGAAGTTTTCTACATTTTGTATATAACACTACCCCTCGTCGTCTTCCATCTTGAATTTTAATTTTTTTTTTTTCTACCCTTCTCTCAATTTTATCGTAATAATGAAAATTAGTAAGGTACGAAATAGAAAAGTGTCCTACGAGGATGGCGACGTGTGGAACTTTTTTTTTTTGGTTTCTCTTCAAGTTCTCTTTTATATTTTCGTTTTTCGGAAGGGGGTGGATCACGAGTGTAACTTCAAATGTTAACGAGGGTGATTACACTCTCATCCGGAGCTAAAGCGATCCTTGAAAACGTGTCGACGACACTTTTACTTTTACATGTACGGTATACGTACAATGTGTGCCCCGGACTGAAAAAAGAAGTTGAAACGAAAAAGAATAAATAAATAAATGGAAATAAAAAGAATGAAATGAAATGAGAAAAAAAAAAAAAAAAAAAAAAAAAAAGGAATCGCGCGACTCTTAAATACTACAATACGGAAGGTCGCGCCGAGAGGAGTCATTTCGCGGAGGACACATACATAAAAGGGGAGGAGGAGTTTGAAGAATTATTTTTCCCTACCGCCGGAAGTTGAAAACGAGTCGAATAGTCGAATAAAAGGGCTAACAGGGTAACTTAAACGTAAGGTGCAGGAAGTTGAAAATAGGGACGTCTGTGGAGATGAGGGATAAAGTTGCGGGGGTGGGGGGGGGGGGGGGGGGAGGACGGAAGAGGAAGAAGAAGATGAAATGAAAAGAAAGAAAAAAAAATGGCAGATGTGAAATTTGGAAGTAAAAAATATAAAAGCGGGAAGAAAGAAATGAGGAAGGAAGCGAGTACTTTAACCTTCCCTACCTACCTACTATTCTCACTGGTATACAAAGACGACGACTGCGACGATGACGACGACAAAGAACAGAAGCCTGGCTCTTAATATTAAAACAATTGCTGTACAGGAGGGCACCAATTTCCTTTGAGATCAACGCGCGCGAAAGGGCGATTTCACGACACCCACCCCTCCACCCCTATTCATCTTTTTCTTATTTTCGTATCTTCCGGTTATCCAGAAACTCAACTTACTGTACACACAATTATACAGCCACGTTTTCTTCGACGACGTCGTTCGTTTTTTTTACAACCGTCCACGATGTGCAGATTTTATAATTGGGGAAAGATCGCTGATTACTCAGCGGTGATTGGCCTCGACCTTTTTTTCTTCTTTTTTGTCGTCTTCCTTTTCAAATTTCTTTTTTTTTCAATTTTCTTCTTACTTTTTATACCGACCTTTGATTTTTTCATCCTTCCACCAATTGTATTTAATTAATTAATTATTCTATTTCTTTCTTTCTTCAATTTCGTTTCTTCGCTCTTCAATTTTCGTTCGTGACATTAATATTAGAAAAATCGGAAAGCTTTTCGGTTGTAATTAATTGATCAATTACTCGATCGTGCCTCTGTATACGTATATAGAACCAGCTCGACGATCTCCTCCATTCCGTTATATTTTACAATTTTCTCCGTCGGGGTTTTCAAACTGTACACGGAAAACTGGCGGGTCGAAAGAAAAGCAGGGGACAAGAAAATGAGAGGGAAGGAGAAACGTACGACGACTAAATAAATAAATAATAAAAAAGTGGAACAATGTCAATAATAACGATGATAATAAAAGTCGGGCTTGCAGGGCGTTGCGTCAAGGACGACGGTGATATATGCAAGCCTCGGGCGCTACCAGATGCAGGAATGCTCGGCGCTGATGCTTGCGTAGAGTTGCAAAACGGGTGGAGTTTTCTGTAGTGGAATAAAAATCTCAAGGTAAAAATACCGTCACGTATACTACCGATTCACGTGTTAGATCAAAGGTTGACGATCCGAAAGCGTAGTCGAACCGCCCCGCGCCCGTGCTTGCACCGCGGTGTGTGTTATACGTACGTACATGTAACGCGAATAGAAGGAGGAAGAGACGCGGAAATAAACGTGCAGCCTGGGAGACGAAGGCTACAGATTCAACGTGAGCTTTTTCCCTCTGAGGAGAAATGATTCTTCGAGTGAGTTCAGAGGGGCAAGAGGTAGAAGGTAGGGAGAGGAAGAGGGGGAAATAAAACTTGAAAAAAAAAATGAAGAATAAAAAATGAAAAAAAAAATAAAATTCAAGAATAAAAAATAAAAAACGAAAAGCAAGGGAGAATGAAAGAAAATTTTTCCCAATGCAAAAGGATTGCGGAAGATTCAAGTGCAGCGAGTAACGCTGCGTCCTACTCGTGCACTGTGTGTGCGGTCGTTCCTAACCGTACTCTTGAAAATCCTGGTATGTCGTACGTGTATGACTCGAGTAGAGGAGACCCTTGAACTTCCTGTAAAAGTGGAGCTTTGGGGCGAAATGAATTTTTCAAAATTTACACCCTCTTTGTTCTTATTTTATTCAGCGTCTTCTCAGCCGAACGACTTGCTGTTCTCTCTAATATAAATTTTCTATGGATGTGAACAAAAAAGAATATCTCTTCTTCTCCTGTTCCTTCGCTCCTTCCGGTCCACTGCCGAGAGTAAGACTTCGATAAACCGTCGAGGTAACTGCATCTCTTGCAGGAGAGGAAGAAAAAAAAAAAAAAGGAATGTGAGCAAAAAAAAAAACGCCGCTACTTTCTGCGGGCTCAGCAGCGATAAAAAACATTTGTTAGAAAACCCGCGACTGTTTGAACTTTTTTATTCCCCTCCCTGAAGTCCTCCCTTTTTTTCTTTTTTTTTTTATTTCGGAACATCGATTTTTCAACCTTTTAACATCCGTACCCTCATCACTTAGTTTTTTAGTTAACGATTCACATCCAATGGCGGCTGAGGTCAACCTGAAACGATTAAAATTCCGTCCTCGAAATCAGTAGGCAGAGCTTTTCTTTTTCCTTTTTTTCTTTTTTTTTCTTCAATGTTCGATCGAAGTTTTTCAAAGTTTTTCTTTTTTTGTTGTTGTAACGTTACACAATAATAATAGTCACGCGGTGTGTCTTCGATTTAACTAATTGAACTGCTCCCAGGACACCTGGCTTTTGACCGTATAAAATGAAAGCTCCGAGGTAAATATTAGACCCTGTTACGACCCTTTCTCATATTCCCGACCACTCAAAGTTATGTCATATACGTACCTCTATCCGACCTACCCTCAAAATAATTTTCTAACACTGTTCACATAATGTAACTTCGCAAGCTCTCGTATCACTTGACTTTTTCGTTTAGCTTTAAACGAAGTAAATTTCTCATTCAAATTGTAACTTTTAGTCGCAATTTATAAGCTGTATAAATATGAGGGTGCTTTTCATTTCGCGCACAACCGCCCGCACACACCCCGTATGTGCAGAGGTGAAAAAAATGAAAAAGTAAATTAGGGGTGAACAAAAAAAAAATAAAGGAAAGAGATGCATTGCCATAATTTTCTCTAGAGTTCTTCCAAAATTGTCACGGTGCGCGTACAATCGATGTATTTCGCTCAATTCTCAATTTCGAGAAAGACTTTTTCCATTCATTTTTTTTTTTTTCACCACGGGTGTCGCGTGCACGAAAATCGACGAGTTATAAGCGGTCGAACGATCACGTAAGGGATTCCCTTGGACCTTACGTCGCAGACCAGACGGAAGAGGCGGTGGATATGCGGGGGGAAGGGGGAGGAAAGGGATGAGAGGAGAAGCTGGACAAGTCTTGCGTGCAGAATTCTGTTGGAGCTTCGTTCGTTTGCTCGTTCGTTCGTTCGGGTGTGTTCCCATTTTGAACGGTGTTGCAGAGGTATAAGGGCGTCGCGAGAAGGAAGTACGAAGGAGGGAACGAGCGACCGCCCTTCGCCCCTTTAACCTCTACCGCTTTTCCTGCTCCTTCTACTCCCCTTGGGGCTCCGACGAACCACTCGCTTTGATCTTAATTTCATAGAGCGAAAGGGTCAAGAGGATTTTCGAAATGAGAAAATATCATTCGCCTCTAACGCTTAGACACTAGCTACCTAACAACACGTATTATTTATGTATATCCTAGCTCCAATAAACGTAACCGTACTCTCTCCGCGTTAACTGTACCTACTCTCCTCTTCCTCCCCCACGCGATGCAACGAAAGAGATGCGGAAAATTAGGGTCGCCCCGAACCGGCATGTGCGTCGGAAAAACGAAAAAGGCAAATGGAACAAGTTACATCGAGTCGAGGGTCTTTGATATCACACAATTTTTTTAAACTACTCAAATTTTTTCGTCGATCAAACCGAAACATTGGACTTTTTTTTTTCTAAATATATTCCCTCTCTCCCCTGATTCGTATTAGATTTTGACTCGATTTTTGCTCCACGTTATCATCGGTATATGTCGTTATTCCGCAGTCGAATGGAGGTATATTTCAGCGTTACGTAGTATGTGGGGTCGTACGGTGAACTGGACGTAGAAAATTTGAAAAAAAAAGAACGAAGAAAAAACTGCATTTTGATCGGAGCTTTGTAAAATCAAATTCGCTCAGGGGAGAGCTGCAGTTGTGTACATATATGTATGCGAAGAGTTGATATGCAGTTGAAGCTTTAGTCGCCATCGGAACGTCGTATATGTACAGATGTAATATATATGCGTGTATGTATATATATATATATACATAGAGAGAGATTTTTACATATCCTGGACGTTTGGAAATCGCGTCACGTGAACGCATGTATATTATGGTTTTTCCATATTCGGATATGAATCGAGTTATAAACCTGCACATGGTAGGAATGTACGTACTAGGTACGTAGGTAGGTACGTAGGTACGGTACCTGCCCACCTTCGGTTACCGCCGCTACGCTACGACCTGTGCCAAAAGGGACCATATAATGCGCCTATATTTATACCTACGTATACCAAGCTGAAGAGCGAAGGGTAAAAGAACGAGGAAAATGGCGAGCGAGTGAGAGAAAGGGATGGAGTTAGAGGGAGAGAGAGAGAGAGAGAGAAGTAAAAAGCGGAAGAGAGAGACGGAGAGATGGAGAGAAAGAGAGGAAAAAAGGGGTGGCGCAAAGCGGAATGCATTACACCCCTCTGCATAATTAAGGGAAAAAGCCCAAGCGATGAATACACATATAGGTTGGTGTATAAGCTGTAATATAGTCCCATGCAGCTATGTAGTTCTCCGCGTTCCCTTATGTAGTGTGAAATTTGAAAATAAAAAAAAAAAATTTCCAAACCACCCTCTTTGACTCGAACCACCGCACACGCACTCCCCCGTCAATCACTCGCACGTCCTGTCGATTCAATGGAAATTTCGTGCTCCTTCATTCCCTTCTTTTTTTTTTTTTTAATCCCCCCTCTCTCTTTTTTCGTTTCAACTTTCATTCCCTCTCTTCTTTTCGTTCGTATAATACGGGTATCCGTTAACCAGATATTATGTACGCATATGAAAATATATAAAATCACTCTGCATTTGTCATCGGTGATGTATTTAATTGCTCTCTCCTTTTTTTTTTTTTTTTTTTTTCTGAAATTTGTCATATAATATTCACGTACAGTGGGCGACTGAAGTGCGACGGTACGTGTGGGGGATTCAGAAATACGTACTGAATTTTTGCTCTATCGAAAACAGGTGGAGCTTTATGAGAAATGATGAAAAGAGATCGATCGCGGAAAAAGGATTTCGTATTTAATTCATTCCGCACGTCAATCACAGGCGTCGGGGTCGTTAAATGGAATTATATGAAGTTTTCTAGGCGGATTTAATACGCGGCGGCGTGGAATTTCGTGCAGTAGTGCACTTGCAACGTGGGGGTGATGATTTTGTATGAAAAGGGCGAAACGTATTGACAAAGAAAATATGAAAGAAAATCGAAAAAAGGAACCGACGCTGCGGATGGAGCGTGGCGAGAAAATTGCAAGAATTAGTTATCCGGCCGATCGATGCGAGTTGAATGAGATATGGACAGAAATGATGGAAATTGGGTACATTCAACTTGTCATTCGCAGAATAAGGAGAGAAAGATGAGCGGAATGATGTGGCGAAGATGCGGTGAAGATGAAGAATTGAAAAAGTAAGAAAAGCAGAAGAAGAAGAATGAGGGGAAGAGAACCCGCGGAGAAAAGGAATTATGGTAATTGCTAATTAATAGAATTCTGCAGAGGTTAATTAATTAGGCGTGCTGCATAATTAGCTAAACCCATCCTGCCCCACTACCCCCATCGCTTCTCCTTCACCTCCCTCCCTTTTTCCCTCTACTTCCACCGCCAAATTAACCAACCTTCGTCCAATCTCTTTTTTTTTTTCCAGGCATTTATACATACATAATTCCGTTTAACTTTGAAAATTGAACGCATGAATTTATAAACGATCGCGTCATGGCGGCTGAAACGGAACATTGAAAACGGGGTGGTTTTTTGATTTGGTTCGAATTTTTTTCGAATCGTGATAAATAACGTATCGCACAGTTTGGAGTTTCGCGGTGCAAATTAGGAATGAGTTTTTGAGTTTCCATGTTCGTTTTAGTTTTTGTTGTAGCTACGAAAACAGCTGTCGGCATCAATTAGAGAACGTCATACCCAAATTGTTGGCTGGTCTGGCGTGATTTCGGAGGCTAGACAGCTTTTAACCCCCTTACATTGCAGCTCGGAAACAAAAACACTTGTTATACGCCCGCTTTACATCATAGAATTTCTGTGCGGCGCACAGAACCTTGAAAGCTTTTTATTTTCGCTCGAAGAGAAGATTAAATAAGAGAACAAGAAAAAGAAAAAGAAGAAGAAGGGAAGTTCTCTCGTCTCGAAAATGGTATGAACTTGAAAATCCGCAAACGTCTAGATCCCAAAAGTGTTGTATGGATATATATATTTTTTATATAATCCGTGTAACCTCGCCCAAATGAACGTTACAACGGTTTGAACACTGCCACGGGCGGAACCATTCCGTCTTTAAGTAGTTGAAATAAAAACTCACTTTCATTTAGAATAATTAGTGTAAAAGCACCGGGTTTTTTTTTTTTCTATTTATCTCTCTCTTCCTCTTCGCTACTGCTGGCTTTTCCCCCTTTTCCTCAGCGCACTCTATTTTAGGCTCTGTAAGTACGTAGCTACGCTTATATACCATACGGATTCCTCGGCTTCGAGCTAATTCCACTTTTACACATCTTTCCCCGCAACGAAATGAAAAAACAAAAAATCCACGAGAGCAAAGGGAAAACGTTATAAAGGATGAGGGAAAAAATGAAATAATTAACGTGTAATTCACCTGCGCTACTTATGGTACAAGCAAATTACAGCGAGCATATAGCTGTACAATGTACACGTTTCGCTATTCTGAAAAGTTGATGAACGACCGGAACTAGGAATACCAGATGAGCCATGAGTTTCAAATTGTCGGCAATTGATCGATCTAAAATCTGATAAATCAAGGATATCTCGATGAGATTCATTCGCAGCTCGATTTATTCGGAAGATTCGTGTTCCTGGGATTGAAAAATATTGGAAGAGTATCTAACAAACGATTTTAAAAATACTTCATTTCTAGCCCCGAAATTGAGAAAATCCAAAGGGGTACACCTTGGATTTTTGTCGATTCTGGGTAAAGGAAAGATATTTTGTTTGATACGCTATTCTTATGTATTTTGGTCTCAGAAATCCAAAACTGGAAGTCAAATTGATTTATTTATAAAATAATTCGAGTTATCGCCGATTTTTCACTTCTTACAGCAGAAAAATTGAGATATCTCAAAGGAAAAGAATCGTAGCTCAATTTGGACGACGGATTCGTGTTCCTGAGCTCATAATGCATGGAAAAAGTGCCATACGATCAATTCTTATTCTCTCAGATTCAAATTCCTGGGTACAAATTACATTAAAATAGACGATAAAATGAATTTTTTATTCTTGATCCCAGAAAGCTGAAAATTGGCGATCACTCGGTCAGTTTTAGAGATAGATTAGTTCGGCGTTCGGATTCGGATTTCTAAGATCAAAATACATGAGAATAGCATGGGAAACCCAAAAAAAAAACATGTTAATTTTTGACCCAAAAATCGATAAATTTGCACGGGTTCAAATCCCTCTCGGTATTTGGGCCAATTTTTTTTTTTTCTTGCCAATTGATCGTATGACACTTTTCTGATGTATTTTGACCTCAGAAATCCAATTCTGGAAGAAAAATTGATCTATCTCTGAAATTGACCAAGTGATCGCCAATTTTCAACTCTTCGGGATCCAGGATAAAAAATTCATTTTATCGTCTATTTCAAGGCGATTCGTACCCAGGAATTCGAATCTGACAGACAGAGGATAATCGTATGGCACTTTTCTCATGTATTTTGACCTCAGGAACACGAATCCGTTGTCCAAATTGAGCCACGATTCTTTTCCTCCGAGATATCCTCAAATTTAAGCCAAAAAATGCGAAAAAATGAGGATAGCTGGGTCAATTTTAGAGATAGATCAATTCGGCTTCCCGATTCGAATTTCTGAGATCGAAATACATGAGAATAGCATGGGAAACCCAAAAAAAAAACACGTTAATTTTTGACCCAAAAATCGATGAATTGCACGGGTTCAAATCCCTCTCGGTATTTAGGCCAATTTTTTTTTTTTCTTGCTCATTGATCGTATGACACTTTTCTGATGTATTTTGACCTCAGAAATCCAATTCTGGAAGAAAAATTGATCTATCTCTGAAATTGACCGAGTGATCGCCAATTTTCAGCTCTTCGGGATCCAGGATAAAAAATTCATTTTATCGTCTATTTCAAGGCGATTCGTACCCAAGAATTCGAATCTGACAGACAGAGGATAATCGTATGGCACTTTTCTCATGTATTTTGACCTCAGGAACACGAATCCGTTGTCCAAATTGAGCCACGATTTTTTCCCGTCGAGATATCCTCAAATTTAAGCCAAAAAATGCGAAAAAATGAGGATAGCTGGGTCAATATTAGAGATAGATCAATTCGGCTTCCGGATTCGAATTTCTGAGATCGAAATACATGAGAATAGCATGGGAAACCCAAAAAAAAAACATGTTAATTTTTGACCCAAAAATCGATGAATTGCACGGGTTCAAATCCCTCTCGGTATTTAGGCCAATTTTTTTTTTTCCTTGCTTATTGATCGTATGACACTTTTCTGATGTATTTTGACCTCAGAAATCCAATTCTGGAAGAAAAATTGATCTATCTCTGAAATTGACCGAGTGATCGCCAATTTTCAGCTCTTCGGGATCCAGGATAAAAAATTCATTTTATCGTCTATTTCAAGGCGATTCGTACCCAAGAATTCGAATCTGACAGACAGAGGATAATCGTATGGCACTTTTCTCATATATTTTGACCTCAGGAACACGAATCCGTTGTCCAAATTGAGCCACGATTTTTTCCCGTCGAGATATCCTCAAATTTAAGCCAAAAAATGCGAAAAAATGAAGATAGCTCGGTCAATTTTAGAGATAGATCAATTCGGCTTCCGGATTCGAATTTCTGAGATCAAAAGACATGAGAATAGCATGGGAAACCCAAAAAAAAAACATGTTAATTTTTGAACCAAAAATCGATGAATTGCACGGGTTCAAATCCCTCTCGGTATTTAGGCCAATTTTTTTTTTTGCTTATTGATCGTATGACACTTTTCTGATGTATTTTGACCTCAGAAATCCAATTCTGGAAGAAAAATTGATCTATCTCTGAAATTGACCGAGTGATCGCCAATTTTCAACTCTTCGGGATCCAGGATAAAATATTCATTTTATCGTCTATTTCAATGCGATTCGTACCCAGGAATTCGAATCTGACAGACAGAGGATAATCGTATGGCACTTTTCTCATGTATTTTGACCTCAGAAACACGAATCCGTTGTCCAAATTGAGCCACGATTCTTTTCCTCCGAGATATCCTCAAATTTAAGCCAAAAAATGCGAAAAAATGAGGATAGCTGAATCAATATTAGAGATAGATCAATTCGGCTTTCGGATTCGAATTTCTGAGATCGAAATACATGAGAATAGCATGGGAAACCCAAAAAAAAAACATGTTAATTTTTGACCCAAAAATCGATGAATTGCACGGGTTCAAATCCCTCTCGGTATTTAGGCCAATTTTTTTTTTTCCTTGCTTATTGATCGTATGACACTTTTCTGATGTATTTTGACCTCAGAAATCCAATTCTGGAAGTAAAATTGATCTATCTCTGAAATTGACCGAGTGATCGCCAATTTTCAGCTCTTCGGGATCCAGGATAAAATATTCATTTTATCGTCTATTTCAATGCGATTCGTACCCAGGAATTCGAATCTGACAGACAGAGGATAATCGTATGGCACTTTCCTCATGTATTTTGACCTCAGGAACCCGAATCCGTTGTCCAAATTGAGCCACGATTTTTTCCCGTCGAGATATCCTCAAATTTAAGCCAAAAAATGCGAAAAAATGAAGATAGCTCGGTCAATTTTAGAGATAGATCAATTCGGCTTCCGGATTCGAATTTCTGAGATCGAAATACATGAGAATAGCATGGGAAACCCAAAAAAAAACATGTTAATTTTTGACCCAAAAATCGATGAATTGCACGGGTTCAAATCCCTCTCGGTATTTAGGCCAATTTTTTTTTTTCCTTGCTTATTGATCGTATGACACTTTTCTGATGTATTTTGACCTCAGAAATCCAATTCTGGAAGAAAAATTGATCTATCTCTGAAATTGACCGAGTGATCGCCAATTTTCAACTCTTCGGGATCCAGGATAAAATATTCATTTTATCGTCTATTTCAATGCGATTCGTACCCAGGAATTCGAATCTGACAGACAGAGGATAATCGTATGGCACTTTTCTCATGTATTTTGACCTCAGGAACACGAATCCGTTGTCCAAATTGAGCCACGATTTTTTCCCGTCGAGATATCCTCAAATTTAAGCCAAAAAATGCGAAAAAATGAGGATAGCTGGGTCAATATTAGAGATAGATCAATTCGGCTTCCGGATTCGAATTTCTGAGATCGAAATACATGAGAATAGCATGGAAAACCCAAAAAAAAAACATGTTAATTTTTGACCCAAAAATCGATGAATTGCACGGGTTCAAATCCCTCTCGGTATTTAGGCCAATTTTTTTTTTTCCTTGCTTATTGATCGTATGACACTTTTCCTGATGTATTTTGACCTCAGAAATCCAATTCTGGAAGAAAAATTGATCTATCTCTGAAATTGACCGAGTGATCGCCAATTTTCAGCTCTTCGGGATCCAGGATAAAAAATTCATTTTATCGTCTATTTCAAGGCGATTCGTACCCAAGAATTCAAATCTGACAGACAGAGGATGATCGTATGGCACTTTTCTCATATATTTTGACCTCAGGAACACGAATCCGTTGTCCAAATTGAGCCACGATTTTTTCCCGTCGAGATATCCTCAAATTTAAGCCAAAAAATGCGAAAAAATGAAGATAGCTCGGTCAATTTTAGAGATAGATCAATTCGGCTTCCGGATTCGAATTTCTGAGATCGAAAGACATGAGAATAGCATGGGAAACCCAAAAAAAAAACATGTTAATTTTTGACCCAAAAATCGATGAATTGCACGGGTTCAAATCCCTCTCGGTATTTAGGCCAATTTTTTTTTTTCCTTGCTCATTGATCGTATGACACTTTTCTGATGTATTTTGACCTCAGAAATCCAATTCTGGAAGAAAAATTGATCTATCTCTGAAATTGACCGAGTGATCGCCAATTTTCAGCTCTTCGGGATCCAGGATAAAAAATTCATTTTATCGTCTATTTCAAGGCGATTCGTACCCAAGAATTCGAATCTGACAGACAGAGGATAATCGTATGGCACTTTTCTCATGTATTTTGACCTCAGGAACACGAATCCGTTGTCCAAATTGAGCCACGATTTTTTCCCGTCGAGATATCCTCAAATTTAAGCCAAAAAATGCGAAAAAATGAAGATAGCTCGGTCAATTTTAGAGATAGATCAATTCGGCTTCCGGATTCGAATTTCTGAGATCGAAAGACATGAGAATAGCATGGGAAACCCAAAAAAAAAACATGTTAATTTTTGACCCAAAAATCGATGAATTGCACGGGTTCAAATCCCTCTCGGTATTTAGGCCAATTTTTTTTTTTTCTTGCTCATTGATCGTATGACACTTTTCTGATGTATTTTGACCTCAGAAATCCAATTCTGGAAGAAAAATTGATCTATCTCTGAAATTGACCGAGTGATCGCCAATTTTCAGCTCTTCGGGATCCAGGATAAAAAATTCATTTTATCGTCTATTTCAATGCGATTCGTACCCAGGAATTCGAATCTGACAGACAGAGGATAATCGTATGGCACTTTCCTCATGTATTTTGACCTCAGGAACACGAATCCGTTGTCCAAATTGAGCCACGATTTTTTCCCGTCGAGATATCCTCAAATTTAAGCCAAAAAATGCGAAAAAATGAGGATAGCTGGGTCAATATTAGAGATAGATCAATTCGGCTTCCGGATTTGAATTTCTGAGATCGAAATACATGAGAATAGCATGGGAAACCCAAAAAAAAAACATGTTAATTTTTGACCCAAAAATCGATGAATTGCACGGGTTCAAATCCCTCTCGGTATTCAGGCCAATTTTTTTTTTTCCTTGCTTATTGATCGTATGACACTTTTCTGATGTATTTTGACCTCAGAAATCCAATTCTGGAAGAAAAATTGATCTATCTCTGAAATTGACCGAGTGATCGCCAATTTTCAGCTCTTCGGGATCCAGGATAAAATATTCATTTTATCGTCTATTTCAATGCGATTCGTACCCAGGAATTCGAATCTGACAGACAGAGGATAATCGTATGGCACTTTCCTCATGTATTTTGACCTCAGGAACACGAATCCGTTGTCCAAATTGAGCCACGATTTTTTCCCGTCGAGATATCCTCGAATTTAAGCCAAAAAATGCGAAAAAATGAGGATAGCTGAATCAATATTAGAGATAGATCAATTCGGCTTCCGGTTTCGAATTTCTGAGATCGAAATACATGAGAATAGCATGGGAAACCCAAAAAAAAAACATGTTAATTTTCGACCCAAAAATCGATGAATTGCACGGGTTCAAATCCCTCTCGGTATTAAGGCCAATTTTTTTTTTTCCTTGCTTATTGATCGTATGACACTTTTCTGATGTATTTTGACCTCAGAAATCCAATTCTGGAAGAAAAATTGATCTATCTCTGAAATTGACCGAGTGATCGCCAATTTTCAACTCTTCGGGATCCAGGATAAAATATTCATTTTATCGTCTATTTCAATGCGATTCGTACCCAGGAATTCGAATCTGACAGACAGAGGATAATCGTATGGCACTTTTCTCATGTATTTTGACCTCAGGAACACGAATCCGTTGTCCAAATTGAGCCACGATTTTTTCCCGTCGAGATATCCTCAAATTTAAGCCAAAAAATGCGAAAAAATGAGGATAGCTGGGTCAATATTAGAGATAGATCAATTCGGCTCCCGGATTCGAATTTCTGAGATCGAAATACTTGAGAATAGCATGGGAAACCCAAAAAAAAAACATGGTCATTTTTGACCCAAAAATCGATGAATTGCACGGGTTCAAATCCCTCTCGGTATTTAGGCCAATTTTTTTTTTTCCTTGCTTATTGATCGTATGACACTTTTCTGATGTATTTTGACCTCAGAAATCCAATTCTGGAAGAAAAATTGATCTATCTCTGAAATTGACCGAGTGATCGCCAATTTTCAGCTCTTCGGGATCCAGGATAAAAAATTCATTTTATCGTCTATTTCAAGGCGATTCGTACCCAAGAATTCGAATCTGACAGACAGAGGATAATCGTATGACACTTTCCTCATGTATTTTGACCTCAGGAACACGAATCCGTTGTCCAAATTGAGCCACGATTTTTTCCCGTCGAGATATCCTCAAATTTAAGCCAAAAAATGCGATAAAATGAAGATAGCTGGGTCAATATTAGAGATAGATCAATTCGGCTTCCGGATTCGAATTTCTGTGATCGAAATACATGAGAATAGCATGGAAAACCCGAAAAAAGAACATGTTAATTTTTGACCCAAGAATCGATGAATTGCACGGGTTCAAATCCCTCTCGGTATTTAGGCCAATTTTTTTTTTTCCTTGCTCATTGATCGTATGACACTTTTCTGATGTATTTTGACCTCAGAAATCCAATTCTGGAAGAAAAATTGATCTATCTCTGAAATTGACCGAGTGATCGCCAATTTTCAGCTCTTCGGGATCCAGGATAAAAAATTCATTTTATCGTCTATTTCAAGGCGACTCGTACCCAAGAATTCGAATCTGACAGACAGAGGATAATCGTATGGCACTTTTCTCATGTATTTTGACCTCAGGAACACGAATCCGTTGTCCAAATTGAGCCACGATTTTTTCCCGTCGAGATATCCTCAAATTTAAGCCAAAAAATGCGAAAAAATGAGGATAGCTCGGTCAATATCAGAGATAGATCAATTCGGCTTCCGGATTCGAATTTCTGAGATCGAAATACATGAGAATAGCATGGGAAACCCAAAAAAAAAACATGTCAATTTTTGACCCAAAAATCGATGAATTGCACGGGTTCAAATCCCTCTCGGTATTTAGGCCAATTTTTTTTTTTTCTTGCTCATTGATCGTATGACACTTTTCTGATGTATCTTGACCTCAGAAATCCAATTCTGGAAGAAAAATTGATCTATCTCTGAAACTGACCGAGTGATCGCCAATTTTCAGCTCTTCGGGATCCAGGATAAAATATTCATTTTATCGTCTATTTCAATGCGATTCGTACCCAGGAATTCGACTCTGACAGACAGAGGATAATCGTATGGCCTTCTTCTCATGTATTTTGACCTCAGGAACACGAATCCGTTGTCCAAATTGAGCCACGATTTTTTCCCGTCGAGATATCCTCAAATTTAAGCCAAAAAATGCGGAAAAATGAGGATAGCTGGGTCAATTTTAGAGATAGATCAATTCGGCTTCCGGATTCGAATTTCTGAGATCGAAATACATGAGAATAGCATGGGAAACCCAAAAAAAAAACATGTTAATTTTTGACCCAAAAATCGATGAATTGCACGGGTTCAAATCCCTCTCGGTATTTAGGCCAATTTTTTTTTTCCTTGCTTATTGATCGTATGACACTTTTCTGATGTATTTTGACCTCAGAAATCCAATTCTGGAAGAAAAATTGATCTATCTCTGAAATTGACCGAGTGATCGCCAATTTTCAACTCTTCGGGATCCAGGATAAAAAATTCATTTGATCGTCTATTTCAATGCGATTCGTACCCAGGAATTCGAATCTGACAGACAGAGGATAATCGTATGGCACTTTTCTCATGTATTTGGACCTCAGGAACACGAATCCGTTGTCCAAATTGAGCCACGATTCTTTTCCTCCGAGATATCCTCAAATTTAAGCCAAAAAATGCGAAAAAATGAGGATAGCTGGGTCAATATCAGAGATAAGTCAATTCGGCTTCCGGATTCGAATTTCTGAGATCAAAATACATGAGAATAGCATGGAAAACCCGAAAAAAGAACATGTTAATTTTTGACCCAAGAATCGATGAATTGCACGGGTTCAAATCCCTCTCGGTATTTAGGCCAATTTTTTTTTTTCCTTGCTCATTGATCGTATGACTCTTTTCTGATGTATTTTGACCTCAGAAATCCAATTCTGGAAGAAAAATTGATCTATCTCTGAAATTGACCGAGTGATCGCCAATTTTCAGCTCTTCGGGATCCAGGATAAAAAATTCATTTTATCGTCTATTTCAAGGCGATTCGTACCCAAGAATTCGAATCTGACAGACAGAGGATAATCGTATGGCACTTTTCTCATGTATTTTGACCTCAGGAACACGAATCCGTTGTCCAAATTGAGCCACGATTTTTTCCCGTCGAGATATCCTCAAATTTAAGCCAAAAAATGCGAAAAAATGAGGATAGCTCGGTCAATATCAGAGATAGATCAATTCGGCTTCCGGATTCGAATTTCTGAGATCGAAATACATGAGAATAGCATGGGAAACCCAAAAAAAAAACATGTTAATTTTTGACCCAAAAATCGATGAATTGCACGGGTTCAAATCCCTCTCGGTATTTAGGCCAATTTTTTTTTTCCTTGCTTATTGATCGTATGACACTTTTCTGATGTATTTTGACCTCAGAAATCCAATTCTGGAAGAAAAATTGATCTATCTCTGAAATTGACCGAGTGATCGCCAATTTTCAACTCTTCGGGATCCAGGATAAAATATTCATTTTATCGTCTATTTCAATGCGATTCGTACCCAGGAATTCGAATCTGACAGACAGAGGATAATCGTATGGCACTTTCCTCATGTATTTCGACCTCAGGAACACGAATCCGTTGTCCAAATCGAGCCACGATTTTTTCCCGTCGAGATATCCTCAAATTTGAGCCCAAAAATGCGAAAAAATGAGGATAGCTCGGTGAATATTAGAGATAGATCAATTCGGCTTCCGGATTCGAATTTCTGAGATCGAAATACATGAGAATAGCATGGGAAACCCAAAAAAAAAACATGTCAATTTTTGACCCAAAAATCGATGAATTGCACGGGTTCAAATCCCTCTCGGTATTTAGGCCAATTTTTTTTTTTTCTTGCTCATTGATCGTATGACACTTTTCTGATGTATTTTGACCTCAGAAATCCAATTCTGGAAGAAAAATTGATCTATCTCTGAAATTGACCGAGTGATCGCCAATTTTCAACTCTTCGGGATCCAGGATAAAATATTCATTTTATCGTCTATTTCAATGCGATTCGTACCCAGGAATTCGAATCTGACAGACAGAGGATAATCGTATGGCACTTTTCTCATGTATTTTGACCTCAGGAACACGAATCCGTTGTCCAAATTGAGCCACGATTCTTTTCCTCCGAGATATCCTCAAATTTAAGCCAAAAAATGCGAAAAAATGAGGATAGCTGAATCAATATTAGAGATAGATCAATTCGGCTTCCGGATTCGAATTTCTGAGATCGAAATACATGAGAATAGCATGGGAAACCCAAAAAAAAAACATGTTAATTTTTGACCCAAAAATCGATGAATTGCACGGGTTCAAATCCCTCTCGGTATTTAGGCCAATTTTTTTTTTTTCTTGCTCATTGATCGTATGAAACTTTTCTGATGTATCTTGACCTCAGAAATCCAATTCTGGAAGAAAAATTGATCTATCTCTGAAACTGACCGAGTGATCGCCAATTTTCAGCTCTTCGGGATCCAGGATAAAAAATTCATTTTATCGTCTATTTCAAGGCGATTCGTACCCAAGAATTCGAATCTGACAGACAGAGGATAATCGTATGGCACTTTTCTCATGTATTTTGACCTCAGGAACACGAATCCGTTGTCCAAATTGAGCCACGATTTTTTCCCGTCGAGATATCCTCAAATTTAAGCCAAAAAATGCGAAAAAATGAGGATAGCTGAATCAATATTAGAGATAGATCAATTCGGCTTCCGGATTCGAATTTCTGAGATCGAAATACATGAGAATAGCATGGGAAACCCAAAAAAAAAACATGTTAATTCTTGACCCAAAAATCGATGAATTGCACGGGTTCAAATCCCTCTCGGTATTTGGGCCAATTTTTTTTTTTCCTTGCTTATTGATCGTATGACACTTTTCTGATGTATTTTGACCTCAGAAATCGAATTCTGAAAGAAAAATTGATCTATCTCTGAAATTGACCGAGTGATCGCCAATTTTCAACTCTTCGGGATCCAGGATAAAATATTCATTTTATCGTCTATTTCAATGCGATTCGTACCCAGGAATTCGAATCTGACAGACAGAGGATAATCGTATGGCCTTTTCCTCATGTATTTCGACCTCAGGAACACGAATCCGTTGTCCAAATTGAGCCACGATTTTTTCCCGTCGAGATATCCTCAAATTTAAGCCAAAAAATGCGAAAAAATGAGGATAGCTGAATCAATATTAGAGATAGATCAATTCGGCTTCCGGATTCGAATTTCTGAGATCGAAATACATGAGAATAGCATGGGAAACCCAAAAAAAAAACATGTTAATTTTTGACCCAAAAATCGATGAATTGCACGGGTTCAAATCCCTCTCGGTATTTAGGCCAATTTTTTTTTTTCCTTGCTTATTGATCGTATGACACTTTTCTGATGTATTTTGACCTCAGAAATCCAATTCTGGAAGAAAAATTGATCTATCTCTGAAATTGACCGAGTGATCGCCAATTTTCAACTCTTCGGGATCCAGGATAAAATATTCATTTTATCGTCTATTTCAATGCGATTCGTACCCAGGAATTCGAATCTGACAGACAGAGGATAATCGTATGGCCTTTTCCTCATGTATTTTGACCTCAGGAACACGAATCCGTTGTCCAAATTGAGCCACGATTTTTTCCCGTCGAGATATCCTCAAATTTAAGCCAAAAAATGCGAAATAATGAGGATAGCTGGGTCAATTTCAGAGATAGATCAATTCGGCTTCCGGATTCGAATTTCTGAGATCGAAATACATGAGAATAGCATGGGAAACCCAAAGAAAAAACATGTTAATTTTTGACCCAAAAATCGATGAATTGCACGGGTTCCAATCCCTCTCGGTATTTAGGCCAATTTTTTTTTTTCCTTGCTTATTGATCGTATGACACTTTTCTGATGTATTTTGACCTCAGAAATCCAATTCTGGAAGAAAAATTGATCTATCTCTGAAATTGACCGAGTGATCGCCAATTTTCAACTCTTCGGGATCCAGGATAAAATATTCATTTTATCGTCTATTTCAATGCGATTCGTACCCAGGAATTCGAATCTGACAGACAGAGGATAATCGTATGGCACTTTTCTTATGTATTTTGACCTCAGGAACACGAATCCGTTGTCCAAATTGAGCCACGATTTTTTCCCGTCGAGATATCCTCAAATTTGAGCCAAAAAATGCGAAAAAATGAGGATAGCTGGGTCAATATTAGAGATAGATCAATTCAGCTTCCGGATTCGAATTTCTGAGATCGAAATACATGAGAATAGCATGGGAAACCCAAAAAAAAAACATGTTAATTTTTGACCCAAAAATCGATGAATTGCACGGGTTCAAATCCCTCTCGGTATTTAGGCCAATTTTTTTTTTTTCTTGCTCATTGATCGTATGACACTTTTCTGATGTATCTTGACCTCAGAAATCCAATTCTGGAAGAAAAATTGATCTATCTCTGAAACTGACCGAGTGATCGCCAATTTTCAGCTCTTCGGGATCCAGGCTAAAAAATTCATTTTATCGTCTATTTCAATGCGATTCGTACCCAGGAATTCGAATCTGACAGACAGAGGATAATCGTATGGCACTTTTCTCATGTATTTTGACCTCAGGAACACGAATCCGTTGTCCAAATTGAGCCACGATTTTTTCCCGTCGAGATATCCTCAAATTTGAGCCAAAAAATGCGAAAAAATGAGGATAGCTCGGTGAATATTAGAGATAGATCAATTTGGCTTCCGGATTCGAATTTCTGAGATCGAAATACATGAGGATAGCATGGAAAACCCAAAAAAAAAACATGTTAATTTTTGACCCAAAAATCGATGAATTGCACGGGTTCAAATCCCTCTCGGTATTTAGGCCAATTTTTTTTTTTCCTTGCTTATTGATCGTATGACACTTTTCTGATGTATTTTGACCTCAGAAATCCAATTCTGGAAGAAAAATTGATCTATCTCTGAAATTGACCGAGTGATCGCCAATTTTCAACTCTTCGGGATCCAGGATAAAATATTCATTTTATCGTCTATTTCAATGCGATTCGTACCCAGGAATTCGAATCTGACAGACAGAGGATAATCGTATGGCACTTTCCTCATGTATTTTGACCTCAGGAACACGAATCCGTTGTCCAAATTGAGCCACGATTTTTTCCCGTCGAGATATCCTCGAATTTAAGCCAAAAAATGCGAAAAAATGAGGATAGCTGAATCAATATTAGAGATAGATCAAGTCGGCTTCCGGATTCGAATTTCTGAGATCGAAATACATGAGAATAGCATGGGAAACCCAAAAAAAAACATGTTAATTTTTGACCCAAAAATCGATGAATTGCACGGGTTCAAATCCCTCTCGGTATTTAGGCCAATTTTTTTTTTTTCTTGCTCATTGATCGTATGACACTTTTCTGATGTATTTTGACCTCAAAAATCCAATTCTGGAAGAAAAATTGATCTATCTCTGAAATTGACCGAGTGATCGCCAATTTTCAGCTCTTCGGGATCCAGGATAAAAAATTCATTTTATCGTCTATTTCGAGGCGATTCGTACCCAAGAATTCGAATCTGACAGACAGAGGATAATCGTATGGCACTTTTCTCATGTATTTTGACCTCAGGAACACGAATCCGTTGTCCAAATTGAGCCACGATTTTTTCCCGTCGAGATATCCTCAAATTTAAGCCAAAAAATGCGGAAAAATGAGGATAGCTGGGTCAATTTTAGAGATAGATCAATTCGACTTCCGGATTCGAATTTCTGAGATCGAAATACATGAGAATAGCATGGGAAACCCAAAAAAAAAACATGTTAATTTTTGACCCAAAAATCGATGAATTGCACGGGTTCAAATCCCTCTCGGTATTTAGGCCAATTTTTTTTTTTCCTTGCTTATTGATCGTATGACACTTTTCTGATGTATTTTGACCTCAGAATCCCAATTCTGGAAGAAAAATTGATCTATCTCTGAAATTGACCGAGTGATCGCCAATTTTCAACTCTTCGGGATCCAGGATAAAATATTCATTTTATCGTCTATTTCAATGCGATTCGTACCCAGGAATTCGAATCTGACAGACAGAGGATAATCGTATGGCACTTTCCTCATGTATTTTGACCTCAGGAACACGAATCCGTTGTCCAAATTGAGCCACGATTTTTTCCCGTCGAGATATCCTCGAATTTAAGCCAAAAAATGCGAAAAAATGAGGATAGCTGAATCAATATTAGAGATAGATCAAGTCGGCTTCCGGATTCGAATTTCTGAGATCGAAATACATGAGAATAGCATGGGAAACCCAAAAAAAAACATGTTAATTTTTGACCCAAAAATCGATGAATTGCACGGGTTCAAATCCCTCTCGGTATTTAGGCCAATTTTTTTTTTTTCTTGCTCATTGATCGTATGACACTTTTCTGATGTATTTTGACCTCAAAAATCCAATTCTGGAAGAAAAATTGATCTATCTCTGAAATTGACCGAGTGATCGCCAATTTTCAGCTCTTCGGGATCCAGGATAAAAAATTCATTTTATCGTCTATTTCGAGGCGATTCGTACCCAAGAATTCGAATCTGACAGACAGAGGATAATCGTATGGCACTTTTCTCATGTATTTTGACCTCAGGAACACGAATCCGTTGTCCAAATTGAGCCACGATTCTTTTCCTCCGAGATATCCTCAAATTTGAGCCCAAAAATGCGAAAAAATGAGGATAGCTGAATCAATATTAGAGATAGATCAATTCGGCTTCCGGATTCGAATTTCTGAGATCGAAATACATGAGAATAGCATGGGAAACCCAAAAAAAAAACATGTTAGTTTTTGACCCAAAAATCGATGAATTGCACGGGTTCAAATCCCTCTCGGTATTTAGGCCAATTTTTTTTTTTTCTTGCTCATTGATCGTATGACACTTTTCTGATGTATTTTGACCTCAGAAATCGAATTCTGGAAGAAAATTTGATCTATCTCTGAAATTGACCGAGTGATCGCCAATTTTCAGCTCTTCGGGATCCAGGCTAAAAAATTCATTTTATCGTCTATTTCAATGCGATTCGTACCCAGGAATTCGAATCTGACAGACAGAGGATAATCGTATGGCCTTTTCCCCATGTATTTTGACCTCACGAACACGAATCCGTTGTCCAAATTGAGCCACGATTTTTTCCCGTCGAGATATCCTCAAATTTGAGCCAAAAAATGCGAAAAAATGAGGATAGCTCGGTCAATATTAGAGATAGATCAATTCGGCTTTTGGTTTCGAATTTCTGAGATCAAAATACATGAGAATAGCATGGGAAACCCAAAAAAAAAACATGTTAATTTTTGACCCAAAAATCGATGAATTGCACGGGTTCAAATCCCTCTCGGTATTTAGGCCAATTTTTTTTTTTTCTTGCTCATTGATCGTATGACACTTTTCTGATGTATTTTGACCTCAGAAATCGAATTCTGGAAGAAAATTTGATCTATCTCTGAAATTGACCGAGTGATCGCCAATTTTCAGCTCTTCGGGATCCAGGCTAAAAAATTCATTTTATCGTCTATTTCAATGCGATTCGTACCCAGGAATTCGAATCTGACAGACAGAGGATAATCGTATGGCACTTTTCTCATGTATTTTGACCTCAGGAACACGAATCCGTTGTCCAAATTGAGCCACGATTCTTTTCCTCCGAGATATCCTCAAATTTGAGCCAAAAAATGCGGAAAAATGAGGATAGCTCGGTCAATATTAGAGATAGATCAATTCGGCTTTCGGTTTCGAATTTCTGAGATCAAAATACATGAGAATAGCATGGGAAACCCAAAAAAAAAACATGTTAATTTTTGACCCAAAAATCGATGAATTGCACGGGTTCAAATCCCTCTCGGTATTTGGGCCAATTTTTTTTTTTCCTTGCTTATTGATCGTATGACACTTTTCTGATGTATTTTGACCTCAGAAATCGAATTCTGAAAGAAAAATTGATCTATCTCTGAAATTGACCGAGTGATCGCCAATTTTCAACTCTTCGGGATCCAGGATAAAATATTCATTTTATCGTCTATTTCAATGCGATTCGTACCCAGGAATTCGAATCTGACAGACAGAGGATAATCGTATGGCCTTTTCCTCATGTATTTCGACCTCAGGAACACGAATCCGTTGTCCAAATTGAGCCACGATTTTTTCCCGTCGAGATATCCTCAAATTTAAGCCAAAAAATGCGAAAAAATGAGGATAGCTCGGTCAATATTAGAGATAGATCAATTCGGCTTTTGGTTTCGAATTTCTGAGATCAAAATACATGAGAATAGCATGGGAAACCCAAAAAAAAAACATGTTAATTTTTGACCCAAAAATCGATGAATTGCACGGGTTCAAATCCCTCTCGGTATTTAGGCCAATTTTTTTTTTTTCTTGCTCATTGATCGTATGACACTTTTCTGATGTATTTTGACCTCAGAAATCGAATTCTGGAAGAAAATTTGATCTATCTCTGAAATTGACCGAGTGATCGCCAATTTTCAGCTCTTCGGGATCCAGGCTAAAAAATTCATTTTATCGTCTATTTCAATGCGATTCGTACCCAGGAATTCGAATCTGACAGACAGAGGATAATCGTATGGCACTTTTCTCATGTATTTTGACCTCAGGAACACGAATCCGTTGTCCAAATTGAGCCACGATTCTTTTCCTCCGAGATATCCTCAAATTTGAGCCAAAAAATGCGAAAAAATGAGGATAGCTCGGTCAATATTAGAGATAGATCAATTCGGCTTCCGGATTCGAATTTCTGAGATCGAAATACATGAGAATAGCATGGGAAACCCAAAAAAAAAACATGTTAATTTTTGACCCAAAAATCGATGAATTGCACGGGTTCAAATCCCTCTCGGTATTTAGGCCAATTTTTTTTTTCCTTGCTTATTGATCGTATGACACTTTTCTGATGTATTTTGACCTCAGAAATCCAATTCTGGAAGAAAAATTGATCTATCTCTGAAATTGACCGAGTGATCGCCAATTTTCAACTCTTCGGGATCCAGGATAAAATATTCATTTTATCGTCTATTTCAATGCGATTCGTACCCAGGAATTCGAATCTGACAGACAGAGGATAATCGTATGGCACTTTTCTCATGTATTTTGACCTCAGGAACACGAATCCGTTGTCCAAATTGAGCCACGATTTTTTCCCGTCGAGATATCCTCAAATTTGAGCCAAAAAATGCGAAAAAATGAGGATAGCTGGGTCAATATTAGAGATAGATCAATTCAGCTTCCGGATTCGAATTTCTGAGATCGAAATACATGAGAATAGCATGGGAAACCCAAAAAAAAAACATGTTAATTTTTGACCCAAAAATCGATGAATTGCACGGGTTCAAATCCCTCTCGGTATTTAGGCCAATTTTTTTTTTTTCTTGCTCATTGATCGTATGACACTTTTCTGATGTATCTTGACCTCAGAAATCCAATTCTGGAAGAAAAATTGATCTATCTCTGAAACTGACCGAGTGATCGCCAATTTTCAGCTCTTCGGGATCCAGGCTAAAAAATTCATTTTATCGTCTATTTCAATGCGATTCGTACCCAGGAATTCGAATCTGACAGACAGAGGATAATCGTATGGCACTTTTCTCATGTATTTTGACCTCAGGAACACGAATCCGTTGTCCAAATTGAGCCACGATTCTTTTCCTCCGAGATATCCTCAAATTTAAGCCAAAAAATGCGGAAAAATGAGGATAGCTGGGTCAATTTTAGAGATAGATCAATTCGGCTTCCAGATTCGAATTTCTGAGATCGAAATACATGAGAATAGCATGGGAAACCCAAAAAAAAAACATGTTAATTCTTGACCCAAAAATCGATGAATTGCACGGGTTCAAATCCCTCTCGGTATTTGGGCCAATTTTTTTTTTTCCTTGCTTATTGATCGTATGACACTTTTCTGATGTATTTTGACCTCAGAAATCCAATTCTGAAAGAAAAATTGATCTATCTCTGAAATTGACCGAGTGATCGCCAATTTTCAACTCTTCGGGATCCAGGATAAAATATTCATTTTATCGTCTATTTCAATGCGATTCGTACCCAGGAATTCGAATCTGACAGACAGAGGATAATCGTATGGCCTTTTCCTCATGTATTTCGACCTCAGGAACACGAATCCGTTGTCCAAATTGAGCCACGATTTTTTCCCGTCGAGATATCCTCAAATTTAAGCCAAAAAATGCGAAAAAATGAGGATAGCTGAATCAATATTAGAGATATATCAATTCGGCTTCCGGATTCGAATTTCTGAGATCGAAATACATGAGAATAGCATGGGAAACCCAAAAAAAAAACATGTTAATTTTTGACCCAAAAATCGATGAATTGCACGGGTTCAAATCCCTCTCGGTATTTAGGCCAATTTTTTTTTTCCTTGCTTATTGATCGTATGACACTTTTCTGATGT
Organism: Athalia rosae; assembly: GCF_917208135.1. Taxonomy (NCBI): domain Eukaryota; kingdom Metazoa; phylum Arthropoda; class Insecta; order Hymenoptera; family Athaliidae; genus Athalia; species Athalia rosae. The sequence continues at coordinate 20,288,618 of NC_064028.1, read as the reverse complement.
ATTTTGACCTCAGAAATCCAATTCTGGAAGAAAAATTGATCTATCTCTGAAATTGACCGAGTGATCGCCAATTTTCAACTCTTCGGGATCCAGGATAAAATATTCATTTTATCGTCTATTTCAATGCGATTCGTACCCAGGAATTCGAATCTGACAGACAGAGGATAATCGTATGGCCTTTTCCTCATGTATTTTGACCTCAGGAACACGAATCCGTTGTCCAAATTGAGCCACGATTTTTTCCCGTCGAGATATCCTCAAATTTAAGCCAAAAAATGCGAAAAAATGAGGATAGCTGAATCAATATTAGAGATATATCAATTCGGCTTCCGGATTCGAATTTCTGAGATCGAAATACATGAGAATAGCATGGGAAACCCAAAAAAAAAACATGTTAATTTTTGACCCAAAAATCGATGAATTGCACGGGTTCAAATCCCTCTCGGTATTTAGGCCAATTTTTTTTTTTCCTTGCTTATTGATCGTATGACACTTTTCTGATGTATTTTGACCTCAGAAATCCAATTCTGGAAGAAAAATTGATCTATCTCTGAAATTGACCGAGTGATCGCCAATTTTCAACTCTTCGGGATCCAGGATAAAATATTCATTTTATCGTCTATTTCAATGCGATTCGTACCCAGGAATTCGAATCTGACAGACAGAGGATAATCGTATGGCCTTTTCCTCATGTATTTTGACCTCAGGAACACGAATCCGTTGTCCAAATTGAGCCACGATTTTTTCCCGTCGAGATATCCTCAAATTTAAGCCAAAAAATGCGGAAAAATGAGGATAGCTGGGTCAATTTTAGAGACAGATCAATTCGGCTTCCGGATTCGAATTCCTGAGATCGAAATACATGAGAATAGCATGGGAAACCCAAAGAAAAAACATGTTAATTTTTGACCCAAAAATCGATGAATTGCACGGGTTCAAATCCCTCTCGGTATTTAGGCCAATTTTTTTTTTTTCTTGCTCATTGATCGTATGACACTTTTCTGATGTATTTTGACCTCAGAAATCCAATTCTGGAAGAAAAATTGATCTATCTCTGAAATTGACCGAGTGATCGCCAATTTTCAACTCTTCGGGATCCAGGATAAAATATTCATTTTATCGTCTATTTCAATGCGATTCGTACCCAGGAATTCGAATCTGACAGACAGAGGATAATCGTATGGCCTTTTCCTCATGTATTTTGACCTCAGGAACACGAATCCGTTGTCCAAATTGAGCCACGATTTTTTCCCGTCGAGATATCCTCAAATTTAAGCCAAAAAATGCGGAAAAATGAGGATAGCTGGGTCAATTTTAGAGACAGATCAATTCGGCTTCCGGATTCGAATTCCTGAGATCGAAATACATGAGAATAGCATGGGAAACCCAAAGAAAAAACATGTTAATTTTTGACCCAAAAATCGATGAATTGCACGGGTTCAAATCCCTCTCGGTATTTAGGCCAATTTTTTTTTTTTCTTGCTCATTGATCGTATGACACTTTTCTGATGTATTTTGACCTCAGAAATCCAATTCTGGAAGAAAAATTGATCTATCTCTGAAATTGACCGAGTGATCGCCAATTTTCAACTCTTCGGGATCCAGGATAAAATATTCATTTTATCGTCTATTTCAATGCGATTCGTACCCAGGAATTCGAATCTGACAGACAGAGGATAATCGTATGGCACTTTTCTCATGTATTTTGACCTCAGGAACACGAATCCGTTGTCCAAATTGAGCCACGATTTTTTCCCGTCGAGATATCCTCAAATTTGAGCCAAAAAATGCGAAAAAATGAGGATAGCTCGGTGAATATTAGAGATAGATCAATTTGGCTTCCGGATTCGAATTTCTGAGATCGAAATACATGAGGATAGCATGGAAAACCCAAAAAAAAAACATGTTAATTTTTGACCCAAAAATCGATGAATTGCACGGGTTCAAATCCCTCTCGGTATTTAGGCCAATTTTTTTTTTTCCTTGCTTATTGATCGTATGACACTTTTCTGATGTATTTTGACCTCAGAAATCCAATTCTGGAAGAAAAATTGATCTATCTCTGAAATTGACCGAGTGATCGCCAATTTTCAACTCTTCGGGATCCAGGATAAAATATTCATTTTATCGTCTATTTCAATGCGATTCGTACCCAGGAATTCGAATCTGACAGACAGAGGATAATCGTATGGCACTTTTCTCATGTATTTTGACCTCAGGAACACGAATCCGTTGTCCAAATTGAGCCACGATTTTTTCCCGTCGAGATATCCTCAAATTTAAGCCAAAAAATGCGGAAAAATGAGGATAGCTGGGTCAATTTTAGAGATAGATCAATTCGACTTCCGGATTCGAATTTCTGAGATCGAAATACATGAGAATAGCATGGGAAACCCAAAAAAAAAACATGTTAATTTTTGACCCAAAAATCGATGAATTGCACGGGTTCAAATCCCTCTCGGTATTTAGGCCAATTTTTTTTTTTCCTTGCTTATTGATCGTATGACACTTTTCTGATGTATTTTGACCTCAGAATCCCAATTCTGGAAGAAAAATTGATCTATCTCTGAAATTGACCGAGTGATCGCCAATTTTCAACTCTTCGGGATCCAGGATAAAATATTCATTTTATCGTCTATTTCAATGCGATTCGTACCCAGGAATTCGAATCTGACAGACAGAGGATAATCGTATGGCACTTTCCTCATGTATTTTGACCTCAGGAACACGAATCCGTTGTCCAAATTGAGCCACGATTTTTTCCCGTCGAGATATCCTCGAATTTAAGCCAAAAAATGCGAAAAAATGAGGATAGCTGAATCAATATTAGAGATAGATCAATTCGGCTTCCGGATTCGAATTTCTGAGATCGAAATACATGAGAATAGCATGGGAAACCCAAAAAAAAACATGTTAATTTTTGACCCAAAAATCGATGAATTGCACGGGTTCAAATCCCTCTCGGTATTTAGGCCAATTTTTTTTTTTCTTGCTCATTGATCGTATGACACTTTTCTGATGTATTTTGACCTCAAAAATCCAATTCTGGAAGAAAAATTGATCTATCTCTGAAATTGACCGAGTGATCGCCAATTTTCAGCTCTTCGGGATCCAGGATAAAAAATTCATTTTATCGTCTATTTCGAGGCGATTCGTACCCAAGAATTCGAATCTGACAGACAGAGGATAATCGTATGGCACTTTTCTCATGTATTTTGACCTCAGGAACACGAATCCGTTGTCCAAATTGAGCCACGATTCTTTTCCTCCGAGATATCCTCAAATTTGAGCCCAAAAATGCGAAAAAATGAGGATAGCTGAATCAATATTAGAGATAGATCAATTCGGCTTCCGGATTCGAATTTCTGAGATCGAAATACATGAGAATAGCATGGGAAACCCAAAAAAAAAACATGTTAGTTTTTGACCCAAAAATCGATGAATTGCACGGGTTCAAATCCCTCTCGGTATTTAGGCCAATTTTTTTTTTTTCTTGCTCATTGATCGTATGACACTTTTCTGATGTATTTTGACCTCAGAAATCGAATTCTGGAAGAAAATTTGATCTATCTCTGAAATTGACCGAGTGATCGCCAATTTTCAGCTCTTCGGGATCCAGGCTAAAAAATTCATTTTATCGTCTATTTCAATGCGATTCGTACCCAGGAATTCGAATCTGACAGACAGAGGGATAATCGTATGGCACTTTTCTCATGTATTTTGACCTCAGGAACACGAATCCGTTGTCCAAATTGAGCCACGATTCTTTTCCTCCGAGATATCCTCAAATTTGAGCCAAAAAATGCGAAAAAATGAGGATAGCTCGGTCAATATTAGAGATAGATCAATTCGGCTTCCGGATTCGAATTTCTGAGATCGAAATACATGAGAATAGCATGGGAAACCCAAAAAAAAAAACATGTTAGTTTTTGACCCAAAAATCGATGAATTGCACGGGTTCAAATCCCTCTCGGTATTTAGGCCAATTTTTTTTTTTTCTTGCTCATTGATCGTATGACACTTTTCTGATGTATTTTGACCTCAGAAATCGAATTCTGGAAGAAAATTTGATCTATCTCTGAAATTGACCGAGTGATCGCCAATTTCAGCTCTTCGGGATCCAGGCTAAAAAATTCATTTTATCGTCTATTTCAATGCGATTCGTACCCAGGAATTCGAATCTGACAGACAGAGGATAATCGTATGGCACTTTCTCATGTATTTTGACCTCAGGAACACGAATCCGTTGTCCAAATTGAGCCACGATTCTTTTCCTCCGAGATATCCTCAAATTTGAGCCAAAAAATGCGAAAAAATGAGGATAGCTCTGTCAATATTAGAGATAGATCAATTCGGCTTTCGGTTTCGAATTTCTGAGATCAAAATACATGAGAATAGCATGGAAAACCCAAAAAAAAAAACATGTTAATTTTTGACCCAAAAATCGATGAATTGCACGGGTTCAAATCCCTCTCGGTATTTAGGCCAATTTTTTTTTTTTCTTGCTCATTGATCGTATGACACTTTTCTGATGTATTTTGACCTCAGAAATCCAATTCTGGAAGAAAAATTGATCTATCTCTGAAATTGACCGAGTGATCGCCAATTTTCAGCTCTTCGGGATCCAGGATAAAATATTCATTTTATCGTCTATTTCGAGGCGATTCGTACCCAGGCATTCGACTCTGACAGACAGAGGATAATCGTATGGCCTTTTCCCCATGTATTTTGACCTCACGAACACGAATCCGTTGTCCAAATTGAGCCACGATTTTTTCCCGTCGAGATATCCTCAAATTTGAGCCAAAAAATGCGAAAAAATGAGGATAGCTCGGTCAATATTAGAGATAGATCAATTCGGCTTTTGGTTTCGAATTTCTGAGATCAAAATACATGAGAATAGCATGGGAAACCCAAAAAAAAAACATGTTAATTTTTGACCCAAAAATCGATGAATTGCACGGGTTCAAATCCCTCTCGGTATTTAGGCCAATTTTTTTTTTTTCTTGCTCATTGATCGTATGACACTTTTCTGATGTATTTTGACCTCAGAAATCGAATTCTGGAAGAAAATTTGATCTATCTCTGAAATTGACCGAGTGATCGCCAATTTTCAGCTCTTCGGGATCCAGGCTAAAAAATTCATTTTATCGTCTATTTCAATGCGATTCGTACCCAGGAATTCGAATCTGACAGACAGAGGATAATCGTATGGCACTTTTCTCATGTATTTTGACCTCAGGAACACGAATCCGTTGTCCAAATTGAGCCACGATTCTTTTCCTCCGAGATATCCTCAAATTTAAGCCAAAAAATGCGAAAAAATGAGGATAGCTGAATCAATATTAGAGATAGATCAATTCGGCTTTCGGTTTCGAATTTCTGAGATCAAAATACATGAGAATAGCATGGGAAACCCAAAAAAAAAACATGTTAATTTTTGACCCAAAAATCGATGAATTGCACGGGTTCAAATCCCTCTCGGTATTTAGGCCAATTTTTTTTTTTTCTTGCTCATTGATCGTATGACACTTTTCTGATGTATTTTGACCTCAGAAATCCAATTCTGAAAGGAAAATTGATCTATCTCTGAAATTGACCGAGTGATCGCCAATTTTCAGCTCTTCGGGATCCAGGCTAAAAAATTCATTTTATCGTCTATTTCAATGCGATTCGTACCCAGGAATTCGAATCTGACAGACAGAGGATAATCGTATGGCACTTTTCTCATGTATTTTGACCTCAGGAACACGAATCCGTTGTCCAAATTGAGCCACGATTCTTTTCCTCCGAGATATCCTCAAATTTGAGCCAAAAAATGCGAAAAAATGAGGATAGCTCGGTCAATATTAGAGATAGATCAATTCGGCTTCCGGATTCGAATTTCTGAGATCGAAATACATGAGAATAGCATGGGAAACCCAAAAAAAAAACATGTTAGTTTTTGACCCAAAAATCGATGAATTGCACGGGTTCAAATCCCTCTCGGTATTTAGGCCAATTTTTTTTTTTTTCTTGCTCATTGATCGTATGACACTTTTCTGATGTATTTTGACCTCAGAAATCGAATTCTGGAAGAAAATTTGATCTATCTCTGAAATTGACCGAGTGATCGCCAATTTTCAGCTCTTCGGGATCCAGGCTAAAAAATTCATTTTATCGTCTATTTCAATGCGATTCGTACCCAGGAATTCGAATCTGACAGACAGAGGATAATCGTATGGCACTTTTCTCATGTATTTTGACCTCAGGAACACGAATCCGTTGTCCAAATTGAGCCACGATTCTTTTCCTCCGAGATATCCTCAAATTTGAGCCAAAAAATGCGAAAAAATGAGGATAGCTCGGTCAATATTAGAGATAGATCAATTCGGCTTTCGGTTTCGAATTTCTGAGATCAAAATACATGAGGATAGCATGGAAAACCAAAAAAAAAACATGTTAATTTTTGACCCAAAAATCGATGAATTGCACGGGTTCAAATCCCTCTCGGTATTTAGGCCAATTTTTTTTTTTTCTTGCTCATTGATCGTATGACACTTTTCTGATGTATTTTGACCTCAGAAATCCAATTCTGGAAGAAAAATTGATCTATCTCTGAAATTGACCGAGTGATCGCCAATTTTCAGCTCTTCGGGATCCAGGATAAAATATTCATTTTATCGTCTATTTCAATGCGATTCGTACCCAGGAATTCGAATCTGACAGACAGAGGATAATCGTATGGCACTTTCCTCATGTATTTTGACCTCAGGAACACGAATCCGTTGTCCAAATTGAGCCACGATTTTTTCCCGTCGAGATATCCTCAACTTTAAGCCAAAAAATGCGAAAAAATGAGGATAGCTGGGTCAATATTAGAGATAGATCAATTCGGCTTCCGGATTCGAATTTCTGAGATCGAAATACATGAGAATAGCATGGGAAACCCAAAAAAAAAAACATGTTAATTTTTGACCCAAAAATCGATGAATTGCACGGGTTCAAATCCCTCTCGGTATTTAGGCCAATTTTTTTTTTTTCTTGCTCATTGATCGTATGACACTTTTCTGATGTATTTTGACCTCAGAAATCGAATTCTGGAAGAAAATTTGATCTATCTCTGAAATTGACCGAGTGATCGCCAATTTTCAGCTCTTCGGGATCCAGGCTAAAAAATTCATTTTATCGTCTATTTCAATGCGATTCGTACCCAGGAATTCGAATCTGACAGACAGAGGATAATCGTATGGCACTTTTCTCATGTATTTTGACCTCAGGAACACGAATCCGTTGTCCAAATTGAGCCACGATTCTTTTCCTCCGAGATATCCTCAAATTTGAGCCAAAAAATGCGAAAAAATGAGGATAGCTCGGTCAATATTAGAGATAGATCAATTCGGCTTTCGGTTTCGAATTTCTGAGATCAAAATACATGAGAATAGCATGGAAAACCCAAAAAAAAAACATGTTAATTTTTGACCCAAAAATCGATGAATTGCACGGGTTCAAATCCCTCTCGGTATTTAAGCCAATTTTTTTTTTTTTCTTGCTCATTGATCGTATGACACTTTTCTGATGTATTTTGACCTCAGAAATCCAATTCTGGAAGAAAAATTGATCTATCTCTGAAATTGACCGAGTGATCGCCAATTTTCAACTCTTCGGGATCCAGGATAAAATATTCATTTTATCGTCTATTTCAATGCGATTCGTACCCAGGAATTCGAATCTGACAGACAGAGGATAATCGTATGGCACTTTTCTCATGTATTTTGACCTCAGGAACACGAATCCGTTGTCCAAATTGAGCCACGATTTTTTCCCGTCGAGATATCCTCAAATTTAAGCCAAAAAATGCGGAAAAATGAGGATAGCTGGGTCAATTTTAGAGATAGATCAATTCGACTTCCGGATTCGAATTTCTGAGATCGAAATACATGAGAATAGCATGGGAAACCCAAAAAAAAAACATGTTAATTTTTGACCCAAAAATCGATGAATTGCACGGGTTCAAATCCCTCTCGGTATTTAGGCCAATTTTTTTTTTTCCTTGCTTATTGATCGTATGACACTTTTCTGATGTATTTTGACCTCAGAAATCCAATTCTGGAAGAAAAATTGATCTATCTCTGAAATTGACCGAGTGATCGCCAATTTTCAACTCTTCGGGATCCAGGATAAAATATTCATTTTATCGTCTATTTCAATGCGATTCGTACCCAGGAATTCGAATCTGACAGACAGAGGATAATCGTATGGCACTTTCCTCATGTATTTTGACCTCAGGAACACGAATCCGTTGTCCAAATTGAGCCACGATTTTTTCCCGTCGAGATATCCTCGAATTGAAGCCAAAAAATGCGAAAAAATGAGGATAGCTGAATCAATATTAGAGATAGATCAATTCGGCTTCCGGATTCGAATTTCTGAGATCGAAATACATGAGAATAGCATGGGAAACCCAAAAAAAAACATGTTAATTTTTGACCCAAAAATCGATGAATTGCACGGGTTCAAATCCCTCTCGGTATTTAGGCCAATTTTTTTTTTTTCTTGCTCATTGATCGTATGACACTTTTCTGATGTATTTTGACCTCAGAAATCCAATTCTGGAAGAAAAATTGATCTATCTCTGAAATTGACCGAGTGATCGCCAATTTTCAGCTCTTCGGGATCCAGGATAAAAAATTCATTTTATCGTCTATTTCGAGGCGATTCGTACCCAAGAATTCGAATCTGACAGACAGAGGATAATCGTATGGCACTTTTCTCATGTATTTTGACCTCAGGAACACGAATCCGTTGTCCAAATTGAGCCACGATTCTTTTCCTCCGAGATATCCTCAAATTTGAGCCCAAAAATGCGAAAAAATGAGGATAGCTGAATCAATATTAGAGATAGATCAATTCGGCTTCCGGATTCGAATTTCTGAGATCGAAATACATGAGAATAGCATGGGAAACCCAAAAAAAAAACATGTTAGTTTTTGACCCAAAAATCGATGAATTGCACGGGTTCAAATCCCTCTCGGTATTTAGGCCAATTTTTTTTTTTTCTTGCTCATTGATCGTATGACACTTTTCTGATGTATTTTGACCTCAGAAATCGAATTCTGGAAGAAAATTTGATCTATCTCTGAAATTGAACCGAGTGATCGCCAATTTTCAGCTCTTCGGGATCCAGGCTAAAAAATTCATTTTATCGTCTATTTCAATGCGATTCGTACCCAGGAATTCGAATCTGACAGACAGAGGATAATCGTATGGCACTTTTCTCATGTATTTTGACCTCAGGAACACGAATCCGTTGTCCAAATTGAGCCACGATTCTTTTCCTCCGAGATATCCTCAAATTTGAGCCAAAAAATGCGAAAAAATGAGGATAGCTCGGTCAATATTAGAGATAGATCAATTCGGCTTCCGGATTCGAATTTCTGAGATCGAAATACATGAGAATAGCATGGGAAACCCAAAAAAAAAACATGTTAGTTTTTGACCCAAAAATCGATGAATTGCACGGGTTCAAATCCCTCTCGGTATTTAGGCCAATTTTTTTTTTTTCTTGCTCATTGATCGTATGACACTTTTCTGATGTATTTTGACCTCAGAAATCGAATTCTGGAAGAAAATTTGATCTATCTCTGAAATTGACCGAGTGATCGCCAATTTTCAGCTCTTCGGGATCCAGGCTAAAAAATTCATTTTATCGTCTATTTCAATGCGATTCGTACCCAGGAATTCGAATCTGACAGACAGAGGATCGTATGGCACTTTTCTCATGTATTTTGACCTCAGGAACACGAATCCGTTGTCCAAATTGAGCCACGATTCTTTTCCTCCGAGATATCCTCAAATTTGAGCCAAAAAATGCGAAAAAATGAGGATAGCTCTGTCAATATTAGAGATAGATCAATTCGGCTTCCGGATTCGAATTTCTGAGATCGAAATACATGAGAATAGCATGGGAAACCCAAAAAAAAAACATGTTAGTTTTTGACCCAAAAATCGATGAATTGCACGGGTTCAAATCCCTCTCGGTATTTAGGCCAATTTTTTTTTTTTCTTGCTCATTGATCGTATGACACTTTTCTGATGTATTTTGACCTCAGAAATCGAATTCTGGAAGAAAATTTGATCTATCTCTGAAATTGACCGAGTGATCGCCAATTTTCAGCTCTTCGGGATCCAGGCTAAAAAATTCATTTTATCGTCTATTTCGAGGCGATTCGTACCCAGGAATTCGAATCTGACAGACAGAGGATAATCGTATGGCACTTTTCTCATGTATTTTGACCTCAGGAACACGAATCCGTTGTCCAAATTGAGCCACGATTCTTTTCCTCCGAGATATCCTCAAATTTGAGCCAAAAAATGCGAAAAAATGAGGATAGCTCGGTCAATATTAGAGATAGATCAATTCGGCTTTCGGTTTCGAATTTCTGAGATCAAAATACATGAGAATAGCATGGGAAACCCAAAAAAAAAACATGTTAATTTTTGACCCAAAAATCGATGAATTGCACGGGTTCAAATCCCTCTCGGTATTTAGGCCAATTTTTTTTTTTTCTTGCTCATTGATCGTATGACACTTTTCCGATGTATTTTGACCTCAGAAATCCAATTCTGGAAGGAAAATTGATCTATCTCTGAAATTGACCGAGTGATCGCCAATTTTCAGCTCTTCGGGATCCAGGCTAAAAAATTCATTTTATCGTCTATTTCAATGCGATTCGTACCCAGGAATTCGAATCTGACAGACAGAGGATAATCGTATGGCACTTTTCTCATGTATTTTGACCTCAGGAACACGAATCCGTTGTCCAAATTGAGCCACGATTTTTTCCCGTCGAGATATCCTCAAATTTAAGCCAAAAAATGCGGAAAAATGAGGATAGCTGGGTCAATTTTAGAGATAGATCAATTCGACTTCCGGATTCGAATTTCTGAGATCGAAATACATGAGAATAGCATGGGAAACCCAAAAAAAAAACATGTTAATTTTTGACCCAAAAATCGATGAATTGCACGGGTTCAAATCCCTCTCGGTATTTAGGCCAATTTTTTTTTTTCCTTGCTTATTGATCGTATGACACTTTTCTGATGTATTTTGACCTCAGAAATCCAATTCTGGAAGAAAATTTGATCTATCTCTGAAATTGACCGAGTGATCGCCAATTTTCAGCTCTTCGGGATCCAGGCTAAAAAATTCATTTTATCGTCTATTTCAATGCGATTCGTACCCAGGAATTCGAATCTGACAGACAGAGGATAATCGTATGGCACTTTTCTCATGTATTTTGACCTCAGGAACACGAATCCGTTGTCCAAATTGAGCCACGATTCTTTTCCTCCGAGATATCCTCAAATTTGAGCCAAAAAATGCGAAAAAATGAGGATAGCTCGGTCAATATTAGAGATAGATCAATTCGGCTTTCGGTTTCGAATTTCTGAGATCAAAATACATGAGGATAGCATGGAAAACCCAAAAAAAAAACATGTTAATTTTTGACCCAAAAATCGATGAATTGCACGGGTTCAAATCCCTCTCGGTATTTAGGCCAATTTTTTTTTTTTCTTGCTCATTGATCGTATGACACTTTTCTGATGTATTTTGACCTCAGAAATCCAATTCTGGAAGAAAATTTGATCTATCTCTGAAATTGACCGAGTGATCGCCAATTTTCAGCTCTTCGGGATCCAGGCTAAAAAATTCATTTTATCGTCTATTTCAATGCGATTCGTACCCAGGAATTCGAATCTGACAGACAGAGGATAATCGTATGGCACTTTCCTCATGTATTTTGACCTCAGGAACACGAATCCGTTGTCCAAATTGAGCCACGATTTTTTCCCGTCGAGATATCCTCAACTTTAAGCCAAAAAATGCGAAAAAATGAGGATAGCTGGGTCAATATTAGAGATAGATCAATTCGGCTTCCGGATTCGAATTTCTGAGATCGAAATACATGAGAATAGCATGGGAAACCCAAAAAAAAAAACATGTTAATTTTTGACCCAAAAATCGATGAATTGCACGGGTTCAAATCCCTCTCGGTATTTAGGCCAATTTTTTTTTTTTCTTGCTCATTGATCGTATGACACTTTTCCGATGTATTTTGACCTCAGAAATCCAATTCTGGAAGAAAATTTGATCTATCTCTGAAATTGACCGAGTGATCGCCAATTTTCAGCTCTTCGGGATCCAGGCTAAAAAATTCATTTTATCGTCTATTTCAATGCGATTCGTACCCAGGAATTCGAATCTGACAGACAGAGGATAATCGTATGGCACTTTTCTCATGTATTTTGACCTCAGGAACACGAATCCGTTGTCCAAATTGAGCCACGATTCTTTTCCTCCGAGATATCCTCAAATTTGAGCCAAAAAATGCGAAAAAATGAGGATAGCTCGGTCAATATTAGAGATAGATCAATTCGGCTTTCGGTTTCGAATTTCTGAGATCAAAATACATGAGAATAGCATGGAAAACCCAAAAAAAAAACATGTTAATTTTTGACCCAAAAATCGATGAATTGCACGGGTTCAAATCCCTCTCGGTATTTAAGCCAATTTTTTTTTTTTTTTGCTCATTGATCGTATGACACTTTTCTGATGTATTTTGACCTCAGAAATCCAATTCTGGAAGAAAAATTGATCTATCTCTGAAATTGACCGAGTGATCGCCAATTTTCAGCTCTTCGGGATCCAGGATAAAATATTCATTTTATCGTCTATTTCAATGCGATTCGTACCCAGGAATTCGAATCTGACAGACAGAGGATAATCGTATGGCACTTTTCTCATGTATTTTGACCTCAGGAACACGAATCCGTTGTCCAAATTGAGCCACGATTTTTTCCCGTCGAGATATCCTCAAATTTAAGCCAAAAAATGCGGAAAAATGAGGATAGCTGGGTCAATTTTAGAGATAGATCAATTCGACTTCCGGATTCGAATTTCTGAGATCGAAATACATGAGAATAGCATGGGAAACCCAAAAAAAAAACATGTTAATTTTTGACCCAAAAATCGATGAATTGCACGGGTTCAAATCCCTCTCGGTATTTAGGCCAATTTTTTTTTTTCCTTGCTTATTGATCGTATGACACTTTTCTGATGTATTTTGACCTCAGAAATCCAATTCTGGAAGAAAATTTGATCTATCTCTGAAATTGACCGAGTGATCGCCAATTTTCAGCTCTTCGGGATCCAGGCTCAAAAATTCATTTTATCGTCTATTTCAATGCGATTCGTACCCAGGAATTCGAATCTGACAGACAGAGGATAATCGTATGGCACTTTTCTCATGTATTTTGACCTCAGGAACACGAATCCGTTGTCCAAATTGAGCCACGATTCTTTTCCTCCGAGATATCCTCAAATTTGAGCCAAAAAATGCGAAAAAATGAGGATAGCTCGGTCAATATTAGAGATAGATCAATTCGGCTTTCGGTTTCGAATTTCTGAGATCAAAATACATGAGAATAGCATGGAAAACCCAAAAAAAAAACATGTTAATTTTTGACCCAAAAATCGATGAATTGCACGGGTTCAAATCCCTCTCGGTATTTAAGCCAATTTTTTTTTTTTCTTGCTCATTGATCGTATGACACTTTTCTGATGTATTTTGACCTCAGAAATCCAATTCTGGAAGAAAAATTGATCTATCTCTGAAATTGACCGAGTGATCGCCAATTTTCAGCTCTTCGGGATCCAGGATAAAATATTCATTTTATCGTCTATTTCAATGCGATTCGTACCCAGGAATTCGAATCTGACAGACAGAGGATAATCGTATGGCACTTTTCTCATGTATTTTGACCTCAGGAACACGAATCCGTTGTCCAAATTGAGCCACGATTTTTTCCCGTCGAGATATCCTCAAATTTAAGCCAAAAAATGCGGAAAAATGAGGATAGCTGGGTCAATTTTAGAGATAGATCAATTCGACTTCCGGATTCGAATTTCTGAGATCGAAATACATGAGAATAGCATGGGAAACCCAAAAAAAAAACATGTTAATTTTTGACCCAAAAATCGATGAATTGCACGGGTTCAAATCCCTCTCGGTATTTAGGCCAATTTTTTTTTTTTCTTGCTCATTGATCGTATGACACTTTTCTGATGTATTTTGACCTCAGAAATCGAATTCTGGAAGAAAATTTGATCTATCTCTGAAATTGACCGAGTGATCGCCAATTTTCAGCTCTTCGGGATCCAGGCTAAAAAATTCATTTTATCGTCTATTTCGAGGCGATTCGTACCCAAGAATTCGAATCTGACAGACAGAGGATAATCGTATGGCACTTTTCTCATGTATTTTGACCTCAGGAACACGAATCCGTTGTCCAAATTGAGCCACGATTCTTTTCCTCCGAGATATCCTCAAATTTGAGCCCAAAAATGCGAAAAAATGAGGATAGCTCGGTGAATATTAGAGATAGATCAATTCGGCTTCCGGATTCGAATTTCTGAGATCGAAATACATGAGAATAGCATGGGAAACCCAAAAAAAAAACATGTTAGTTTTTGACCCAAAAATCGATGAATTGCACGGGTTCAAATCCCTCTCGGTATTTAGGCCAATTTTTTTTTTTTCTTGCTCATTGATCGTATGACACTTTTCTGATGTATTTTGACCTCAGAAATCGAATTCTGGAAGAAAATTTGATCTATCTCTGAAATTGACCGAGTGATCGCCAATTTTCAGCTCTTCGGGATCCAGGCTAAAAAATTCATTTTATCGTCTATTTCAATGCGATTCGTACCCAGGAATTCGAATCTGACAGACAGAGGATAATCGTATGGCACTTTTCTCATGTATTTTGACCTCAGGAACACGAATCCGTTGTCCAAATTGAGCCACGATTCTTTTCCTCCGAGATATCCTCAAATTTGAGCCAAAAAATGCGAAAAAATGAGGATAGCTCGGTCAATATTAGAGATAGATCAATTCGGCTTTCGGTTTCGAATTTCTGAGATCGAAATACATGAGAATAGCATGGGAAACCCACAAAGAAAACATGTTAATTTTTGACCCAAAAATCGATAAATTGCACGGGTTCAAATCCCTGTCGGTATTTAGGCCAATTTTTTTTTTTTTTTGCGAATTGATCGTATGACACTTTTCTAATGTATTTTGACCTCAGAAATCCAATTCTGGAAGAAAAATTGATCTATCTCTGAAACTGACCGAGTGATCGCCAATTTTCAGCTCTTCGGGATCCAGGATAAAATATTCATTTTATCGTCTATTTCAATGTGATTCGTACCCAGGAATTCGAATCTGACAGACAGAGGATAATCGTATGGCACTTTTCTCATGTATTTGCACCTCAGGAACACGAATCTGTTTTCCAAATTCATCTTTCTCTGAAATTGACCGAGTTACTCCCATTTTTTCGCATTTTTTAGCTCAAATTTGAGGATATCTCGGAGGCAAAAATTTATAGTTTCATTCGATCAACAGATGCGTGTTTCTGAGGTCAAAATACACGAGAAAAGTATAATTCAATCAATTTTTAAAGTGCTTCACTTTTAGCCCAAAAATCGATTTTTTTTTCCGGCTTTCCAAGAGTAATCTCACGTATAATCAGTCTCGAAATTTAAATCTGAAAGCCAAAATCATCTACTCATACAATCGATCGAGTAATCATCAATTATTCGCTGTTGGGAGCAGAAAAATTAAGACATGTCGATTGGTTTCAATCGTAGACCCACTTTGATTCATAGCAAAACATACATGGGTCGAAATGTTCGAATTCCTCGGTCTACGAGGGAGTCCGAACTGTGCTGGAGTCAGGTAGCCACGGGTGCGCAGTTTGTTGCGGGGTGTCACCTCTGCTCAGCTCCCAAGGTGACGTCTCACAACAAAGCGCTACGCTGCTGGCTACCCTAATCCAGCAAAGCTCGGGCCCCCTCGTAGACTGAGAAATTCGAATATTTTGACCCATGCATGGATTGCGACGAATCAAAGTGGGTCTACGATTAAAACCAATCGATATGTCTCAATTTTTCTCCTCCCAACAGCGAATAATTGATGATTACTCGATCGGTTGCATGAGTAGTTGATTCTGACTCCTAGATTTGGATTCCGGAGCTGATTAAAAGTGAGATTACTCTTGAAAAATAAAAAAATAAAAAAATCGATTCTTGAACAAAGGATGAATCATTGTTTCAATTGGGTTTAATATGCTTTGCTTACGTATTTTGATCTCAGGAATCCGAATCTGAAAGCTAAATTGATCTATCTATAAAATTTATCGAGTTATCGACAATTGAATAATTCGAAAAGTCAAAAATCAAGCTATTTATTCAATAAATTTCAATCAAATTATCGATCAACATAATGAATGATTCCCGGAGCCTAGTGTGCTTCTCTCTCATCACATTTTTATGCCCCATGCTTTTCTTCTCTTCTTTCATTTCTAGCCACTTGAGACAGAGAAATTATTTTCACGATATTCAATATTCTGGCATCTGTGCTCTGACCAATATCTATTCGAAAAAAATGTACATCTAAGTAGTGGTGCGGGTTGTAAGTGATAAATATACAAATATTCATTTGTTGCGCCGTTTGTGCGCACAGAGACGAACGTATGGCGGCGGTTGTTCTCTTCTCGGAGCAGCGGAGCACGATAAAACAAAAAAAGAGAAAGAAAAAGAAAGGATTAATCACAAGAACAGTTTTGACGAATGAAAATTGGAAGTAAAAGAAGAGAGTAAAAAATCGGAGCAGCATAACGGATGCGGCGTACCTCGTAACCATTACAATATACGGGACATGGATATACCTTATATACCGTAGCTACCGAATTACGGAAATTGAAACAATATCACAAAAGATCAGGGGTAAAAAAAAGGAAGCCAAAAATAAAGTTAAAAAAAAATCGTCATTTCCGTCCCTGCCTCCTGCTCTTATTCTACTTTTATAATACCTTCCGCGCGTATAGGTATGTGACCGTAGAGCGAACGACGACGACGACGACGACGACGTCGACGAGGACGACGGGCGACGTATAGATTCGCAAGTTTTAGTTAGCGCAGTTCCACTACGTTGTCGTGTGCGGAGCTTTTATACTGTGCGAAAAGCAGCTCCGCAGTCGCCCTCCCCGTTTCACCTCCTCTTCTTCTCTTCCGGCCGTCCGGGTTTTCCTGAACCGGTACGGAGAGGGAAAAGGGGTTCGAAGGTTGGGGCTGGGGGCTGGTGCGTTTCGAAACGTGGCTAACGGATCTATGTAGGTATACGACGTACCTCTACCTACGTTCGTATTCGTTCGTATTGTGTACGGAATGTATATTTGTATCTTCCACCCCCGTTTCCCCTTCTCCCATTTTCAAACTCTTCTCCGCGTTTCGCCTCTCGTCACAATGGAACGACCGTGTGTAACGTTAAAGTTCTGCACCACCCTCGCCTTCCCACTTTGCTAATTGGAAAATCACCCCTCGATATCCACCTTCATACTTACACCTTCGTACACCTGCACACACACCTCCTCCTCCATCTGTATGGGTTACCTACCAATACCTACCGCACTACGAAATATCCACACGCTATATGCTGCTGAACTTTCCCCCCCTTTCCCCCCTTTTTCCCCTCGCCCTTTTCCTCCGCCACGCGGCGATCAGGAAAGCTCGCGTGTTAGTCAAAACCCGATGTTAAGATACATGATTCGGCGGAATTTTTTTGTTCCTTTTTTTTTTTCCATTACTCTCCATCGAAAAGCACGGACTAAATTTTTTTCACTAATTAGATATTACGATTTCTTCTTCCGTCTTCTCCTTTCTTTTTCTGCCTATTTTTTCACCGAATTGCAAAACTAGGCGAGAGAGAAACAGAGAGGGGACTGTGGGTAACGAGAAAAGAAATTCGATATATAGTGGGATTTTATGCGAAAGTTTTGTCACTTTTTTTTTTTTTTCATTTTTTTAACGCACACTCCGGAATACCGAGTCACTCTGACTCAAGATCATCCGTGGTTAATGGAAGATTGATTAATCTTCCGAATAAGAAAGTTTCTCTCCTCATCTCCCTCGTTTCGCCTTCTTTCTTTTTTTGTTCTCGCTTCCCACTCATACCTACTGCCTGCGTTGTCTTTACTCGCGTGGAAAATTGTCGTGAAGAATCGATCCCGCAAAAGTAAAAGAAAAACTAAAAAAATCGTTGGACGTATTGCTGTGTTTTTTTTTTTTCCTCGTTTCCTATAAAATATATCACGATCAACAGGATCGCCTCTCATAGCTCTCAGATCATCCAGCGCGCCGCTCAGCGTATATTCGTATTATTATCTCGCTTTAACGTGGAAAAAATTCATGAACCAGGTATTCCCTCTGGTCCGGAACAGAGGTAGGTCATGAGGATAGTAACGACGGAAGTTGAGTTATGAAATTTCTATTGGAATTATTATTCTTCAGCGGCGGTAGCGGAGCAGCTAGTAGCTCGAAAATACATATATAAATAAAACTGTCCGAAGGAGTTTCTCGAAAGATCCTACATTACACCTTACATACTTCACGTGTACGGTATATACGTAGTGTACATGACCGGGTCTCCGGGAGTCGTCGTAATGGCGGTGAAAGTTTCATTAAACATCACCCGAGATGACATCCCGAGAGATGTTACAGTTCGAATCACTTTTTTTCGAGTACGGAATACCCGAACGATACCGACGTGTTTTATCTCCAGTTACCGAGAAAACAATCTTTTCTTTCTTTCTCTTTATTTTTCTCTCGAGTCGTTTGTTTTTTTTTTGCCCCCTCTTTTGATTATCGAATGTAACCGATCGACGAACAAACGAATGGCTATGAAATAAATCAGCAAAATTTTCCGGCTCTCCGGATGTTCTTAGGATTTTTGGCCACCTTTATCCCGAGATATAAGGAGTTGAGATTTTTCGTTGACTTAGGGGACGATATATAATAGCCGGATTTTCATATTTCGGTTCATACAGGTAAAAGTTAGCACATAAATTTTCCGCTGCATACACATAAAGCTCGCGTCCTCTACGCTCGTGCATGTTCAATACGTGTACGTGAGAAACTGAACAGGCGCGCGATTTCACCTACGTACGTTTTCGCGGTGGTATGTATGTATGTATGTACGTACGTACGTACGTTACGTGTGAAAATAATGTAGAGTTTCGTAGAAATAAAACTTGCAAAATTTTCACGTATGTATTACGTATGTATGTATGTATGTACGTACGTATACGGTTATCACACTATTTCAGTCCACATACACCCCCGAGCCGACCTTTCCCTTTTTTATCACCTACTCGCTAACACTTTTGATAAAAAAGAAAGAAAAAAAGAGAGAGATTCTTCTTTTTTCAACACATTTTCAAGCCAAGGCTTTAAACTATCCTCTATTCATCTTTCGGAAAGCTCCGAGTCGGTACAGATAATATATTACCGCCTCGGGCGTGTTGATAAAAAAACAAAAAATAAGCCCGAAAATTGGACCGCAAATTTAATCGAGGTAATACAACGGTGTTTTTTGAGTCCGCATTATTTTCTCCCTCACCCTCTCTCTCTCGCTCTCGCTCTCTCGTTAACGTTTCGGTCGAGGTTGTTGGGATGATATTTGCGGGTCGTGGATAAAAATCGGTTTAAACGGTTTCACGCAGAAGTCACGGAGTGCTCCGGATCCATCGTTGAGATTCTCAAAGTCGGCGGGCTTCTCTCAATAAACCATAAATGAACCTCCAGCCGGAGACTCGAAGCACCCAACCCCGCTCACTTTCCCTCGTACTCTTCACCTCTCGCGTCGAGGATAGGGAGAAACTGAGCGCCATGCATGTGGGTAGGTGTAAGGATACGTGTGCGCGTGTATATCGATGTGGGTAAATAGTGGTATGCATATACATGCATATAAATACGTTTCTATATACCATTGTTCCAAGTTTCATCCACTCCATTGTCTTCAAAGTTCTCTCCTCCACACACGGACCGATTCGCATTGTTGAAAGCCCCGAAACGTCGTGTATAGATATATATGATTATATGTTCGGAGGGATCACGTGCCGGATGGCTTCTAGCGTTGATGCGGTTAGGTCTTCGAATATATTTGTTTAATTGAGGACGTAACGAAGAAAAAAGAGAGAAAACGAAGGGGAGGGGAGGATAAGAGCGCGTCGAAACAAGCACCGTCTGTATCTCGTTGTACGTCTGAAATCACTAGTGGGTACGAGCGAACGTACGCTCGCTTACCGTACGATTGTAGGTTTTGTCTAAATGAAGTCCTGAAAGAGAGAAGAAAAAAAACCATAGGCAAAGAGAGGGTAAGCAAAAAGAGAGAAAAATGTGGAAAAAACTAAGTGTAAACTAGAAACAAAGAAGGGAATCACAAACGTTGCAGCAACAGCAACGCCCTCGCTACTTTACTCGGTTCTCGAACAAAGAAACGCTATCCCTGGGGGTGACAGTTATTATGAAAACGCTACCGATACCAACCCCTTATTTTTCCACTTTCTTTTTATTTCATCTCTCTCTTGTTCTTCCTTTTAGATTTTTCTTTTTACGTATATTTTCATCCTCCTTCCACCTCGCCGTTTCGTTCCGAGCTTTATTTCTTCTCTGTAACACTCGCTCACCTTAACATCCGAAAAATTTACATAATTTTTTATTCGCTCAATTAATTCCGAATAACCAAACGATTGGAGGCTGAAATGAGATGGCGATACGTATTTCACTGATCAGCTATTACGAATCTGTAAATTTTTAATCGCGATGATTTTTACGAATTTTTATTTCTCTGTTTCAGGTGAGTCTCAGACGGTACAAATATTACGATATTACTTCCTATGAGTGCGGAACGGTGAGTGAATTCATTCGATTTTTGATCCGATGGAAAATGTCGCGGTACGGCGCTACGTGTAGAAAGGAAAACGTTTCGTCGGCGAGAAAACTCGCCGAGTCGTACCGGGCGGAGGGTTCGCCTCTCTCTCTCCTTGAATAATCGTGTGCCAAAAGTGGAGTGAAATCGAAAGCGCGAAAGTTTTCCGAAACTATGGTACGTCGGTCTTCCGGAATTCCGAACCGAAGATAACCCCGGTCGGCGCGGGCGGTGCAAAATCCGAGCAATGGTTGGTTCGAGGTAATACAGACACTGCGCGCTTGTTGTCGAGCAGGTCGTGATTTCGCTACTTACGGCTGACCCATTTCGGATCCCGTACTACTTGCTGTTCGGCCGGAGCGCGCTCTCTCTTCCTCCCCAAATCCTATGTTACTATTTGTGGTCGGAATAGGATCTGGGAAGGGCTGTGGAAAGAGGGGGGAAAGGAAGGAGAGTCGCGATAGCTACCGCGGTAGTGTTCGAAGGCGGCTGAACCGAGGATTTTAGGAAATAGCGCGGCGCGGGGAGACAGGAGGGGTGGCGGGGAGGGGGGAGGGGGAAGGGGACAGGGTGGGTCGGGGACCTGGGTGAAAATGGGGAGGAGCGGGCTGCCCACGGATGACCGGATGCCGGATTATATCCGGACCAATTCTACTGAAATATATATTGGGGTTATAACGGTGAAGTTATTCCCGTGGTTTCAAATTTACCAGTTTTCCCTCATAAATGCTCCTTGCCGTATACACGCTCACCTATACACACCCTTCGGTATAGCCGCAAAGTACTTTAAAACGGATGCAAGGGTCGTACGAGGTACCCACCCCGTCAACCTAATTTTCACGATTCTTACCGAGGAAAATATTCCCCTTCTTTTTTTTTTCTTTCCAAATTTCAATACCGAATTTCATTCTTTTTTTTTTCTCGATCATTCGATTCCCGCGGGGATAATGTGTGGTGCGTGCGGGTTTAAAACTTGTTACGATTTTTCATTTTTTTTGTTTTGTATTGTTTTTTTTTTTTTTTTGTTTTTTTCACAGTGGATACCTGTACG
Source organism: Athalia rosae (assembly GCF_917208135.1). Classification (NCBI taxonomy): domain Eukaryota; kingdom Metazoa; phylum Arthropoda; class Insecta; order Hymenoptera; family Athaliidae; genus Athalia; species Athalia rosae. The sequence continues at coordinate 20,266,751 of NC_064028.1, read as the reverse complement.
GAAATTTTATTCGATTGAATAAAAGAATTTTCAATTAATTTCCAATCAAACGCGTATACCTATGATAGCCCATGTACTCTGTATCGCCTGTACGCAATTTGCATATAGGTATACACGCACGCGGAGGTACAGAGATAAATGTCTATACCTCGCGCAGGTACCTACTCACCCTATCAACGATTGCTGCAGGAATTAAAGTTCGAATATTGGATTGCCGCGGCGTTGATTGAAATGTCGAGTGCCAGTTACTCATACATTTTATCTTCCATACCCCCGTTTCCACGCGCATCTGTGTGTTTTATCACTTTTAGTAGCTTTCAAGATAATTGATGTAAATAGGTGAAACGACTAATCGGAATTTCACTGCACAATCCCTCAAATAATTCCAACTACGGGAATTCGCAATTTCTCTATATTGAATCAAACGCAGCAGAAATAATAAAAAAAAATCCACCCAACGTATTTCCCCGTAATTTCCTCATTATCTCGGTATACATGGAACGAAAGCACGACGATATTAATAAGATTATTAAAATTTCATAATTTCATGTGTTTTTTTCCTCGGAACTTCCGTCTTCGAATATTTTTTAAATTGACTTGGAAAAACAGTGTCCCGGATCGCCTCGGGGTGGCTACAAAACAGCCTGGTGGATGTTTTTTTTTTTTTTCTCTCTCTTCTTCTCCTTCTTCTTCTTTGTCTTTTTTCTCTTTCTTTTTTTTCGAACCGCAACGCGTTTGCCGCAAAAATAAGCATTATACCGTAGGGAATATTTAAAATACGCCGATATACCTTCGCTCGGTGTGTGTGCGGTTCTGTGGGATACGTACGAAATGTACGTGTAAGTACCGCCGGAGCATCACGCATTCGATTCAATATAGGGAGTAATATACGTATAATATACCCATACGTGTACGTATGTATACGGGGGGGAAAATTGTAGGCGTGCAGAAACGGCGGTTGTGGTGGTCCGAAAAAGTTGAGGGTGAGGAACCAATAAGAGATAAAGCACGCCCATGTAATACGGTATACGTATACGTAGGTATGTTTGTACATAGGCACCCCATACACCGCCGGGTACATACGCGTGTATATATATATCGAAGAATTTACGTATGTAGAGCGATGAACATATAGAGAAATCCCATGCATCATTCTCTCCAACAATACAGCCGACCACCACCGACCGACCAAATCTCCCTTACTCTCTCTCTCTCTCTCTCGCTCTCACTCGCTCTCGCGATGTTATCCGATGGGAAACCTTCGCGTTTCGTTCTCGCTGCTTACCCCGTCTATATATCCTCTGTATTTTATTTATATACACCCTATATACTCCAAACTACCCTACCACAACCAATACTTTGTTCGAAAGTTATTTATTACCCTTACAATTGATAATACCGCACCTCCATTATATGTGTATAATATATAAATAATAGGTATATCTACGTACGTATCTATCTATATACGGTTTTACATAATTTGATTTTATTATATTCTTGAATTGATTTTTTTCCCCCTTTTTTTTTCTTTCTATCTCCAAGGACCGACGACGACAATCGTTTTATTTTATTTCACCTGATTTTTTTCTTCGGTTTCAAAAGTCGTGCGGATATTCCGAAAGTTTGAAGCTTACTTTCTTTTCCTTTCTCCGTTCGATACGATACGTAGGTCTGGTGAAATAAGCTGCGGCAAGGGTAGCGGGTGAGGTGAAAAGTTGTCGAGCTTCCTTTTTCCCCGGTATCCGTAACCTATTTGAAAATGAGTAATTTTTACCGCGAGATGGGGAGAAAGAGGAAAGGGAAATGAAGGAAACGGAGGACGAGGAAAGTTGACTATTTACTTATACAGATATATATGTAGCTATTATGCACATAAGAGCAAGAGAGCGAAGGAAACTCGTCGTCGTCGTCGTCGTTGGCGAGCTCTATACTCGAAATATAAACTCACTTACTTTAAACTTTCCAACATAAACACTGCGATTTCGATTCGAGGGCATTCAGCGAAAGATTGAGCTTTCGAATTTTGAAGGAGGGACGAGAACGCCGACGTTGCATCGTCGTCGGGTTCGTTCGAACGTTATATTTGAGTTCACTTATTTTTAATTGATAATATTAATTACCAATCTATTCGTCGCCTTTATCACTCTTTCCGCTTGCACGGTCGCCATTTTTATTTTACGTACAAATTCCGTTCGTGGGCTCTTCGGCGAGAAACTTCATTTCGTCTTCATTCGCTATTTTTTTTTTTTTTTTTTCTCTCAATTAATTCCAATTACAAATTGAGCAGACATCGTATCTCATATTCCAGAAGGGATTAACGTGGATAGTTCCTAACACGGTGTAAATTCAACCAACTTTTTTAGAAGGAAGGAGAAATTTTCTTACTATCTCTCAAAAAAAAAATAAATAAAATAAAACAAAATGAGACCAATTAACGATACAGCTTCTCCTCGGACGCATGAATTTTCATTATACTTGTATTTTATTCGCGTTTTTGTTTTTCTCCATTTCACTCGTATATCTTCCACTTATCCTCGTTCTCATTTAAAAATGTTCCTTTCGTTTTTCGTTTTTTCGTGTTTTCGTTTTTTCAATTCTTTTATTTTTGTATTCTCTTAAGACCCGTCTTGAGAAATTTAATCTCGGGAGCTTTATTTTCTAGTGCTCCTTGTACAGCATCTGGGAAGAGGCTGTACAAGAGAACGGTAGGTTGTAGGTGTACGTTCGTACGCGTACGTATAGGTACCTAATATTATATTGGGCCCGGAGTTTACCGGAAGGATTTTAAAAAATTACGCAAGCGTTGAAAGAGAAGAGAAGCATGGCCGGCGGTAGCGGCGATGGCAGCAGCAGACGGTGGTTAGACTTAATCTCGGATTAAGCTCGGGTTAAGCTTCATTAAGCCAGAACTAAACGGCGCTTGAATCTGCTGGCCCACGATGCATACATATCTACGCACGCCTGTACACGTATATTTACATACATATATGTACTCTCTACATACCCTTCTGCCACTCTCCTCAAAAGCTGACCTTCGATCTCCCCTCGTTTTCCACCATAGGCGTTGGTAAAATATAATTTTTTGGTAAATAATAGCTATCATATATACACACACCGCGGTAGTACGCACGTACGTACATATAGGTATGTACGTTGCACACGAGCGATGTATTATAGAGAGAGTTACCTTCGGGGATGTATACACGCTATTGAAATTTTAATACTTGCACCACTGGGATATAATCGGCGCGGCGATCTTAACGGTAATTATACCGTTATAGGTACCCATTTCACCTAGATATACATACATATACGTACGTGCATAACCGACTACCTGTAATGCCTTCGTTCGTGTGAACCTACGACCATTTTAACCCCCTAAATATTTATATCGCTAACCGGTGGCTCTCCGAAATTGAGCTTGCAAAATTTCCGAGCGACCGCAAGCACGTGCAGGGGATTACGTCGCACCGACGTACCCTACGATTATAGTTGAAGGAAATTTTATAAAATTCTTTCGAAATCGAATCGCCGATCGGTGGAAAAAAATTCGTCCGAACGAGACGAAAAAAATGAAAGAGAAAAAAGGATTCTGACGTTGTTGCAGTTATCGGAACGTAGCGACAATACGTATACAGGGAATAAGTCGAGTAAGTCAAACCGATAAACCACGACCAACTTGAAATCCCGAGTTACTCCGGCCAACGTTTACGTTACACCGGAAACTTAGCCACCTGGTGTATACCTATACCCGGATATATTATTTAAGTAGGTTACTATAATCCAATGGGTTGCCAACCACCCCGTTTATGTACTCAGACAACGGTCCCGTGGGTACATACCTGAAAACCACCGTCTTGTTTTTGGACAGTCGGTCGAACCGTGTCAATAGATGCTCCAAAGTAAGCAAAACTATGATTGCATACCGAATTAACGTTATACGTAGTTGTAGGTAGCGACCGTCTGGCTTACCGTGCGGATAGTCTTACGGCAGGGGATGAAACAAGACTTTACCGCTAATTTGAATATAGTATCATCCCTTTAAACTTTTCGAGGTACGAGATACGCGGGGATCGTATCGCCCGCATCCGGTCTGCGACGCCTTTGTTTTTTTTTTCTTCCGTTCCCAAGAATTCCCTCTTTCAATTCTTGTCTTTCGAGTCAAGGGGTTGCGCCGTTTAATACACGAGTCACGAACCACTCAAATTTAAGGATATAAGTACACGCGCGCTGCAGGGAAGAGAGCTTTCGACAAATTTCACATACGTGTGTAGCGCGTAGGGGCGGAGCAACGGCCATCACTCGAACGTACACGAAAACTGTGCAACATTGTTACCTTGCTATTCAAGTCTGGAAAGTTGTTTGTTGAGATAAACTAAATTATTCAACTGTAAAAACACGCGCCACGCGCGTACCACGAGTTGGAAAACTGAAAATTTCCCCGACACCGTGTACCTGCTGCAGCCGAACTTATATTCGATTTCCAACAAAAGCTGCGAAAAAGCTTCCCGGGGGGATGATATAAAAAAAATCGGCTCTAATTTGGAGAGGCAAAAACTAGGCGAATCCGATAGCGTGATTTGCTTTTTACATCTTTACGCGCCTCTTGTTATCACGTTTGCGTTACGTTCAAATTTATTGTACTACCCCAGCAGTAACGGGAGCTAACCTATCCGTTCTTTGCTGTCTTATTCGCTCTCATTATAGCCCGCTGTACTTTGCTCGAGTATTTGCCTCGGCGTCGCAACCTCCTAACGTCGACGCCCCGACGCCCCGACGCTCCGACGCCCCGACGTCGACGCTCCGACGCGCAACGCCGACGTCGACGCGCTTAAAACAGAGTCTTAGACTCGTTGATGCATCGCTGCGGCACCCGGCCCCCGAGTTCTAACACATTAAACTGCAAAATTTGTCTTCTCAGGGTCGCTTCTGCGACGGCCCAAATTTTCGTTGAGAAAAAAATTTCTGCCTCCTCGTCCCTCGAATCGACGAAACGAGTGAAATCGAAAAACGAGAGAGAAGAAATACGACGCGGCGTTTGTTGTAAAATTAAAAAAAAAAAATGTATGAAAATCACAAGACCGTCTGACGCGATTTAATAGCAAAGGTATGGAAGTTGGCAGCAGTAGAAATTGCAGTAGTCAACAATTATTCTTCTAGTTCACTCGCGTAGAATTACAGCATAATTTTAAAGAGTCTCGCAAAGTTGTAGTATGAGTATTAGTAGTGGTAGCCGGAAAGTAGTATCCACGTATTCATTACGCGGATACATATATATATATAAAACACGCACACACGCACACACACACGTGTACGTATAACTCTCGTTTCTTTCTGTTCCGTCAGTGCGAACTACCCTTAAATCCAAGCTTGCGAGAATTTCCAGTCTCCCAAGTTTCCACGTTCTCTAACCGGCGGAGACTTCTCTTTTCTCATGAATGGACCGAGCGAAAGGAGGAAAGAAAAAAAAAAATTCAGATGAAAAAAAAAAAAAACGTACAAGAGATATAAAATATTATGGAAGGAAAAAATGAATAAGTAAAACCGAGTCATCCTCCTCTTCTTTCGTCCATTTTATCTTACTTTGATTTCTTTATTCGTTTGTCCAACTGTGTAAATTGTTGGTTCTCGATTGCGAGATGTAGAAAAGAAAATGATTTTTTTCGTCCCAAATCGTTTTCGGCTTTGGAACATCGGTAAATTTGTAAAATCAGAAATTCAAGTTGACCGTGGAGGGGAAACGTGGGGGTGCGGCGAAAGGTAGGTGTGAGTATTACAGGTAGTTATATTTCTTGTGTTTCGGTCGTACCAGTTTTCTTCTGGATTCTCAACATATCCCAACGGTTCCACGGCGTAACCACCCCCTCCCCCCCGCAGTACCTCCGCCGCTTTATGCTACCCGCCCTCTCCGTACTATCCGTCGACGACAGCAACGTGTACTACCCATAACGGTCGTAGTCGTAGTCGTCGTCGTCGTCGTCGTCGTCGTCGTTGTCGTTTGTTCCGTACATAGTGCTACGACTACACGAATTTCTCTGCAGTCGCAGCACGCCTCGGTATACTATACCCTCCATACGTGTACCCGTCGTACAGGAACTGGAACCGAGAACACAACCATTCTCTTCCATCTAGCTAGACATCCTCTTATATTCTCTGATATATAGATCTGTATCTTTTTTAATTTTTTTCTTATTTATATACATACATATATATATTATATACACACACACCGCTTGTTTGTACACGTTTTACTTTTGCGGCTGTGAAAACCTGCTGCGCACATAGGTTTCCGTGGACATAAAATTCGGTTGGTACCTACTTCTGATTTAAAATTTAATATCGTATTTCATCCAATTTTCGTTTTCCCTCCTCTTCCTTTTCACTTTTATCTGCGATCTTTGAGACGCCCCGTAATGTACGTGGAATATATAGCGCGTAGACGTGACGGGGAGATCACCTACCCTACGAAAAAATAAACGAGCGCTAATGTGTGACGAAATCTTGAGTTCGGTACGTGTGAAAAATATGATATCGCCTCCGCTGTCTCCTTTTTTACCGATTTCAAATTTCACTGTATCTGCCAGCTCTTACGTCTCAACGGTTTCACAATTTCGTTTATTAGTTCTCTCTTTTTTTTTTTTTTTTTGCTCGCCGACGTTTTTTTCCCTCCCTCAAACGTTACCGTGGAATACGCGAGCGACGCACGAGCTAGAACACAATATTTTTCGAATTAACGAAGAAATGTACGAATTTCATACCGCAAAGTCTGCAAACCGAAAGCAACCCTTCTTCTTTTCTCGTATATGATATCCAGCTCGTTTCTCCTCTTTATTCAATTTTCAAGTGTGCGTTTGAAGCATGTGTGCGTATACACGGTACGCATTTTCGCTCAGACGGCGAGAGTTTTCGTTGGTTTTTTTTTTTTTTTTTTTTTTCTCGTCTTCGTACGGGCGGATGTACATGTTTTTCTCTTTTTGTTTTTTGTTTTTTTTTTTACATTCAAGCGCTCTCGCGGTCTCCTACGACGAGACTGCACCCACCTGACTTTTTTTTCTTTTTCGTCTACATACATATATCCAGCTTCTTCTCTCTTTCTGTTTAATTGCAAATTAAGGTTTTAATCAGGAAAGTTCCGGGGCCCGGTGTAGCATATGAGACTATATACCCATATTTCTATGTCAGGTTAAAGGCAGACGTTAGTACCTATGTAATATTATCGTTGAGCTCCGTAAGAAAGGCGTTCTTGCTGCTGCTGCTGCTGCTGCTGCTGCTGCTGCTGCTGCAAACCTTCGCGATGCTCGCGTACTGCAACTTTCAACGATCTATGGCGAGCATTTTGTACACCTAGTTTAGCTAAGAACCGTTATTCGACGTAAGCTCCGCTCTGGCCCGGCTCACCGATCTTTATTTTCCCATTCATTTATTTCAAATCGATGATAATTCGATATCAATTTTACCGAGCACCGCTCGATTTCCTATCCCGAATCATTCGTCGCCGGGTTACCGGATGCGGTGGGGCAAATTTTTTGTTGAAAAATCTACTTCGGCATATGTGACTTTTTGAAACTTGATACAATTTATAATACACGTAGTATGCGCCGGCGGGGAAACCTTGCGTGACATTTGCTAAATAATTCAGAATCCGAGCCACCGGCAACCCCTAAATTTATACTTGCGTATAGCGCGGCGTATATATACCGGAAGTCAATCCCACTTCATCTCCCACCGGGGGTGTGAAACGGTAAAGTTTATTCGATGCCGCGCCGCGCTAACTTTGCACCTGCAGAAAAGGATTCTCGAATATCCGTACGCGTGGGGAACTAATATTTTTTTTTTCTTCTCTCGCTTTTCCCTTTTTTTTCCAAGTCCATAGGTGCGAAGCCCGAAGGATGCGGTGAAAAGCTCATCCCTGTCTCGCGTAATTTGTAAGCGTAATTAATTCTTCGTTTCTTATGCGCGGTATATTTTTCTCCTCTCTCGTTTTTCATTCGCTTGGTCATTAACCGGTTTTCGAATTATGAACGGGGTCATTTCGGATCGACTTAATTTATCGTTGATAATTATGGTTCGTTCATAATTTCCTCGCGCGGCGTGAGTTCTGTTTCGAGCACCTAGGAATTCAATTAATAATCCTCAACACGCAAATTTAGGAACCCTGCACCCGATTATAGTTCTCCGATGTACCGGTACCTCTAATATATATATATATACACGTATACATATAGAAATAGGTTCTCCGACCAACTATCCCAATTATAGATTTGGATTAGAATTATAATGGAAATATCGTTGACTATATTAGAACGTTCCCCGTACCTCGTGAACCATGGCTCGAAATTCGTTGGGCGAATCCTCGGAGAACCAGATATGGAGATAAAAAATTTTCTATGGAAATCAAAAACTCCGTTTTTTTTTTTTGTCTTCTATTTCCCATTCTCTATTTCCTATTTTTTCCATTACTCATGTACACGTTCAAATTAGTATCGTAAAAAAACATGAGTCATTATCGAAAGAAATCGAATTTTGAAAAATCAATAAAAAAATTTGGTTTTCATCACTGTCAGCGATTTCTTCGTCATTTTTTTTAACAAGCGCTAAATCGTAAAAAGTGAATAAAAATTTCCTCCCGGATTCATTTGACCGTTCAACTTTTGTTCGCGTTTTAAAATAGCCCGGGATTATCCGGCACCCTCTAAATTTGTAAGAAACTATCCCGGTAATACCTGGTTTATACCGTTTAATTGGTTCACGTGTCAGTTCTAACTCGAGTCTTGACGTAAGTTAACTTCTGCAAGTAGGTAGAGAAAGAGGAAGGTTAAAAGGTATGGGATGGGGTGGGACGGGAAGTAAGGGTGGGCATACCCTACAGGGGTGCCTCCGGTCGACCCACTAAATTCCGAAGGTGCAGAGCTAACCGTTTACGAACCTCCCGATTCCCCGTCTCGCTCCGACCCTCGCCTACTCCCGATCTTTCCTCCTCCTCTTCTTCTTCTCGTATAACCCACCTGCACCCAACGACCTACTAAATATCTTAGTCTCAACTATTAAGCCTCTCTGAAATACGAGTATTCCACTGCAGCGCAGCGGGGCGCGATGCATGCAGTTTGTACGCCACGTGCACCAAGATCAACATATCAGTCCGTGGTTTCCTAATTGCGGAATAACGATGGAATCAATCTCCGTTTTTTCTTCTCCTTTCCCGTTCATTTTTCCTCTGTTCGTTCGTTCGTATTTTTTGAAACCGGTCGAAATCTCTCGTCTGCGGAGGCTGAATCTGTGCGTACGTGTCGTTATGGATTTCGCTCGATTATAAGATAAGAATGTCCTGCGAGATGTTATCCGGGCGGGTACAGTTGACGTTGAATTTCCAGTTCGAACTTAGGTTTTGGCCAGGTTCACATGCAGGTCTTCGGGGGTCTGGTTCCCAGTATGTCCCTAATCGCCAACTCGTAGTAATGAACTATTAAAGCCAACTAGAATCCCTAAGGGATCAAGCGATGTTCCTTATTTCAAAGGCAAAGCCTCACCCAGAAACTCGCGGGCCAACCGACCGACCGACCACTCTCTCTCTCTCTTTCTCTCTACTTCACCGCTCCACCTCTCATCTCCAAATCTCCGCCGGCATAATTGGATCTGAATTTCCGTTCTACGTACCTGCTAGGTAGGGTAAGGTACACGGCGTAGCCCATAGATAGGCGGAGCTATAACTACCCGTTTTACATGTCTGACCTAGGATATAGGGATTCCTATCTCTATTTAACACTTCCCCAGCCCCCAGCCCCGAGCCCGGCCCCCGAAACTCCATCTTCATCCCCTTTATTCCTACCCCTTTATCAAATTCTCTCTATTAAATATTTATAACCGCAAACCATATATATTTATGCATACTACCTGTTCTATATGCATCCCTCGTAGACGTACGCGCGCCAACGATTCGGTCAGAACTGGAACTCGAAATTCTCACTTTCGTTTCTCTGGAAAATTTCGAATACGAGACTCCCCCAAAGCCGTAGTTACGTTCACGCGTTGTTCCAAACACCACGGAGACGTTGCGCAACTGATTCTATCTCCCGAAAATGTGTCTTCGTCATGTTTTTTTTTTTTTCATTTACGTTTTTTTTTTCTCCACCGACTACAGGGGTGAGAAATATTCATCGAGACACATGGTTTCGGTATATCGACTCGTGTGTATATATGCGTACGTATACATATTTGATTTATAGCCTTCGCTAACGTCTGGAGAAGTCTTGAGTTTCACATTTAACAAGATAAGGATATATATAATATCCATAATACATGCGCAAACACAAGAGGGAAAGAGAGGGAGGAAAATTTCAACCGAAATGTGGGAACAGAAGAAAAAAAATAAATAAATAAAAAGTAGCTGATCGTTTCTCCGGAAGACTACACATACGATAGCGTCAGGTGAAAGAATAGAAAAAAAAAAAAAAAAAATAGAAAGAGAAAGAGATGCAGAGGAGTGCAAGCTCGAAAGGATGAATCGTAAATCAAAGGCCTGACGGACAGATGGGTGAAGGTTCGAGAGGATGGAGTTGGAGGATTCCAGTGGAGAGAAGGAGTAAAAGAGAGAGAGAGAGAGAGAAAGGAAGAAAACGAAAAAAGGTAACCACGCCACGAAAGGGCGAGAGCTTCTGACGTGCTCCATTCTTGTTGAATTTATCGTTTTATTTAAAGCCTACAAAGTAACGCGAACTGACATACCTACCCCCCCGCACCGGCTTACTCTGTTTCATATTTTTTTATTTTCATCTTATCCTCCCATCCCGTTTAATTTTTCTGAGTAAAAATTTCGTATCCGCGTGCGAACAAAGCTGAGGCTTCTCTTACACGTGAAAAGTACGTTTCCTTCCAATTTCTAGAAATATTTTCTTTTTTCATATCATAAAATCCGTCTTCAATCGCGACGTTGAATTTTATTCACGTATTAATTTTCTCATCATCGGTCTCACGATTGGGGGGGCATGGGAACGTATCAACTCGTTAGATTATCCAAAGGAGACTACGCCGTCGACACTTCTTGTAAAAATAAATCGCTGGGAATGGCTCGATGGGTGTTACCAGGTTCAAGTTTTGTTTGTGTTACCGGCAGCTATGTACGCTGTATATACCTATAAAAGCTAGCAACGAAGTAAAAGTTTTGCTGTAACTTCATACATACGTATATATATATACATGTGTATACGCGTACCAGCCGATTTTACTCGTACAAAACCTCGTATCCGCTCTCACGTACCGCCGTCGCATCGTAGCAATAATCCGTTAATTTAACAACCGCACCAATTACTTAGCTATAAACAAACAATTCAAAGGGGTTATATCATTCGGAGTCGTACGTATATCGCCGTTGTAATCGCACGGTGTGTATACCCTACCTTTCCTCCAAAGTTCAATTATTCCCGACGAATTCTAGAAGAAATCTGAAAACGGTTCTCGTCCCCTCTTCCTCCTCTGCTTTAGTTTCTTATTAAGGCCCCTGTGGTCCGTACCACCTAACAAAATACCACTTGAAATGGTTATATTAGCGAGGTATGTGGGGAATCGTTAAATTAAACTTGATTAGATTGCTCCTAATCTAGGGAAGGGAAAAGAAAGCGAAACTCGCTATACGCGGCATCCCCAGGGTGCGGGCGAGAAGGAAAGAAAAAAAGAACAAAGGAGAAAAGAAAATACCTCAAACTGACGCGTTTTAACGGAGAGTATATATATACAGCGCGAAAAACATGAGATAACAAAATGGCGGTGATTTAATAAAAATATACTAAAATTATATCGCGATTGACGAACCGCGCGGAGAGAGGAGGGGGGGGGGGGGAGCGAGAAAATAAAGACGAAGAAGAAGAAGAAGAAAAATAATAAAGCGGAGAGGAAAAAGAAAATTAGGGCGGTGAAGTACTACGGAGGTATCTATCACTCAAAGACAAAGAGATTCCTCGGAGTTGGATCTTTGTCCCAATAAGTAAAGGGAAGTTGGGTATTTGATTGTGTGACGCGACGCGGGGTTTTAGTACCGAGAGGCAACGCTAACGACAAGGAAGACCTCCTCGCCGCTTCTCGACCCCACTTTCACCCCCCCCCTTTTCCTCATCCTCGGGCTTTGCGAGCTCCCGCCGCTTAACTGCTGGCAATTAAAACCAAACACTGAGACACACTTTCTGAGACCAAAACCGAGAGGGTATAATAAGTAACAAAATTTAGCAGTAGATGGGCAGGAAAACCTTCTGTCTGGAAACAAACACCCCCCCGTCAGATTTCCTACCCCCAAATTGCGCTTTTTGTTTTCAACTTCGTATCGGCCTGATTTTGAAATCGGCTAATGACTGCAGATTAGAGATTTACGTTATAATAGAGGAGAAAAAGGGTGACTCGCCAAAAAACTTGTAATTAGTTTAATTAAGGTAAAGGGTTGCTGCGGGGAAGGATTCGGACCGAAGATGACGGGGGTTTGACGTGGTTGAGGTTCACCTTATGTACCTAGATATACATACATTTTATATATATGTACGGTCATGGCTTGAATCGAGCTTATTTTTTTTGTTTTTTTTTTTGCAAGTCCAGCTGGTTTCCCACCGATAGCGCTCGACGAGGCTTGTTAAATGTTCCGTAACCCTTTCCACGGTAGAACGGGTGGTTAGAAATTCGACAGAGAATATAGGAATAAGAAAAAGGGTGTAATCCCGTTTTCGAATGAATTTCGCGGCTATCTCGTTCCTTGGAAAAACCAATTATCTCTCGATTTCCTGATGCAAAGCGGTATTCTTATTCTCATTTCACACACCTCCCCAAAAAGTCTTCTAATTATTTAACTTTCAACCCTCGGGCTAGCGTTATTATTATTACTTTTCTTCTTTTTTTTTCTTTTTTTCATCCCAAATACAAATTTACTCCTTCAATGTAAACGAAAAAAGTTTTATAACCCCTCGAAAGTCTGAAATTCATAACAGCGTATTCATTATGACACCATTCTTCTTTACCGACCATAAGTAGTACGAGTCAACGTGTGTCAGACATACGTCTCGAAAAGAATTCGCTCGGATTTGAGAAGTTTTCAGCGAAGAAAATTAGATGAAAAAAAAAAAAAATGGTAATTCGTCAAATTGAACGCATAAAATAGCATATTTTATCTGAGTTTACGTTGCAATTAGATAGGATTATTAATTAGCGGTGACCGTACCGTTGCATTAATTGACTTTAGAAAATTTGAATAAAAACTCTTTTGCGCTGTTTTACATCTTCATGTTGATTTTTTTGATATGCTTTCGCGAGTAGCTGTATATATATGAGTATAAATATGTTTTTTCAAGTTTTACTCCACTTTTTTGAAAGTCGCTGACTTCAAGTTTTGGGGACTACCCGGAAACTTTGATAAACTTTTACGAGTGTTATAATATATATATGCTACTACCCCGACCCGATGGTATACTTCGTGGATTTCTGTACGTGGCTAATTTTCTTCAGCGAAATTTCCTAGCCATATAAGTATAATATCTCATTAGTTAATTAATTAGTAACTCCACCGTCGCTGGTAACTTTCTTTTTTTCCCATTTTACCCTTTTTCTTTCCATACCAATTCAAGTCTATCGTCAGCTGCTTCGTTAAACTCGTTAGGGCCGCCGGAAAACGGAGAAAAAAAATTTTTACAAAAGGAGAGAATTAAAAGATCACAATAAATAATTGACACACAAAAATATTGTTACACCTGTTCATTAATTCTCGATGCTTTTCTACGCCCAATGCCCGCGTTAAATTCTGACAGCTACTCTACCCAACCCTTTCAACCTTCGTCTGAATTATTTTGACAAAGTTACACGGTTCGTGAACGATGTCAAAATTATTATTTTACGATCGTTTAAATATTTAAAACAATTAGCACGCGAAACCACTTTGATCACGCACCATGGCTTTACGCGTTATAAAGTTATCGTTATTCTTGGGGGGTTTTGGATCTGTATAACCGACTCAAATTGAAATTTAAAAATTTCAGTGTGTGTAATTTCTTTTTTCTGTTTTTTTTTTTTTCCATATTTTTCATCGACATGATTTGATTTTGAGTTTATTGAAAGTGTAATAATACTTTGAACTTTTCGGTTTTATTATCTTTGCGGAGATAAAGTAAAAAAAAAAGAAACAAAAAAAGAAGAAGAAAGAATCCAAACCACAGAAAAGAGCGAAAACCAAGAAAGTAAGAAAGTAACGCTATATACAGCGCATTAGGAAACTAACTCGTTGCTCCTTGTTCTTTACTACTTCTTACAGCTGTAGTCTGACCAAAAGTCCTTGTAATACCACTTAGACGTAAGTTATCGTACCTCATCTGCGCCCTACTCCCTTCTTCAATTTTTTTTCCGCTTTTTCGTCTCCCATTTTTTTTTTTATCTTCTCCTCCTCTCGCATCCCACGTTATTATACCAGCTCCTACTCTTCATTTCCTGCAACTTTACCTCCCCTGAGTGCGGGTTCGCTAATAAAAATATTGGTAGCTACCTTATACCCTTTTAAGTCATCCCAAAATACAGGCCACTAGTCCTACAAGTAAAGGTCTTTGAGCGGAACGTGACTTTCTTCAATTTCAAGAAATTGTTATACCTCGCTCCTCGTTAGACGAAATTTCTTCATATTACAGAGCACGCATTTTTTAAAAGCTCATAACCAGATCTTACCATTTTCGAACCCCTTAGAAATTCGACCCCCGAAGTACGAAAAAAAAAAATTTTTCTCACGCGTTCGGAAGTCTCTTATTTTTTTTCTCTGATCTTATCTTTTCTTCATTTTTTGTTTTTCCGTTTTGTAGCTCCGTGCTAATTTATTCAGGTATTCGATGTTTTATTTCTTCTACCGACCCTCGGAACCTCGTCGCAGCTTCGGTATCTTACGATTTCTTTTTTTTTTTTTTCTCTCTCTCCCTATCTTCCTCAGGATGAACTTCTTATTTCATCACCTGTCTACTTTTTTTCACTCCTTTTTTCTCTCCTCCTCTTCTTCCAGCTAACGATATTATAATAAATTTAAACTTGATGAATTTCAGGCGTAATTGCAGAGCGAGTTGTTCGCGCGAATCTCGAATACCTCGTGTATATATATATAGGTGTGTATAATTTTATGGGAATCAAAAACACAGTACGTATTCAATTGCGACTCGACTCCGTAGCTTCTCTGACCTCCGGCCGTGCACCCTCTCTCTCCCTTTTTTTCCCTCTTTTATCCGACAAACTCACAAAATGAAATTAAACTAAAACCAATCAGAATCTACGTGTAATTGAACATTCTTGCGCGCTGGGATTCAAAGCTCCTCCCCGTGTAAAAAACGTGTCAAAAGATCCCCTGATGATTTTCTTTTACTTTATCGGTATAATTATAATTATTATTGTCGTTATTATTATTATTATTATTATCATCATCACTATTATCAATTTGAACCTACCCACCCCCCGTAATAATTCCCCTTTCCCTCTCCTCCCTGGTACCATCTAACTCCCCGCGAGTCGTTTCAACTTTTCGGAATTTATATTCGCACCGTCGAACGCTTAATTATACACTCTGACTTACAGATATTTTTTTATTCTCTTTTCTTTGTTACGAAGTAATGTAATTATTATTGTTATCGTTATCGTAATCATTGTGATTATTTTATTGTTATCGAGAACGTGGGATAGGGAGAACGCGATTTTTGGCAACCGTAAAAATTGGATCGTTACACGTTAAGAAAATTTTGTTAATTTTTTTGTTCTTGTTCCAATTTTTCACGAACATGTGTACACAGTTTTTTCGATGTTTAATATTCAACCGGAGTGCGGCTTTATACGTATAGAGGCTTTTAGTATTATGATATTGATTTATTTCGCCAATGTTTCTAATTAATTTCAACCCTTTCACAGAACACACCCGTGCACCGTGTTGCCTCTTTTTCTCTTTGTTTTTTTTTTTTCCCCCTCGTTAATATGCATATTATTGAAGATAAATTTTCATACCTTCCACCTTTTTTCCTCCCATACGTTTTTATTGTACATTTCATATATTTGTAGGCATAAATTTCCAAAGGCCGCACCGGCTTTCGTTATTATTTTTTCTCTCCAACCCTCTCGTTCGCGTACTCGTCTCCGTATCTCTTACCTGCAACGACCACGTAGTTGAAAGGGGGTAATATCGTTAGCGCAACCCTAAATAACCCTTACGACCATCTCCCAACCTGTTCGAATGACCGAAAATATATCTGCAAGTCGAACGTCGAACGTCGAAATTTTTCATCCACCTTGCAGTGTGTGACGCGTGATTCAATTTGTACCACGCCGGGATATCTATACCGCGAATTGAAAACTAGGGGCGGTAAGGTTAGCCGTAAAAAAGGAAGAGAAATACGGCTAATGAAAATGAAAAAAAAAAACAAAAAAACCGAAAAAAAAAAAAACGACAAAATAGTATACCCGTTACCATTTTATGTAAAACCAACCGTTCGCATGTGTACGATACGCGGTAATATATGCTATAGTGAAACACATAACGCAAATGCGGGTTAAAACTATGCGTACGTATCGCTTTAACGATGATATTAATAATTCCGCAGCCCACGTACTGCAGTTTTAAAATGCCTACAGTACCGATATGTGAGCGCCGCGTACTTGTTAACAATATTTCCACGCATACGCACACCAACACGGTGTACGTACGATGCGTAAAAAAAATGTATGAATATATTTAAAAACGAACGTTTCGTCACGTATGTAATTTTTTTCTCTCTCTCTCTCTCTCTCTTTCTCCCTTTTTTCCTTTTTTGTCTTTTAAATTCAGATGCGTGTATTTATTTAACGGAGATTACGGACGACCATTTAATTAGGTAAACACGCACATTTTTGCCCCCCCCCACTGTCGTGTTGACTTTAACGAGACTCGAACATTCGTTACAACGATTTCGTGACGCACGCGTTTATCCCTTTCGCACTGTATTTTATTTATTTATTTTTCTTTTTTTTTTTTTCGCACGATTTATGTACATTTTATCAACCTGGAATCGGAATTTTTTCTCGAACGACTTAATAAGCCCGGTTGTAAATCTTTGGGGAAAAAGTTTTTTTCCCTGAATTTTTTCTTCTCCCTCGGAATATCGGCGGTATTATTTTTCATATCAGGGTGCATGAACTAAAACGTGCGATGCGATACGATATTATATTTATTCTAGCTGCGGTCGATCGATAGAGTCAACTGTTTATAGGTATATAGAGGCCCGCAGGTTACGAGTAGGCGATACAATTTCAATCGAGCAGTTCTAATTAGCCAAGAGAATCTGTTTCGGGCTCACCCTATTTGATTAGATTTCAAGCCAGCCTATTCCGTACGTTAATGAAATTATATACCTCTCCGTTCCGGATAGCCAGATCCACCGTATCACCCTCCTCATGTAACCTTGACCTATCCCGAGGCGACAACGTCATCTACTTACCGAGGATATCGTAGGAAATCGTCCCGCGTCGATTAAGTCCGTCCCAGTTTCGTCGAAGATTTATTTCTCATCCGTCCAACGATTCGGTACAACTGCGGTGCAACGCGCGCGGTGGATCTTCCTTTCGCAGCGCATGTACGCGCGAATGTACTGCGAAATAAAACAAATAAAAGAATCGCGAAAAATAAAGTACCGTACGAAACTGTACGAAATGAATGCGACAATCCATTCGAAGCTGACCAATTTAACGCTTTAATTGGCGAGAAGTGATTAGTGCTCGTCGTGCAGGAAACTCTTTTCATGGATTTTGTTTCTTTTCTCTTTTTTCTTTTTTTATCTTTTCACTTTTAATTGGCAAAGCAGTCGGTGCGGGTACAGGTGTGTGTATATTTTTGTGTACATCCCATCCCCCCCCCCCCCCCACGCCCGGTTTTACCGTGTGCAACGCCGGTCGTAAAGGATATTAGTACAAATGGCGCGAAATAAATATTGTAATAACTGAAACTGCAGTAAATGTGGAGAACATTTGTCAACTCCGAGGGGCGTAAGGAACGTTCGGAGTACTAGCAATCCCGTCTTGAACCCGCTTCTCCATCTTTTTCCTCCTCCCCTCATTTTCTTTGCCCTTCCTTTTTTACGCTCTCGTACACCCAGATGATATCCTCGTTTCGCTCCCGCGTTTATCTTCAACCCCCCCTCTCAAACCCCCTTCTTGTAAAACTCCGGAGAGCGAAGTGAAGCAAAGCAAAGCAAAAGCGTGACTCGGAGTTTCTGAACGACAGCGGCCTGCACCGCGGACTTAACCGGCCCATCTATTGGTCCGACTCGAGCGATCCTCCGCCTTTCCATTCCTTTTCATAATTTCTCGCTCATCGATATCGGCGTAGGGGAAATAACGGAGGTCCGTTGAACGGGGTAATTTTTCGTTGACGATATCGTAAATAAAAGACTGTGTTGTTCTCTTACGGTTGAATTATTTGACAAGTATGGGAACTGGACCGTGGGCAGCTTCCGCGCGAGCCAGCGGAGAGAAGTCCATAAAATCCTGGTATTATCATGTGCTGCTGCAGAATAGAATGTGCCGGACGGAAATTGCAGCCAATTTCTGTTAGCGGGGAAACCGGGAAAACCGAGAGAACGAGGAGGGAAGGAGAGGAGAGGGTGGGGGGAGGGGGGAACGAAGGGAGGTCGCGGTGAGCCACACTTACACATATATATATACGTATTTTCCGTGTAAGCCGCCCCCGCCGCCGCCGCCGCCGCCGCCGCCGCTGCTCCTTCCTCCCCTGGCTAGAGAAACTAAACAACGAAACTCCATGCCACCCTGGGCACTCCTCCGCACCGTTCACTACCTTAACAGACGTTATTTATGCCTCATTAGTGACAGTAGTTACGTCAGGCCGAACCCTTAACCACCGAAACTAAACAGCCATCTCGTACGGGTGACACCTGAGGACCCGAAGAAAGGGAGAAAAGCTAGCGAGAGTTTATTCGTTCGCCCGGGCGTGACGATTTGTCCGTTTTCTTCATCTGCGGCGGAGGAAGGGGGATATCGGAGGGGGTGGTGGATGATTTGTGAGAATTTGCCGAGCTAATTTGATGCGCGTTTTTTAGTCACGGCGTATGAATTATTTATTTATGCGCAGGGTACCTACTGGGCTATTCGGCGTTACGATGCTACGAGTTCTAATTACCGTTTAGTCAGATAATAATATACATCGTTCGACGCAGATGGCCGTTCCCACGATTAACGATGCGAATGTTATTTTCTCCACAGCCGTCGACGAATTTCGTTTGATTATTTCATTACCCTCGTAATCGGCCGGAGAGATCGGGGTGAAAATTTTTCTCCCCACTTCTTTCGCTTTTCGCGAATTGGATGCAAAGTTTTTCCGACGATTTTCGGCACCGTGGGAGCGAGAGAAATCCTTCCCGCTTACCGATCGCGATCGCTCGGACGTTAATGACGTTGGATCGGACGACAATGGGACTCCTTCGCGGAGAGGATTCTCCCTCGTATAGCCCCGTCTTGTTTACAATAAGATCAGCTCGTAACAAATACGGTGAGATTTGTTCGCGAACTAAACACGATCCCTGTCTTCACACCCCTCGGCGACCATTAAGACGACCATTGACTCATTGTCGGACTCTAACCATTGTTCCGATACGTATCAATTACTTAATAACAGCGACACGAACGAAGCTACGTACGCTGTACAGCCGTACACCCGCGCAACGGTGGATGAACCGTGATTGAATGTTTCCGAAATGGACAAAAAAAAAAAAAAAAAATAGATAAAACAAAAATTCGAATAGATAAAGTAGATTTATTATCCTCGCAGATGTTCTCGGTGTAAAGTAAAATGTCAGGAGTGACTTAGAATAATTATTGTACCTCCGTTAGTTTTTTCTCTATTTTCTTTTTTTTTATTTTCATTTTGTTTTTTTCTTTTCTCTCTAAACTCCGCTGCAGTTTCTGTTGGAACCCATTTGATATTCTCAGGAGAGAAGGGTTTATATCCCCCTGAAAAAGTCGGTGAAGTTAAAATAGGGCGGTTTCCGCGTAACGCGATGAGATGAACGAGCAGTGAAATTTTTAACAATGAATACTCTCCTCGTCTGACGATGAATAATCGCGGAGCGAGAATAACTCTTTTCCTCAAGAGGATGATTTAGTTTATATATAGTTTTACCGCACACCTTGCCCGCCGACGGTTTTTACACCCCCCTCCCTCTACCCCTCCCCAGCACTTTTATCCGCGCGTCGAATGTTACGCGCTCACAAGTGGAGTTACAGTTATCAATTATCATTACGTAGACGTAAAATTTTACACCGCTGCAATATTCATGAAACGAATGAAATTACACACGACTCGCACACATCTGCATAAAGGGTGTACCGTACGGGTCAGTGGATCAAATTATACCTACTCTACGGACGCAAATTATCTGCAAATTGTAACTTTACTTCGACCAGTTAAACCAAACGCAAGTTGGATGTAACGTTAACCGGATTCATTTTATCTTTCAACTCATTCTCGGAACATACATTATTACTATTGCCTATATCTATGTATATTTTTTTTTTTTTTTCTATTTTTTTTTTTTCTCTTTTTTCGTACGCTGCAGATTGAATTCAACAGAGGGAAAAATAGTTCTCGTCCCTTTGTTTTTCAATTTGGTTCATCCCTTTGTATTTTTGTATTATTTGCTTTTGCAGCCGAAGCTTTTCCAGCTAATATATTACACACTGGTTGCAGTTCGGAGTAGAATACCGGTACCGCGTTAAAAAAAATGAATGGAACATCACAGAGAGTTCCGGTCCTATTTCATTTTCTTCTTCCGCTTATTCTTTTTTCCCTCCGGGTAGCTCTCTCGCGCGATCGAGTGCTATTAAAAGTTAAGGCAATCACTAAAAGCTCTCTGGAAATAACGTGAGCGGGAGAGTAAGTCTGGCTTCTACGCGTCCGCGTGTTGTACCGTTCGCCCGATCTCGCGTTGAAAAAGCTCCGCGTCGTACGAACGACAGGGGGGGGGGGGGGGGGGGGAAGAAAACCGGTACACGAGGAAGACGACGGTGGGGTGATGCGAGTCGTAATAGGTGTTGTCCCGTGAATGGGATACAAGTGACAAAGACCCCTTCAGGAAAGTCGTCTTACGTACGGTCGGGAGAATCGGTCTCCCCAGACTTCGTCCGGTCGACCATCACCTGGACCATTTCCACGGGCTATAACTGCGATTCGGAATCACCAAGCGAGCTGAGATATCGTCGTCCAGGTGTGCGCGAGAAATTTTCACCCCCTTTTTCCTTCATCATAGACGACTCGCCGAGCCTCGTGATACGATCAACGGAATTCGTATATCGGCCGTGGGAGCTAATTGACATTACTTAAATAAGGCGATAGACGTTCGTTGAAAGAAAAAAAATATCGAATCGTTCTCCTCGCGACCGAGAGGACTTCGATTTCAGTGGCGCGACTGACGTGAAGAGTGAGTGAAATTTTCGCGAAGGGGAGCGAAGGAATCGACAGAATCGGCGACGGTGTAACGTCGATCGATCGATCGTCAACCGCGTCGGAATTTCCTCCTCGATAATGTCTGAATAATTGAAGATCAAGAATCGTCGGATCGCCGGTGTCCCGTCACGTGAATTTTCATTAACTCCGTTTCGTTACCGTTCGGATCAGAGGTAACAGGTCGTCGCATTCCGATCAAATAGCCCCGTCCCGCGCTGCCGCGTGTACAGACGAAACATTTTCGCGCGTCAAAGCTTTGAAATTCGATCGATAATTGAAACGAATAACGGCCGCTAGTTTGTTTACTCTTTCGCTTTTCTTCGTCGGCGGTAATTCGAAAGCTTACATCGTACGGCGGGAGATGAACCTGCTGCAGGTGTTCCCAGTTCTGATTGCGCGACCGTTTCGCTAGAACGTGATCCGCGGACGAGTGACATGGTGATTTTGTTGGCGGCGTTTTCACCCTTTCCTTCCTCACTCATTTTCCCTCTATCTTTTTTACCTCGGAATCCTTTCGTTCTCTTTATTTTCACGAGGTTCCAACTTCCGGAGGTCGTCCGGTAGGAGTAGGGGAGGAGGGGGAGCGCGAACCGTCCACACGCTACAGGGGAATCAATTTTCTCTCTCTCTGGTCCTGTTTTGTTTTACCAGGGCTGTCCTCGCTCGGAGTTTTGTAGGTATCTGGAAACCGGACCCGGGGATCCCGTACGAGTATAGCGCACTCGGAAAACCCGATCATCTCCACCCCACGGTTGACCTCCTAAACCCACTCCCCTTCGACCCTCGGGACTTTTCTCATGCCGCAAGGTATATATACATATACACGTATATACACACACGCAGACCAGGCTACTTGATCTTGCCTACAATCCTGGTCTCGGAGACACACGGGTCACTGGGGATTCCCTGGGGCAATTTCTGGCTCAAGGGGTTTCCCGGAATAACTGATCTAAATAAATGATGGAAAGGGATTCTTTAACCCTTATTTTCTTATCACACTGATTCGAACCAACCTCGGACGAAAAAAAAATACAAACAAACCGAGTTGATTATGCGTTTCGAATCCTGACCGCGGAAGACCGCGGAGTATATTCCAAGTACTATAAGTTTCCCTTTTTTTCCTACTTTTTTTTTTTTTTATTTTCAAGAAAAAAGCGAACGCAAAATGTGAAAACAGACAACGTACGAGTTTGAAGGGTGCGATGGAATGACTGGGTGTCACTAAAATCTGCGAATCACGTGCGCGGGTTTTAATACGGTCTGGCAATTCTGGAGAAAGATTTTTCCTAGGGAACCTGGACAGTGTCCAGCCACTTGGACGTTTCAAGGCGCTGGATGGAAACGTGCTCCCTCGTAATTCAAGTGGATAAATGTCCGCCAGGTCTGAGAGGGTACTAAAAGTGCGAGTAGAAGCAGAAAAAAAAAAAAAAAACAATATATCTATATGTATATACAGTGCAGGGAGAGGAGACGGAGGGGGAGAGATGCGAGGGAGAAGAAATGCGATCTTCCGTTCCCGTTAAAATGGAAAAGGTTTTCGATATCCTTACTTTTTCAAGAATAGAAAGAGAATGAAATAAAATAAGTAATAATAGACGAACCGAAGAAAAGAGAGAAAAAAAAAAAAACAAAGATTCTCGCAAATTATATGTGATATAAAATTTCTCGAATCGGGCGGTGAGTTTTCGAGAAGCGAAAGGCGTAACGGTATAAGGTTACCGCGTCGTGTATACCACGCGATGTTATTAGATACGGGGGTAGGTTGGTAGAAGAGGTTGGCAAAGTGGAAGGGGTGGGAAAGTATATATACGTCGCGTGTGTTGCGGGCGCATGCAGTTTCCCCCCTCCCGGTTTCTTCCCCGCATACAACCATCTCGTTTTTTTCACAGCGCGTTTTTTTTTCTTGTTTTTTTATTTTCGTTTTCTCTATTTTTCCTTCCTCTCCTCTCCTCCCTCGTCACTCAGGTATTCTCTCACTTTGCATTCTCTTCGGAACTCGGATATATCTTCTTGCATTTTCTTACATCGTTGCCGCCGGCGTTGCGCTACACGTGCGCATACCTTAAACAACTCGACGACCGACTATCCTCCATTTTTACTTTAATATCGTCCCGTCCTTTCATCCCATCGTTTCCCCCTACTTTTTACTTTTTTTCTTTCTTTTCTTTTCTTTTCTTTTCTTTCGCTCCGCTTCAAAACAGTGGCGAGATTTTTAATCAATGCCGACGGAATGCAAAAAATATGGCGAATCGAAGGGAACACGTCAGCTCCGGTTTGTTCTCGTTGCGAAGGGGACGCCGCCGGTGAGCTTCGACGGGTTCCGGGTGCACACGGTGACCTACCCACCGGCGGCTATCCTACTACTACGTGCGTGCGTACCCGCGCGTCCAAGTATCGCAGCGCCGGTTTGATAATGATATTCGAATCACGGACGGTCGTTGCACCGCGCACCGTGGTCAACAAAATTTGAATATCGTACAGTTGGATTAGTAGATAATAGGTTTGACGGTGAGTCAGTAATCTGACGGGGCGTCAATCAGTCCCAATCAGGTAATGCATTCCAACGGGAACAGCGGCAATAGCGGCGCTGCTGCTCCTACTCCCAACGTTCAACGCGACTTCCAACACTCGTACGTACGTAGGTACCACCCGCGTATTCTACGCACACGTATACCTCGTTGTGCGCGTGTATCGGCGGCGGGTGGAGAGTCGGGGGGAAAGGGCTAAAAGGGGAGTAGGTTTGGTAAGGGCGAGAAACCGTGAGCGATAGGGGGGGGGGGGGGGGTGCGAATCTATATCTACATCCCTCTGAGTCGGGTTACAGGGCTCGACGTGTTCGCTGTATGTATGCGTATCTAAAATATATATATGTGTATGTGTATATATATACACGTGTACCGTCATGTATAATACATAGCCGAAACTAGAAGCATGAGCACACCGACGTTATACGTACATACGCGCCAGTTATCTACCGCGGCGCTCTGTAACTTGTAGATAAATAGGTGTACATATGGATACCTCATACCCGTATCTATTATAGACATAATGGAGATGAGGATAACCTGTAGACGGGGTATTTGGTCACCATAGTAACCGTTGGGGAATGGAATGTTGTCTTCATTAGTCGAGGACCTCCGCAGTGGAATACCGTGTACGCCGCGTACGCTTTAAAACAGGTACGAAGCGAGGCGGGCGAAGCTCCTTTTTTTCCCGGGTGCACGCGAACGGCTATAAATTTGAGAGAAAAAAAAAAAAAAAAAAATACAGCGAAGGAGTCGAAGAAAAATTCCGGGCGGCCGAGGAAGAGAGCGAGAGGTCGCTGGGGGGATTTTTTTTTTGTTCCCCCCCCATTTCCTCGTTCTCGTCCGATTTTTTGTCTCGTTTCCAACGGCGTCGCGACGACTCTGTTATTTTCCATTGAGTAGCGGCAACAGCTGTCACCGACGGACTGACAAACCGGGGGAGGATGTGTTTTTTTTTTAAGCTAGTTTTGTCGCGGAATGTCGAGGATAGCTTCGCTGCCTCTATCTTTAATTTACGTATTAATAAGCCGGCTGACTGGCCGTCGCCGTTGCTGCCGCTGTCGAGGATCGCGTGCGCCGAAGAGAAACGGTTGACAGGTATTCGCGACGTCGTTTATACCTACGACTACCCCGACTCTCCGCATCCCCTCCGCTAACGGTTGCCCGTTCCCTTCGAGAACTTCGACGAGTCCTTTGGTTATTGTCGTCTGCGCGTACCGCATTTCATCAATCATTCGTCTCTAGTTTCGTACGGATTTTAGGAAAACCCTTGAGTCGAATTATTCGACTTGTGACCGTTGGTTTCGAATTAAACCGCCGTGGAAAACTTTGAACGATCGGAGGTTTTTTCGAGGCACCTCGTTACCTCGTATCAAATGTTTCGACGTTAACTCTGCGGACGATCCGGTTTACAAGTATCCCTCGAAATATCTGAGAAATGTAGAAGGTTACGTAACACCCTCTCCGTAATACACTGTTGGGAGTAATTTCGAACGTTTAACCTCCGAGTTTTGGAGCGGGTCAGACGATCTCAAGATCCCAAAAGATCTCTCTCGGGTATCCTGTGTCTTACTTGAACACTATTAGGTTTGGCTGGTTGAAACACCTGTGCATACCACCCCATTCCCGATACGCGTATAACTTTGAACCGCCAAGATTGGCGGGGCTAAAAAATAATCGAAATTGAACAACGATATTAGAAGTGCCGCCACTCCGCTCTCTCTCTCTCCTCGTGCGGGTGCTTCCGATGATCGCTCAAAATCTCTTCTTTTTTTTTCATTTATTTCGTGAAAATATCACACTCCGGTGATATTTTCGGTCTAATCGCATGTAATATGTATCAGAAGCCTTATGTGTCCCAGAGAAACGAAAAACGCGCCCGGGTCATTAATAAAAGCCTTTCACCTTTTTTGTTTTTCCCTTTTATTTTTTTCCAAGTACGTTGACAAAGCGTTCTTGGGGTAAAAAAAAAATGAAAGAAAGTGAAATAAAATAAACGAAAAATACGGAGCGACGCGAATTTCGCGGTAAATTTTCGTTGGAGAGATCGATTCGCGATTACAAATTTGATTGAGGTTGTTCAGTGAATTGTATAACGTTAAATTAAATCCATGCGCGGTGAGTTTAGAAAAAGTTTTTAGCTACAACTGGCGGCGAGGTACCACTAGGGGGAGGTTTTACGGTACCAACCCACCTCGTAGCCCTCAAAGACCGGCATTAACAGTAATTTACACTCCCTTTGAATGCGGCGTGTTTTATGACCGCGTAATGCTCGTAATTCGCTCTAGAGGGTGGTGCCCGTACTGCCACGAAACGGCGGCATCAGAACCCCTCATTTTCCGTAATTCCATCGATAAAGAAATTCAATATTTCTGCTGTAATAAAAAAAATAAAAAAATAAAAATAAAATAAAACAGAGAAAAAGAAGAAAGAAAAAAAACACCCTGAATCGCTGCTGCTCATATTCACGGAGTTAACTTACCCAACTACACGAAAATAATCGAAACCGTAAAGAGGAAAAAAAAAAAACGTCCACGGACGCTCGGATTCCCTCCCGATAACCGGAATAAAATTGAAGGAGAAAAAATTCGCGAAACGGTTCGCATTTTTCCGAGTCCGCATTGGTTCACTTTTCTGTCGAGCAAAAAAAAGACCTCGGTTTCTCCTTTCGAGTATTTTTTGGTTTGTCGTGTGAATTCTTTTTTCTTACCCCATCTCGAGGCATTGTTCGAACCCGTATCACATGACGACTCTCCCGACATATTCTCATGCAGATAGGTTTAAAGTTATGTAACGCGAAGCAGACAGCATTGTTGCGTTGAACCTACAGAGCCACCTCCGAAAAGGTGCCGCCGCGGGGTCACCATTCTTATGATAATTTTTGGGATTATTTTTTCGTAATTTTTACCGAATGCCGACGTCGCTCGAAACTTCGGCGCTGCAATTACCACACCCGCTTGATTTGAATATTAGAAAAGCGGAGGAGAAAATAAATAAATAAAAATAAATAAATGAATGGAAATGAAAATTTTCTACCGCCGCCACCGCCGCCGCCGCTCTCACCCTCGATCTCGTCGTAAATAATTACGAGAATTTCGTAGCGTCTACCGATTCTCATCCTCTTAAGTTCTCGGACCATTTCTCATCCTCTTAAGTTCTCGGACCATTTTTCCACTCGCACGGCGAGTTGATTATTCGCGATTCGCCGATTTTTTCAAAAATCATTTGTTTCGACGGAGGTACGATAGATTACGGATTATTTCGCGCGTAATGACGTCCGTCTGTCGTAGAATTTATTCGCGGCGAAACTGAAACCGCGGTTAACTACAAGGTAAATGTGCTTGCTACACGGTGAAACTTTGCCGCCGTATTGTTGTCTGATGAATGATGATATTTCTAAGCGCTGCAGCGCAGGGTTTTAGTCGGAGTGACCAACTGCTGTTGGATGAATTAACGACGCTTCGGACGTAACGGGTATAAACCCGTTGGATGAACTGGTTAAACTAGAAGTACCTGCTGCCGCTGTGTTGCCGTTGCCGTTGCCGTTGCCGTTGCTACATTGCATTCGGCGAAGTCCGGTATAGTCGCTTTGCGAAAATCGTTTTCAGAGTTCCTCTCGAAACCTCACCCCCTCACCCCCTCACCCCCTCACCCCTACCTCCCCCCACCCACCTCGCGTACTGCAGCAGCTAACCGGTATAGCCGGTACTACTTCCTATGAAATTGCCAGTCGATTTATCCACCTCCCGGCTCACCCCGGTAAGCCCTTTCTCATACCGAGCTATATACATGTATATTATACACGTAGAAACTCCGAAGAAGTACTCCGGGTACTTTCCCGCCATGGAAGCTGAGTCAACAATTAATCCTCAGTATTGTGGAAATTGATTAACAAAATACATCCATCCTCGAATCGAACTCGAACGGCTTTCAACCCCCCTCCCCCCTGATACAAGTTGACATTCAAATCTCAACGACAACGGGCGGATGTAATTGATTCTCGTACGCTCGACGTTCGCGTCGCGAGGCATTCGTCTTTTCTCTTTAATTTTTTTTCTCGCAATGGAAGAGAGAGGCGTTTCGCGAAGAATTTTCAGAGGGTGGGCGGGAGGACCCGGATATATATGCATCATTCTTTACGATCCAAATCGACGAGCTGAGGGGTTGAATTGCCATTGGTTATATTTCTACCCCGGAGGTATGGATGGGTATGTGAGGTAGA
Organism: Athalia rosae; assembly: GCF_917208135.1. Classification (NCBI taxonomy): domain Eukaryota; kingdom Metazoa; phylum Arthropoda; class Insecta; order Hymenoptera; family Athaliidae; genus Athalia; species Athalia rosae. Next base: position 20,238,535 of record NC_064028.1, on the reverse strand, counting down.
ACAGGACTATAACCGAGGGAGAGAATGCCCAAGGATAAACCGTTTCATAAAACATACATCGATTTCGTATCACCCGGTATGGGTCTGCTTCCTTCCATTGATCCCTCCCACATTTCACCCTTACCACCCCCTCCCCCCCCCGTGTTCTCGTTCTTTTACTTTTTATTTTACTTAATATTTCTCTTCTTGCGATCCGGGGAAAACTGTCAGGTGGATATGAGACGCCGCGAGGCAAAGCGAAGAGCTCTTGATCCTCGGTATTCTTATTCCGCGAATCGTCTTAAATTGCCATCCCTTGCACCGACCGACCTAGCCACCTTGAACCCAGCTCGTATCTCACGCTGAGAAATAATCTCGCGGACACCGGATCATTCCGTGACCAGCGAATAAATACGCTCCTGTCATCGAAAAATTATTCAGATTCCCGCTATATAAAAAACGATAATTATTTTACCACCGAACATACTTATAGCCAACGAAATCAGATGATAAATGAATTCGTCCGACTACCTCGGGGAGGGAGGGGGTGGGGGGGTTTTCTTGAATGGAATTGGGATGATTTTATCGGTGTAATTTCCGAGGACGGATCAAAAAATCGAGGGGTGAGAAAAGCTCGTTGAGAGTAATATCGCTCCAGAAGCGAAAGCTGAGTATTTTTCTTTTTTACCTTTCGCCTTTCTCTCTCTCGCTCTCTCTCTCTTTCGCTGGGGTGCCAACGATACTTTTACGTTGTTTGCAATTTTTTAATCCTCTCACGACACGACCACCAGCTCTGCCTCATCAATCTCTACTTTTCTCGCGAGGCTGCCGCCGCCGCTGCCTTTTCTCTCTTAGCTGATCGTTTATCCGAGACCACCCCTAGAATTACCACTATAAAAGCTTTGCTAGCATTTTTATTCCCGGAGAACGATTTTTCAATTTTTCAAATTACGAATTATTTCTCTTCACGCACGCGTACGTATTATATGTATATATATCTCTATATCGCTTCAATTATTTCTAGTTCGAGCGAAGGTTTTTTTTTTTTTTTTTTTTTCTTCATTCTCCTTTTTACCCGACTAAAAGTGAATAAATAAATGAGACGGATGGAATTGATGATGATTACGTTGCCCCGTGATGATATTGTTATTTTTCTTTATTATTGCAGGTTTGACGTGCGCGGAAAGTCCCTCGAACACGCACAGCACAAGTCGGAAATTTTCGGTAGTCGCGCCTACTTCAGGACAACGGTTCAACAGCCAGCTGTCCTCGTCATTAAACAGATAAAACGCCACGACGCAGCTGCCTACAGATGTCGAGTCGATTTCCGGCTAGCCCAAACCAGAAGCTTCCGGTACAATCTCACCGTCATTGGTGAGCAATATTTTGAAAAAATTATCAAACCGACGAACGACGTGGTAAAGGGGAACGCGCACGTTACATATCGTGTGTGCTAGAAATAAGCGATCGATGCGAATCGATGGATCGAGTGGAATTACTGGAAATATAAAGTGGCATTCGTAATGTCAGTCGATTTTCTAAATAATTCGTAATATCAGTCGGCACCTAATGCCTTCGAGTGAAGCTTCCATTACTAAAATAGCGACGTTGTAGCGTATTTACGAGTACGTTGCTACCTGTAAGTATCTCGTCGTCTCTTCGACGGAATGTGGATACTTGCATTATTCATAGAGCCAAAAGTTCACCTGGTATATGTACCCACTTCGCGATAGTAGTCACGAATCTATGGCACGGATATTCCAGAACCGTACGATCGACGTTTCGGTATAGTATAGTAACTAAAAGTGGAAGCTCTCCTACACCTTTACCTGTGATGAACGAATGTCGTGTAACGACGCGGTGACGATCTTGTAATAAAAATTGATCGCCCAGTTTTTTTTTTTCATCACTCGCACAGGAGAAACGATGGAAAATTCCAAGACCCCGTGAAGAAAATTCTCGTCGAAAAACCCCTTCGAAAAAAAGCTTTTCATTTTTTGTCGCGTCCTCGAATTTTCGGGCTTGCGTTCCTATCCTGAAATCTGGATAACCTGCAGTTGCCGACCGCATATGGATATATATATCGGAACTGCGCGGTACCGCGTCTGCGATTAGCTCATGAATTTTCCAACAGTCGTCATTTGTTTGATCAGAACCCCCCTGCCTTATCCCCTTTAGTTTTTCAACCCTCGGCGGTGCGCGACTACCGCTAGTTTCGCTCATTCCCTTCGGTACGCACACACACCGGGTGTTTGTCGACCCTCTGATTTTTACTTTACCGTGAAACTACGAAACAAAACGTTCTTTATTAAAACTCGCAACGTGTTCCGGGAATATTGTTATACGGAAAATTTTTCCCTTCCACTTTTTTTTTTCTGTTTTTTACACGAGATTCGAGATCTTTTTCAACCGGCACTTCGGAAGAACAGAACTTACCGTTTCCCCGTACAGCCACTTCCGGTTATCAAGGCCGTGATAAAAAATGTAGGTGCATAATATACCTTCTCATCGACCAGTGAATTGATTATCAAGGACTCGATCGGGTCCTCGAAGCTTTATTCGGGTCAGCGTCGCACGCCGCGTAGAGTTTCGCCTCTCCATGATAATTCCAATGATTTTTCGCTCAATTTTTTTTTTGTCGCGACTGATCAGCCTAATTGGAGCGTTCCTACGGTGAAAATGTCGGAGGAAACAACCTACTCCGGCGTTGCGACAATTTGATAACGAAGGAAAAAAATCGGGAAAAGAAAATAAGAGAAGGGGAAGAAAAAAGTCAATGGACGTGTTTCTACGCAGGATACGTAGAGAGAAATGACCCGACGCACGTACCCCCACAGCGATGAGCTTAACGATGAAAATGTCGGGAGGTGAAATGCGTACTTACGTGGAACCCCGTACGGCAACGGCCCTCTGATAAAAACCTAATAACGTGAAACACAAAGCGTGTACCCGCCACAATTTCCGCAGCTATATAACGAAAAGACAAAAAAAAACGATGAAAAAAGATAAAGCTAGAATGGAAAATTGGCAAATGTGGTACAGACAAGAGTATATTAAACCCTGTCTTTGTAGGTATGCAACAAAAAAAAACGAGTTAATTTCGTAACCCAATTTTTTTTTTCACCTCGTTCGTCGCGATCGAACCCTCCGAGATATCCTAGTTGAGTACAGGTGTAACTGTGATCACCTCCGGTTCGTCGAGGGGTGAAAAGAAGGTGAGGTTCAAGGGTGCGGTCTGGTCGTACGATGAGATTCGTTCGTGCGGTTGAAATCGAACAAAGATCTTCTTTCGTCTTGCATAGCGGGACTCTGGTTGTTGGTACGATTTGCGGGATTTCCAGACTGGAAGGAAACACGTTTGTGGTTTCCCGAAAGAGGCGAGAGATTGGGGTGTCTAGGTAACCAACCTCCAGATGAGGACGGTATTTTCATCAGACGAGATTGGGTCCCTAGACTTTCTAGATTACATCCCTGGCATGCCTATATATAGCCGTGCAGACCCCTCCGGAGTACCGACGCCCCTATTTTCTTTGCACCCCACCTTTTTTTCACGCTCTCTTTTTTCTCTTTCACTTTTTCCTCTTTTTTTCTCTTCTTACGACTTTCTCTTTTTTCTCCCGTCCGATGACACGTGGCAAGTGATGACCTATAGCCTCTGGTTTCGATACCCGATACTCTTTTCTCACCCTTGTTTTTTTTTTTTTTTTTTTTTTTTTTCTCGCAGTTGTATCGATAGTTTTTCAAGAGGTTGGATTTTTTGAGAAATCTTTCAATTTTTCCATCACCTTCGATTGGCTTGTCGAATCTGGATCTTTTCATAAATCAACTCGAATAATCGAAGAAAAGTACACTTCGTGTATTGTAATTTTTATTTCTGATTTATTCGATGATGATATATTTCTTTCGATTATTCCTTTCATTATTATCACTATTATCATTTTATTTTATTTTTTTCATCTCCTGCGGAGGGGGACGCGGATATTTATTCCAGTAAATTTATGATATGGAGAACTGGAAGAATTGGAAGAATATCACGATACAAGTATGTATATATATATCTGTATATGTACGTATACATATATACGGATATTTATATCGCGTTCGAGAACAATTTCCGGATAAAAATTCCGTTCACAATTTCTAGAGTATTTCAAAAGAAGAAAAAAACTAAAGAGAAAATAAAAAAGAGAAAAAAGAAAAAAAAAAAAGCGAAAGAAATGAAAGAAGCATGAATAAATAAAACGCTGGAAGGTGAGTTATAAGATTCCGCTGATCCGTATATATAATTTATTGTCAGCTAACAATGCGGAGATCTAAGATTCGCCGGAGGGGTGGGGTGCTGTACTGCGCTACCTGCATATTATAACTGCAGTTTGGGATGAGTGGTATGAAAATAATTGAACAAAGGTTGAAAAATAAGATAGCAATAATTGAAACGAAGGAGACCCGGTACGACCGGGAATGGAGCTTGAAGCGCCTCCGCCCCCTCGCTATTTCCCTCCCTTCCTTCTTTTCCTTCTCCCTCTGCCGCTGCCGCTGCCGCCGCCGCCGCCGCTGCTTTTTCTAGGAAAGAAGAAATATCGAGGATGAGAGGCGACGCCCTCGTTAAGGAAATAATGCGCTGGCTTAATTAAATACAACGCAATTAGTCTGCATCCCTGCGCAACTCCAAGGCGGGGGTAATGCACGGACGGGGATGTGGATTATTCAGCCGATGCGATGCGATGCGATGCGATGTGATGTCACGTCATGTTCTTCTTCCCTCTCGGTAAACGGGATGAAAAAAAAAAAGAGCGACAAAAAATAAAGTAAGAGGAAAGAGGCAAAAAAAAAAACACGAATAAAACGAGACACACACACACACACTCCCACAAGTGGTGAAAAATCGCGAGTTTTATACGATAAGAAGCGAGCTTGATTCCTAATTCGTTCTACGATCGCCGTAAGAATTATTTTTACCGTTTTTCTTTTTTTCTCTTCTTCTTCTTCTTCTCGTCCCGCCATTTTGAAAATGAAAATATACAGTCAATTACTGTATCTCCGTTTTCCGCCGGTTACCTTTTATAACAGCTGGAAAGTTAAAGTTCAGCTGAAAGTTCACCGAAATTAATAAAAATTCTTCCTACGTAACCTGCAGCTTTCCACCACCACCGACCCTTCGCTCAAAACCATCCCTCTCATCGCTCACGCATTGCAGCATAATTGCACAATTAATTCAACTAAAATTCCAGTAATTTCCTCATTAGAAACGCAAGAGGAAGAAGAAAAAACGAGGAGAAAAAACGGACGGGAGATTCGGAGATTACATTTTTTTCCGTTTTCAATTTTTCTCACCGTGTAAAATCCAAAAAAAAAAAAAAAAAATAGAGGAAGAATTGTACCGAAATAATCGAAAAAAAAAAAGTAAAATCAACGAAATATCACATCGTCGCAGGTACGTCGGTATGAAATAAGGGGATGAAATCCTACGAGGTTAGTAGTTCTTAGCGTCGCTTATACTTTTTTGCGAATTTATGTGGCAATAAATTCATACGATTCTCTTCTGCAGCAGCAGGTCGTTTTCGGATCTTTTTCCTTACGGTCAGTTTCCCCACTTAGCCAAGTATATATATATATATGTACACGTACGTACATACATAGGATATACAGCGACTGAGTGAGCCAGAGAGAACGGGAAAAAGAGTAGAATTCTTTTCACGCTGTTTAACTATTGGCCCCGATATAGTGGAAAAACTCACCCCCCGCATAGCCAGAGGCTGACCAACGGACATAACTTATCGGGTTCACAGTCGCTTGCTTCTGTGACGAGCGAGTCCCGCCGGGGGGGGGGGCTAAAGAGGAACGAAAAGGGGTAGAAAGTTAAGGGTAGGAGGCATACTACGGGACTACGGCTTGTTGACCAATCCAAGCGCGCAGCGCCCAACTCTCTTCCCGCTCGCGGAGGAGGAGGAGGAGAGCTTTCACCCTGCCCCTCCCTTGAATCTTTTTCTTTTTTTATACAGCATCTGAGTATTTTTTCCCACATTTTTTTTTCTTTTTTTCACCTTTTCGTCCCTTTTTTTTTTTTTTTTTGCTTTTGCTTTCCCTCTATTTTGTTTATTCAATTTTTATTTTTCATACCTCTCCCCCAGGTACGTACGTACGGCTCGGCGATATTTTTTTCATCTCCGTCTCTCTCTTTCTCTCTCCTGGTAGACCGCAGAGAAGTGAACGACCCTTATTAACGTCATTATGATTATTATTATCATTTTCATCATCGTTATTATTATTAGCGTTCGGTTAATAAAGGCGACGGGACAGAGGAGCGAAGAAATAATGCGAATACCGTGATAATCAAATAGAACGTAAATACGCTCGATTAGATAATTGATAAGCGATTAACTACGATGGATTCTTTTCCTTCTTTCTACCGTTTCGAAGGTTCGAATGAGACCGAGGAGGAGGAAAAGGGAGAGATTTGAGGGGGGGGGGGGGGGATTAATTAGCGAAATCTTATCCGCGCCGGGAGCAGGAGGCGTTTAATTTGTTCGTCTCTTAATTCCGATCGTGTACAAAGACGTCGGGGGGTTATTTCGGCGTCGTCGGATTACCTATGTGCGACGCCTCGAGTCAGCGTCGCGTCGCGGTATACAGAGCGTGATCATCCGGCTCGTCCCCGACCGACCGACCGACCGACCGACCGGTTTGCAATTTCAACTTTGTTCCCAAAGATTCCTCGGCACTTCAGTTTACTGCTGGGGTCAGGACCCGAAAGTTTTTACCTCCGGAGTGACTCTCAAACTTCTCCCTCGTTCCCTGTTTCAATTCTTGAACAAGCTACCTTATTTTCTCTTATTCTACTCGAGCTTCTCCCTCTTCTCCCTCTTCTCCTCGCTCTCCGCTATCTGTCTGCCGTATCAAAGTAATCCCTTCTTTTTGGCGAAAGTACAAGCCTGAGCTTGACTGCATGACTAAATTCTTCGTGGCAACTCTCAAGGGGACAAAAAAAATATTCAGACGCACCGACGAAATTTCCTCGAGCAAATAACGTAGTACCGCACGTGTTCGTACACACCTATATGCTCGAAGGTTGGAGGTATGAAGAAGTAACCGACAAAATTAGAAGCGTTTCGATATCGCGACCTAATTTCCATCGTCTCTCTCTGTACGTATAGTTCGAATTTGTAACGTAGGCAAATTTTTAGCTTGTACCGTTTAATTCTTGGCCTGGAAATTTGCTCCAAGACGAATTCAGGTGTAATACAATGCAGCAAGTAGTAGTTAGTGGTACCAGTTTATCAAGTGGAAGACAACCGCGTGACCAACTTGGAGACGGGGTAGAATAGTTCGTATAGCTTCAACCGGTGCTGCTGCTTCTGCTGTACTCCTCAGAACCACTAGAATTGTGGTCTAGCAGTATTATACCAGCTATGTATTATGTAAGACCAGAACTGCCTTCGCATATATAGGTACGTACGTTTACACACTATACGCGTGTAACTCCCGTTCCGTTCACTGGTCCTAGATGTACCCGGCCAAAATGAAAAAAAAAGAAAGAAGGAAAATCTACGTATTCCGAAACACGAGAAACGCGCGGTTTGACAAATCAAACGACGAACGAAAGAAATCTAATTCTCCGAGAAAATTTGGCAGTTTTGAAAGCCTTTTAATTCGAGTTGTATTTAATGTTTAGCGAGTAGAGCAAATATTGGTTGAATTCACCGAAGGTACTTCGCTAGAAACTGCTCATAAGATACACAGAAACAATTTTAGCACACCCATAACGTACGTGACTGTAATTTCTTCGACCAACTTCGGCAGTTGCAACGATGTGTGGGATTTTCAGTGACTCAGAGTCGTGAGCGAAAAGCCAAATCCGCGGCATATTTTTACGATTTTCGATCAATAGAAGCGGAAATATTTGGTTCGCTGATCAGCGATTCGCGGTTTTACACACCACGCCCGCGATATATATTTCAAATTTTTCTAATACACGTCCGACGTAACAAGTTTCTTATATTTTCTCTATCTGTCGTGAATTTATTTCTCCCTTTTGCCTCCGTTTTTCCCGATCGCAATTGTTAGGAGGAATCTGGGTGGAAACGAAGATCGCGAAAAGGGGGGGGGGGGGGGGGGAGAATATCCAACGGCGTAGTAACCTTGCCCCAACCCAACCCCGATCTCACTCGACCCGCAGCCGTTTGGCAAAGCCAACTCAACTCAACTCGATTCAACTCTACTGCCAGCTTTCGGCCCAACCCTTCCTTCTTCTTTCGGTAGGGAGCAGATTTTAATATTTCCAGCCATATCTCAACCGGGCAAACTTCCTCCCCCTCCCCCCTCTTCCTCCCCCCTCTTCCTCCCCCCCTCCGTCCTTCCCAACGCGACTCGAGGACGCGCACAGGTTCACTTAAAATCACTTTATTGGGATCGAAGACGGTTTTTCATCCGAATATACTTCCCTTACGTAATAACGCAGACAGTGCATTTCCGTTGATAGCTAGATAAAATATCGAAGTTCGTAAAGAACCGTAAGAATTTTCAAAAACAAAATATACCGATTTTCATTATCTACAATATCATTGGTAGAAAATCGCTCTCCAACGTACGAGGAAGGAGTTCCAAGTTTTTCGGGGTTGCAGACTGTGAGAAATTTTTGACAAAACGTATATTTGCTTTTTCTCGTTTCGTTTAGTCAATTCTTATTTTTTCTCTCTTTCCTTCAATTCTAACGATGGTTTCGTACGTCAAAGTTAAAACGTATACAGCTTAACAAACTCGAAAGTTGAAGATAAGCTCGACATACCTGAACCCCCCCCCCCCCCCCGGTTGAAATGCGACGCTAAATTTTGCACGTATTAAAGTCCGCGTCGCAACCTCGAGGTTAAAACTTCTCAAAACCCTAAAATTGAAGCTCAAAAAGTATTAGCAAATAATGATAATGACGACGAGAAGAACAACACCGGAAAACAGCGTCCATGACGAGGCGAAACGAAGAGCTGCGGTATTCAAAAAGTGTTTGGTGAACGTGAAAAAAAAAAGGAACGAAAGAAAGAAAAAATCTAAACCCCAAAACCTGCGGGGTCCTGAATCCGATGTTAATTGTAACCCTATATAAGTCCGATCCTATATATCGGTAAAATAAAAACCAAAAGCACATTATAGGTTTCGGAGTTGCCCGCAGAGCTTTGGAAAGTCGTGCGCGCAATTTCGTTGGCCGAAAATTACTCCAGTTTTAGGAGCGAGTCCGGGGTGCTGGGTTGGGGTTAACTTTGGTATTAATCGTGAGCCAAAGTTTGAATCGATGTTTTTCGACTCGGGGGCAAACGCTTGGGTTCGTCTCTAGCTGCTTTTTCGTTTATATTATACAGCTTAATGCTCGAATAAAAAAGCTCGTAAGTTAAGAGAAGAAGCGACGCCTACGTCGTCCCCCCCCCCCCCCTCGCCCTCCCCCTCCCCCTCGCACACTTTTCTCTTTTGCTCCCAACAGGGCGGCTAAAGACTAGGAAGAATTTTTATAGTGAAAATATTCTCGCGAGGCATTTATCGATAGCACAGATGTGTTTAGAAAGTTTGATATACCCACGCTGCGGGAACGGTCGTTCTTGCTTCGCGGATAACTTTACCACTCTAATTCTATCGCCGCGAAAAAAGCTCGTCGATAGAATTTTTAATATCACTCAGGAAACTGCGCAACGCTATTTATATCAAAATTATATGATCTTCCATCGAGTTTATTGGACTGTCCGCGAACGATCCGCGGGTGTAATAAAACGGTGAAATTTTTATGGCTAGGAATTCTTTTTTTTTTTTTTTTCTCTTTTTTCACCATTCTCATATTTATTATAATAGATCATTGAATACATAGCTGTACGTATACATAGCCTAATGTATCCACGCACATGGAATTTCAACATCTAAATTATATTTTATGATCCCTATAATATTTTTTCATTCATTAAATTCCTGTTACAGTTTTTCTTTCTCTTCTTTTTTTTTTTGTTCATTCCTTCTTTTTTCTATTTTTCATTATCATCCCGCCCTAAATTAATTACGTTATATTATGATTAATTTTTCATCGATTTGAAATGAAAAGAAAAAAATAAAAATAAAAATTCCGTCTACGGTTTCAATTTTTCCAAGTAAAACGCCCCGCGGTGAAAAAAACTGTGTTATTTTATTGCGTTATAGCTCGAATTAATTTTTTCTTCCCTTCTCATTTTCTTTCTTATGTATAGAAATGAAAAATACCGGTCGTAGGAGCGGAGTCGAGTTCCGCCCGAGCGACGGAATTAAGTTGGCAATTTTTCAACCGCACCTCCATCCACTTAGATGGTCCTCCCGATTTATCGCACGATACACCTTATGACCTTACCGCCGTGACCTTGGTGGCTTGAGGTCGAACGTCGTAGCGATTTTTCCAAAAGAACAAGCTCGGACATTATTTATTTATTTTATTTTTCATCGGTGATAATCACACGGATGGGACATCGGAATTGAAACCCAGTTTTCAAAAAACACACGACGCCGAAACGGAGTCGATGGAATTTTTATTTTTTATTGCGGATGGAATGTAACACGAACACATATATTTTTTTAAGATACATTGGTGCGGATAATTCATGAAAAATAATCCGAAGGAAATTCCAAAATTAGTCGCGATTGATTACCGGCTGGGGAAGAGTTCACTTTAATTGAGATGGAATTTATAAATTTATAACTGAATTTTTTTTTTTTATCTACTCCTGGTTTTTATTCAACTTTCAACCTGTTTATTCTTTTTTTTTTTTTTTCTGGTTCTCAACTGAAACTTCGTTCTTGTTCACAGAATTAATTAGCCTTTTACCGCAACCGTGGCCACGTACCGAACTCGGTTTCATAACAAACTCGGAATAATTTTTTTTTTTTTTGTTTTTTCTCTTGGTTTTTTCTCTCTTATTTATTCTAATTCTTCATCCTCTTTTCCCAAATTCATATAAAAGTTGGAGTTTGAGTATAAAATGAATAAGAAATTATGAAAGTCAGCCAATTCGCGGACGACATCTTTCTCCTTTCTGTTCAATAATTCAATAATTTCATTTCTCTTCAAATGTGATCAGAAATTCGAAACGGAAGAAGAAAAAGACGTGGAGAAACGAACGAGATTTTTGAATGAAAAACAAACGAAAGACGAGAATTTTGGTATCGTTGAGCTGAAATTTTTCTCACCACTTCCTAATTTTTGATAACGTGTGCAGAAATTGTCGACGAATCAGCAGTGATGCGAAAACGTTATTGAATTTGCGGTGTGAATCGAAGGCGAGATGTTTAACGTTAGAAATTATAACGAGCGACGTGCGTGTAAAGTTTGTAATAAACTTTTGTTACCTACTGTCTCTCATTACCGGGTAAAGGTCGACGTTGCAACCCTCGTCGGCTAATGGTGTTTCAGCGAAGTAACAAACGCGTGTTAACATAAAGTACGTAGAGTTTATATCTCGCGTATCTTCCTCGAATCTCTTCACTCCTCTCGTCATACGCGGTACACCGTATCGTATATATATACACATGTATACATATATATATTTCAGTTCACTTCATATCCTGGAAAATCAGTTACGAGTATCAACCGTATCATATTCAACGTACACCCACTCTATGCTCGGAGCGTCACGCGATGCGGTTATCGTTCGTTAATACGCCCGCTAAATTGATTAGGGTAAGACACGACGCTCCGTCACCTACCTTGTTAACATATTATCGATTCTGAAAACGAAATTTCGATATGAAACAACCGCGCCGGTCGAGGTCGATTCGTTGCACGACGTACCGATCGATCGGGAGGATAGCGAAATCGGAAGAAAGAAGTGAAAAACGGGACGAAAAATGTAAAGATCAGGGGGGGGGGGGGGAGGGAAATCTCATCTAGGTGTTGGAGAAAGATAGAAGAAAGTCCTGAGGGTAGTGAAAAGAAAAGCGGGAGTTTGAATGGCGGTGGTGCAGAGCGTGGATAGGGGTGATTTGAGGAGGGTCACTGATTACTTAAGCTCCTTGAATTAAAGATGGAGGACGGATCTCGATGCTCCGATTCGAACCGGCAGCTCCCTCTCATTCTTCTCCCTCTTCTTTCCGTTCTTCCTTCCCCCCTCTAGTTTCCCCGTTCCCCCCCCCCCCCCCAACCTCGGGACAGACTCCCGTACTAACGAATTCTGAAGACGTTCAATTTCTTATCATCTTTTCTCCACCTCGCCAATCTCTCATTAAGAATTCACCTGTACACGCTTGTAAATTATATTATTTATCGCGCTGAATGTGCGCCCCCCCCCCCCCATCCGGTACGATAATACGTTATGTAGATACGTATCTCGGGGTGGCAGTCAGCCCTCCTATATTTTAACACCCGGCCCATCGAAATGAGGTAATTTCTTCCGGGAGGCTGAGCGACTACGAAGGCGTCCAACAATCTCGACCATTTTCGTCGTTAGTCCCGGATCCTGACCGAATTCAGGTCAGCTTATCGGCGCCCCCGTCAAATCCGTGAGTCCAATTTGGCCCCGAAACTCTCGCATGCTTTTCTAGGATCGACGGCCGCGCGCCCGGCAAAATCGAGAACGGAAAGAGCCCGGAGAGGGAAACCTCCCTAAATAGCTCCGCGTCCCTCCGAACCTTTTCAACCTTTTCCAACGCCACGTCATATCGCTGAAATTGAGTACATCCCGAAGGCAACACCTACGAGGACGCGAGACATTTTTAATCTCGAGTGTCGTGAAATTTGAATCGCCTCGAAAGTCAGAAGAAAAAAAATCCAAAAAAATTCGTTTCTTCGACCAGCGATCGAGGAAATTATTATATTTTTTTTACAGGCACGCCAGATATCGCTGCCGAACGATGGGGGGAAAAAGCCGAGTAGGGGGATTCGATTATGGTGATTTATGAATGAATTTCGTCGCAGAGTGAATACGTCAGTGGATGACTTAGAGTGAGAATAACATTAGTGCACGTCACATTATAGCTATCTCGGATTCGGAATGTCAGAGCCGTTGAAATTTCTCCGTACGTATATATGTATATAAACGGGCGTATCCAACACGCGGAGACGGTTAAATTCGTGATTTCGTGGCTTGTGGTTCTCTTGGTGTGTTCGAGACGTTGCATGATTGAATAATTACATCGGCAAATACCCCACCGCCACCGTGCGCGACACGTCAAAGCGTTCGTATTACCCACCTATATCTGTGCGAACAATATATATGTATATATATATATGTATATATATATCGGTGTATTTATGCGCGTATACGCGGATCCGTATGCACACAGGTTTGACTGCGTACATAATACAGGTTGCGGAACCAACTAAGAGGTGGTTGAACCGGTAGCGAGGTGCCAACCGACCGAAACACCGGTTCGCATGCTACCTCATCCATTTCGAACTCCATCTCGAAGCCACCCTCGGAATCGTAATTAATCTTTGGAACCCCCTTCCATCCACCCACTCCGACTTCAATCCGACGATTCAACTACCGAATAAAGCGAACCTCTCAATTACGTACCCCGAACAACAAGCGGGGCGCCACCTCTTTCAATTTTCATCCCTCGCATTTCTATGATCGGCGTCTCCGATTTCCTCCGTTTTCCCATGACGCTCCGAAGGGATGAAGATAAACACGCGGGGGATAAACGTGGCCTTGCTCCGATTTGAATACCGCCCCCAGGTTTTCGGTAATAAAAATTCGAAAAAAAAAAAAAAACATCGACCCCAAATGATTTTGTCGCGCCCACGCTTGCGATCTCTCCTATAATACGGTCTAGATAGCCCGAGGTATCGACGGGCGTTTTTTTGAATCCCGCACATCACGGGTTCGACCTTTACGGTTCGCGGATTATCGTATCCCGAAGGGGGGTGGGGGGGTAACCGTGGAGAAAAAGGAAGGGATTGGACCGGTGGAACGGAGTTTAAATTTAACTCGATTAAAATTGCGGTTTAGAGATTTGCCGGAAATAATCGACGTGGTCTGTACAAGGCCCATTGATTACCGCAGGTAATTGCCGCTGCGGCTCCAATCCCCGTACTCATCCCCCGCTCTTTCCCACCCCCATTTTCCCGATGCTGCATCCCTCGCGTGATCCAAAGCCAACTACTTCAAACACAGCTGCAATTGCTTTTCCACAGTGGCGATATATAGCCTAAACCCCCTTGATGTTTGCTTGCATTTGTTTCCCTTCCCCCACCCCCCACCCCCCACCCCTTATCCCCTACTTTCTCTACTCCTTTTTTTTTTCTATCCTTCGCTATCCTATCCCCGATCCTCGACCCAACTCTATTTGCCTACACTGTTTCCATTTTTATTTTTCATACCTCGTTACGTTCGCTGCGTATAAAATTCCTATCGATTTATCCGAACGGAAATTGGGGAATATCTCGATCACGTCGTCAGGCAATGTCTTCGAGATGCGTTAATTTGTTTTTTCCCTACCCTCCTCAGCACGCGTCGTGTGTTGTACATAGAATTTTGGGATCCCGGAGTCGGGAAGTAGAAGTGGGAAAAAAAAAATGACGAGATGGAATAGAACGAAATCCACGTGGCTTTCGTTAAATGAAATTGAATTCCTTCGGGTTTAGACGTACAAAGAATAGAGACAGTAGATTTCGGTGGGAGCGGATGGCGGTCGTTGTTCTGCAGAAATTAGAGGAAAGTGGCCGAGCCATTATTCCCGGAGAGTTCAACTTTGACCCTTTGTTCTGACATTCTTGACCCCCGTAGGACGTAGCGAAAGATAGAACGAGACAACGTTATAGGCGGGAGGAGTGTTCGTGTCGGAACACAAAGACACTCGGCCACTCCGTACCGCGTTCCCACCCCCCCCCCCCCCCCCCCCCCCGGAGGACAATGGGGAAACGGTATTTCTTGCTCCAGAAGCTCACCTCATATATTATCGCACCTATACACCGCACACCGAACTGCGTTCTGCGTTCTGCGTTACGATCGCTCGCCTCTTCAACGGAGAAAGAAGATCGTTCGCAACCAGCCGAAAGCTCGCGACGCGAACCTCAACTGCGAATCTCTCTGTTTCAGTACCCCCCGAACAACCGACCATCTTGGACAAACGTGGTCGCATCCTGAACGTCACCGTCGGTCCTTACCAGGAGGGTGACGAATTGCTGCTCAACTGCCGCGTCATTGGCGGTAAGTTATTTCTTCAACCCTTTACACCGTCCGCCGAACCGGAGTAGAGAGAGAAAAAAAAAATACTCCTCCGCCTTCGAAATCCATGAATTAATTTTTTTTCAATTTTTTCGACGACTCTTTTCTCTCGTGCCCTTTTTGTTTTGTGGGACAAACGAAACAGAAGAGGGAAGAAAAATGAATTTCAAGCCCTGCATCTTCCCCTTATTGGAAGGTCGTAGATATTCGTTTATTTATTTGTTTCGCAAAAAATTTGAGAACGCTAGGGAGGTGATATAATTTAAGTTTTTTGGAATGAAAAGATATTATGCACACACGTTTCCGCGTTATACTGACGGATAAGTTACCCGCGGTCCGCTCTAAATCTTAAATAAGGTTGTCTTACCGGCGGGGGCCGCGGGGCGACGCGGTAAAAAGGGGTAGTTCACGTTACGGTGCCTCGCGCACATGGGTCTTGAGAGTGGAAATTTACTTCCCTTCCACCCAGCCCAGGTGTCTACTAGAATCTGTTTAAAACCCGATATGCATGTACACCGCTGATGCGCGGAGAGCTGGTAAAGCGCTTTGTTACGACTGTAGGGAAACGCGATGCTTTTTCATTAAAATAATCAAATCCACCAGCGCGAAGTTCGACCTCTAAATGTCAACTAATCTCCGACGCGGCGCGGTTTATCTGCGGATAACGATCCCCCTCCCCCTCGCCGCTACAGTTTGACAGTTGTCGAAGTACTAATTGGACGTGTTGACCGAGTACATATACCGTATATTTTCTTCAGAAAGTACCCGCGAAGGTACGTGTAGTGGGGGTGTTATCCGGTGCGCGTCCGTACGGAATAACCCTCGACGACAACCGGTTGGAAACGCGTCGGTGTCCAAAGCTCGACGTACTTTAAAGACGTTTGTTTGGAGAAAAACTACGGGTTCTCCGAGTCGGAAACGCGACGGGCTTCGCTTCGACTGTAACTCAAGCCACGTGTTGTTTTACTTTGTTACCCCCACACTTTTCCACGTACAAATGGTGAGTTCGGCGATTCCAACGCACGCGGTGAGCGTAGTTTCGAAATCTGTCGCGAATGTATATCGGCCGGTTTCGTCCGAATATTTTACTCCGCTCGTACCGATCGAAATGAAATTGATAAACGAATAAAAGTCCACGCGGCGCGAAACGACAAACTCGGAAAAAAAAGGAGAATTCACCTCTGACTCATAATCATACTCGGAAATATCGCACCCCTTTTCCATTCTTTGTTCGCTTTGTTCGACACGGTTTTTAGATTTCATATTCGTTTCGTTTTTCTGGTAACCTTTGAATTCCGCGTATTCGTCCCGTGCGATATCTACGCGTAACGTGGAATATATACGGACGTATCCCCGGGTATCTGGTTGGCGGTAAGGTAGGCCCGAATGCTAAATGGACTTGTCATGTATCACGCCACGAAGAAGAAGCCTGAAACTTCGTCACGCACACTAAACCCCTAAAAGAACAATAAGACACAGGTGGTATGGAACGTTCGCCGCTGGGAAAAAAACTCTTCCGTGAATCATTACCCGCCCCTCGACCTACCTCTCGTGCGCGTAAACGTTATGCGAGAATAAAAAAATGATAAATCGTGAAAAAAAAGGAACACCAAATCTACTTAAACTTTGAATTATTGGGTCGTCGAAATTAAAAAATCATTCCTTCGTTTTTACTCGATAATATTTCGCGAGAGGTGATCGTACGGTACGTTACAATGAAGCAAGTTTTCGGCTCGACGGTGATGCGGCCGAGTATGTAAATCTGGGGAGTTTTGGTTAAGGGGGGTAGTGAATTTAAAGGTAAAGGGCTTTCGGCTGATGCGGCTTACGTATTATTACGCATACCTTATAACTCGTGGATACTCAGGACTCGGGATAGTTCGGTGTTAGTTTTACGTGGACGTTACCAACGCTGCAGTTCGTAGAGTCGCTTCAATTCCAATACCGTATAACGTATGCATCGGTAGAAGCTACGGTGAATTCCGGAGCTCCGAGGGATTGGGGACGATGAAAACAAGAGGAAAAAAAGAAGAGAAAGGGAGAAAAACGAAGAACGAAGAACGGAAAAGGAGGAAGAAGTTACAGGGGAGGTATGAAGGGGTGAAAAAAGTATAGCGGGGTCGGAGGTAGTGTCGCCGGTTATTAGATCAGGTAACTTTTTATCGGCAACTAAACCTAAGTGAAAAGTTTCACGTTCGGTTAGGCGATTCTGGCCGGGTGACAGCGAACGTAGCGAACCCCCCCTACCCCCCTGCCCCCCCCCCCCCCCCTCGCGCTCCCCGTCCTCCGTTCCTACACCAGAAGGGGTAGTTCGACGCTCTTCGTACTCTTATCCCGTTTCCCGCCGCTCTTGCTGCGCTGCTGCTTACTTTGGCAACTGGATCTGAATTCCTGTTTATAACCGTAGGCACAACTTCGCGGACGTGGCCCAACCCCGATTCCCGCACTCTCCACCCTTCGTATTTTTTTGTTTTTTACTTTATTTGATTTTATTTTATTTTTTCTCTCGTTCGTTTTTCTCTCCGTTCCGCAATCCGGCTACGACCCCCGATTCGTTGTCGCCAAAAACTGAAATTAACCGAGACAAAAAAAAAAGAAAGAAGGAGAGAAATTTTTGGAAAAGAAAGTTTGGGAAATGATCAGCCGTTTTTATTTGCTATTTTTTCTCTCCTCTCTCAGGGTCGAGTTCAGAATCCGCTGATCCTTGGGGAGAAGAAAATTAATGTTATTCTTGGCTCGCAGTTAACCTTTGACCCGTTTAGGGGCGGCGGGTGGGGGTTGGTAGAGCTTTATTAGAACACGGATTCTAATCGGGATTAAAGCCTTCCAGCGATGATTCCCATGCCTTCAGTTCCTGCAGGATCAGTACGTGCCGTGGGAGGGTTTTCGCCTTTCAATTCACATCACGAAATATCCGGCGCGAACCTCTCTCTTCTCGTGCCCTTCCCTTCGCTAAGGTCTCGGAGGGTTGGTCTCGCCCCTCAGGTCTCCAAAGGTCTTCCTACACCCCACGACCTTGTCTCCACCTATCTCGTCACGAATAAATTCTACCACTTTACGATGCCCCTTCGAATTCTCACCATATTCACCTCCGAAACACCACCGTCCCTACCTCTCCTTTCCCTTCCCTTTGTTACCACGGGCCGCGTCCGCTATAACCTCTTAATCTTCCGGACTCGAACCTCCGACCGGTAAAATAAAAAACCTAGGCGGGAATTAGTTCGCTAAAGCAATTAACTATCGGAGAATTGGCCGCTGTCCATCAAACCCCTCGGACGATTACTCCGTTATTACCTACCTCACCTATAACTCTCCCTTTATATCTGATACCCACTCCGGGTCAAGGGCTTTGAATTTAACTTATTGTTACTGTACTCGAACCGACCCCTGCTACGACGGTGGAAAATCGTTTCGGATTCAACTTCTGGTAGCTTCATTACGTACATAGATATATAGGTATAGGTATAGTTTATGTTACTGGTAAACCATTCCAAGGGTAGTTACTATTCTCGTTACATACAATAGCGCGCAATCAACCTGCGAAAGTTACGTTAGAAACGATTATCACCTTCGACCTTAGAGTTCGCGCGCCTTAGGTCGACGTACGCGATACACCGCGAGTAACTTGAACCCGAAAAATGAACGACGAGGGAGCTGACTTTTGGCTCACGGAATCTTCGAAAAGGAAGTTTACTTTCGAATGGGACGGAGGAAAATGAAACGCGCATGGGAATTTCGGTATTGCGTCTACAGTGGAAGGCACTCGCGCTAAGCCACCCATCCGCGTCTAACAAGACCCGAAATGAGGGTGTTGTTTTTGCGGTTAAGGGTCACGTGATTGCTACTTAAGATGAACTTAATAGGGGTGAAGGGATCCTGCGGGAACGCGACCTACGCCGGAGCCGTTTCTTGCCTATGTATGGAAAACATCGTCCTCGAGAGCTTTTCAAGGTCCGCGACTCTCCACCGCTACGCGACTACTGCAACGCAACTCTCCAATTTCAAGGTCTGTTGAGACAGAACGGAAAAAAAAAACTACCAACCCCTACGGACGACGAAATTTTCGAAACGAAAAGGCCCTTCAATTTTTTCTAGACGATTGTAGGAACCGAACAACTTCCTACGTTTGTTCGGTAAGACCCTCCGAGCAGTTGGATTTATAAACGGAATACACCGTTGATAAATTTGGGGAGAAAAGCTCATTTAGGTTAGGGATATACGCGCAAAAGAAGAAGAAGAAGAAGAAGTAGAAGAAGTAGAAGGAGAAGAAGGAGAAGAAGAAGTAGCCGGGAGCGAGAAACCTGCTTAATTCGTAATCTCGAATGGTCGTTTACGTTGGTGCTTAGCGCCGGGTCTGGCTTCGTTCGCAAGCTCTAGAGCGCGTTGACTTTAACTGCGACCAGGAACTCCGACGTCGACGTCGCGACGCCCTTCTCGCTACGGTACACCGTGAGACACCGACGTACACCTCTATACCCACCTCCGGCTCTCGTTCGCTAAGGTCTGCACATACAGCTAGACCGGGGATTTTAATCCACGGATAGGTACCGCCCTTCGCCCCGATATCTTCATGGATTAACTGAGCGAACCCCGCATGGGTTATACGGAGCTTTCCAAAGTAGAGCTTCCCCCGTGCCGTACGTCTTTCCGCTGGATCATCGCTCGAATGAAAAATGAAAAATTTTCGCTCCACTTCCAGTCTATCTATTTATTTTATTTTTTTTTTCACTTTGCTTTTTTGATTCGTAGCGCTGGATACGAGCTACGTTCGATACGCTGTAATATAACGCGGTGCTTTTTGAAAAATCTCCATCAGTTTTTTCCGCGTAAAATTCGCCGCCCGTTTCCGATCTCGGATTTCGGCTTTTGAAAAAAAAAAAATACGTGACAAAAGAAAAAAAAAAAAAACAGCCCGTCTCGTTTTTCGATACCGATATCACTTTTTAAAGGGGATGGAAGAGATCCGTCACACGTGTTCCGTTCGAATCTTTTTGAATTGCAAAATATTCTCGTCGAGCTTTAAATCCTTGAATTTCTGTATACCTTCTACGGTATATGTGTGTATGGGACAAGGTTATATACGTCGTCCATTAATTTTGTATAATGAAACGAGTTTCAATTTATCTTCTCGTTAAATTAAACTGCCCCTATAGCTTTTCCACCTTATCCGTTTGCTGACCACTGCACTGATTTCTACTACCCTTAAGTTCGGAAGGTTATATACCGTTTATCTACCGGCAACCCTCGTATACAATGTGAGTCGTTCGGGGTGTACCTACTCCGTAGGCAAAAAAGAAAGTTGGCTTATAGTTATTTTTACGTCGGAAATTTCGCTCCTTTTTCTCAAGATCATTCGAAGGGCATCGTTGCCCGGATTTCCGCCGTTCAACGGGATCGTAAAAATGAAGAGTTTCGGGTTTTAGACCCATAAAATAATACCTTTTAACATTTTATGGAGCTTCGTAATTTTCGTTCTCTCTACTAGTAGCTCCTGTTATTATTATCCCGAGCTTTTTAATTATTAATTAAAATCGCAGAAGAGGGAGCGAGAGCAAAAATAAAAAAAAAAAAAACAGATTTAATAACTCTTATAATTTTACTCGACCGGTATATTTCCCATATAATACCATCGATTAGTTTATTATAACAAAATCCGGAAACAATCTTTCAATTTCCGATTTCCACCGGCAGCAGGTCGGCCTGGAAGGGGATGAGTTGAGTTATTATTAATTTATGCCTCACGTTCTTCCCGGACTACCTAGAGACTGGTGGTTGACGGTTTTAGTTCCGAACTCCCTACCATCGACTAATTTAAAAGTTGTTCCAACCTCATCTCTCATTTAAGGCGATCTCCGCCCCTCTCAGCATCACTTCCTCTTTTTTTAATTTTTGTAATTTTTTCTTATTTCTTTCTCCTTTTACTTCGTTTTTTTCCCTATTCGCAAAAACTTCTTTTACTTTTACACGGACCCTTGGTACAGTATCTCATTTTTCATCCGTTGAATCTTTCATACACCGCCCTCGTCGAGGGCTCCCTTTTTATAAAGAAGACACTACTCCGCCCTCCCCCTAATTTCCTAATTTCGGGATAATTTTATAGTGTTTAATTAGATAATCAAGCTCGGTTCACCTGATCCGCGCTAATCACCGTTGCCATCTTGAGAACGAAAAGAGTGGAGAAAAAGTTTTATTTTTTCAAGATTTTTATCGGAAAATTTTCTTTCGTTCACGCTTCTTTAACTCCATCGATTTCGAGGCAACTCATTAATTTCAATCTGTATGATTTCAGGAAAACCACCGCCATTAGTGAGATGGGTAATTAACGGCTTAATTGGAGATCAAGATTCTGAAATCCAAGTCGGAGACGTGATCGAAAACAGGTGAGTTTCATGCCGGATGACAATCGTGAGATTCAGAGGTCTTCGAAGGTCAAGAAATTTTCCCAACGAAATTCTTGTACATTCGTCGCACATATGATTATAAACCTTTCGTGTCGGTTGTCTACCTACCGATGACACATTATCCGAATTTTGCCGAAGCAAAAATTTTTTCCTTCCCCTACCCCGCAGTCCCGCCACGCGGCGTCCTCTGCACAGTCCAATGTGTAGGGAGATGAATTCAACTTTGACGTATTACACGGTAGATTTGATAGCGCGTTTCATGCCGTCACACGTCATTGATTGATGTTGACAACCGGGTGTATCGCAACTCATCTCCATACCTTCGATTTTTATTTCTCTTTCCTTTTTTTTTTTTTTTTTTTTTTTTCATATCGTTTTTGCTTTATCGTTCTCCACTTTTATTCCATCAATCGCGATGCCCGCACATATCGTACATTCTGGCTCATCGTAAATAAAAAATAAAAAAAAATAAATAAATAAATAAACTCGTTCTCGTCAACTACACAAGTTCGATAGCATGAAACCGTCGAATCTGAAAATCGCGGAAAGAAGAAATTGTCGAAATCATGTACAGCGTTGTGAAATTAATTTAAATTTATACGTAATTTTGCTGTTTTTCTTTCACGTTGCACAGGTTGACTTTAGCATCGATCAGCCGGGGTGACCTCGGCACCAGATTTACATGTCAGGCGTTGAACACGAAGCTGGTTGAACCGAAAGAGGCTTCGCTCGTGCTGGACTTGAATTGTAAGTAACGATGTTTAATTAAACTTGTTATTAAAATGGAAGAACGTTTTACGAAGAATTATTGCCGACCACGCGCGTTATGGAAATGGAAACACGACCGAAAGCGGTTTTCCTCTCCATCTCTTTCTCTCTTCCTCCCGCGGCAACTCACTCTGCATATATAACTTTGCCACGGTGTACATACGTGTACTGTTTTTTTTTTATTTATTTATTTTTTATTTATAACCACGGATAAAATAACGCATACGTATATTCGACCTGCAGTTACCGCGTGTCCCGTATATTTATAAAGATAAACAATCGATTATCGAGCCATCCGGCGTGATAAATATAATAAAGAAATAAACAAAGAAAAAAATCATTGAATAAATGAAGAACCGAAAATATGAAGGTAAAAAAATTAATATCCGCGGAATTTGCATACCTGCGTCCCATACGCGCCGTTGTCCTCGGTAAGATTTATTTCTACGGTTAACGAAAATCTCAAAAATCAATATCGACGCGATAGAACAAAAAAAAAAATAAAGAGAGTGGAAAAAATTCAGGTATTATATTTCATCTCCGGCTAAGCGATACGATATTGTACACGCGAATTCTTACAATTGCGAATCCCAGAGGAGATAAAAAATATACGTATATATACTATACACGCAATAAATAAATGAATAAACCGAAAAAAAACGATCGTTCTAAATCGTGTAATAATTTAACTTAAAATGAAATCTCAACCACGGCGGGAACAAGTTACCCCATCAGTTTCCTCCGTCCCCTGCTCCTATTTATTTATTTTTTTTTTTATTTTTTTTTTCCTTTCCGAGGGTGAAAAGCTCGAATGAATGAAATAGAAGAGCGGGAGGAAATAAGAATGGAAAGAGGAACGAGAAAAGGGAAGGTGGAAAAAGGTGTACAAATTCTTATCGGGAGCTTAACAAATCAGACGCGGGGCTTGAAAAAAGGGAGTTTCGTTCCCATTCGCGATTTTTGCCTCGGCCTTACATCAACGATAAAAATCTATGAGACACTAGGAGCGTCAAACGCGGCCCCCGTTTTCTTTCATTTTGTTCACTGCTCATTCCACAGCTCCTTTTTCTTCCTCTCCTTTATTTATTTATTTGCGTTCTTTTTTTTTTCTTCTCCTTCGTCTCTTCCGTTTCTTTAATCTACACATAAGAGCCTCTTTCTTTATTTCACGAGGCGCCTCCGCACGCCTCGTCTTGGAAAACTGCTACCATGTTACTACATGATTATTTTTCTCCCTTCTCGCTCCTCCCCGCAGCCCACGTATCTCCGTTTGCTTTTTTAAAACCTTTCCTCCTCTTCTTACGTTCTCATTCCTTTCAGCCGTATCGTCCTCTCCGTTTTCGTTGTTGGTTTTTCCAGCTTTTCTTCCGTCCCTTCTTCTTCTTCTTCTTCTTCTTCTTCTTCTTCTTCTTCTTCCTCTCGTTTTCTTCTCCCATTGCACGTTTATACCGCGTATAAATATAGCGCTGGTAAAGAGGAGGGAGAGAGGGTGCCGGCCCGAGACGAGATAAGGAAAGAAATACATTAAATCGTACCCATCCCGCACGCCCCGCTGCTGTTCCTGCTGCACCCTCGGGCAGCCCTAAAAACGCCTCGACTTGAAAAATTAACATTTTTCTTTTACCGACCCAACTGCCTCTTGGCGTAGCGAGAGAGGAAAACCGAAAAAAAATTAAAAAAAAAAAATCCACAAGAGTGGCGGAAAAAAAAAAATTGTTTAAAATAAAAGCCACGAAGAAAAAAATAAAACACAGAGAAGGAATGACACACGCATATACATATATATATATAAATGAAGAAAAATAAGAGACAACCCAACATTACATTTTCGAGTTTACCATATTTTACACATAAAACTACCCCCTACCATTTCTTCGTGCCCTTGTCCATGCCACACACCTACACAGCAACTCACTTCCTTTTGTTCTGTTCCGTGACGTGAATTTTTCGAAAAACAAAAAACACAAAATAATGAAAATAAAATTCATATTTATATAGTACGGCTTCTGTCCATACATGTATACATGGCATGTACAGTGTATCGCGTTACATGTACCCCATATAATGTGTGCAGTGTTATATTTGTATAACAATGGTCGTAACAAATGGCATAAATTTTTTTTCTCCCCTTTTTTGTTTTTTTTATGTCACGTACGTTTTTTTTAATTTAATTTTTCGGTTCTTTCTTTTTTGTTTGTTTTTTCGGTAACATCCTCTCGGCGTATTACGATTCATATATTATCGCTGCGATCATCGTTATTATTGTTATCGTCATTAGCATTATTATGATCATTATGATTATGATTTTATTCTAAAGCACGCGTCTGCACACATTCGGCGGAGGGGCGGCCGGACAGAGGGAAGGGGGGCGAGAGGACGGGGTGAAAATATGAAACTCTATTTGTTTTATGTACCCCTGCATTTCATATGATACGTGTGTTATAACCTGTGTAGAACATGAGCCCTATTTTGAATATAATGTTTCTATTCGATATGTATTGTGTTCGTACATATGTATGGCATATATACAAATAGCTATATGTATGGTTATGCAGGCGCACGACGTGTACGTAAACCCACATACGCTTCCGACAAGTTGTTTTATTTTAAATCTATGGCGGTTGATCGTTCGAGCTGCATTAAGCGAATAAAATATCATAGCGAGTTGATGAAAATCCGGGTATCGAATAAATATACAAAGATATAAACTTACGCTTAACACACACGCGCTCCGGATTAATTTTTAATTGAAAGTGTATACGCCCCGAACATTTATCGTCGTCGCGTTTACATTTCGATTTGTCGCATTCTAATTGGGCATTTTTTTTTTTCAGCCTCAGTCATTTTTTCTCTCATCTCCTTCAAACTTGCACTCCTCGCGGCTTGTTCAGCCAATTAACGAGTCTCGAGATCTTTGACTCCAACGAAATGGAGTTGCTTTCGATTTTCGAATATCACCGGTTTTCAAATTTTTGCAACAATGCAATAAGAAAGGCAGTCGGGCGGACGGTCGGATAGTGTTATAGTGTGCTTTAAGGAATGATGAAAATTATAGTTGACCGTCGGTACGGGCTGGGCAGGGTGTATACGACGTACAGCCATAGGGGAAGCGGTATCCGGCTAACGAATTGAGGGTAGATTGGAAGCGGTAAGAAAAGTAGGTAACTTCAAACCGCGAGATCCTGTTGGAACCGACTTGTATTATTTTTTTGTAAATTCTTCTTTTTTTCTCTCTCTCAAAAGAATCAACTTTCTTTACATTTATTTTCATGGGGAAGTGAGCGGGGGTGGGGTAAGGAAATATCTCTGTCGAGATAGAGGGAGCATAATTTAGTTTATATTGAGCAAAAAATAAATCATTGTTTTCATTGGGTTTAATATGCTTTTCTCACGTATTTTGGCCTCAGGAATCCGAATCTGACAGAAAAATTGATCTATCTCTTAAATTGACCGAGTTATCGCCAATTTTCAGCTTTTTGGGGTCAAAAATGAAAAATTGATTTTTAAGTTTATCTTGTTGTAATTTGAGCTCAGGAATCCGAATCCGAACGGAAAATTGGTCTATCTGCAAAAATGACCGAGTTATCCCCATTTTTTCGCATTTTTTACCAGAAAAATGGAGATATCTCGAAGGGAAAAAATCGTAGCTCAATTTGGACAACGGATTCGTGTTCCTGAGGTCAAAATACGTAGGAAAAGTGCCATACGATCAATTTTAAAAAATAAAAATTTTTGGTCAAAATTTGAGATTTTTCCAAGGGGTACCCCTTACGATTTTTTCAGATTTTGGTCAAAAATTTTTATTTTTCAAAATTGATCGTATGGCACTTTTCCTACGTATTTTGACCTCAGGAACACGAATCCGTTGTCCAAATTGAGCTACGATTTTTTCCCTTCGAGATATCCTCAAATTTATACCAAAAAATGCGAAAAAATGGAGATAACTTGGTCATTTTTGCAGATAGATTAATTTCTCTTTCGGATTCAGATTCCTGAGTTCAAATCACATTCAGATAGACTAAAAAATCAATTTTTTATTTTTGGCCCTAAAAAGCTGAAAATTGGCGATAACTCGGTCAATTTTGGAGATAGATCAATTTTTCTTCCAGATTCGGATTCCTGGGGTCAAAATACGTAAGAAAATCGTATTAAACCCAATTAAAAACATGATTTATTTTTTGCTCAAAAATCGAATTTGTTTTTGGTTCTTCAAGAGTAATCTCACATATAATCAGCTCAGGAATCCAAATGTGAAAGCCAAAATCATCTACTCGTGCAATCGATCGAGTAATCATTGGGTGGAAAAAATTTTTCACTGGATATTTTGAGGTAGCCCACTCGTTTTTTGAATAAATAATTAATCAAGCTACCATAACAGATCGCTTTTCGTCATTGCGGCGAACTTTATTTTGTAATATTTTCATCATAATCTGATTATCAAAAATCTCCTCCTTTGTATTCGTTTTTGGAACAAGATTTTTGTATTTATATAGAGGGATTAATTGTTCGTTTTCTCTCTTTAACTCTGACAAAGACGTGTAGTCCAACGTTTCTTACCGCGACGGGTTATTCGACCGGTCGCCGTGTGGGTAGGTACACCATATCGAGTTGAAAACCCTTTCACCTCGAATATTACGAATTAAACCGGACACCAATCGGATGTGTACTTGTGTGCGATGTAATCCACCCTCTATTACACGTCTGTACACATTAGTTTGAAATTTCATCAAAAATATTTCATTTGTTGCTTCGTTATTTTCATTTTAATGTATTTTCATTTATTTCCAGTTGTTATTTTATTAGGTTTTCACAGTTCTTTTTATCTCTACTTTTTTTTTTTTTTTTGCTCTTTTATTTCCTTTACCAGGATTTTCCGGGTTTTATGTGCAGTTACATCATGTTTTCTACGATTCACTGGACGCAATGCACATCGCGTAGACAGGGCTAATTAAAACTACTCTCGTTATTTATAACACACAATTGTTCGTTTCAACAAACTCAACAGCTGCAGTGTATAAACATCTGTACAGA
Source organism: Athalia rosae (assembly GCF_917208135.1). Lineage (NCBI taxonomy): Eukaryota > Metazoa > Arthropoda > Insecta > Hymenoptera > Athaliidae > Athalia > Athalia rosae. The sequence continues at coordinate 20,211,192 of NC_064028.1, read as the reverse complement.
GGTATACGCACGCATAATCTACACGGGCCAACGTTGTTTCATTTCATTTATTTATTCAATTTTTTGCTTTTTCATCATTGCATTTCGTTCTTTTTTCAATTTGTTATCCACACATCAAACATTACATTATTTGTTTTATTTTTTATTTCTTTTTTGTTTTTTTTTTGTTGCCCCTTTTTTCGAACGAAAAAAGCAATGAAAAACAACAGAAAAAAAAAAAAAAACTTACAAAATTCATCGAATCGAAGAGTCGTCCGGTATTTCAATTTAGTCACGAGGTAGCGAGTTTCTAATTAATCAGTTAAATGGTCCAGGTGAAATGATAATAATAATAATGGAATTTATACGTGTAGGTATAGATATTCACGTGATATATAGTTTTCAATACGTAATCATATCTACCAACGAACAATATAATGTATATACGTACGTACATACATTTATAGCGTAATTTGAAGCGATTTCTACAAATCGATAGCCGTGGATATTTTACGCATGGATTGATGATCGCGTTAGCTTCGTATCTATCCGGTAAATAATACCGTTGCAGTATATAATAATAAACCTATCTGTGCAGGACAATGAAATTCGAGATATTTATCGCATATTGTCGCTCTTCGTAAAGTAAAACGTACACATGTATACACAATTTGTACGTATATACCACTCATTGCAATAACGCATTGAAATATTCTCCCCGGATTTACGTGTGCGTAAAATATCGAGGAATTTTTTTTCTTCTCATTTTTTTCAAACAATTAAAAATTTCCCTCCAACGAAACTAAATAAATCGACGAACTCCTGTGCAGCTCTGCGATTTATATAACGGAAGAGAAAAAAAAAAAAAAAAAATTACTGCATCAAGTCGATTTATTTATACTTTTATTACGTTGTTTGATCTGTTTTTTTTTTTTATTTTTTGTTGCACACAATTAGTCGGATCGAACGCTTCCTAGTTTTTATTAAGATCATTCCGCCCTGGTGTCAATTTTTCGTTCCACGCTCCAAGTCGATTATGTTTCCTACAACATACGGTGCGTGCGGGCAGAGCGAACGTAAGTAGTGCGGGTCAACGTGTCGTCCGACGCACTGCAGACACTCCGAGCGAGCGTAACTCGTTTTTCGTCGGCGTGATTTTTTCCATTTCTCGACGAACGATGGGTGAGAATTTTCGCGACGAATCGCCGACTATACGTCACGATTAGGACGGAAAAAATGGTGGTGTTTTTTTTTTTTTTTCGTAGCTATTCCGTGATTTTACTACGACGAAATAAATTTTATTGACACATACGAACCAGCTGGGGGGGGGGGGGGGGGGAGGAGGGAGAAAGAATGATACGTACGTATGTACATAAATTTGATTGAACCGCGCCATCGATCGTGGCATCGTTGATTACTTATCTCCATGAATAATCCGTTTTATGTATTTACAGTGAAGCCATTAACGGTGGTGATAAAAAAGCCGGTTTCTACAACAAACGGAAACGGAGTTAGCGACGCTCTAAGAGCTGACAAACTCTACAAGGTTGCCTGTGAGACAACCGGATCCAGGCCTCCGGCGATCATTACTTGGTACGAAGGACAAAAGCTCCTGATGGGTGACAAGGTAGGAAACGATTTAATTACCAAATTAATTCACCCCACCCCGCCACTCCTCCCGCCGCCTCGTCGGGCTTCTTTTTCTCCTCGCCGTTATAGGTGAGCGAACGAGCCCTCGATCGATCCGCCGAAATCCGAATAGATTCCTCGCGGAGCCGAAGAAGAGCGCAAAATTTTACCGTTCAATATTTTTCACGTTCGTTCGTTACACCGACGGTTACGATTTTGGTCGGATTTTTAAAACGATTAATCGCACAGTCACGGAACGATGATGGGAGGGCGCGCAGGAGCGACTTTTGTGGAGCAATGAAAATTACTATTATTGTTTGAATCGTCCGGTAAATTGAATAGCTGTTCGCTCGCGGCGCAGTTTTGGTACGAATATACGAATACGCCATAAATTGTTTGCGCGGAGTTTCGAACACTGGATAGATAGATAGATGTATGTATACCTGTGTGATCTATGATATTTGGCGACCGTTGGAAAAATCCGACGAACGGGCTATTAGGTCGCAATATTTTAAACATTTTGTTTTGTTGTTTTTTTTTTCTTTCTCCTTCTTCTCTCCACGTTCGAAATCGCGATGCGGAATTTTGTATCATTTCTTCGACAATCCGGGGAGAACGTTGCGCAAAATAGTGGCGACTACGCGAGCAAACGTGAAACCGTGTCTCTCGAGTTTTGGGTTTCTCGGGTGCGATAAATAGCGAAATAGCAATTTTTGGATCAGGTGCGCTTGACCTTGTTACGGTAATGCCCCCATGGTGGTTGCGATATTATTCATACGGTGTATCCGATCCCATAACGCTCTTCTGACCTATAATGTTACATAATATATATTCCACTGCAAGTGGAATATCTATGCAACGTTACTCCAACAATAATGCATGCCACCTAACAGGACATTAGTGTTACCGGGTTACCCAATAGGAGAACGAGCCGTAGATAGGTAGCGACGGGGATCGACGAACGTTAATTTTTCCCACCGACATTCCCAAGTTTCGTAGGAAATCGAACGACCGAAAATGAAACGTTTCAATTCGGCGAGAGTATCGATTTTTGTGATCCATTCGATTTTGAGTGAACCGGATTTCGTGGTCTTTATTATTTTCGCCCTCTTCGGATCGACGCTCGCGAGATTTGTTGGTCGGGTTTTGCAGTCGGTCGAACCCTTCGCTGTACCGAAGTTCCAGCAATAGCTGGTGGTAGCACGGTGTAGTTCAGACTTGAATAGCGATAGTTAGGTGGGTGTTCCCTAGGGATGTAGCATTATCGATAACCCAGAATCATGGTTGTAGCTTGTCCGCATATACATGCATGTATATATAATGCTTCAGGTATATAACATACATACTGTACCTGTGCTAATACATACGTATACGTGAATACATACATACGTCTGAATGGCTAGCATATATAACCCAAATACCTACGGTTTACGGGGATTACAAGTGATTTGCGAAACAGACACAAGGGAATTTTCGAAAAGCTCTACCGTCATACGATTAGAGGGAAGAAGATTCTCAATTTTCTCACCAAACGTTCGTTTGTACATCTCATTCAAGGTCGTAAAAATTCGGATATCAATCTCACGACAGTCTTGAGTGCAGAATTTTTCTCACAAAGACAATAAACACGCTTTCATTTTTATTCCTTTTCATTCCAGACGATAAAAAGTTTGCCCTTTCGACTCGACCGAACGAATCTAAGATTTTCATTTCCGTCCGTTGAAATTTTCTTCGGCCGACGTACGAAACCACCTGTTCTCAAATTCGGACGACACATCGTTTCGCAATTTTTTTTGCGCGCGATATTTTCAGCCCCCTCGTTGTAGAAGATCCGACGTTTTGAGTTTAGGACGTCGTAGAGCGCGTGATATTATAATCCACCCGGTAGAAAGCCGACTAGCAAACTACTACGGATCAGTTTTAGGTCGCTCGGAGTTTTGAGGGTTCGAGGAGAAACTCCTGGTCGAGGACAGATATTAACATAAACAGATCCTGTAGGTAGCGAATCACGTAGGGTACTTCCAGCACATTACCATCCTGATTATCCCCCCCCCCTCCCCCTCCCCGCCCTTCCACTTTTCCTCACTCCCCTCGAAGACCCGATCCTTCCTCATCCTGCAACGGGACGCCGCCCGCGTCGCCGAGCTTTTCAACGAGATCTTTTCCGCCTCCCTCTTTTTAGCGCTTCGAGTATCGCTCCCCCCGTTTCCGGCGGGGGCTGTACAACCCTCCTTTGCGACTAGACTTCGGAATTTAAGGAAAAAATATTTTCCGTACGTTAAAAGGAAAAGCGAGAAAACCATCGGAAAAGGCAAATTTTTTTTTCTACTCATCTCACAACGCGCTCGTTTACGCACGTACGTATATCCACGAAATTTCGGATTAAGACGTCGGGCGATTTTTACGTTGTTTTTTTTTTTTTTTTCTTTTTCTCTCTCGTTTCTATACTTTTCTTTCCTCTCTTTTTTCCTATCGGTCCAACGATTGAACGTCCACGTTCCGCACCCTATGTCTCTTTTATTGACCCGTAAAAATCGCGCCTCGTACAGTCGTTAAATTCTAGATAGAAGTTTTATACGCTACTCCGAAATTTGACGTTGCGCAGCTAGAAATCGTTCGGTAGATGCACGTGTACGTACGACGTGTACGTATACGTGAACCATGTCGTAGCACATTCGCATTCGCACGGTTACGTTTACACGTTACACACGCATCCAACCGATGGGGAACTCGAAATCTCAGGAGCCCTTCGCAAGAAATGGATAACCGCGTAAGAAAAAAAAAAAAAGGTGGAGACGGTAATAAAGACGACGAAGTAGAGGAAAGAAGAAACTTGAAATTTCTCGAACGCTCGGTGATGAATTCGAGGAAGTTGTATATGCTCTTTCTAATTGTGTACCTACATTATATACACCGCGCTTTTGGAATTGCGGTGGATGAGTTTTGTTTATTTTCGCAATTTCTAACGGTTTCTCTTACACAAATGACGTAATATATACCAAACAATTGTATCTCCTTCGTTAATTATCAACATAAAATACACAGAGAGAAAACGGTGAACTCATGGTGTATATTATAACGATCATAGAGAGAACACCGTATATTTTACATACATTACTAAACTTGCTGGTTTAATTTGAAGTTCAGAGCGCTTATAACATCACAAAACCGGCGAACTCCCTTTCGCATCATTCCGCCCTGATCGTCCCGTTATTTTGTAACCGTGCACAAGCCGCGTCTGTTCTTGAAAATATTTCAAAGTTTACACCCCGCAGAGATCCGTTCCGAAGACGCGACGACGACGACGACGACGACGACGACGACGACGAAGCATAGGTGCGCGGAGAGATATCATTATTTTTTTTTTCTTCATCCGCTTGTTATTTACTCCCGTGTGCGGCGTGCTTTATTTTTCTCGGTTTTGTTCTTTTCTCAGGGCGGGCGCACGGCGGCCGGAGTGAGCGATGGTTAGTTAAATATTTTCTTACCTCATGCCACGGCGTTTTATTGGTTCCAGAAAAAACCATGGGAAGAAGAAACTCGAGAGAATCGTACCATCAGTTTGCTCAGCTTCCAACCGAGGGTCGAAGACAATGGAAAAACGATCACCTGCAGAGCGGAGAATCGAAACGTAACGGGACTTCACCTGGAGACGTCCTGGACGATAAACGTCGAGTGTGAGTACAATAAAACACACGTTTAACAAGCGTTAAAGAGAAGCGAACGGATGTTGTAATAACGACGAAAACGGTGGCTCGCAAAAACGCGAGAGGGGCAGAGGAATATCTGTACGGCTTTGTACTCCACGGTAATAATCGTTATCGCGAGCGCGCGCGACGAAGGGATACGGACCGAGGGGTACGAAGAAAGATCGAAAGGACGAAATTTCGCGAATTTTCCGCCTTTCGATTCCTTCTGCAACGGGATCGCGCGCTCCGTCGCACCGAGTTGAACCCCGTACCCTCGACCCACCCTCTCCCCCCCGCCCCCCCCGTCGCGCCAACATTTTTGCAATCTTTGTACGTACGCCGCTCGTATTTTCAGCGAATTAGGACTGTAAATCAACTCTGCCGTTCCCCTACCACCCTTATCCTATCGTATATATCCTCATTCACCCCCTCTCGCCCACGCACTGCAGAAAAAAAAACACCGTGTCATACCGCCGCGTTGTAGGAGATAAGCTACCGTCTATGACACTGCGGGATCCTTTTTTCTCCTTTATTCCATCTTACTCTTCGGTACATTTTCTTTTCTCTACTTCTTTATCTTTTCTTATCCAGCCTTTCGTCGTCCCCCGCGATTCGAGAAATTCTCGTTTCTACGATAGATTTTATTTATACGCGCGCGGAAAATAAAAAAAAAAAAAAAACAAAGACGACGACGACGATTCCCGATAAAACCATTTCGCCAGATCCGCGGAGATTTTTGATTTTTCGATCGTATCAATCGTCCGGATGAATTCAGTCGCTGTACATTTTATCGATACGCAGATTTATTTCATTGCTCGATAAATTTTCGCGACAATACAATCATAGCGAACTACAGTTAATTTATATCTTGCCGAGAATTTTTTTTTTTTCTCTTCATCCGTTTCATTTCACTCCATTATTTATTCACATCCTTATTTATCGCGTGTGAAATTTTTCACCTATCCCGTACAATCGGCGTATCCGTTTAATTAGATTATCCGAAGGGACGAGAAAAATGTCGCTGTCGTTCGATACGGAAAAGTAGAGAAACGGACGTGCGAAGAGGTCGGTGGGAAAAAAGATCCTGAGGGATGAAATTTAAGGGTGGTTCAATTTCGGCCCCGCTGCCGTTGGATGTTTTAAGATGACGGTTTTGATACGTTATATAGGTTGCGGCGCGGGGAGGGGGGGGGGGGGGGGGTCATACGTATCCTGTACCCACCCCGTATAAGGTTTATTGAGCGGATAAATTTATCACGAAATTACATTCATCTCACCTCGTAAACTTTAACCCGATGCGGGAGGATGACAACGTCGTCGTTTTATAAACGTGGGTATATATATCTATACGTGTGCCGTACACGTCCTCCGTCGCGTTCAGACGACGCGACAAAAGTGAATAAATATATTATATACATATATCGCGTATATACGATACACAAGCTACCAACGGCACGTCTGATGTCTACGCAAAAAGTTTAACGTTAAAGAAGAAATTTCCCCCTCGTTTTTCTACTATCAATTTCTTCTTTACCTCGCGCAAGACACGTCGGGGAAACAACAAAACTACTGCGATTCTTGGTCCCAAATTTCGAGAAAAAAAATTCTCAAATCAGCTTTGTTGTACGGAAATTTCATTTTGACGGTTACTTTTCATACGAGCCAAAGGATAGATACAAATGAAAAATAAAGAGAGCACGATGAACGAAATTTTTCTTAACATATTGCATTTGTATTCGTACGTTATTTTTTCTTCTCGTACGTCTCAACCATTTTTTTATTCCGTATCGCGGTTCATCTTTATTCTCATTCCCTCCACCTCCCTCTTTCTTCCACCCTTATACCTTAAAAGGAAAAACCAATCTCGTCTCAGACTCGTCTCTGGGATAAAGATGAGTAAAGTAAAATGAAAAAAAAAAAAAAGAAAAAAAAAGTAAGAAAGAAAATCAAAATGAATATAAAGGCTGATCTCTAATAACGCGCTGGATATAAAAGTAGATCAAGGTTATCATCCGTATGAGATTCATCCGTACATGAATTTCTCAATGTGAATATATGATTTTCGAAAATTCACTCGCGCCGCAGTTGAAATAGTTTCGTTCTTTTTTCACTTCGTTTGCTTATTTTATTTTATTTTAGTTTTTTTTTTTTTTTTTTTTTTTTTCTCTCCGCCGAGCGAGACAAAGTACGTGATGATGATGATCGAGTGGTGTGCACACACTGCAGCTGCACCGCTGGCTCTGCAAGCATCACGGTAGGAGGAATTACGTCTCGACGTAAAGTATTTATACGCTATAGAGCCCCTTGACGGTAGGGTCGGTCGAAGGTGCAAGGTGGAAGGTGGAAGGTGGAAGGTGGAAGGTGGAAGGGTGAAGGGAAACGTCGACGGGGAAGGGGGGTTAAAAGCCTCTGGAGTACTGCGAGATGACGTCACGGCACGTATTCAATTACGTTGACCGTCGCGCGGGAGATCCTTCAAATTACACCCTTTTGAAACTCAACACCTTACATATATACATGTATGTATGTATATAAGATACACGTCTCCGTGTATAGCTGCTATGGGTATATGTATACCTCTATACGTACAGCCGGCGAATGGCTTTACCCGCGTAGAGGTATATAGCGGCAGCAACAGCGTCGCGTCGTCGCGTATCTCCTAGAGAGAGAGAGAGAGAAGGCGAGAAAGCGAGGGGAGGGAAGAAGATCTTTGAGGGATGAAAATCTAGGAAAGTATAACGTCGAGGAAGAATCCAAGGAGCTGAGTTTACTCTAGAAATAGAAGTGGAAACGAACATTCAGAAATTGCAGGGAACTAGCTCTTATCCGTTGGATAAGACCTTTTTCGCCGTATGAAAAAAAATTAGACACCTGCAATTTATGACTGAAAACGAGAAATCATAGTTCGGCTCACGGACGATATGTAAGGGGAGAAAAAAAAATATATCAACGGACAAAAATAAGAGACAAGAAAAAAATCATGTTTTCTCGAATCTACGAAGTACGATGGACACTTTTTTTGGCACTTTCCTTTTTTCTATCGCGTACCAGCCGCCGTGTCGTATTTATTCTAATTTTCTCCGTTCGTCTGGATTAAATTTTTCAACAATATTAACCATTTTTAATCAGAACAGCGACCGCGATAAGCCGAAGCTCTACCAGGCGTCGCTCTTTTGTGATCGACGTGAATTTTATACCGAATAATTTCTTCCATGTTCTTAATATTTCCCTCATTCGAATCGACTGCGCGTCGGTACAAGGGTTAGTTCGGATTCTCAATGCTACGGAGTTTAATCTTTGCTCCGATATTTTTTACTGCGACGAGACGCGGCGGCACCACAGTCGTCGGCGACGTCGACGTGTTCGTCTTCGGAGTCTGCAACAAGCTCGGCTTGAATCTGAAATTTAGAATCTTGAATCTGAAATTTTCGAATCTTGAATCCTGAATTCTGAATCGTTGAATTTTACGCCGTGGTATTTAACGTCTCTTGGTAAACCCCGCTCCTCCGTACCTCTTCCGAATGCGCTATATACGTCCAGAGGGGTGGTGCGATAGTTGCTACAGGTGAAAATATATTTACATCAGCGTGACGCAACGTCCCTCATTTTGACACAATTTGAATCTATCGCTATTTGATTTTTCCGCGAGGTTTCTAGACGACGACGACGACATAACGCGTCTCATACTTCGAGTTAGAAAATTTATTCAACCAGGTCACAGCGGATCGGCGTAACCGTTTTCAGATTAGTCAAGTTCTTCGGTATACTGCAGGGAAAACTCAATCACTAACTCGATTTCTGATATTCCCCGCTTCCGGTTTTGAGAGGCGATAAAAATTCTACGGGTACAATGACAACAATAACGATCCCCGTGCGACGTACTCACACGTCGACAGGTATGCACGACTGTAGATACGATATATGTATAATACATGTGTATGTCTTTGGTTTACAGATCCCCCAATTGTTTCGCTGAGTTTAGGATTAACGTTAAGCCAGGAGGACATCAAGGAAGGGGTAGACGTCTACTTCGAGTGTCACGTCAAGGCGAATCCACCCTGGAGGAAGTTAACCTGGTTCCACAACGTGAGTCGATCTAGAATTGCTTTGCTTTTGTACCTATGTACCGAGTATTATTTATATATATACATCTACATGCCCGTATATAGCATGTACGTATACGTGTACATGTATACATATATTTATTCCTTTCCCAATCTCTCACTCTTTCGAATCCCTTGTTGGATTATTTAGTGGGGTTTTCCACCGGGACGAATTTTCCTCCATCAGCTTTATTATACCGCCCTCCCCTCCCCCCCCCCCCCCCCTATCGCCACCTCCGAATAATCAAAGCTCTAATTATGAATGCTCTATAGAAAATCCTAATTGACGTCATGACATCATTATAATTACCGAATATTCGAGGACTGATTTGAAACAGCGAGAAAAAAAAACAAAAAAACGAAAAAAAGAGTCGAGAAAAGAAAAACAACTAGGATCTGAATAAAACTCCGACGACATTGTGTCCGACGAATATTTTACCGAAAATTTCGGTGAGGGTAAATTTTCTTAATTTTAATTTATTTCTCTTCATTCAATTACCGTTCGTCGTCGAGCGGCTGTCATTACATGAAATTTTTCGGGCGACGATGCAAAAGGACGGGGGCGATGGGAGGGAGGGAGGGAGAGGAGGAAATACGAAGGTTGTTATTACTGGTTACTTTATACCGCCGCGAGAAGGAATGCGTTTTAGAGGTTGAAGGTATATATATGCATATACACGTATATATCAGAGGGGTGTACGTATGTACGTGTTACACAGGGATGGGTATGGGATGGATATAAAGAAGCTCTGAATTCTGGGTAGCAGTAGTTATATAGGTATACCGGCGGATGCCGGAGAGCCGGCATTTCAGAACCAGCAGCAGATGCTGCTAAAGAGATTGGTGGCGAAATTGCATCTTAAAAATATGATCCGACTTCATTCTACCAAACTCTCAGCTATCTCGTTCCGCCTCCTCCCTTCCGCAACCCATCCAACCTTCACGAACGCGAAACGCGCCATGATCCTAACCCAACTTATACCACCCCCTTCCAAGCTTATACCCTTTGAGGTTCTTCCAACTACCCCAATAGATTTCTACGGAAAATACTTACTGATCTTCCCGTCCGCCTTCTGCCCTCCCCCCCCCCCCCCCCCCTTTTTTCCCCCCAGAGTTGAGAAGCTCAATTTGGATTTACCTAACCCACCCCGTACCCCCGTACCCCCATCCCCCCCGCCCCCCATTCCGTCGAGCTTTAAAACCGGAAAAGCACATATCCCAAGTATGATTAACTATGAGGAAGTGTACCTCAAAGGACCCCATACTAATTCTTTCATATTTCATTTTTATACCTTGAAAAAATTAGTTTTTCTCGATGGATGAATTTTCGAAACTTTATCGATACAGTTTTCCTTTCACTATAAATTCAGTCGCCGTAATTTCTTCCGAGTGTCAAGCTTTTCCGGATCATCGGGAGTCGAAAGAAGAAAGAAAGAGCTGAGCGATGTAACGAAATAAAATTAGAGAAAAAAAGAAAAAAACGGAGAAAGAAGGGAGAGGAGAAAAAAAATTCCTCCTTTATTTTTCTTCAGATAATTACCCTCCTAGTAGTTCTCGAGCGTTCTTTCGCAAAACGAACTTCCGCTCGTGGTTAACCTTTGCGCCTGTAACACCGAAGCTTGCTTCAGGGGGGGTGCTCTCAATTATTTTTATCATCAACGTCATTATCGCTGTTATTATTATCGTTGTTATCGCGTTGCGATTAATTTTTTCATCTCTTCGTTTCGTCATAGATCCGTATGACGCGAATGATGTTATTTGTTTTTCTTCAAATTATTTCAGAATTTTTATTAATTTTATTGATATTCCGTCGGAAGAATGTCAAGCATCCTCCTCCTGTAACGGAGATGCCGGCTTCATACGCGTCGTAGAGATACGACATCAATCCTTTATTCGAGGCATAACTTTTGCATCGATATTCCGAGTGTTCGAAGTGTGACGGCGCCCCTATGTTTGTGTTCGATAAAATCGTATAATATACGACACAATATTAAAGAGGGAAGAGAAAACGTAAGAGCACCGGGGTTGAAACTTGAAGCTTGCGATGGGGTGCAATACGAGTAGAAAAGTCGATGCGACCACTTCCACATCCACTTCCACTTGTACTTGTACTCGTATAGAAACGCAACCTAACAAATAACCCAAGATTTCCTCTCATATTTTCTCTTCTTCAATTTGATTTATTCATTGCTTCGATTTTCTGTTATTTCAGAAAATTTCTTAACACAACAATTTTTTGTTGCCCCTAACGGAGATCAATGACAATAAATCAACGATGGATCGAGAGACAATATTTTTCGAAAACTTATCGCATTCTTAAAAGAAATAACATCCGATAGCAGCTCCTCGTATCGTCCACATAAAGCGCGAATTTCTCCCCCACCAAACTCGCACTGATTTTTTCTCTTTTTCTTTTTAATTTTTTCATTTTTTTGAAAATTCTCAGCGCTTCAATTTTTATCCATCCGCGATGATCCTTCGCGGGGGGTGCATGATGCTACTTCTTTCCGCTCATTTTTATTGTTTTCCTCACGATTTTTTACGTCGTTCCACGTTTCCACCCCGTACAACAACAGCGGGGTATACGCGCTACGGGTACTTGGCTCGGGATTGGACGATTCCCTTTACTTCTGTTTTTCCATTTTTCATTTTTTGCTGTTTTTTATACATGCATATAGATGTATTTACCTCGCGCAATGGGCAGCGCGAATACTCTCTCTCTCTCTCTCATTGTTAGCGTGGAAAAAGTGTCACAGCTCTATTTCTACTTGTGTATGTACGACATAACTTTTGAGATAGTAAAACTAGACGACGTGATGCACCGCTGCATGCAGTTCGCTCAGGAGTTAGATATATGACATCTGAGATCTTAATATGTACGTACGTACACGTAACTTCATTGTGCGCATATTGCGCAAGGGATTTTGATCTTCTATTTTTCTATTTCGAGAGAAGCCGAAAACCCACAGCGTTACACAGTCGAATGTCAGCTGGATGAATTTTAAAAAATCTTTTACGTACGAGCCGTGAAACTAGAAAATCAGATTTGCTCTAGTTCTAACTTCTACTTTAATCAGTGACATCAAAGACTCCGTTGGATACATGTCGTCTGTAGTACCACGCGTCATCCGGTCTAGAAAACGTTTCGCAATTTTTTTCTTCTCGTTTCCAGTCATTTTCTTTTCATTTTCTTAACGTTTTTTTACACTCATTGTTCTCTTCCTGTTCCCTTTCTCTCTCCTCTCTCCGTTTCACGAAGATTTCCGAACTGAGTTTCTTTTACCAAAAAAAAAAAGAAACATAGAAAAAACACGGGAAAGAAAAATGCTATTCGGAGGAAAAAAATGCTTCAGAAGCTTACTCGAACTTTCTCCTTTTTTTTCTTTCCCTTTATTTTTCTCAAATAATTCTCATGCTTCGTGCGCATACTTTACTTTCTCGAAATCTTTCAGAATTCGAATGAAAATAAGAAGAGTTCGAATATCTCTAAAAAGACATCCGTAAAAAAGTTCGTAGGTGCGATCGAAGCTTTTTTTCTCCGATTTTATTATTTCATGGAATCCGCCCAGTCGATTTCCGTAGATTGCCGGCTTTATGGGGTCCTAATATACATATGCGTGTGCAACGTTAGTTGGGCAGGGAATACGAACGGGGGAGGGGGGGGGGGGGGGAGGGGGTGGTTCGGTACGCTCCTGCAGGTAGAGTATGCAATTTTGAGCGTTGCTTCTCTCCTATTCGCATATAGTAGCCGTACGACGGGCGTAGGTATACCTAACTACGGTTAGGTGCACGCAAACAGCTGCCACGCGAAGCAATAAACCGGTGGGCAATGGAGATCCTGAGGGGGCTAGGCTAGGCGGCAACCCTGTTCATAGTACCGACACTAGAATCTAGAAATAAAGAAGGATTTACACCGGGTGCTTTTTAGTCGAGGCTCTCTCTACCTGCAGTAGCTGGTGGCAAACTCAGAGGCCAGTTTACGACGCGGTTTCGAGTGGATGAGCTTTACATATCCATACATATGCATGCACGGTACATATGTACGTACTGTACGTACTGTAGCTGCTGCACATGTCTACCCTACGCGCGCATACTTCTTTTACTCGCTCCTCGTACACGCGGGCGAATTCGTGCCCGCCGTCTACCCTCCCTGTGGGGCCTTAAAGTTCGCGGATTTTTTTCTCAACGCCGGAACGCAAAGCTCGTTAACCAGCCGTAAATAATTTTCCGAGCTTTCGCAAAAGCTCGAGCTCCGGTTAACCCGACGAGCCGACCAGCCGCGCGCCTTCGGAGCGTCTGAAATCACCGAAATTTTCACCGACACCTTTTCGGTTACTTTTTTTTAAATTCTTTCCATACCCCACTTCCGACCGCACTCGACGAACTTCGGGAGCTTTTTATTCGTCAGAAATTTGGAGAGAATTTCAATGTTCTTTTTTTTTTTTTTCTCTTCACGCGCGAAATCTTGGAACGTTATAATCTTTCTTTTTGTTTTTTTTTTTCTGCGCTTTTCTTTATGATCACAGCCGACGAAATTTGCCGGAGAAACGGCACTGCGGAGCTTAATTAGGAGTTAACCACACCCCGATGCCTCGTCACATAGAGACTCGCGTCGGTTGAGTAAACCCTCACGTTCCTATTTAATGTATAATATACCCTATGTATGTACGCGTGTGAAATATATTCCCTTGGGAATTGTTATCTCGAGGGTGATAATATTATGCACGTGTATATGTGCACGCGTGTACGTCTATAATTTTTACAAAGGAAAGTCGACCGCTTTTATTCCGCGCTGCGAGAGAAGGAGAAAAAACGCGAGGAAAATTTCTCGTATCATTCGTTGTTATGATTTTTTTATTATGACCTTATAACTCGGGGTACATGTATCAAACGATATCGAGAGAGAATTTTTATCGAATAAAACGGTGTGCTTCGGTTGTAGAAATAACGAGCGTCGAATACGGAAAACAAAATAAGTAGAAATAATAAGAAGAAGAGGAGAAAAAAAAACGAAAACGGTAGAAAATAGATAAATAAAAAATTAAATAAATAACGAAGAGTTATTGGCTATAAAGTAGCCGAATCAATTGATGGCGGTGGGTGCTGGTGCACGTTTCGGTATAAAAGCTGGAGGCAGGAAGTTGTGCGTGGCTCAGGTGGACCGGCAGATTGAAACGGGATATAGAGCGCTGGATTCGAACTGCAATGTTCCAGAAGAGGGAAAATCCTGCACCGAGAGGTCGGAGGCAAAGTTTAAACTATCCTTCCGAAAGTTCATTCATCCCTTAAATTATATTTAGTTTTCGTCAGGGTGTGTTTCACTTTTAGTTTTACTTTTTAATTTTTGTTTCATCTCGTGGGATAAGATTGTTTGTTTTTTTTTTTTAGAGAAAACGAAGAAAAAAAGAAAAAACGAACATAATTTGCGCGACGTAATTTTTTACCCCCGTGAATACGGAATGAGAGGGTAGGGCAAAAAGTGGGTCCGGGGGTAGTTGCGCAAACTGCGGGGGAGGAAACTGGGGCGATTCGGAAAAGCGGGATATGTTCTGGTCCAACGTTTGATCATTCGACCACAAAGAAACCGCTAGCAGTTTCATGGCGCACTTCGTACTACCCCAGCTACTATACGGAGAGTCTGCAGTATTTCTAGCAATTAACGGGGTAACTCAATTAAACTAGATTGTAATCTACGTACGTTTCAACGCGGTCTGAGCGACCGAGGTCTGGGTGGCAGTCGCCGCGCCAACTGAAAGGACATCCTAGATGAGCCGAATCGGAGGTTGCCTCGCTTAGCATAGGTTAAGCCTCGAGGTTTATCCAGGTTAAATCCCACCAAGGGGAATACTCCTGCAGAACCGAACCGGATGCGCTACCTATACCCGTGGCGTTCTTCGAACTTTACTCTACTCTTCTCCACCCCGACCGAATTACACCCGATACGTTTTCGAATTCTTCGTTGCGCCGCATCGCGATGATAGAAAATTCAAAAAATTCGTCAAAGGAGAGGGTATAAAAAAATAAAAAAAAAAAACGATTACTTTTTCGTCTTTCGTACTTTCCCAGGTCGTTTTCGCGTTTTTTCGACTCACCTGCGCTACGGCCGTCCAAACGACCGCCGAACTCGCACGGATTTTACCGCCGCCACCGACTTCCCAACGGAGTGACGCTGACGTTTCGCTTGCATACTTATATTATGAATTATCCCCGCTATACGGGACGTTCCGCGATGGGTTCAACTATACGATGAAAGGAGATTCAATTCTAAGCAGGTTGAATGAGATGTCACGAGCATAACCGTGCGACTGGTATACATATACTACAAGTATGAGGAGCTTCTCGTCGCCGGTGCAGCAAATTCCTCGGCGTTGCATACACGGGGATAGTCGCGGGGTTGGATGATATTACGCACACACGTGTACACAATATCACGTTGTAATACAAAATCCCGGCGAAATCCTCGACGTAAAGTAGGTAGGTGCGCGCAGACTTTATAACGACGGAGCTTCCTCGTGCACTACGTGCTGCGCGCTCTACCTACTCGAGATTTGAAAAATGAGACGTCCCGGGCGATGGGGACCGATCGGGACACCCGATGCGCGACAAACCGAGCTTTTCATTATTTAAACGTGTATGTGAATTTGATTTTTCGAGCACGCGTTGCGTTGTACCTGCGACGGCCTGTCAAAATTTGATATTCACTTCGCGTTGGGGGTAAACGTGTTTTTTTTTTTTTTTTGTTGTTTTTTTTTTTTTCACGAAACCCATTCGCGTTAATTTTTTCCACATCCCCCGCCCAACGGTGAATTTGTACGGGTACGCGATCGTCGAATGTAAAGTTGGGTCGCTTCGGCTAGTTTACGATAGAAATGTCAATAATATACGGATTGACAGTTGTTCGATGAGTTGCCAGTATCAATTTTGGAGAAGTTACCCATGTACGAATGGCCGGCGCGTGCACCCGCTGGATGTACGTACACGTGTAATTCTCGCAAAATTTCCAGACGGTAATTGATTGAATTAATTAATATTGAATAAAATTTTGTTAAACAATGAAATTCCACCGCTTGATCGCTTGGAATTCGACGTGAAATTGACAGAATCGTTTCCTGTTATAATTCAAACGTGAAAATCCCGTATTAATTATTATTAACATTGTAGTAATTATCAAAGCTTTGTTATAAAACCCGGAAACCCCGTCCGTGGTACCGCGGACGTCATGCAACGCTGTAATAACGCTGATAAATAATACGAACGAATTGATTCGGGCGATATAAATAAAATTAGGGATCCGATTCCAATCGAGTTAAAGTTCGCGACGCAATTAGGATAGGCGGTGAGATTGAGAACTCCGGTACTCCGGCTACCTATACCTCTACGTATAAATCTGGGAGGAAAAGGGGAATTAGTTAACCCTTATTTAGCCCGAAAACCCCTGAAATCTGATTACCCAAGACGTGCCTGACGTTGTTTAAACTCGAAAACAGATCTCTAAAAGCCGTGGCCCGAAGCCGAAAAAAAATTAGGGGAAATAAAGATCAAAAATAAAAAAAACCACCCCTACAATTTCGTATTTATTTTATCACCTGCACCGCTGCATTTTATTTCTATTTCTATTTCCACTTTTTTTTTTTTTTTTTTTTTCTTTTCACCCACCATTTTTATGCGAAACCAGGATCATGGGTGCGGATATAGTGATATCGGTATAACTGTACAGGAAAAGGAGATTAAAAAACAATTTCATAAATCCCGTCGAAGATCCAAGCGACCCGCAGTTTTCTCTCGGATTCAAATGGCCTCGTTTTAAATCGATTTAGAATTGTCTTCTCGCTAGAACTGGTACAGGTACCATCTGAGAGAAGCGGGGGGGGGGGAAACGTAATGGGAAGTTCGGTGGCGAAGAGGCGAAGGGTAGAAGAAAAAAAAAGAATTAAAAAAGAGAAAAAAAGAAAGAAAAAAAAAGGGAAGCGAAGAAAAAGCGAAAAGCGACCCGCTGCAGAAACTACCCATCGTTTCGAAAGACAAAGAGTCAACGAAAACTCGCCAGTTTCATGCCCTGTCTGATCTCTCGTTGGTCCTTCTGCGACTCGCGGCAAAGGAGCTACCGGCGAAGTCAGCCATCTTCCTCTCTTTCCTATCGTTTTTTTTCTTTTTTCTATTTTTTTTGGCTTATACTTTGGCTAAAAGACGTTAAAGAAAACCGAGAGAAAAATTCACTGCAGCGCTATACTTGAAATATATTCATGAGCCGATCCTTTGATGCAAGATCGTACGTACTTTTTATAAAAATTATCATCATCGTTGTTACTGAATGGTCATCGAACGAAAATTACGTCGTATAAATCATGGAGAAAGTTTTTATATTCGATCCGCTCTGCGCGTAAAGTTTTGGAAAAAATCGCGAAATCTGAATCTGGATCTAACGAAAGCGAACGTGTGAAAAAATTTTTTACACCGCTCCGGATATAACTGTTGAAACGAAAAGAAAAAAAAAAAACCCCCGAAAAACACAGAGTGACACAAAACGCAGTGATTGGCAATTTTTTTCTAATCTTCTTATTTCTTCGAATGGGTGAGAATTTTTTTTTTTTTGGTTTCCTCCTTCCGAATCTTTTGATCAGCGGCGTCGTTATTCGTCAAATTTGCGAAACGAGGATAAAAAAAAATTGGCGATACGTATCACCGAGTTTATGCTTTATAGCTGTGACCATTCAAATCCGCAAAACGCATGAACCGGAAGTGATCACGGTTGGAATTGCGATAGAACGTCGACGATGCACGTACATACATCATAAATGTTCGATTTTCTTTTTTCGCCATGCCCCGGCATTCCCGACTGATCCGAATTTTTTCATTTATTTATCCGAGTTATTTTTTTTTTTTCTTCTTCTTCTTTTTCCATTCTCCTCTCATCGTTGTTTGTTCCAGGATGAAATGTTGGTGCACAATTCGTCGGCGAAAATAATAATATCAAACCAGAGTCTCGCCCTACAAACCGTGACCAGAAGCAGCGCGGGCTTCTATGTTTGTGCGGCCAGCAACGCCCTGGGCGAAACACGAAGCGAACCGCTGCCCTTCCGAGTAAAATGTAAGTACAAAGGCCAACCCTCTCCACCCTCCCTTCCTCCGTCTCTCTCTCTCTCTCTCTCTCTCTACCTTTCTCTCATCACCGAGGCCGGCACTGGAATCAGCAAACAACAATTACACCCTCTGTCCCCAGATGCGCAGTGGTTATTGCGGTTCAACGTACAGTTTAATTCAAGTCCTGCTTTTTTTCGCCGGTTACGTTTCCATCTTCACGAGGACACTCGGCGTCAACGTGCCACCCTCAACCGTTGGAAACGTCGCCGCTGATCGAACGTCGACACACTCGAGTTTTAAATATTTGCCTCGCCGGTTCGGTCAGGGCAGAGAATCGACGGATCAAAAATTCGAGGCCTCGTTTTCGATTCTTTCGAGAATCCATCGGCGTTCGTTAATTTTCGTACGCATGAAATAGTCATGCCTTTTGGTAACCGGATTTCGCGCAGGTTACTCTTCTTTCAGGGGTGCGAATTTCTCCCCCCTTTTTATTCCGGGACGTTACCGCTCTTCCCGTTCATCCCATCGAGTATCCTCACCTGAAATTTATTTCCTTTGACTCTTTTATATAATATGACTCGCTGCTGCACGCGGGCTTCACCTGCTCATAAACGGTCTTCGGAAAAAAAAATAAAATAAAATCAAATAAAATAAATTAAGGGAAAGAATTCTCCTCGACATCCGGAAATAAAAGCTGAGCGAAGAATTTCGTTTGATTCAATTTCACTTTGTGAAAGAGGTGGTTTATTTCTCCTCGTATTGCATAGGCGAGTAAGTAATGAGAAAGAAACGAAAGTAGATGTTAACATTGGAGAAATTTTGCACGTTGCATGATGCAGCGCGTACAGAACGCTGAATATTTTACGGATACTTAGAAGCGCGTACATTTTTTATATCCAATTTCCAGTTACCAGGCATTGCACGGGGGGGGGGGGGGGGCGTTCGGCGACATTTGCAGGGGGAGGAAAAGGAGAAAAGAGAAAAACGAGTCCGCGAAAAGTAACAAGGCCAAATTTAGGGCGCATATCCGGGCTGAATAAATTTCTGACTTTTATGGCCACACCGTGCCGTGTTTCCGTATACCTGCTGCAAAACTCGCTATCTCCTCGCTTGTGGCAACCGACGTAGAAACCGCGGGGGGAGGGGCAGGGGGGGACGCATCTTCGAATTCCACAACCAACTCCCCCTATTTTCATGTCGAATGTCGCCGCGAATTTCGTCAATTTTTTATTAAGTCATATTCGTATTATACCTGCAGCGGTGCCGGGGGACCGTTGCTCTGAGCCGTGATATGGCGAGGCGTAAATTTCAAATTTTCCGGAATCAAACCGTTCGGCGAATCTCCGAATTTTATTTTCACCCCCCCGACTCCATCCATGACGCGTAGAAAATTATTATTCAATATTCTTCCCGTTTTACTTTTGTTCGTTCCACCCGGATTCAAACGAGCGAGGAACTCCGAAAGCGACTAAGAGCTGAAAACCCTTTCGACTAAAGGCATTAGTTAAACATCCCTAATCGGAGTGTTTTTCTGGGGTGGTTTTCGGATGAACGTGAAAGGGGGTTGAATATCGTCTAACTTTCGGCGAAACTTCGTGAACGGCGAACGCGGTTTCCCTCCCTTTCGCTTTGAGAAATATCAACTTATTTCGGAGCTAAGATTTTTGGAAAATTAAGTAGGGGCGGGGGGGGGAGGGGGGAGGGTGACTGTATACATATTCCCCCTCATGCACACGAACACCTCAACGGATCCTTGAGTAGCTCTACCCCACCGCATAGAGCCGCAAAGTTTATATCGAACGTTATTTAAGGTAACTTGCTAAATCTCTTGGAATTTCTCCAAATTATATCCTCCCGCGGCTTTAACTAACTTTTCAAGGGTATAGGTAACGCACAGTGAGTCGCGAGTTACGTTATACCGACTGAGTTTGAACGGCTTTTCACCGGAATTTTTCAACCCCTCTTAAACATGTCCAAAATTCTATTAGCTTCGCGGTCCTTTTTTTTTTCCCGCTAGTTTTTTTACATTCAATTCCGAGGGTAGTTTTTGGATTTTTTTTCGTTTTTTTTTCTCTCGCTTTTTTCTGCTCGTGGGCAATGATAATAATTTCGGAGCATGGTACCCGCCCGGCGGAGCTTTTATCCTAAATTTTGCCGCGGCTCCACGTGTATTATATGGAGGGAGAAAGAGCGTTCGAGTCGGTGAAACACGCTGGGGAATCCTCTCACCTGTTACACTTTGTCTCGCTAAAAATATACCTAAACAACCGCGCAGGTATGTACGCGATAATAATGTATGTGTGAAATGTGGTGTGGCGTTTAACAACAACAACTCGGGGAGTACCTACCATCCAACTATTATTGTACGAAACAATTGGTAACAGTGGTGAAATTACCGTCGGACAAGAACACCTCTTCACGTTTACTAAGCGCGTAATTGCGGAGCAGATACGATGCTTGAACTTGAGAGAGAGAGAGGGAGAGAGAGAGAGGAACAAGAATAAAGAGAGGAACGATCCGTCTGCTTCCTTTTTTTTTTTTAATCACGTTTTCCGCTTCGTTTCAGTCGCCCCGATTTGTAAAGAGGATCGAATAGTCGTCGTCGGTGCTTCCAAGGGCGAATCATTGGACGTTGTCTGCAGAGTGGACGCTCATCCTCCGGCTCATAGTTTTAGATGGAAATTCAACAACAGCGGTGAAACACTGGAAGTTGTTTCCGGTACACATTCCGTTGATTCCAACGGGGTTAGCACGCTGAGGTATACCTTGGCGAAAGAAAGGGATTACGGAACACTTAGTTGCTGGGCGGACAATGCAGTTGGATCGCAAACTAAACCGTGCTTATTTCAACTTGTGGCAGCCGGTGAGTTCTTATTTCTCGCTCCGTTCGTGGCCTGATAAAAATTAATTTTCTTCATTTTTCATTTAGAATTTGTTGGTTTTTTTTCTTTTTTTTGATTTTTTTTTTTTTTTTTTGCAACGTTAAACCTGTACCGCTGTACAACCAGCCGGGGAAATCGAATGTCAATTATTTTCTGCACGGGTAAAGAAAGGTTTACCAATGAACCGTATATGATTCGAAAGGGTCACCGATAGGATCTGCCGAGATAATAATAAAGCAATCCGATCTCAGATCGAGCTTATGATTACGCCTTTCCTACGGGATTTCAATGGACGTCCGCTTCGCGCGTGGACTGCACACGAGTCGCTCCGCTTCTAATCCATATTTTAGCTTCCCTCCACACGTCCTCGATATCTCCGTCAATTCAGTTCCTCACATCCTCCCCAAATTCGAGTGTGCACGTGCCTGTTAAACAGGAGGAAGTATACGTACAGAAAGGTGGGTTCAGATAGTTGGTGGAACAAATCGACGGATTTCCCGGCGCCTGTTCCCTTTCTAATTTCCGTTTCCGTTTCGCTGTACACACACACACCCACGCTTACACCGGGTTCCGACACTGTACGGGGGAGGGGGGGAGGGGGAAGGGGGTGTACACACCTTACGCCATCGAAATTTTCGACACAATTCGCCAGTCGACAGCCGACTTCATCGCGGCAAGTTTGATAAATTGTTGGACAGAGTTTGTCAGTCTCTTCATCCCCCTTGTTTAAACCTCTCTCTTTATACTTATCCTTCCCTCATCCTCGGGCGACTCATTGTTCCGAATAACTCAAGATATCAGAGCCGACGAATCAGCGATCCGATGGAAACGTCAGCTGACGAACGTTTTTTGAACAAAAATTTTTGAACAAAAAAACCCGACGGGGTCTGGATTGATGTCGAGAAGATTCGAGAACAGATTTTCAGATTATTCAGAGTACAGTTTTTTCGGACTTTCGATTCAAAACATCGATTCGATTTTCGAAAATGCGACTGACCCAGTTACGTCATCTGCAACTTTCAATGGCTGAATTGAGAAATTTTCCTTGTTAGTCGTATGCCGAAACGTTCGCGAGTGCGTTTTCCCCCGAAGTTTCGAAAACGAATAAATTCGCGAGTCGACAGCCGACTTCATCACGGGAAGTTTTGATAAATTGTTGGACAGAGTTTGTCAGTTTCTTCATCCCCTTATTTAAGCATCTCTCTTTATCATCGTCTATCGCTCATCCAGGGGCGACTCATTGTTCGAAGTAACCTAAGATATTTAGCTGACGTAGCCGCAAACCCGAAACCGCTAGTTTACACGGATAAATTTCTGCCGCACTCACCCTCAAACAAACCCCCAGCTGAATAACGTCACGGGAATGATTGGCGTCTTCCAAAACATAACTTCGGCCTAATAAACCACGCGCAGTAGTCGCGGAGCCGAGCGATACTCCAACTTTGAAATTTTCCAACCCGAGAGCCGATTTTCCGCAAGAGTGTGTTTTTTTTTTTTTTTTTTCTTACTTTTCCATAAATTCAGTCAATTTCCAGATATGCCGTTTATTTTCCTGTTTTTTTTTTTTCCTTCCCCCCTCTCCCTTTTTGTTCGTCTGCCCGATCCCCGAATAATCTGTGTCACGTCGAATCGACGCGCTTTCCCGGCGGCTCGGCAGACAGTGAAGAGTGAAAATAGCTGGGAAATTGAGGATTGTGGTTGTCTTTGGCGGGTTCAGCAACATGACACACTGACGTGATATGCTTTTTTCCCCGTTTTTCACCTTCAACCCTTTGCGCGTTTCACGCTTCCATTATAATACAACCCGTATATTAAACAAGAAACGTTCACGATGTCGGCTCACCCTTCTTCGCCACTTTACAACCCCCTTTATCCTCTGCCCCCCCTTCGCACACACGCGCGTACACTCGTGTCTGAGCGCAAAAAAAAGAAAAAAAAAAAGAAAAAAACCATGGCTGCATTCCGGCTGCTTTTTTTTTCTTTCATCTCATTTTTTAATTCACCATCAATCGACCGGATCTTTCAGATTTACTTGGGGCGCGTAATCAGTTTACGCGAAACGACGGACGTTCCGAGACTCGGCGTTTAATCTGATTTTCTCGATTTCTGAAAAAAAAAATTCATTCAACGCGGTTCCCTTCGACGGTGGTTGAAGAAAAAATTTCTAAAGAGCGCAGAGAATATAATTTGTGAATCCGCGTCGCGCGTATTTAGATATTAAAATAACACCTCGGGCGCAGCATTCGGCTCTTTCGTCGCAAAATCTCTTCGAACGAAATGAAATAATTACGCCGGGGGTGTACGAGGTGGCCAGGTGTAATCCTAATTTTTTTCCCAATTTTCAGGAAAACCGTCACCGGTGCGAAACTGTTCGTTGGCAAATCAGACGTACACAAGCGTCGAAGTTCGTTGTATTCCTGGTTACGATGGCGGTCTACCGCAGCGTTTCGTACTCGAAGTGTTCCACGGCGACGTTGATTTCCTCGCCAGTACCCAACCGTTGTACAACGTTACGTCGATCGAAGAGCCGGTTTTTTCACTGGCCGGCATCGAGGCGACGGTAGACGCCGGTGTTCACGTTGCAGTTTACGCCGTTAACGCCAAGGGTAGAAGTTCCGCCGTCATCCTCAGCGAGGTCACATTCAGGGACGCCGAAAAGAGGACGGGTGAGTTCGCCTCACCTCGATATATCGACCTTACCTTTTTCCTCCTCATCCCCCCCCCCCTGTCGAATGATATTCGCCGCCGAATGCAAACGACTTTTGCGATCGAAAGCTAAAACGCATTACCCGGACAATCTCGTTGATTGTTCGGGGTACAGGTGAGTTTTCGGTTCAGTTCCTCCCTGTCTGTTTCGTACGAGGCGAAAGATCCGCGTACGGTGAAATAAGTTTGGTGGGGTGGGGAGGAGGGGGAGGGAGGAGGGGTGGTTTAGATCTCGAAGATCGAAAGGCGCGTTCGAGGGTGGTATCGTCGGAGGTGGTGTCAGCGGTGGGTGACTCGTAAGTAAGACGAATTACCTTCGAAAAGGTAGACAACACCCTTCGCGCACGAAATGTATATATATGTATATATGTATATACACGAGTTATACGGCCGCGAACCGACTGACGTTAAACGCCGGGGGAGGAACAAAAATGAAAAAAATTATCACCGTTTCAACGTGTCGGCGTAAAGATGGGAGAGCGAGATCGGTTGAATTTTTGAAATTTTTAAAAGCGCGAAGGTTTTTCATTGGCGTGTCTCGATACGTTTATTTGGCCGCGAATCGTTGGAAATCGTCGATTCGCGAGTTGCTTTATAATTCGAAGTTGCAAATTTCGCCGATCCGTTAGATATGCATGTTCGCGAGAGTATACTTTCCACTTTCCGGTATAACGGCGATCCGAGTTAAGCCTCGGGGACTCCTGAAACTCGACACTTTATTCATTCATGTTATTCAATTATTCCGTATTTGTTATGCATTATCATAACACTTTGCATATCAAGGTATGTGTATAAGGATATTTTATAGGATTTCGCGCTTTACTTCCACGTATATATCCCCCTCCCCCCCCCCCCCCCCCCCCCACCTCCGAAATTGAAAACCACCCCGCGGTTCGAGGCGAGGCGTGCATCGGCGGGTGCCGCGTATCGGTATCGAAAATTTTCCCCCCAAAATGTAACCGCGAGACGCCCAGCAACATATAATTAATAACGACAGCTCGAAATTAGCCCGGTGTAAATTTCGCGCATCAATCAAGGAACAAAGTCTCCTCGTAGGGAACGCGACGTTTGACTGGCTCTGCTAATTTTCGCGCGGGGACACAAGTAACAACAACAAGAACAACAACACATCTTGCATCTCGACGCGCTGCACCTGCTGATATCGTGATCGCTCGTGTTCGCCGATGTTGCAGTTTCTCTCGCAACTTTAGCGGTTATTGTATACGTTAGTCGGTGTTACAGCTAAGAAATCTATATATCTATATACAATAGCCGAGCGAGCGAACTCGGGGAGAAGGAAGGAAGGAAGGAAACTTGGGGTAACATTACATAATTAAATTACTTTAATAACACCCTTAGAACGTGCGTAAATCCACTTTACGAAGCGTGACTCTCGCGGAATAAAGCGCGATGCATGAATTAGCGCACGTTCTATACATATAATACGTATATCTATACAGCGTACCTACGTGCATACACACGTATTCGCGTACCGCGGTCATGTAACGGTCGGATCGCCCGCGTATATCTGTGTGTACGTATTCTGCTTAAAGCAATAATAATTATAGACGGTGTAAAACAGGGCCACCGATATTTCCATCTCACTTTCTTTTATTATATTCAAAGTTGTTCTTGTTCTTCTTGTTCTTCTACTCGGAGTTTTGCCGGTTGTTTTCACTCTACTTTGCGCGAAGACAAATATACCGAGATTTCTACGTGTATACCTGCTGTACAGGGGGGAAGTAGTGAATGTCAACAATTTGAGATCTGGATGCGCGGTGGTTTTCAATTCTACGAATCAAATTATTCCAGCCCCTCTTTATTCGCTCCTTCCTCCTTATTTTCCTTCGTCTACGTGCACGTATATCTTCATTGAGCGAGTATAAGGGTCTAACATTAATAATTCAGGAAACCCTCGGGCTAAAACTTTTAATTAGTGATCCTCTAAGATAATTGAAATATCATAAACCTGCTGCAGGAAGGAATGAAGAGAATGAACGGAAAGCGTTATACCAACCCGGTACAAAAGTTCCGACTCGTTCCTGAGCTATGTCAGACACGTTTCCACCACCGATCGTCGTTTTCATCCTACCAAGATGTATATTTAACAATCAAAAACAACCCCGCCTTTAACAACCGCACGGCGAAAAACCGATTATACCTCGCTAATTAAGGGGCACGAGAACCCTCCGCAACGCTATACCTACCGCCGCTAATGCCTGCATTTAAATTTCTACGAGTAATGAAAAAAAAAAAAAAACGAACAATCCCACGGATTGACAAATTTTTTTTATCAACGAAAATTTTTAACGATCTCGTTTCCTTCGCGGAATCATTAGACCACATGCCGAATTGAATATTTATACGTTCGTAGAAAATAAAGAAGCACGAGACGAGGAAAATTGAGGAAAAAGAATGGAAGGGAAAATAGGTCAATTTAGATCGTTTTCAAATCCATTACAGCGAATCACCATAGCGAGACCGAAGTTTCAGGTATTTCCAGTTATTTAACACCGCGCACACTCGAGGGGGGAGGAGGGGGGTGGGGGAGGGGGGGAGGGTTGAAACTTGAGATACTAGCGAGACTAGTTGATTGGGAAGAAATCAAATACATTTGTTCCATCAATGTGATTCGAATTGATGCAGGCGCGGCCGAGAAGTTTCGACCTTTCTCGGTCACTTTTCGTTCTCCTTCCCCTTTTTCTTCTTCTTCCTTTCTTCTCCCTTTTCTTATTTTGTTTCCACCCCTATCGCCGACGAGATACCAGACTCGAGTCCAAACGAAAGAAAAGTTCAATCAGTCGTAGTGCTGCTGTCGTTCGTTTTCCTCATTCGACGGTATCGAAAAAGAATCACATACAGGGTGTGCTAAAATCCTCGACATTCGTCGACTTTCTGTAACAGGCATTCGAAGAAAAAAAAAAAAAGAAAAAAAGCACACGCCGCTACTTTTAGTCGATTTTATTTTAACAATAAGAAATTACTCCAAACGACCTCCGACCTCTGGAAAAAAGTCTTTTCGATAAAAACCTTTTCATACGTTCTACGACCTACAAGTTTTTCTCAATCATTATTCCCGCGCTGAATGAAATCCATTTCGAAATCGCTGTACGACAGTGAGAGAGGGCGGCAAAAAAAAACCGAGTCAAAAAACGAAACGAAAGAAAAATTCCTGCGGACAATGTAAAACCCGGGCTGGATAAGGTAGAAAATTGATATGTCTGAAAAGAATAAAAAAATCTATATACACATATACGAGCGGAGTAAAAATCGTCGATCGCCGTCGAGGTCGAAGAGAGTGTGTGTGTGTAGGCTGCAGTTGAAATTCTGACAAAAAAATTAAGGCCTCCCAATAAATCGGCGAAGTTTACGATTTGCTGCAACGTCTTTACGTGAAACCCGAACCCCGGTAGTCAAGGGCGATAATAAAAATTCGAGCGACACGATCCGCCGGGCGTTTACCGTTAACACTCTATACACGTGTTAAAAGACCCTGCGTGTCAACGTAAATTATCCCCGTTTTTTGGCGCGTCACGCCATCGGAGAAGGATATTAAAAAAAAAAAAAAACGAACGAAAAGAGACGACATTTAATTACCATTCATTTTTCAGGATGCACGATTGGAATCCCTTTCAAATCAGCGTTTGAAAAAGCGCGGGTTGATTTCTCTTTCTTTTTTTTTTTTTTTTCTTCACTTCCAAGGGCGAGGAGAACGTACGGTGCGAGTAAATTATCGCCGGCTTAGCAAAATTGAAGTTTCCGATGGGGTGAAATATGGCGGGAATTTAATTCGTCACACAGCCATTTAAGTCGCGTAGGTAGGAAGCACCGTGCAGCACGTATACTCGAATACAGAACACACATGGTCGTAGTGCAGCGTGGCTCGAACGCATTGTTAAGGGATTTCGCAGCGGAGCTTAGTCCCTGAAGTTCCCCACTTCCCAACTCCTTTACCTTTCTACCTTATATGATCCTCTTCACATGCTCCCAAAAACAACCCCTTTGTCTTCGTAATACCGCTAATGCCTCCTCTCGCCACTCTTTCGCGACTATATCTCTGCCCCCCCCCCCTGCCCCCCCCACCCCCGTACATATGTACCTACATAACTTTAGATTTCGCTGCAGAAGGGGGTTTTATTCAACGCTGCCCTTGCACGTATAACCGTACAATACAGAATATTATCTTCGCCGCGGTATTACCTTGTCTCTTAAATTATACCTCATCTAATATCTGGAATCTGCATAACCCTCGTTGTAATAAGCGACGACGTACGTACGTACGTACGTATACGCTGCCGAAGTTAACTACGACTGCGAAATTTCGTATCCTCGTCCGACGAGTATTATTCGCGACGAAAATTCGACCGCCCCCCCCGCCCCCCACCCCCAATTTTTTTTCGCCGCGCCTCGAACGCAGTTTCGCGTAGCCGCGACGCGATATTCGCTCCGTATTTTTGGCTGCACCGAAGGCACGAGAAGCAGAAGCATGTCTCCGACCCAAGGCGTATTTTCCGCTCTAGATGTGAGCGATAGAATACTTAAGGAGAAAAACCTTACAGCCTCGGGATTTCTGAACCTCACGATTCAATTTATTTTCGGTATACCTACAGCATCGCATGCAACGATGCAGGTCGTTTCACCTTCGTATACCCCGGAGCACGTAAACCCCGTCTACTCTTTTCCGTTCCAACTTTTTTACTCGGTATCATTTTTTTTTTTTTTCCTTCTCTCGTATAATAGGTAGGTAGGTTTGGAAAAATTCGATATTTCGTAGCTGAATCGTTTTCGGGTTTCGATTCAGGGTACGTTGGGACCGGTGGAATTCCTAGATTTGTTTTGTTTTTTTTTTCTCGTTTTTTTGAAGATATAACGAAGCAGAGGCACGTTGTTCGTTATTTATCGTTCATTAATAATACGGATAATGTGAAGTGGATGTATATCGTAGGGATTACGTCGGTATATATTTGAAGAGTTGTATAAGTATGAGCGGGATATTCGGGGAATATATGCGATATCGTGGCAGCCCCCGGGGCACGGGAAACGGAAGGGAGCTTTACCCCATCGCGAAAAATAAACTGGGGCGAATATAAATCGTATCGTTTTCTTTGATTATTATTATAGTAGATATACATAAGTAAATCTATCGACTGTATTTTCTATTATGGTCTGTCAGAATCCGGATCATCTATACGCGGAGAATTCTTATTTCATACAATACCTGCCGTACATCGAGTGAATTTTATTCGTTTTTTTTTGTTTAAAAAAAAATAACCCAGTCTTCAAACTTTTCGAGAAACCCCGTCACCCGGAAAGCAATTTTTCAGGCATTTTTCACGAGTGAATTACAAATACGGGGACTTCTGACTCTATAGGAACAGACTGATGATTCAGAAGTTCGTAGAAAATCGCGATGTATAATCTTCAAGGTCGAAGGTACGAGTAGAAGGTGATAGGGGGGAGGGGGGGGGGGGGGGGGGGAGTTTTGGGTTGAGGGTTGAATAATTTGGGTAACGGTGCCCCGCGGAAACTCGAATTAAGGTAAATGACGTCATGAAGGAAACGAGATAACGGAATGAGTCGGTGTAATAGAGATAGAAGATGAAACGCGGTAAGCATTTCAAGGAAGGAGAAGCGGGATAAGGCAGAGAGAGAGAGAGAGAGAGAGAAAGGAAGAAAAGAGCCGAGAAAAAATTAGGACGGGGGGGGGGGGGGGGGGGGGGGGTAAAGGTACGAAAGCTGTCGTCCTGGCGGTAAACCGTGAGATTTCACCCCCTCGGAAATACCCATAGCCGCAGCAGCGGGAGAATCGTAGATTCGACGTCGCTTTCGTCGACGTCGCGACGCTTTCGTCTCTCTACCTCCTCCCTCCGCTATTCCTGCCCCTTCTCGCCCTTTCCCCCCTCGAATCGGTTATACCCGCAGGAACCTCCTCTTCCTACTCCACCCACATTTACTGCGGTAAAAGCGCCAGTCCAACCATTTTACCGCGAGACAATTGGCCAATTTCTGATAAGCGCTTGTTACTGTGAACACAGACGATGTTAAAGCTGGAAAATCTACACCGCACACCTACGCGTACCCTACGACATTACCATCTACAATTGCGTTAAAACCCGATATTACCTCACGCTGACCGATAATAACACTTGAATATGCGCTTTTTGCATAAACGAAAAGCATTTCATTTCCGCGGAAATTTCGAACACCCGAATCGTTTCGCCTCCGAGTGAGCTAGATTTCGTTTGTCATCCACCGAATCGAGGATAAACTGTCCGCTGCTAAGGTTAGTTTCTAATGATTAGGGTCAGAGGATTAATCCAGGTGAGGTGACACAGAGTCGCCTTACGGGGATCAACCGCTAAGCCTCCGTCTCTCGCCCGTACTCAGAGCGCGCCCCCGCCAAATAAAATATGCGACAATTTTTCAACGTGGATTTTCATTATTTATTTAGTTTTACTTCTCTCCGGCGTAGTTGGAAAATTTCGAAAATCCAAGTTTCGCCTCGATTCCTAATCATCGGTGTCGTAATTGATTCGAAATTTTTTCAAATAGGTAGAAAAAAAAAAAAAAAAAAAAACGCGGCGAGCTTTTTTCGTTCTGTATACGCTTTTCTCTGCTTTCGCGAGCGTAAAGAAAATGTGCGACGTCGCGAGACGTATAGACGGTGGTTGGGAAGTTGGCCTTTCTGACTGAATTAACCAAGATATTTATCTTGGGTTACAATTACGGAAGACCTAGGAGGCACGTCCCGTGAATCTAAATCAGGATTCCGCACCCTCTCCAATTCCTTCGAGATGGTTGTTGCCTTGTTCCCACCCTTGTAAGGTAGCGGAATAAGAAACCGAGCTTACGCTGTTATTCTCCTTGAAGATTTCGACTTCAATTCCCTACGTTTATTTATTTAACCCTTGGAAAGCGCTATGGACACAATTAAGGTTACCGAGATTCGATTCCACTCTCACTTGCAAATTGTATTCTCTCCTCGAAAAACCATATCTTTACTCGTGCAACTTGAAACTCCGAATTCGAATCGTCTCGCTCACCCAAAGTATACATTTACCTTCCTACTTATATTATACGTCAAATAATATCATATACCTACGTATCATTTTATTCTCAACCAGATTTCATCCATTATCAATCAACGATCAAATCACAATTCTTGACGAGTATCTTTCCTAAACTTATTGAGTTTGAAAAAATAATATAGGGTAGTTTATCGATCATGTGCTATAATTTAGACGAATTAGGGAAGCGAATGCGTCCCTTCGTTCCGGTAATATTCCTCGTAAAACTAGACGATGCCTAAAACCTCGCTATGAGACTAGCATCCAATTTCATGGGGTGGCAATGATGATGATAATAATAATAACGATGATAATAATAATACTAATAATAATAAAACTCGTCAAAAGAAAGAATTTTATTAGACGAAAAACCACGTTGGATTTGGAAGAAGATCGTTACACGCGGAAGGGCCTTTTATTAAACGCCGCAGCACCGGGAAGAAATTCCCAGCTTCCATATAATGGCTCAAATACGCTAGCAGCACATCATATCTGTCAAAAATAAGAAATTGTTCCTCAAATGGGATATGCGGACACCCCAATTCAAGGGTTATTCGCTCTCCTTTCCGTGGCCCTTCCGTGGAAGGAGAAATAGAAAAAAAGATCAGCCGGAAAAGTCGGGAGGAAAAATAACAGCCGAGCGAATCGTTCTTCCGAACTGTTGAGATACGACTTTTTTTCCAAGAGAAAACAAACAAATCACATTTTCCAAATCCTCTTTCGAAATAATTCGAACTTTGAGCTGTAGGAAAGCAGAGAGAATCGGACGTCGTTACCAAATTCAAGGCATGATAATTTCGGGGCGTTGAGATTTTCGACCAAGAAAAAAAGGTGAGTCAACATTTTCTCATATTTTCCAGGTCAGCATTCGGGAATGGCGATGTCTCCCCTGATCGGTGTCGCGGTTGGGGCGGCGGTGACTTTGGGCTCGGTGGTTTTGGTAGTTCTGATACGAGCGCGTCGCGAGAGAGTGACGAAACCGCGCCACGAAAAGCCATCCGGTGAAATAAGCGACGTGCCGAATTCCCAACAACAATATCCCATGCAGAATATGCAACCGACGATCGAAACCGATCCGGACGTCATTCCGAACAAATTCGGTGAGTTCAACATTCGATAAATTTTCATTCTTTCGAAACAAAACTCGAAAAAAACAAATTCACGAACCTTTCTGCTGTTCTTACATTCAATTTTCAAATTCCCTCCCCCGAGAGGGGGAGAGAGAGAGAGAAGGAGACGGAGAAAGCGAATAGAAAAAAAAAGAAAAAACTATTTTTCAGAGGGTAATCTCGTGGAAGTGAGTCCTCCGAGTTACCAAAATTGTCCAGTCGGTTATCCACCAGGTCAATGGGTGACACCAGGTCCGACGCCTAGCATAGACGAACTGTGTAGAAAATTTTCGGGCCGGCCAACGGAGCTCAGGCTGCCCTCAAGAAGTACAATACCCTGTATGCCGGGTACGGGCGTAGTCGTGTGTGCAGGTCAAGGGGTGATCGTAGCCGGCGAATGTCTCGACGGTGAGGCAATAAAAAGACGTTTAATGGCAAACAGACTTCCCGAAAGTTGTGTCTAAAAAAAAACAACAACAACAACAACACAAAAATAAAGCATCGCCAACGATGAGATTATTTAAAACCAACCCCCTATTTAACCCGACTTACTACTACTATTACCCGCAACAATATACATTCGAAATTGAATTGTTATGAAAATATCGCGCAGGACCAGGTGAATTGAAAAATAATACACAAATCAATTAACTTATCGAATCACGCGTTAATTAATCTATTGTGATCCTTCAAAGTGCAAAAATATGTCGTTTTTATTTTCATTCAAATTTCTTTTCATTTTCATTCGTTCGTATTGATCTCCCCGTAAAGTCTTGCGTTCTCGTTGAAATGTTATACATAACATGAAATTTTAATATTATGTATATCATTACATGTACGTACATGTAACGATACGTTTCTCTGCTCAATTAAAAATCGTCACTCGCTCATTTATTCGAATGAGAATAACATACGTGGGTACGTAGGCGAATATGATTATAAATTTAATTAAGGGACGATGTTTGAAAACGAATGAAAATTTGAAAACCTAGATTGAAAAATGATTAAATGTTTGCAAATGTTCGCGTATGCGCGGTGTGCGTGTGTGTGTGCGTAAGTATATATGCGATGGGAATCTTAGAATCGTAAAATAAAAGAAATAAATCACAACTAATACGGATGCTATAAATAAAATGAATACGGTGACTATAATAATATAAATAAAAAAAATAATAATTAACGATAATAGCAATAACGATAATAATAATATTAATTACCACAATGATAATAACGATAACAAAAACAACATTGATATTAACAGAGTGCGGTGACGACTATTTCTCCCTCCATGAAACCAAAGAAAAAAAGAGAAAATTTTTAATTTATTAAATATTCTACTCGAAGAAATGGTATAATTATAATGAAAATTTGGTGTGTTCTATAGCTACTATGATATATATTTATGACGATGTAAGTGAAGATATGCATGAAAGAAAAAAACACTACGAACTAAAATAGAAAACGAAGGAACAAAGTACGCAGAGAAAGTGAAAAGGAAAAGGAGAGAAAAAAAAATATTACCTAACGAAAGAAATAGGGTGAATATTTTTGACTTTGAAAGTGCTGAAGAAAATTTTGAGTGAATGGAGTATGTGGACCTCCCTGCCCCTCACACACACCCGACTATATCACCGTGACGATTATGGTGATCAGATTAAATTTTGAGTGTCCCAGTCTTGTAAGAAGACGAAAAAATGTCATTCCAAGTGAAGCCTTTGGATCTACGGCCGATCAGGCGGTGCGTGCGACGCTTTTCTTCATTTTTTATTCTAATCTACAACCCTGACGTGACGAACAAAAAAAAAAAGGAAGATGTCGAAGTTAAAGGAGAAGGAGATCGAAGGATACGTGTAGGAATCGAAAAAAAAAACTTCATCATCCACAAGGTTTGTGAACCCTTTTGTTCCTAATTTTCTTTTTTCGATTATTCTTGATAATAACCCGGCCAAATTTACGTACAAGAAGCACAATATACATTTAGTACCTAAATACGAACTATCCCTCGATAAAAGCAGACCGAAAATTTGAAACAGAAGTAAAAAAGAAACCGGCATTGACAAAGCTTACGATTAGACAAATAATAACAATTCCAACAATTTTGAATATCCTCACGTACCACGTCGTCGATGATAATTAGCAATTAAAATGTCAAAGGACTAAACGTCAAATTTACCATACATTATCAGATGTGAGTGTTATAAAAAATAAAAAATGAAACAATTATTTACGGAATGAAAAACGAAGTTCTTTTCTAAAGGTAATAGTAATTATAACAATAATGGATAACATCAAAAATAAAAAAAAACATGAATAAAGGGTCGTTATTTGTTAGTTAACTGATATTGTATTACTGATGTATATAATTGTTATAAATCTTTACAGCTATATAATGTCAGAGAGGAGTAAAAAATAAAGTACATAATTAAGAGTAAAGAACAGAAGAAAAATTAATAATAATATGATAGTAATGAAAAAAATATTATTTATACAGCATGGAACGTTGATATTATTTATTTGAATGACGTTTCGAGCATAAATATTATATATATATATATATAAAAAGTATGGAATGAAATTTGTAAATATAACGTAATATCATTGAATCGGAAGACGATGGTAACATATATATTATATATATTACATGAAAAAAATATAAGAGAGAGAGATAACGATAATAAATAAATAAATTTATAAATATGAATGACGATTGGAAAGAGAGATCAGAAAAAAAGAAGAACCTAATTTATCACGTCAATTTGATCAATCGAGAGACTTATACTTTTTGATTAAATTATTAATAATATTATTAACATATTATTATTGTAACGAAAACTGCAGCGCGGTAAGGTAGCCGTACGATACTATGCTCGTTTGGTTTATATATTGCAGAAAAATTGGAAGAAAAAAATTTTAAGAAAAAAAAAACGAAATGGACGAATAAATGAATAAAATAAATATGATCATTGTATAATAGCTGCGACGATTCCATATCCTATTACCATATCACCCGTATATATGAAACGATCATCATTATTATATATATATATACATACATATGTAAATAATATTAATAATAAATATTAATGATAATATTAACGATAATGATAATATACGGAATCTACTGAATTTCAATAAAACTGTTTAACTGTCAAATTTCAGGTTACGAAATAAAGGCCTAATTCGTTACCTACCATCCTATAATCTGCCCATTATCCGGTCCAAAAAATTGTACAAGCCGATCTTCTTTTTCCATCTAATATAATACTAGACATCGGAAGTTGCAGCTTCAAGACGATGAATGAAAAGGTAAGATTCAAAGAAAGTTTCACACTATTCAGGTCTCTCCTATCGATTCGTTTCGATAATTAATTTTCATGATTTCTTAAAAAATTTTCTCAAGTCCATCCATAAGTCACCATTTTTGCACCCCGCACAGACGTGTGTACGGGAATGGGGGTGGAAAAAAAATTCGTTCAATCCAGGAATGGAAACTGGGTTATATGTAAGTAATGGGTAAACCTTCACCGCGAGGTTTCAGCTGTTTTGCCACAATTTTACCTCCCCGTTCACCCTCCCGTGCAATGCAATCTCTTTTTCTTTTCATCCCCCCCCCCCCCCTCGCCCCTCCGTGTTTTCTCCCTTCGCGTAAAATTTCGCTTTGCTCTACGAAGCTTTCGCGGTTGTACATCTCTCTCTCTCTCTTTCTCTCTTTCTCTCTCTATCACGCTCCCTCCGCATCCCTTGGCGCGGCCTAGCTCGGCGAACACTATACCCACCACTATCCGTATTGTGACCTGCCCAAGACGACTGACGCTTGATAAATGAAGGGTGCGAGACAAAAAGGCGTGCGGGTGTTGTGACAAACGACAAACGACGAGTACGACGAGTACGACAAACGGCAAACGACATGAACACCAACCCCCTCCCCCCCCCCTCACCCCTAAATAAAATATAAAAACGAAACGGAAGAAAACGCCGCTCACGAAGCAGAGAAGAAAAAAAAAATATATATATATATCTATTATATCGAAAAAAAAAGCGAGAAGGGAATCGGATAAGAATGGAGAAATTGACGATAAACGTTAGAGCATTTGAAATGAAAAGAGTAAGCATTACAGAGGGAACAGTTTGGACGCAGGTGATGACCGTCTTTGACCTTTAGCGTTTGTGTGTCGATGTTCCCCGTAGTTGCGAACGTAGTTTCACGCGTATAAATATGTAAACAGTATTATTCCGAGCTCGACTCCGATTACTAGACTATCCTTCTCAGTTCTCTCGTGGAATCCGAGCTGAGTGGTCGCGCGATTATGTGCCGTATCGCGTTAATCGGAGTGAAAAATTTATCGACATTGATTGTTTTCGCGTGGTGCGAAACGCGTCGATTGCGTAGGGACGGTGAAGAAGGGCGGCCATCCACGAACTTCGAAGGGCACTCCGCAGGTAGAGCGAGACGAATGGCGGTGACGAGGTAAGTGTTATTTCGAGCAAACCGTAAGTTAAAAATAATGCGCACTTGTAGAATTCATCTGACAATTAATTGTCGATTGATACTCGAACCTTGCGTACTACGCATATGTTCCGATATCCCCCCTCGCAATCGGAACCAAAAAACGAAAATTTACAAAACGAATCGCAGCGGCGATTTGACCCTTGCGTGACCTGACACGGCAACGTCTCTGTGTATCCAGACGTTAACGACGTCAAACGGATCTCGAGGTTTGCGACGATGGTTTGTATGTTTAAAAAAATTTCGAAATATCTTTTCGCTACATTTTTATCCAACCTGCCCCAAAACTACCCCCTTTGTAAAATCTTGTACACAAGTACTTGATCATGAAAATAATTATGCGACGTTTAATATTCTATGCACCGCATATTGTCCCATTCATATACATTGCATTTTAATTTTCTATTTCCACGAAGAGAAATAGAGGCATTAATTAATCATGGACGATTATCATTGATCGTTAACTCGACTACGTTTTCTACCGTTTATCCCACATTCGCATGATTTATTTGCCACGATGATATGCCACACGTATCGGGTAGCTTGTATATTATCTGTATTACCCTACGTAATCAGGACCTCAGGGACCATTCCGGGATATCCAAGGTGGGAGTTTTGCACTTGAAGAACTTCGATATTCGTACTCCTTTGAGTAGAAAGAGGAAAACAATCAAGTTGCATTCGAGCTACTTGTGAATATCTTTTTTTCCACTCCTGAACACCAGAGATGCAATTATTTACGTATTTGAAATTTGCGAAAATCTGGAGTCGTCGCGAATTTAAAAATTCATGGGGTCTTCGGGTGGGAAAAGAATCTGCTTACTCCTCAAGCATATCTACGTACTACACGTACGTATACGTAGTACATAAAGGCTGTATACGGCAACTGTTAAGGTCGGTGGTTGGGATCAGGTCGGACGTGAAAGAAGACGCGGGTATCATAAAGATTACTTAAGATGCAGCCTTCGGGTTTCCCTTGAGGGCCCTCATGCCCCGAGTTGCAAAAAATGAATGAAACTTCCACGGAATCCTAATCCCCCCGAACCCCCCCGAACCCCCCCCTCCCCCCTCTCAAACTCCTCTGTATGTATGAATTCTATTGCCCTTTCTTCTTTTTTATTTTACATTCCGCGAGCACTAAATTTTGACCTCTGGAGGTCACTACTTCGTGGAACATAATTTCTTAAACACTTTTCCTCCAACAAAATTAATATCACTTCCGGCGTGACATTCTCGCGTTCGTTATGCCGAGGCGACGCATTAACGGCCTGAGAATAGTCGAGGGTTAGGTAAAAAGATCGATGAGAAATCGATGTACGTTCTATTCTCAATAAATTAAGGGAACTGCGGTAATGGATGCTGTTACCTATACACGTTGCCCCGCTGGTATTGCAACTGCGACGACATCGTTTAAATACCTAGCTAATTTACAGCCGCACCTGCTCTACTAGAGGTATAACGTTATAATTGTTGTTACGCAGGGACGGGACTCGCGGAATGAAGTCCAAATTTGTTTTAAGATAATGGATGCCGGTAGCGAGCGCTTATAGCGGGTTTATTGGGTTTTCATCCGTTAAATTATTTTGCGCGTGAATGAGACTCATCGTTGAATTTATGCCATCCGTATCTACCGCGAGTTCTATGATTTAATTCCCTCGTGAAAAAAATAAATAAATAAATAATTCGCCCCGAAAATTGACGATACATCCACCGCCGACGAATCGAATCTCAACGGTGGTTCGGTCCGAGCGTTTATTTCCTCGGTCGGTATGTTTTATTTAATTTTTTCTTTCATTAGAAGTAATCGCGGTGAAATTCTGCAAATGCGTGTATTAGCGTAGGTATAATGTGGATAAAAATTCGTTCGGATTGTTCCCGTTAATTTAGAAAACTAGCTTTCAGAGTGCTGATTACTTTTTAATTACATTGAAACGGTGTGCAGCAGGTATCTATATTTTCGAATATATACCGTGCACTTGATTCGTCGAAATGCTGCTGCTGCTGCAGCTTCATGGATTCATGTAAATGTAATATTATTTCACGCGTATAGGTATATATTTGGGTGTACTGGTGTACGTGTACGTGCATATCGGTCTAACTATAGGCGGCTTAATTGTCGTTGAACAACTTTGAATAAATTAGTTTCTATTAATGGGGGTTAAAGTTGAACAGCCTTCGAGTTTTGAAATTAAATTACTCGCCCACGTTCCCTACTATTGCAATTCATATTCATTTCTATGGACGTCTACGTATACGAATAGTATACATAGATACAAACACTTATACATTTGTATAATTTATTCGCATACTTCATCAAAATTTTATACATACAAACAAACATCAAACAGTTATAATTAATCGATTAATTTTTATCGATCTCTTATCTTTTGATTTTTTCTTTATCTTCGTCCACTTCTGGATCATTCGAAATTTCTTCATTTCCGAAAATACCCGAAATCTTTTCCCCCAAGATAATCGGTAGACTGACCACGAAACTGAGGAGACCAAACACCGTTCTGTTGTAACCGTCGAGTAATTTGTATTTCACATCTTCCAAATGCGGAAGTTCTTTTGCCTGGTAAAAAAAAAAAAAAATTCTTCGTTTGACGGGAAGAGAAGGGAATTAAAAAAAACCATGCCAATCATTGGTGGTGATTTTCACCTTTCTCAAATCGACGACCTTTTCGAAAGCGGGTGCGACGGTGGCGATGATTCGTCCGTAAAGATCTTCCGCGTCTCTTCCGTCGCCCCAAAAACCTTCGCTGGAAGTCCAGTAAACTAAACCAGTCGCTATCGCGCCCTTGAACAGGTTTTTTAACAACCTGCTCATTTTTTTCGCAACTGTATTCGGCGTCAAATTTCGGGGACAGTGGCTAACCTAAGATATAAGAGGGTGACATTTTTTGGGGGAGAATTTAAACAAAAAAAATTATCATTCAAAATACCTCGGGCGGAAGAGTCCTCTCGACGTCCTTTCGCGTGCAGATTCTGACCGCCACTGGTTTTGGACTGTTGTAAGGTCCTGCCGAGGGACAAGGATCGAAAACGTCCGCGCTGACCAGTTTCTGAACGGGTCGATTCGGCTGCGAACACGATTCAAATCTGGATAAAATAATGATCCGCCCGACGCCTTTGATCGGGCGATATTTTTTCAAAAAATTCATCGCGATCGTTATTCGATATCGTCAGATAAATTTCGCATCGTCGCCGTAATTAAATTACATACGATAGAAAAGATGTAGTCCGAAAATATCTCGAATCGACTTCGAGAAAAAAATAATCGAAGAAAATTATTTCACTCCTTCTATTTTTCTAGTTGAAATAAAGCGGGTGGAACACTCGCCTATGAGCGAAAATAAAGGGTAATTTAATTCCTTATGTAACGCCGTAAGGGAGCTCGCAGTATGTATGTATGTACATATATACCATTATTTGAAAGTGCGCACGTTTCGTATATCGGTCACAGTCTACTGCACCTAGTCTGGAATATTAGTCAACCTTACTTGGTTTATAGATTCTCTCGAATAGGTAGCGAAAGATAAGAATATGAGGTAGTTACCCGCGAGCGAATTTATCTCTTTGAAAAATTCCTCGCGATCCAAATGCGAAAATAAGTTAGGGGATGATTTTTTACGTCTGACATTATTTCACCTTCTCCCCCCTCCCCCCTTCTCCCCCCTTGTCCCACCGCTCCGTTAGGGGTGATTTTAAATTTTTGTTTCAAGACTGTTTCGCCACGCGAGATGAATAAACCCTCTCCTAGGAAGTAAAGTACGAAATGTCAAGAAAGCACTACCCTGGTATACAGGGATTGGGATATACATCACTTTTATCGCAAAGCTACACTGCAGCTTGTGTAGTCCGATGTATATGCTTATTAATACACGCCCTTGCCAACCTTCTAAAACCATCCATCCATTCGATGTTCACATATATATAAGCCCTACCCGTGCCTATGTACTTTGTGTATCAACCATAAAACACCGTAAGAGTTACGCCGGAGCGCTTCGAAATACCATTCTCTGAGTAAAACTCAATCAATCCGATTGAAATTGCTTTCTTTTTTCTCGATATTTCCGCGTTTGGACCAACTTGATATTTTCTGAGTCACGAGATCGGGCGATGCGAGTGAAAGTAGAGATAAAAATTAAAGTTGAACGTTTGAAGTGAAAAAAGTGAAAAACCGTGCAACCATCAACGATCTCTTTTGCACGGTGTTCCGCTCTAATATGAAAATTAATTATTCATCCACTAGAAACATCAGCGCGGAAAATATATTCAAGTTTTCATAATAAAACGTTCTGTGCTCAACGTGCTTATAATTCTCATTATCATTAATATAATATATAGATGTATATACACACACGTTAGAGACGCACGGGTTATATCGCGCAACGTTACTTTTCATTTTATTACCTGCAGCGGAATTTATTTAAAAAGAAATTAAAAAGTAAAAAAAAAAAAAAAAAATAACCAAACTAGACAAATGAATGAAAAAAAAAAAAAACTTGCTGGAAGAGGAACACTAGCTGCCGGGTCTCTTTGTACGAGAGAAACGCGGAGGTGTTACCAGCTAAAGGTATATGGGGTTAGTTAAAACGATATATAGGAAACTAATTTTCGC
The DNA here is from genome assembly GCF_917208135.1 of Athalia rosae. Classification (NCBI taxonomy): domain Eukaryota; kingdom Metazoa; phylum Arthropoda; class Insecta; order Hymenoptera; family Athaliidae; genus Athalia; species Athalia rosae. The sequence goes on along the minus strand of NC_064028.1, from coordinate 20,169,816 downwards.
GATATTGGTTTTACGAAATTGGTTATTGATGTTCTTTTGCTGGTGCGCCGGCGGTTAATATAATGGGTATAATAGTCTGAGGTGCAGACTGATTATCTCTTGCGCGCAGCTTCTTATTAGAAATCCATTTTTCTTTTCGATTCTTTTTTTTTTTTTTTTTGGTTTTTTCCCATCACCTCATCCAATTATTGATTTTCTCTAGCTCCGACACGTTATTCGATTTCGGGTGGCGACGGACACCTTTTGAAATAATGTGTTATTTTTCGTAAATATTATTCCCACGTTGGATCACGTTTTGCAACCGTAAAAATTCCGTATTTTAAAAATCTCACGTTTCTCCCGTTCTTTCCGTTTGATTTTCTCCTTTTTTGTACCCGTGTGCGCGGACACACTCTCAACTCTCTTTACCACTTTCTTCCATTTCACCGTAATATTCCTCGCGTCTCTCTGTGTACAAGTTGTGTTTTTTTTTTTTAATTTTATTTTCTCTCTCTCTCTCTTTCTTCGCAAAGTCGAAAACTTGGATATACCGCGGTTCGGTGCGGGGACAATTGACAAATATTTCACGTGGCTTGTCTCTTTCGTTTCCCCCCCCCCCCCGCCGCCGTTCCATCCCCTGTTTTCTCCTTCGCTTTTTTTTTTCTCCCTCTTGTTTCTTTCTTCTCGCCCGTTCCCCGTCGTATTTCCCTTCCGCGGTCCGCCGCGCGTTGGATTCGTTTCGTGTACTATATGGAATAGTTGGCCTTCTGGCGACCGTCCAAACCCTCCTCGCCTTTCCAAACCTGCAAACCTCCGGCGGTAGTATTTTCCGAATGTACATATATATATATATACGAATCTCCTAACGGAGCGAACGGTACACGGAAAACTGCATTCCCAGGATTCGTTCGGTAGTCGTCGGTCTAGCGTCGCAAGGACCTCCGGAACCTTCGTTCGAGAGGATCGCGCGCGCCCCTGCAACTGGCCAGCCGGGTAGAAACCCGTTCATTTTTTGTCTTTCCTTCCATTTCACTTCTTCCAAAGTCCACCGAAGAAAAATGATCGTCGAATAAATTAGCGGGGACAGAGAAAATAAGAAAAAAAAAAAAAAAACAAACAAAGTAACGTTACATCCCGACCGTATACCCGAGTCGCAAAAATTCTCCCGTGATTTATCGGTGGGAATTTCGTTGATTTTCTAATTTATCGGACGCAAATGTTGGGGTAGTTCACCCGATGTTGCCCGATAAGGATTAAAGCGAATCTGAAAGTTTGGCAATAATTAATTCGACGGTGACTGGAGGGGTGATCGAGGGTGGTATATTTATAATATATACACATCGTTGTCCGAGAGAAAGCGATCGGGAGAGCTTCTAGTTTATCAAACTATAACATACAACGTTGGGCTAAGGAAGATGGGCTACCAGCTGTAATACACCACGATAATAATCCCCATTGAGTAACGTTTATATCCAATGGGAAACTTCACGGGTGTACCACGTAGACGTGGATCCCGAGTGAATCATAGAATATAATTCGCAGGCTCGTGCGTCTAGCGTGAAAACGTGACTCGAAATTCTTTTCGAACGTTTCACCAACGGGGTGAAGGATATTTCCAAAAAAAAACTCGAAAATATGGGTCAGGTCATTCTGTTTGTCGGTGTATATATTTTTCCGCTGGTCCACGATGACGTAATAATACAACGGCGTCTTCGGTGGATCTGTAATAATTTATCTTAGAAATAGGGTAAGGAGGTGGAGGTTGTTAGGTGAACGATATGATTTGTAGTCGACTCGTAAATTAGGATTAGACGACAATTTCGTAGTTCAGTTCTGGCGTAATCTAAGTTAGGTCTAAGTCCACGTCTGCGGCTGACTACCGGAGAAATTGCACCGGCACCCCCTTGTCTCGTTTTGTTAGGTTCGAGTACCAATTCCCGGTACTTCTGGTCCCAGTCCTCTTCCCCCTCCCCCTCCTCTTCGGGTTCCCTTTCCTCGGGCGTCGCGAATTCGAACGCTTTTGCATAGTCCGTGTAATGGTATGTACACATGACCGCGGATATAGGTATGCATGCATGCACGTATTATACAGTCTTATTTGTTATATACGTCTACTCGGGTATTCGCGTGTACGGCGAAGTCTCCCGCGGGCCGATTAGAATTTCGTGCGCTCCGCGTTGACGGGAGCGCCCCAATACCGGATCGGGAAGTACGGGAGAAACTGGGAGCAGCAGCCCACCCCCGTTCCTCCTTTTCGAATCGCCGGCTACGGAACGTTATTCATGGGTCGATTGCGTCCTGGGGATTGACGGTTCGGGATCAACAAAAGCACGACTGGCAACCGACACATCTCTTGGGGGCAGCCGCCTCGGCCGCCTCAGACTTCGACTTCGCATTAAAACGTGATGTTTAGGGCGGGTTGCGTTAGGTTACGTGGGGATTAGGTCGCGTGTATCCAACGCGCCGTTCGCGAATGTGTCGAAGTCCTTCGCTCACCTCTCGTCCCTCTCTTTCGCTCTACCCGCCGACCCTCAATTTTCGCTCCTCTTTTCGCTCTCCTCTTCGCTCACTCTCTCCTCGCGATTTTTATATACATATATTTCTATTTCGGTGTTGGTCAACTATCCGGTACGCATACGCGCGGGGAAAAGAGCACCCTTCTCAAATTCTGATGTACGAATTTAATTCGTTGTGAAATCCAGGGGGGGAACCGAGATCCGGGTTATACGCATATACGCGTAACTTACGTTGAACCGGGACGAGCGAAAAGTGAAAATAAAATTCCACGCCACCGAGGATTATCTTGCGAGAATCAGAATCGAAGAAAAAAGAATTCGATAACTATTCGAAAGAACGCGAATCGAGTTATGATTCACGTCGGAATCAAGAATCCCTGACATTGTGCGACGAAAGAAAAAAAGGAGAGAAAGTTTTTCCTTTCCTTTCTCTCTTTTTTGTTTTCGAGAAAACCTTTTATATTCTCCCCGCAGATTCCGATCGTCACCGAATCATCGAAGCAACCGAATTTCCGACTCGAAATAGTTTACCCAAAAGATTTCCGATCGAGAGGTTGCGATGCGATATGCTCGCACATAATGTTTACCATATATTTATATATATTATGTAGGGGTCGTTATCAGCTTTCGGTTGTGTGGGTGTGATACACGATTTTGGAAATATGTGTGCGCGGTGTGTCTACATACGTAGGTACATAGATCAGTGGCAGTGGCATAGGCGGTATATCATCCTTTCGAAAGACTTTAAATCAGGATAGAGGGTGAATAACCAGCCGAGCCGGTCCCGGGGGCACAGCCTCTCCGGAATTCTGAACGAATTCGTGGTGCTCAACCCCCGAACGGAGTTGCATTTCCGCGATCTCGTATACATCCGCCTGACTTATACCTTCGGAGCCGAACGCGGAAACTCGGAAAAATACCACCGGCAAATTCGGAGATGTCCAGTTCCTTCGATCTCCGATTTTTACTCTCACGCTGCCGATACGGTTATTCGTCCGTCGTCCGCTACGACTCCGGAGACGAATGAAAAAAACGGAACGTCGTGTGCGATTTAACGCTGAAAGCTTTCCTCCCCACGAACACCTCCCTCCGCTCCATCGACCTCCTCCCGCACCGCCGAACCCCCCCCCCCGTGACTTTTTCAAATTACCCCTTGATTTATATTGGCGCGTAAGAGCCCTCTAAATTACCACCAACAGTCCCGAACCACCCCCCCCCCCCGGAGGGTGGTGCTCTTGTCGCCGCGAATTTTCCTAATTACAGATCGCACCGATGTAAGCGTATTACATCGCGATCATTCTCCCGAGGTAAAAAGCGGAAGAACTTCAGTTTTTTTTTTTTTCTTTTGAGAAAGTCAACTCCTCGCGGGGGATGTGCTTCTCAAGAAAGAGAAAAAACGACCTGACCTTGAAATCAAAAAGGAAGATCAAAATTTCCGCTTGACGTACACCGATCGAAGTCCGTGGTATTAGCCGCGGGATTGGTTGTCGTTTGTAAGGGCGTCGAGGGTGGGAATTCGACGCGAAGAGAAAAGAGGGGGGGTGCGAAAACAGGGAGGCGTCGGGCTTAAAAATATGATTTTAATACCGGTGCTCCGGGTCGCCGTATATCACGCTTTTGTCCGCCTACTATTGTCTCTGGCAGCAGGACCACCGAACCCCCGACCAGACCGACCCCCCGACCCCCCTCCTCCCCCCCTCCCCCCTCGTTCCCTTCCACTTCCTCCTCTCCCGACGCGACGTCCCTCGGAACCCCCTCGCCGACTCGACGTCATCGGACACCCCCGTTTCTCCTAACCACCACATTCGCGGTCCCGTGGTTTCTGCTGTATTAAGGTATACGTAACGTAGTACAGGTATATCGGTAATATGTACACCTGTACACGTGTATGTGATATCATCACCCACACCCCATTCTCCTACTGACATTCGTGCGACCGAAAACGTTCGTAATTGAAATTGTTTTTTTTTATTTTACGCTTTTTGTTCCTTCGCGAAAATTTTTACAAACGATATTATTAATCGTACGCCCTCACACCTTCGAAGTTGGAAAAAGAATGTATCAAAAATTGGTATGAAAGCCAACCCCTCTTCTCAGCCAGCAGCCCCATTCTTGTCATTTTATATATATGCGTGACATGTACAACGTGGTATATAAACGCGTTTGGCTGGGGTTTCGAATGCGAGAAATGAAAGGAGGGAAAGTCGAAGAAAAAGCTGAATTATTTGAGTAAAAACTTTGATACATACGAATTTGGCAAATTCAATTCAGCAAGGGTTGATCGAGACCGGATTTCACCTTGCGATGGGATTTTTTTTCGAGGATTTTATTTTCTCGCGGCACTTGACGGGTACTGTAATAAAATATGTGAGCTTATACATAGGCGCGTAATAATGAATTGCGTATAATTGAGGGCTGCTAAATTTTTGGCTTATCGAATAAAGCGAATCGCTACCGGAACCCCCCTTCCAAGGGACGCGGAAAATTGGTGAAACCGGCACGGTCACGGTGGTGGTAATTTGTTAATTTCATTATAATGGATTTTCCCGTTCTCCATTATTTAGACCAACCCCCCGATACGACTACTGATTTTCCCTCTCTCTCCTACTTTTTTTTTCTCCCCGCCCCGCCCCGCTCCACCCCTCCACCCCTCGACCCCCTCCACCCTCCCTCCGTCCGTGAAAGTAGAAACGTGCAATAAATAATATCGAATACACAACGCGTGTCACAAAGCCGATTTCATTTTATTCGTATTAATTACCCACCAATTACTATATTATTTGCCCAAACTCCAATGAATTCCATTCATTTTCTCGACACACCCTGCGTATATGTACGTACCTATCGCGATACCGGCGTACCTACCTCCAGCTCTACCCACCGCTCTTGTATATACCGAACCCCACTACCATTTCGTTGAATCGTTTATCACATTTTCACTAAATTCATTAAACACTTATAGTATACGGAAAACGATAAATCCAAAGTTTTTGGTGCGTAACCAACACTCTATTTCATGTCCGTACATATATTTATGCACATATAAAATGTATGTATATTATTTACGATCCTATTTTTCACATAACATTCAATACATATATTCCATGCGCTTCGCGGTGGATGAACAAAAAAAAAATGAACACGGTTACCTCATTAATAAATTATAATTTGATCATCGACGCTGCAACGAAAAGCAAAAAAAAAAAAACTGAAAAAAAATCGCACCAGTCGTAATAATATTAACAATAACGATACTGACAATAACGGCGACATGTGTAGGGGATCGTGTAAAGCGCGTTACACGCACACGTGGGTATCGTGTTTGTGCGTTTAAGAGGGTTTGTTCGAAGAGGACGGAGAAGAGCGAGGGGGTGACGGGGGACGGGGGGTGGGCAAAGGGGTAGGGGCAGGGGTAGGGGGAGGGTAAGCGATGATCAAAGGAACGGACATGCTCGTCTGCACAACCGAAACACATGCACGTAACGAATACAGCTCTGTACGCCACGGCAAAACCCACACCCCCACACCCCCCACTCGGTATTTTCACCACATGCAACACCGCAGGAACCTCCGAAACTTTGGCTATATGCAGCGTGATCACATGATCATGATGATAATGACGACGAAATGGGAAGAGGGAGAGAGAGAGAGAGGAGAGGGCTAAATTATAGAGGGAGGCGAGAAACTATAGTAATTATATCGAGTATCCAGTTGCAGTGACGCGGAAGAGAAATACAATTTTTTTTCTCTTTATTTTGTTTTTTTTTTCTTCTTTTCTTTCAAACGAGAATCGCAAAGGAAATGAAAGACCGCGGGTAACATTTTCGTTTCGTTTTTTGAAAAAGAAAAAAAACTGTCCGCCGGACAGTCGAAACGAAAAATAATAAATAGAGTAAACGGGTAAACTCGGGGGATGAATGGACGGGGTGGAAAAGAGAATGGTCAAGCGACATCTGCCGGTAATAAAACCGATTCTCCGTTGATATGGCACAACTTACTCGATTCCATAAACGAGAACGTGGATATAACAACGACTACGACGTGCCGGTGGTACCAGGGGGTGCAGTCGGTATCAACCGGGTCGCAGACAAACCGTATAAATAATATATATATATATATATATATGTACGTGTATGTACGGGAACACGTACCCGCACCCGTGTGTTTCGTCGTCTCGTTCGCCTGTGTACCCAAGGCTACGACCGTATCTCAAGTAAAGACCTTGCGAACATTTTCGCTATGATTTCCAATCTTCAAAGTTGATCTTTAGGCCTTGCAGGGATTTTCTGCTCTTAAGAATTTATATCTACGACTACGGAGAACGCGTGCTACCACCACGCCAAGATTATAGTTTGTGATCACGTGAATATACGGTCCACCCATATTTTCTAAGTATATAAAATACGCGGCACACATTCGTCCGGAAAATAGACTCACCGAATAGAAAAGAGGAAAACTGAACGGATTCAAAAAAAAATGTGTCAATATTAAAAAAATCACACTTACCACACAGATATACGTATTTTTTGTTCGTTCTTAATTTTTTTTTGGTTCTTTGATTCTTTTTTTCTTTTTTTTTTTTCTTTTTTGATTCGTTCTTCTCACGGTTCGTGGGTGTGGTCAGCCATTATTATCGGTGGTGGTCGTTCGGTGGGTATGTGTGAGTTGTACATATGTGTGTGTATACATATACCTATATTACACATATAATAAGTTATAATAGTTGGTCTCGGGAGACGGTCCAAGTGTGTTCAAAGTGTCCACCGTGGGTCGGCGGTCATTCGCGGTCGTTTTATACCGCCAAAAGTCAGTCAAGCTGAAATTTATTACGAAGATAAGATTCTCGAAGCGAATATCGACGACGCGGTGCTCGCCATTCGGAAGGATAAAAATCTTCCTCCTATAACTATTATATTGCCGATGCCAGATATAGATTGCAAAGGAACACACATACGTATACATATATACCATATCTATCTATGTATATGTTCGTATGGGTAATAATCATTATTTTATACGATTCAACGTGTAAAAACAAAAACTACCCCTGGGAATAATACCGTATCCGTCGAACGGGCGAACGAAAATAGACAAACTTCGTTCCCTCCCTCTTTTTTTTTTTTTTTTTTTGCCTCCTTTCGACAGCGCGGAACAAAATTGAGGGTGCTCGATGATTGACTGATGGTTTTGATTCCACTTTCATCCTCGGCCGTACGGTGAAAAAAATGAATGAAAAAAGTGACAAACCAGAAAAAAAAAAAAAACAAACAAACGAAAAATAGGAAAAGAGAAGAGACGGTAGGAAAAATAAATTCAGAGCTAGTTCGAGTTTATGAAGTTCACACCGTGGAATGCAATCAATGAGCAATCACACAGAACGTTGGGTTTCACACGATATTATCCATGGTCGTCATCCTGATCCTTTCCAAAGGTATATAATGCATACGTAGGTATATAATATATACGTATATATCTACGCGTACATACGTATTCATGGTGCGTTGCGAATTCGATTTCGAATATGATATTATATATACCTAGATATGGTTTGACGATATTCCGCGGTGCTATTTTATTTTTTGGCCAAGTTCTTTTTCCGTCATTTTTTCAATTAATTTTCAAATTTCTCAACCGTCCGCAGAGTCGATTCGACGTGGTACCCATACGTTCTTCTCCGTTTGAAAAATTGCCGAAAACAAAAAAAAAAAACAAACAAACTTCCCAACGATGTAACGTAAAATTTGCCATTCAAATAACTTTTGAAAAATATTTTGTCGATCTAATAAATGTATCGCGTACGTGCAACCCGCGATTACTCGCTATCCCGGTTTCGAACCCCTGGTTAGAGAACCTTGAAACCGTCGAATGCGCGCGTACAACGGAAAGCTACCCCCTCGTTTGAAAACGAACACCCCCGTCCCCTCTGAGCTACACGCATGTATGATTTTAACGTACCACCTCTCGCCTATACGTATACATGGACACATGTAACTACTACCGAGTGTGTACATATATATGTACGCATCGCGGTGTACGTACGTACGTACGTAGGTACACGTGTGTGAACTTCGGGTGTGGAAGAGATGGGCGAGATGCGTTGGGCCGTGAACTCACCGATAACACAGAGTTATGACCAAAAACTCACCCTTACCGTCAAAATCCCTGCGCTAACCTCAACCGCCCGCTTTCACCCTCCGAATCTCCGCATCCTTATATTGACTACCCCTGCAATTTTACTAACCCTCCCCCCTAATCACGTGGCGCACGCAACGATAATTATTAGGTATTACGTACACGGTGGTTTGCGGACGATATTATTTATAATGATAACAATGACGATCGCTGTAAGTAATTACCCTAAAAACTTTGCTCGGTAATCTTCGATTTCGCGACGGTTTCTCGAATCGCCGGTGATATCACTCGACTATCGTAGACCGCATAATTTAATACTTTGCGTCTAGCTGGGGTGAAATTAATGAGAGAGAAGAAAAGGTATTAATTAATCAACGAATGAGAGTGCGAGAAAATGAAATAAAGATAGAAACGATGAAACGCACATATCTGCGGCGTCTGAGAGTAGGACGAAATGGAGAAAAGAGAAATGTAACAAAAATAAGGGGTAAAAGAAAAAGAGAATACGCGTCAGAGGTCGGTAACGAGTTGAGGGGTCGGCGTAACATTCCTTCAGGGCTCTTGGGTCCAGTTAAGGAGTTGGGATCCAATAGCTCCAGAGGGTAAAGTGAAAACAACAAAATGATCGTTCGCGAAAACGGTTCTTAAAGCCAACAACTCTTCTCTTTCAGTATATATGTATCGACGTTAAATGTATATATATATATAGCTCTTCGATGCGGTATATAATATATATATTTTCTCGATCCACTACGCAGGTCAGGGATTCCTATTATTTCCCCGACATACGATGCCCGTAACGGTTATCTGCGAAAAACTAAAGGGGGCTTGATAAAAAAGAATCCACCCCGTTCCGAAGATGTAATTGAAACCGTAGTCAGGATTGATCATTCGACGCTCCGATCGATCGATCGGATCGATCGCCGATGCCGTCGGACTCCCATAACAGCTACATTACATAATAACAGGGAAAAGTAGGGAGGGGGAGTCTAATCTGGTATAGAAATGATTTAAGGGTTGTTATCGCTAACCCGTGACGCGATTCGGTTTCCAATCCCGATTCTCTTTCCCTTTCCCTTACGCGTGGCCGGATACGCGCCGCAGAGAAACGGAGAGAGACGAGGAGAAGCGGAAAGTGGGCGTCCGCGGGGGTTGGAAGAGAGCCACCCTGATGTGCGATCGCGCGAATTATACGCCAACGTCAGCAAGACTATACCTATTTTACCCCCCCTCCCCCCATATCAATTCGCACGGGGTGGTTGGAGAGAGGTAGAACCATAGAGTAAGCGAAAGGAAAACTGGGGGGCCCGAGGAGGGCGGGGGGTCGTGTGCAGCAGACTGAAGGGGGGTAACCAGACACATACCGCGGCAGATTTTGCGATTCCTGCACCACCATCGTCACGAACACCATCGCCCGTCATCATCGACTCGGTTGTAGCAAAACCAGTGGTAGGTACCATGAGACTGATGTATCGACTATCTAGTTAAGTTCACGGACGATTGGCCCCGGTAACCAATGGCGGGTGATGAATTGGTGATTAAGATGAGCCGCACCTCCTACTAGAGTATTACTCGTTGTACCCCGGACTACATATGTATCGCTAAAATATCTATAGACATGCCGCGTCGAAGCCGATGCACTTCGAAGCCGATGTATGTACATACCTGTACCCGCACATAATCCGCGAAAACGTTGTCGAGGGATTTATTGCTGAAAATTCATCTATTTATTTTTTTCATACAATACGTCATTTGGATTTTCGGTTTTTTTTCAACACCATGAGCTACTAAATAAGAATTTTTCAACATATGTATATATAGATACTGTATTCTATCCTCGCTACGTATGATGTATGTGATGCACTATAGGAATCTACCTATATCCTCCACATAAAAGAAAAATTCTCATTCAAACCATAGATATATACGTATATCTATCTTCATACATATTTATATGTATAAAATTTATACATATCTAATACATACACACATATATATGTGTATAGCAATGACTGCCACATCCGGTTCGCTGGGTTTTATACCTCAGTGGAAATACCTGCACTGAAGAGGTAATTTTACGAACATCGTGTATACTACCTTATAACCTTTTATAAAGTATCTCATATTGCTCATATTTCTGCATTGAAATTATTTTTGAGGAAACCGTCGCGCGCGTTTAGTCAATATTTCGCGTTTTTTTTTTTTACCTTCGATTCGTTTCTATTCTGCAGACATATCGCTGCGGTGTATAGGTACATTCATAATTTCAACGAGAATTTTCTTCGATTATGCAACGAGCGTCGTGTGTACCGATAGCATCTATGCTACAATATTGAGAGAAAAAAAAAAAAAGGAAAATTCTATAATTTTTTGTCGACGTTTATATGTATGTATAGGCGGTTGTAGATGAGATGGAGGTTTGGTGTCGGCGGGTACGGGGTACCGGGGCGCAGTGATAACATTGTCCATATTAATGACCATAAAAAGTTTGGAAGGTAAAAGAGGTGGGATAAAGGGAGGAGAAGAGAGCAAGGAAGAACCGGGCGAAAGAACGAAAACAGCGAACGTATAATTTATAACCTAGCGGTAGGGGATATGCGGGAGGGGTAGGGAGGGATGAGGGCGATAAAATCCGCGTTTTATAAGGTGAAACAAAAGAGAAGCTACTGTAACGCCGACGCCGAGGAACGACCTCCACCCCTTTAATTCTGACCATCGGGGAGAACGGGGGGGGGAGGCATAGGGGTTAAGGGTGGCTGGTAGCTTGCAACCGCGAAACTGATGCTGAAAAAGGATTTCGCCGTTTTTCTAGTTTTATATTATCATAATACTTACTGTACTACGCGCCATCCAGAGGTATTGTTGATAAAATAAATGTGCAGAAAGAACGGAGAGGTGAAAAAAAATCAAATAAAATAAAATGGATTCCATATTTTTACTACGCATTCTATAGTAGCGGTCATACGATTCGAAAATATCTCTCTTTTTGATAATGATTAATGAGGAATTAATTGAAAATCGATGTGATACGTTGAATATCTGCATATATACACCCGAATTATTCTCAATTCTGTGAAAATGAGAATAAAAAAGAAAGAATCAACAAGAACGTTGATAAATAACGGATAGTTTTTTTTATTTCATTTTCCTCCTCTTATTTTTCGATATCATTAATTTTATATACCGTGTACATATATATTTATGCGTTACTCTATAAATTCTTTCAAATAACACAACGATCACCCCCCGCACCGCTGCAGAGGAGGGGTTCAAAATGCTGTGAATCGAAATACGAAAGAAAAAAAGAAGGAGAGGAATTGTTTTTTTCTTTATTCTCTTCATTTGGATATTCTTATATTCTCGCCCCATAATGGACCTCCACATCGCGTGCCCCTTGCCTTTTCACTCCGTCGCGGTACAGCTTCGAGAAAGTGAAAACTCATTTTATTACACTTAAGGTAATACGAGTAAAAAGTATGCAGGTGAGGTCGTTATTATGAACGCGTGAAAAAAATATACGTGCACATACTCTAATCACACGGTCACCGTTTTTTTATCAAGCGGTTATTTTATTTAGTTTGCAAATGATATTATCAGAGAACACGACCCTACCTAATGAACAATAATATTGATAATAATTAGAAGAACGAAATTGACGATGCGCAGCGGATCGCGGAACATCGCAGAACCTAAGAAAATATATACATAAATATATATTCGCTCGCATATATATGTATACAGAGAATGTATAGATATAGTTTTATAGCGTCGCGGAATTAGCAGTTTACTTTGGGATTGAATAAATTTTCATTTAAATAGAAAACGGGCGTTACGAATGCGTGCATAGGGTGGATAAGCTGTCGTTGCAATATAACTATATACGCGACACTGCACGTGCAGTTATAGATATATAGTCCTCGGTGAGATGCATGCTAATGACACGGTAAAAAAAGGTAATAGAAAAAGGTAATTACTGTTGGATTTTCGCTAGCTCTAAATAAACACAATTTGCGGATACGTATACAGGTATACAAGTTTGGTCAACTTTCTGCAAAGTGGTCCCCCTGCTGCTGCAATTATTTAAGCACAACTTACAACGCTTATGAGTTTTTATTTTCGTCTATCGAATTTCGTGATACAAATTTTTTTTTCAGCGCATATATCGTGTGTGCTGAAAGTGGTCGCGTTGATTTTTTTTTTCACCAAAAGCACCAAGCGAATATCCGCAGAACTTTTACTCAATACATTATACTGAACAAATACGTGCTTATAGACAGGAAAATATTTATCTTCAATTATTATATTTTAATAATTATGTTTCTTTGGATAATAGAAACTCTGACGTGATAATTCTCTACATCGCGTTTATACGATTATTATTTATCTGAATATATTGCAGAAAACGCAAGTGTGAAGTCAGGTGCGAAGTAAATTGGAGAATTTTTCAGTTATACTTTTTTTAATTGCAACTTTTTTTTCTCTTAATCCGCTCGAAATGTCGCCTACTTTGAAATATCTGAAAAGGGGTATTCGGAACTTGTACTGCATACATCACAGCGACTTTTACATAAGTATGTAGTACACGTAATACGTATTTCACCGGTAATAATAATGATTATAATAATAAAAAAGCAGGTCAATTCACCTCGCGGTTTTTAACGGCATCTGTGCACTGCTGCTGCAATACTTGATCCATCGGAGTAAAAAAATCTGCATCTATATTGCAGCTGCTGTGTGTTACGGTTACTGCACTTGCCAATCCCTCAGGAAATTTCATAACTGCAATCAAGAGCGAAGGGCAATGCGAAAGGGCGTATGACTTTCATTATTGATATTCGGTTTTATTTTTTCAGATTTTCATCCATAGATGAAAAATATTCATTTTTTTCAATATCAATCATAATAAATTTTTATCGGTATTGTGTAGTGTACATGCAGAAATGCGTATGTATATAATTTTATTAATTATAATGTCTGACGAACGAGTACATGAAATTCGTATTCTTTGAGTTCATTTTACTATACGTACAACGTACTATACTAGAAAAAATATAGTCATAACGCAATGTCGTCCTGTATACTGCACGAGCTTCGGGGGTAGAAAAATGCGATAAATAATTCCGGTACCTTTTGTTTAAAACCACGGGTGTCTCGACTTTTTAACTCTCTATGCAATATACGACAAGTGAAAAAAATAATAAGATAGACATTTGAAAATAAAGAATAAATAAAAATGAAGTAAATGCGGTATGTATACTGGATATATTGTTCTACTTTGCAACTGAAATCTACGATGTATAAGCGTGTACACTTTGTGCCGGGAATTAAAAAATGCTATGCACAATAGTTGAAAAAAAAAACAATAAAATAATGTTATAGTCAGGTATATAATTTGTGTTATCAGAAACTTTCATATCTGTTGTAAAAGTCAACCATAGGTAGGTACACAGCTGTGTTACAGACGGGCATTGTGCAGGATTAAAGATTACCAGGTCTGAAATTATATAAATATATTGTTCTGGGAGTATAAAAATGTGAAAATTTTGATGAATTTCTTTAGTATTATGAACATTGTGTCGGGAAGCTTATTATTGTATTTTCCGCTATTTTTCTTCTCTTTTCTTTCATCATTAAAGGCGTACAGGTTTTGCAAACGTAGTGATACGCAAAAGAAAGAGAAAATATAATTGCGACAAAATTTCCGGGTATAATAATGTACCACATAATCTCTTCGAGAGATGATGAGCTCGAATGAAGAACCTCAAGAATTATAAAGTGTAAAACTTTGTAATATAATTCCTTCTTGGTAAATTGTGGGGAAGAAAGAAATTCGTACCTAATTAATTTTGGAAAAAGATATTATGCGTGGAATCTTGCGACTTTGTGTAAGCACTTCTACATTTTGGCGTCGCACACATATTGAAGTCATGAGTTACTTGTTATTTATTCATCTAATAAATCCTAATTGAATGAAACGAAAGCGTTGATGAGAGTAATAATCGTCCTAATTAGTCACGATTATGGCAGAGGATCTGTTTCGACAAAATGTTGAAATGGAGATTTGTTGGATCATTAAAATTGACCTCTGCATGTATTAACTATTTCGAAAATTATCCTTTCAAATGTAAAAGAGCTGCATGCAATATAGTTCGAAAGTGCGCTTTTCCGAATTATTTGCATTTTCGCGATTGCGGCAAAGATGGTTTGAATAATGGTCGCTTGTAGCAAATGGCGCTCGAGCACCGGCCGCTACATCCAGCCTCCATAGTCAAAATGCTGTAAACAAGTGCGGTGTATGTGATCTGACTTTATGAGTGTAATTGAGTGAAAATACTACAATCACAGTGTAGAATATCAAAATATGAACCCAACTGAGCCGACCAGCAGCGAAACTCTAAGGTAAATATCTTTTGAACGCTGGTAGGTGTTACCGAGTCATCAAACCCTCGTTGAAACCCAAATCAATACCTAACCTCGATCCTGCCTAACCCCAACAACTTCTCTGATTCCAGCTCAAAAATGAAGGATGTTATAGACGTTCTCGCGATGCAGCGAGAAAAGAGAAATACTTTACAAAAAAGTATAACTGTTGATTACACTGCAGCCAGCGATAGTTTCACCGCCTCAAGATTCATCTTCGAATGCGGTATGCTTCCCACTTATTGAAACTCTTGGTTCACCTTAATCACTCATATTTTCGGAGAATTCATCTGAAATTTTACCAATTTCTCATCTAGGTTTTAAACTAGAAGCTCATCCTCTGACAACTGCAACTGCTGCAACTCTATATCACAGATTTTTTAAAGAGGCTGAACAGGAGGGCTACGATTGCTACGTGAGTAAATACAAACACTGACTTAATTGCTAATGCATTTGATAACTTGAAGCATAAGGAAATTTTCTTCTGCAGCTCATAGCGGCAACGTGTTTGTATCTCGCTGGAAAAGTTAAAGATAATCCCCTTAAAATTCGAGATGTGATGAACGTTGCGCACAATACCTTACACAGAGGATCTCAACCTCTAGAATTAGGTGATCAGTATTGGAGCATGAGAGATGCCATAGTGCAAGCGGAATTACTCATCATGCGAATGCTCAAATTTCAAGTTATACCTGAACACCCGCACAGGGTGAGTTTTATTCTTATTTTTTCCTTATCTCATATGAAAATCAAAATAAGGAGAACTCTACATTCTTCTCTACAGTACATGCTGCACTATCTGAGATCACTGCAGGCCTGGTTTGGCGAAGAAGAATGGTCCAAGTATCCAGTAGCTAGAACAAGCATGGCTTTACTTCAAGATTTCCACCATTCTACAGCGATTCTTGACTATGCTCCAAACCTCATAGCTATCGCCTGCATCAATTTAACACTACAAATATATGGTGTCGTTGTCCCTCTAATGGACGAGTGTGATCAGCAGCCTTGGTTTAATGTGAGTAGAAAAAAAAAAAAAGACAGCATGCTATGTTTTTCCCATTGCCTTAGGATTAAAGTTTAATTCTTGTGTGGCTAGGTTTTCTGCAAGGATCTTACTAGAGAAAAACTTTGGGAAATAATGGAGAAGATTATGGCGGCGTACGACGATGAACCAGAAACTAGAGATAATTGACAATTAATAAATCACAAGGAGAGCCCAGTAGTTGATCCATGAGTCTTGTGAGAAATGAAAGGCAAAGGTTCTTTGAATTTTCCGCACACCAGCGGATAGTAAAAAACCTAATGAGTGAAGAGTAAAGAGTACTGGATTGAGGAAGAATTTCTAAAAGAGAATACAATAAAATTACGATGGTTAATTTTAATCCTAATTATTATTTGATATATCACTGAACAATAAAAGACCAACATAATTCTTGAATTTATTATGGTAACGAGTTAGGACTGACGATCCTCTCACAAACCTCGATCCATCGAATCGCAAACGTGAAAAGTTTATTCATCTAAATTTGCAGTGCATATTCGTGATGTCTGCGAAACACGCCATCTGTCACTTTACGTGCGCTATTCACTTCCCAATCCCTCCTGCCTGGCTGTCAAAAGCACTTATAACCTAAATCTAAGAGAAAACTACCAGGAGTTTACTCGCAATTATAAAACCATTTGAAGCAAATAAAAGTTACAGCTCAAGAACCAGAATTGATCGGTTTTTTAACCTCTGTGATGTGTAATTTCAGTGTTTTCGCGTGAAAAATTTCCTAACCAAAATTCTTAACCTACTTTCAATTTACAACAAAGTAAATAAATAAATCAATGAATAAACTTTTCGTATCGCCGTTGATCAATCGTGTGAAAACGTAGTACAATAAAATAAAAACTATGGAATCTAATGTTACGTAAAAGTATGAAAAATTTTAAAAATCCACGAGATCCCATGAACCGCTCCGAGTCCGGAAACGTGAGCGAGAAAAAAAGTATGAAGTCAATACGCGACTGGAGGCAAGCACTCCGTACACCTCATGTCTACAGAGTAGGCAATAGCACATTCCGTATCCAAAGTCATTTCTTCGCTATTGTTGTAACCATATTAGTACTAATGGTTATATTCTACATGTATCCTCCGATACAAAACATTCTACCTACTCGTCTAACTTCATCATCTGACGATTCTCTGGTTCCATCTTGCCATTATTATAAATACAATAAGACATATCCAATTACACCGCCTGTAAAAACCAAGACAGGGATATCTTATAGAATTGCAATAATCAGCGACTTGGACTTGGACTCAAAAAGTACTGAAGCCCATGATAGCTGGTTTAGTATTATGAAGAAAGGCTCCATTTTATGGATGCCCCAAAAGAATTTTCTATCAGTCTCTTGGGACGATGGACACATTTTACTGTCTTCTTCTTTAAGCATGAAAGGTAGAGGAATGGAACTCTCAGAGCTTGTTACCTTTGATGGAAAATTATTCGCCATGGATGATAGAACAGGAATGGTTTACTCGATAGAAGGGGATATGGTCTATCCATGGGTCATTCTGATGGATGGAAATGGAAAGAATGCTAAGGGTAATGAAGAGGGAGAATTTCAATAAATCAAAGTATTAGAAGCAGAAACATTGAATTTCCTCTTCACTTTCACCTACAATTTTGTAGGTTTCAAGTCTGAATGGGCAACAGTAAAAGATGAACAGCTCTATGTTGGCAGTATGGGAAAAGAATGGACAACTACCATTGGAGAATTTGTCAATAATAATCCCCAATGGGTTAAAACTATTTCCGTACTCGGAGAAACTCATTCCCTCAACTGGATCTCAAATTACAAACGACTGCGACAAGCGATCAACATTGAATATCCTGGTATAGTTTTTTGCATTGAAAATTCTGAATACGCTTTATTACATTTCCTTCTTTTCCCGAAGGTTACATGATACACGAATCGGGAGTCTGGAGCGACATTCATAAGAACTGGTTCTTCCTACCAAGAAGGTGTTCCGAGGAGCAATATAATGAAACCAAAGATGAAAGCATGGGTTGCAATGTTTTGCTCATAGCAGACGAAAACTTTTTAAATATCAAGGTAGCTTTTCACGAAGTCATTATTCCATCCGATTCAATAATTATTAGTTACATTCATTTTCCAGGTAACGAAAGTCGGAAACTTAGTTCCTATACGAGGATTTGCTAGTTTTAAATTCCTTCCTGGCTCAAAAGACCAAATTATAGTTGCCCTTAAAACTGAAGAGCACCAGGGGCAAACGGCGACGTACATAACGGCATTCACTATCGAAGGTCTAGTACTGATGCCTGAAATTAGGGTATCAGATAAAAAATTCGAGGGGCTAGAATTTATATGATGCTCAATAATACGGCGGAAAGAAAAAAAGTTAGTAAAGTTCCTCCGTTGTATTATATAACAATAATTTGTACATGATTATATATTATACGTATTGTTTATTATATGTGACGTTGTTATGCAATTATGGTACAATCAATTCTAAGCGAGACACAGGGTACAAAGCACAAAGACGAACATTATGATTTGCATTTATATTTTTTCCACCCCTCACCCATCAGCTTTTTTTAATAGGTAGCTTAAAGGTAGGAAAAACTGAATACACTGATTTTCTCGCAAAGATGATTCTTTTAACTATCGCAAATAATATACACATATGCGTACGTTGTACATACATACATATCTGGATAAAATACCCGCAGTATTATCACGAACTGTTGTTTGAAAATATAATGTTATCGATTAACGATTACTCCTTATTGACTAATCGAAATCGAATTACGATAGTCGAAGTAGTCCACCAGAGCAGAGGGACAAAGCGGGAGAAAAAAAAACATTCTAAAGAATTTCCCGGCATTTCTTTACCCCCAAATCAACTCGAGAGATCTCATCAATCAACTCCTCAAAGAATTTTCAATACTCGCGTCTTTTCACTTCAACTTTCCTTCCCCCCTATCTTCAAAGATCTTTCAATTCCTATTCCGGCAGACTTTATCTTTCAAAATAAATTGAGAAGGAGAAAGAAAAAAAAAAGTTTTATAAATATCTTCATATATCGTTGCGTCGATCAGACATCGTTCATCCACATTTCGGCGTTTATTCACGCGGTTTAAAATTATAATTCTCTATCGACTTTTCTATCGTATCAGCTGCGTCGGTTTGCTGCAGCCATTTGCACTACTTCACCCTTACTCTTTATAATCCACACCCTACCCGCTTCTACCGCGTGTACAAATCCCACTAGAATATTGTATTTCTCCCCCTCCCCTTATATACAACATGAACGAAGCAGCTTGAACGACTGAATTAGTCTTAGAAAATTTCATTCATCTCAATTTGCTTTGTTCGTTAATCTTAACCGCGCTAGAGTTTGATAAAATGAGGTCTGGATCAGAGATTTCAATGCCTGGGTATTGATTCGATCTACCATGGATATATCGTTTAAATTCAATTTTCGCGTTGGCTGCGAATCTCGCATGTTTCAAAACTATTTTTCACGAAGTGGGACATTTTTCCTACCGCTGAATTTTCTCTGTAAAATCGGAGACTTCAGAACACATTTTTTAGTTCCCGATGATCAATCGGAAAAAAGTAAAATGTACTGACCATTGTCTTCTTTATTTTACTCTTGAACCGAGAAGAAAAGCAAATTTTACCAAGACGAACTTTATTTTTCATTCATTTTTTATGACGAGAAACAACAACAAAAAAAAAATTCTTTTTCAAAATCAAAAATGCCAAGAGAAAACGTATTTCGGATTTTCATCCCATTTTTGAACCAGGACTAAAACATGTGAAATCAAGACCCTGATTTTAGAGAGGAAATTCATCGATAGAAAAGGTTCATCTTCGTGTATAAGAGTTTTAAAGTTTCCAGAACTTTCCAAAATAGTGGAAAAATTTCGAAAAATTAGAGGTGTCCTTTTCAATCGAAACGAACCAAAAAGATCCACGGGAAATCAAAATCCCAGCGAGTCAGATCGATGGACCCGTTAATTTGACGTGGAATGCCCCATATACAATCACAATTCGCGAGCTGTGATTCAAAGTGGTTATACATTAGCCCACGATATAACAGCTACTAGTGCAATATACTAAAGATACTCACTCTCGTATTGATTTTAACTTAAATGGTAACCCAAGCGATGCTCACAATTCCATCGTTTTTAAATCTACTGCAATTTGCCGCACTGCATTTTCAAATCACTGAAATATGAATAAGAAAAAAAAAAAAAGAAAGTACAATTATAGATCTGTGAAGCGAATCTCATCAGTTTAATGAATTGATCCTAGTTTACATTGTTTTTATTTAATACCATGAGATTCAATACACTTACCTATACCTCCACACGATATAAATAGCAATCGTTTCCTCGTTTAACTGGGTATAAGCGACTTCGAAACTACCTCCAGCTCATAAGTGGATCTAGATAGACTACACTGCAATTTACTCTAAAAATATGTATAGTTCCGCTACAAGTATCCTATAACTATTGAACTATAAACTAATTGTTAAAAATAACAACTAGTTTATCGTTAAAAAATTAATTATGTCGGACGCATTGTCGAATCAAAGTTTTTTTTTTTCTACGTCCAGAAAAATACACCCCACTTTCGCTTTAAACTCCAAAAAATGAATACACCTTGAATAAGCTGGCCTCAAAATTTCTTTCGATTCAAAAGTGAGCCAATGAAAATATTCGATTCATCTCGACTTCAAACACTGTATTTATTAACCGTACAAATAAACGGTCCTCTGATCCGCGCCAGGTAGTGCTCGAGTTCCACTCTTTCGAAGTTTAAAGAAAATTGCGCGTCGTTGCTGAAACAGAGAAAAAGGACTTATGATTCGTGATGCTCCTAATATAATGCTCCGATGATTCTGAAGTTCGTTACCACGACGAGCGAAACATATAATAAACAGGAGAGGCAGGGTAGAAAAACTCGCGTCGCGACGCGTCTCGTCTCGCTCCGTTGAGGGTGGAGGTTCGGGTTTGAAGAAGGGTGAATACGGCGGAGAGTAAGGGGGCGCGTACGTACATAAGCGCAGGGTAGGATGGATCCAGCGAATGCGGAATGGAAAGGAATGGAAGGGATGTTGAGGGTTAGATAGCGAGGGGTTGCAGTCCGCGGGGGGTGCACCGCGTCCACCCGCACATTCTAACCACCCTTGTGCCGCACGAATACAAGTATGAAACAAGAATATATATATGTGTACATAATACGTATGTACACTGCAGCAATAATGCGCGTTCGTTGGCGCGGGGGCGTCTGGGGCGTCGCGTCGCGTCGCTATCACGACCCCTAGCTCTCAGCTAGTAAGCCGACATCAGTGTCGCGACGTCTCTTGTGTAAGTTCGATGTACCTGCTAGCTGTTGAAAAACTTTATTTTCCCTTGTTACTGTAAATGGAATGAAAAAAAAAAAAATGTACACGCAACGAAATAAAAATTATCATGAACATGAAAAATTCGCGATTGTAAAAACGAATTTTAGGATAACTGTATCGGTTGTAATGTGCAATTAAAATCGCGAGTACGTTATTCGTCCTATTGAGATTCTTCTGTTGGAACGTCGCACCGACCACGTGGCGTTCTGCAAGCTCTTAGAAATTTATACCTATACATCTATACGTATACAGACGTTCTACGCGCAGCATGAACTTTCGCGATTTTGCGCAATGTCAAATCGCGAATGAGATTCAACCTTCCCCCTCTATACTAACCTTAACTCAAATATCATCACCCCCTCTTCGACCCTTCGTCACTTTATACCACGTGCAAGCTCCTTTTCTTGTTCGATTCCTGTTTTTTTTTTTTCTTCTTGAAACAAATTTCGTAACGCGGATATTTCTTCAACGTAGCATAGAGTGAAGTTGTTTCAATAATTTTTCAAAAATATGGTGAAGTGCGCGAAAAATTTGGAGTTTCTATTATACAGGGATGTTAAATTCTTCTATTCCGACTCTGCAAGTGAGTTAAAATTTTGAAAAACGGTATACATTTTTATTGTGCTTTTTTTTCTTTGGATCACCGACTTGGGGGCATTTTTCATCCCTTGAGAGGGTCTAGCTGAGGCAGATGTGTGCTCGAATATTTTTATTAAAATTCAACCCTTGAAATTATTTTCCAACTCTCTTGGAAATACAATTTCGAATTGATTCTCATTTCATCCTCAATAATTAGGTTTGCAGTCAGATTTATATTAAAAAAATATGAGAAAAGCTCTGAATTTTGTCGAGTGTATAAAACGAAGCGTATAACATGACGCGGAGAGGTTGCAACGACTCGATGCTTCCCGCCACGCCGCAGGCACACTAAACCGTTGTCATGACGACCCCGTGCAGGGCCAAGGGTTCGCGATACATTTAGGAGAGTGTACACTATTTACTACCTACGTATACGTACATCGCAACTCCCACCGAATATCTTGCTATAATATCAACCCCCTGAGCCAGGATGCAATTTTCCCTAAATTTATATCGTTGATGAAACATTTTTTCAATAGACTTCGAGTTCGTGCTATCGCCGAACTTTGGATTAAAAGATGAAGGAGAAAACATTTTCGAAAACACAATTGAAAGGTTATCGGGCACCGGCTTTTCTGAACTTTTCTGACTAATTTTGAATATCGAGGCTTATAATTAACTCGATGCCTTTGAAGTGATTGTGCAGGCGAGCGTTTATCGATCACTTTTACGTTGGGCTATATACGTATTATGCTCAAAGTCACGGTAAACCGCAGAATTGAATGAATAGGCCTTCTTACCAAAAAGAATACTGCTCTTATTTTCCGGGGGAGGTAAACCCATTGTGCCTCTTACAGGCGATTAATTATAATCTCCCCTCATTGTTCGAAACGTTATTTCATTTGTTTATTCTCCATTTTTATTCTTTCGAATTTTTTGGTACTCCAATTGTACCTTACACACTATTACAGGAGTTGGGTTTAAAAATCGATGCGCGGTAAAAGTCAGTGGCTATGAGAATGGGGGGGGAAAATTGAGTGGGAATACGATAAGATTAAAAATATGTAAAACTGAAGGAGAGACGGAAAATTTGCAGAGGGCCTTTCTAATATTTTACATGTGTATGTGTACGTTCATATGCCTCTCTCTCTCGTAGTTGCGTAACTCACAATTAGTTGACTAAAAGTCGGACGCACCTTGGGGAGCCTTATTTACCCCTTATAAATACCACTTAACGTCCGGCCACTTTGTTTCTATGCTCTTCACGAGAACGCCTCTGCAGCGGTGGCCGTCCGCAGCGCAGCTTTGAATTCAAAACTTGAGCTGACGCACAACCAGCTCTTGCACGTTTGTAAATTAGTTCAGTAGCTTCTGCTGCAGGAGTTATAACAACAATTGTTATCATTATTATCGTTGTTGTTCTTATTATTATTATTATTGTTATCCTTATTACGGCGCGTACATAAGTACTAACTACGTCAAAAGCATGAGAGAGATTTTGAAATTCTGAGTTCTACATTTCTAATCCCCATCCAACAAATGAACGGGCGGAGAATCCTCCTGGGAATCTTTGCTATTTCAAACATGCAGCAAGAAAATCCTTTTCATTCGAGGTTTTCATACAGAAGCGGAGATTTTAGTAAATGCTATGGGAAATGTGATACTTTGCTATACATTAGTGTTACCCTCAATGATCGATGTATGGAAAAAAAAAAAGAAAAGAAAAGAAAATAGTTTCTTATCGTCGTATATACCTGTCGACTTCCGCTTGTACCTATATTTACGAGAGATCGGGTTGCCTGAAGAACTCTCGTTACCCTGCC
Source organism: Athalia rosae (assembly GCF_917208135.1). NCBI lineage: Eukaryota > Metazoa > Arthropoda > Insecta > Hymenoptera > Athaliidae > Athalia > Athalia rosae. The sequence continues at coordinate 20,145,940 of NC_064028.1, read as the reverse complement.
CAGATCCAACGGCTCGTGGGCTTCCTATTGCATTTTTAAGGGCTCTACATCTTCCTTTCCTGTATTCATTACCCTTTTAATTTATTTTTTATTATACTAGGATTATTTTTTTCGCACTGCAATTCGAGTAGATGTTGCAAATTTGTGTGGAACTGAGAATAACGTGTTCGTCTTTTTCTGCCCCAGGTTGGAGACGATGAAGAGGTCGATGGAAGAGCTTAGGTGCGAAGCGTGATTGCTTTTTTTAATTGGGATATTTTTGAGAATGCTTTTGGCGAGCGGTCCGTCAATACCGACGATCGCTGCTGCCGTCGAAGAACAAGACGAGGAATATGCTCACAGTGAAACACACAGCGGACATTATGACGGCGACGGATACGTCACCGATCACACCGATCTCGCCTCCGAAATTGATATCGACGAGTCAGAACTCCGGAGAGAATTTCTCAAGGACGTGAGTATATGTAGATAAAATATTTCCGACCACGTAACACCGCTGAAAATTTTTTATATTTTCATCATTTGTCCATTCGTTTGTTTCAGAGATGGCGAATGCTCTTCGATAAGGTGAGTAAATATTTTTGAGGGAGTGAAAAAAGATTTTTCAATTATTGTGATCCAATCGTTGTGCGAACCCAATTTCAGGGTCGAAGGCTTGTCAATTATTTATTTATTTTTTTTCGATTTTTTCTTAGTACGATCCCGAAGGTTTCGGGGAGATTCCTCTCGACGATTTTCTCAATGCACTTGAGAGTCAGGAGTGGAAAGACGAAGTGCCAGCTAACAAACGCGACATCCTCAGGGTCCGAGTCAAGGAATCATCCGTCCACGCCATCACATTCCAGGACTTCGTCAACGTGGTGAGTTTTCGTTGATTAAATCACGTGAGAAATCAGAATCATTCTCACAGCTATGTTATACGTATCCGAGATCATCGGGGGTCGGTCCTCCAAAATATTTTTCCGGCCTCCTAAGGGTTGATTATAGTCGCGTTTGTGCCGCCATCTGAACACCGACAATCAGACCCTCGGTACGTTAATACCCCTAAGAAGTGGGAAACTTGGTCGGTGTATTTATCCTGAATTGAGGACTGAACTTGTTGGATTTTCTCATTTCATTGTCCCCACATATTTCTCTCGTACCTTCAATACCCAAAAGAAATTCCCTTCGGGCTATGGTCAGTCGGAGGGAGTGAGAAAAAAAATGAGTTGGAACTCCGAGAAATCGTGTAAAAAAATAATACGTATAAACCGAGGTCAACCATAAGTAACCGACCAAAAGTAAGTCGTAAGTAAGCGAAGGTAAATGCGGAAAATCTGCTTTATTATAGCACCGTCCTTTATATCCTGTGGGATAAGTATAATGTATAGTTGTTGAGTGCATAATGATGATCCTCGCCCCTTTTTGTACGTTTTTATTTCCATTTTATTTACTCTCTTTCCGTTTTGAAACTACTAATTTGCTTCTTTCTACCAAAAGAAAAAAAAAAGAAAAAAAAAAAGGAGTCTCTTGCACTAGTTTTTATAATTCGTTCACTTATACGATTATGCCTTGTCCAACTGGTCGTTATTGGATTTCGGGTCATTCTTTGAGGGGATATTCTTTTCATGCACCATTAAACTTCAGCGTTTGACCATCAGTAAGCTAAAGTACGAATGTGCACAATGAGATTTTTTTCGGTATACTATACACCATACATAAAAATACTGCAATAAAACGTAGAGCAGAAAAACGTTGGCTCATTGCTTTGAGGAATTCGCAAGCATACAGCGTATGCGTAACTGAAATTCAACGATTTGAATATCTCCTGAAAAATGAAATAGAAAAAGAGAAATTTTCCTATCTCTTCAACGTTACGAGCATATTGAAGCAAAAAATGATTTGAACGACGTGCGTTTTACCGCCTGGAGAGTGAGCGCTGAATTCAACCCCTATTTTAGTTTTAAGGATTTCCGCGAGATGGCGCCGCCTATCGCGCTCCCGATTTTCACGTCGTACAAGCTGCTTCGCGGCCGCTGACTTTTTATGACCCACGAATTTCCGACTCCCCAAAAAACCACCGAAAAATACACCATGAATAATTATCATTCTTGTTAGAGGTAAGAGAGAGGCGTGACTCTGAAAAAGGGGCAAAAATAATTATTTGTCGATCCTCGCGTTTTCTCAAAGGTTGTAGATGCAGAAAGAACAAGTTCGTTTCGTTCTTCTGTCCTTCACCTAATTTCTCTAACGATCTTGGGAATCGTTACGCCGGTTATTGGTGGCACTGAAATTAGTGTCCGCGAAAGGTAATAATTAGCAATTAGCAGCAGGGGGAGGACTAACCTTTGCCGCTTATATGCACCGCGGCAGCGTCGATGTTTGCACAGGCATCATCGAGTCGGTATATAGCCCTGAGAACTGGTGATTAGCGAAGAGGTAGGGTAGAAAAGAAAAAAAAGTTCTGTTAAAACTGCAAGGATTTTCGGCGTGTCTCTCTCTCTCTATATATATAGATTCGTAGAAAATTATTATGGGGTGGTTAGGAAGCTACGTGACGTTTAGGTAGATAAAGTCGGTCCCTCAACTTGGGGGGCGTCTTTGGTCGTCGTAACGCTCGGTGGTCCTTTTCTCGAGGACTTTCGGAGGTCCCTTCAGCGCCAAAATCGGTATCGGTAAGGACTCACCTCCTCGTATCGGGAACGCGCGTTTGCAAAAGATCTCATTTGGACCGTCTTTGTTCTTCTTCCGAAACAAGGACGAAATTGCCGCCGCTGGTCGTTCCACCGCTGCGCTTCTGCCGTTGGTACTGCCAATAACGAGAAAAGGAGAGAAGGAGAAAATTAATAAGCCGAGAAGCCGCGAATGTTGAGGTCCTTCGAGAACACACTTTGACCCAACAAAAAGGAGAGACTTTATAAGTGCTGACCGTTCTTCCCAAATATCAATTATCACCGAAAAACCGCCCTGTAATGATCGAACCGCGCGCGTTACCCTACAGCTCGTCCTTTTGTACATCTCGCTCACCTTGTATGGGTACACTCTGAGGTTCAGCGTCTGATATTTTCTCCTGAAGATCTATCCTTCTTTTGCCACGGGATGAATGAAAACAAAAAAAAAAATTAGCAATACTAATAAAATTATGATACGATCCTTCAAAGGACACGGGTTGCGTATGAGCTGGCTTGGCCGATCATTTATTGAGTATGTTTCATCCGTTCATTTATTCATTTATTTATCGCATTCGGCTTAGAGAGCTGGAAAAATTGTTGAATATTTAAAAATACACTCCAATTCAATCGCGTGGATATTTTTTATTTGAAAACAAAATGGCGTATAATCTAACGAATAAGATATATATATTTCAACGTGCACTTTGCAGCGCAACTCATCTACCGGTAGGATTTCAAAGGTACATGTAGTATGTAGTTTGTAATTATCTAAAGTAGACGCGAATCAAAGATGCAATTATTCCATCGAAGAGTCTGGCGCATAGTTCGATATGTTATACGTACCCGATCTGCATAGAAACGTGTACAAACTGATCCCGAGATATCGTTCAATCTCGATTCTTTTCGTGTTTAAATTCGGATCATCGAACGCCGTTCTAAAAAATTACGTTCTTTTTTCTCCATCTGCAGAGTCAGAATAAAAAGTGTATATTTATAACATACCGTACTTCTAACTGCAATAAATCTTAATAGATTTGAACAGTTTCGGTTGTATAACTTACTTTGAATACCTGCAAGCACGTCGCGATCGATCGATATAACAGATAAGTTTCGGTATGGGTATTCAAGAATGCTTTTAGCAGGGTTGGTCGTTTTTCCCCCCCTTTTTTTTTTTTTTTTCTGGATACCGACGACGTCCGTCGCGGAGTTCCCGCTGCTAATAGGGGACAGCGTTGAGGTCCAACTTCAGGCGTCCCGACGCCCTCGCCGCGTGCTTTTTTTTTTTCTCGTAACGTCTCAACGCTTCCACCTATACATACACACGCATAAATAGTTCCCGGAGTGACAAATACGGGTCCCCAAAAACAAAGTATCCCGATTATATATTGGCTATATGTACACGGCTATAGGTATATTGTCCCAAAGTCTGGTACGGACTTTGAAAATTCGAGTCCCGATCCCTCCGCTGCACTACCTCGTGGAACGGGGCAAAAAAAAAAAAAAAAGAAGAAAATTAAGAAGAAAAAGAAAATAGTTGAAAAAAAAAAACCGCGGGATAGTCGGAGTGTGTAAAAACTAATTAGGTGTAATGTATATGAAATTTTATCACAAAGGTAAAAATACAATGTACAACTTCGTATTGTGTAAAAAAAGCTCGAAAAGCCTGCGGCGAAATAATTTCGTATATATGCTATACACGGTGCTCGCTGTATATTTCCTCTTTTCTTTTTTTCTGCATTCTTTTTTAGTTTCTCATTCCTTGTCGCCGCGTATAATCTCGTCTCCTTTTTTTTTTGTTTTTGTTTTTTTTTTTCCAAGTTTTTTTCAATACAGTGCGATACGCGGGGTAATAATTTTTCTCCACGCATCACGCGATGCAGCTCTAACAACGGCATCGGCAAAATTGCGGTCGTACACATATGTGTAGGTATAGTTACACGTATTCGAATTCCTGAAAGAGAAAAGATAGATGAGATAAAAAGAATCGAGAGGAGGGAAAAAAAAATTAAATTAACCATTTTCGAGTGGTGCAGCGTCACCCGAAAGGATGAAGAGGACGCGACACGATCGCGAGATATAATGCGGGTACCGACTTTTAACATCTAGTTTTTGAAGATCCTTTTATTTTTTTTTACTCTCTTCACTTTATTTTTCTCCTCACTTTTCGAACCTCAATTCATTAAGCGCCTGTCTAAACGGCATCTAATTAGGAGACAATAGATACAAAACATGCCCGATCTCCAAACACTTAAGATAAGAAACAGTATAACCGTGCCCTTTGCTCCTTTTTTTTTTCCGAACCCTCGAAGTGGAATCGTCCCAGACTATAACGGGAGACACCCTAACCGGCATACCTCAGAAATATACACCCAATATAATAGGCGTACGGTATATCTTAGCGCCGTTTGGAAAATGGAGAGTAAAAATAAAATTCATGAGAAAAATAGAGGAAATAGATGGGATAAAAAAATCTTTGCGAAATTTCATGAACTCTATGAGGATATCTTACATCTTACAGTTTGTCAGTTCGGTTGTGCACTCGGAAAGTTATTGGAGTAATGAACTTGAGGGTACGTAGAATAATATGAGAAACCTTATCCCGAAATACATAGTTCGCGATACGCGCTACTGTTTCAAAGTTTTCATATTATTATTGTAGGTATGTATATGTATAGCGAGCAAAATTCAGATAATCATCCGCACCCAGATAGACCGGAGAAGACGCTTCTCGGACGAACTATTAGCATTGTTATTATCGTCATCATCATCATCATTATTATCATCGTCAGTTTGCCTCGCGGTTATTTCCTCTCGCAGGACGTCCCGAGCGCATCTATAGGGGGTATGTCTCTTTCCGTTGTATACATCTACAGTCGGATACGCGAGCGTTAAATTAGGGTACACAATATCGGAGTTCGACGGTATAAACGCTACCTGAATTTCAGATAAGATTATCTCGAATTTAGTTGAAAAAAAAACAAAAAAAAAAAAAAAAACGGGTGGGGAAGGCTATATCTAATCTATGTCCACTGGTCGCACGAGTCGTTTATCGGCGATCGAGGTTTTCGATATAATTTTTCTGTACCAAAGAAACACCCCCGTTGTATCTTACCGAGATTGCGCAACGGGGGTATATAAACCCTTTCCGATATATATTCCCCTCGCGGATTACTCACGCTGTAATTAATTGAATACCATCATTAATACACGTCCGCCTTACACCACCGTTAAACCCTCCGCTTCAATTTGATACTGAGATTGTCGCAAATCTAGCTGCAATCTACATATCATAGCGAGTGATTTTTACCCCTCTATCTCTTCCCTCCTCCTCGCATACTTGATTGCGTATTGATTTTAAAAATAGGAAAAGAGAAATTGGAACCAATTGATAATTAGTACGGCTTCCTGCGAATTTTTTACTCTTTTGAATTTTTCAAACTGAAAAAGTTAAGTATGGTACACGAGATCTGACGAATCCAGGACATTGCGCCGCGGAAATATTTGTTCGATATCCTTTTTTCTTTCTCCGCCGTCTGTGTATATAATATAAGTATATGGGAGCTGCGGAGAGCACGTACGTACTTTTTTCTCTTTCCCACAGGGGGTAAATAATTTTGGTACCCTTACGCATAAAAGGGCATTATACATATACACAGGTATGGTTCGTTATACGCGTATACGAAGAACGAACGAAGTGGGTACAGCCGAATTTTTCGGAGGGCGGTCTGTTTGACGGTGAAAACGAGGTGTGCAATGGCATTTACGGGGTGAAATATACATTTCCGTGATTCTCTGCTCACGGACGTTTTCATCTTCTCTCGGAATCCGGTACGTTCGTTTTTCGCTTTGTCGGAAAATCGGTGGACGATCTGCAGGGAGGTCCGGTGGTCCGGAGACCGTAACCGGGACCCCCAGGTTTATACGAAGAGAAAAAAGTAGGAACGAAAGAGATAGAAAGAGAAGTTGAAGAGAGATGACAAAAAAAAAACGGGGAATGAAGAAGAATAAAGTATTCCTCTGACTTCCGTGCCCCTGCAAAAATTAGGGATATCCTTTTTTTTTTTTATACTTTTTTCTCGAGGCACGGAGAGGTGAAGGACAAAGATTGTCGTCGCTGGTGGCCGCGGCGTGCGGTTGTGAATCATAATGATCCTACCGAGTGAGAGAATCTTTGAAATTATCGGGGGAATTATTCGGACTGCAATTTTGCGAAAATGGCGATCGGTATAGAACAGGAACGAAGATGAAGCGAATCAAACGAAACGAAAATAGAAAAGGGAGTGACCGAGTAGGTACGGGGAGAATGAAGAGAGCTGTCAAACCGCGTTTATTTCATCCACTGTAACCGGTATAAGTAGTATATAGAAAAAAATTGTGTTGAAAACTATTTCTGTGTGACCCCGTGTATAATAATGGCGACGGGAGCTGCCCTTCGGCCATCGAGGACGATCAAGACCAGGTAGATGACGTTTAACAATGACAGGGGAAAGCCTTTGTATACGCGACTATATCTACTTAGACCGGTCAAAAACCACTCGCTGACCCGTGCAAAGAAATGACAGAAAATGAAAAAAAAAAATCAAAGGAGAGGAAAATAATTCTACCGGACGTACGTCGCGACGTCGTGTTCGAAAAGAAACTGGATATTTTGATTTTTGATTTCAAAATTGGTTCGATGCCATTACAGTGGTAATTTCCTATCTCCGATATCTGCCATCTCTCCGCTCCGAAGTCTCGTACCTAGATCCTTTCACGGGTACACGGGTATGTATGTGTACGTGAGCGTACGGCTAGATGATGAAAATGATATTTTTTTGGCTCCATATTTGACGCAATTTTCTACTGAATTTCGTTCCCACTACGGTGGACGCTCTCCGCCCGCTCCCCATTATAGTAATACCCGACACAGTAGTTTCGAAAAACGAAGGTCCCGGTGAGTCACCGTTACAAAGGATATAATCCTCTCCGTCTTATATCCTACTAGGAGATTCCGCTCCCGCTCCTGCGTCCCGCAGAGATGATCTTTCTCTGTAATCGGCGGCCTTGCGATCCTCGGCATCCAGCGACCCACTCGAACTTCACGTGTATGTGTATTGTAGTAGCGACTTTACCGCCAATAGAAACGTATTAACAAAGTAATGGGGACCTACAAACTCACCCAAAATTATGTCGTTATATCCAACCTCGCATTCACTCTGCAATTTTCCACAGTCGCCCCTCTCGCACAAAAAAAAATACAAAAAAAAAAAAAAATACAGACGGAGGGAAAAAAAAATTAAGTTATAAGGAAAATGAAAAAACGAGTCATCGTTATACCGCGAGACTACCGTATTTTTGGACTTTTTTTTTTCACCTGTTGCGTTAATTAGGTTATTGGGAATTGGGAAATTTTTTATATAATACATTCCCATGATATTGGTGTATGCTCGGAAATATGGGTAATCGGGATACGTTGAAAACGCGAAGGGATGAAAGAAAAATTTCTTTTCTGAAACGACGAAATAAAACAGAGTGGAAGGAAAAAAAGAAAATGGACAAGAGCGATTCAGAATATTATAATAATATTTTGTACGTGACGAAAAATAAGGAATCCTGGATAATCTATCCGAACAGTTTGTATAAATCCACCCTTAACCTAACTTTCCCTTTTATTCTTAATTCCATAGTTATGTAAAGCAGCTTATGGGGTATATAAACGTCGGGTGTCTTATATATACATATTTATATAATGCAATAAATACGTTGCGCTGCACCCGCGGGTGCGTGTTTGCCGGTCTTCGTAAATACTTTAAAATAAGAAGAGAGAAAAAAAAAAAACAACAAATCTGAAAAGAAAGAAGGAAGCAAAATTTTTACGTTTGGATACAGATATATATATGGGTATACGTGTATACATATATGTATTTCCACACTTTTCACAAACACGATCCCGCAGGGTCGCTTCTCTCAGATCTCTGCAAAGGACCCCGAAGCTCTGAAAAATACCGAAGGAAAAATTTTTCCTCCCTTACATAAAAACGAATTGTTCTGTACGTTACACACACACACCGTATTATACGTATGTCGGTGTACGAAAAGCCGCTTTATGTGCCGCAACTTCACACCGTTCGACCATTACATTCATTTTCATGCACAGCTATGTACGAAAGTATATGTATGTATAGGTACGTAGAATACATGCATCTGTATTTTCACGTGCATAACCACCTGACAGCTTTTCTAACAAACTAACAATCACCATTATACGGTATATACAAGATTTTAAATCAGTTTAACTTATTCCAAATCACGAATTAGCCATTATGTCGGAAGGTTTTCCAAGGGTGCTTTTTCCCACCCTCGCATTATTCTTTTACAAATAATTCTTTCCGTACGGCGGCTCGCAGGAGCAGCAAACACTACGGTTGAAGCGGTTGCTGCAGCAGTTTGACCGTCGGTTATTGTAAATTATTTACTAACTGAAATATCGTGCGATTCGGTAGTTTCCGAAGCGGCCGTAGACATCCGCAGGACCTTCGGGACATCGCCCCGTGTAAATTGGTTTATTACAACCTGCTGCGAAAAATTATCATAATACCTTTGTTGTACCTGCAGGAGTAGCGGTATAACACCCGTCGAGCTTAGGGTACAAGGAGAGAATTATAAAAGCGAAAGGAAAATAGATAGATAGATGTATATACACACGCACAAATACGTGTATGAGCGCAGGAACAACACCTGACTCAATACTTGCGGCTGCGTAACCAGGATTTAGGATATTTTAGGGGGGGGGGGTGGCGGATGAATTTTCACCGGCGATACGGAGGGGGTGAACTACGAGCGTGCCTTCGACGCGACGACCCGGATTACTACGGGGGAACAGTGACTGCTGCACTAGCTGTACCGGTGTAAATATATAATACACGTATACAGATAGGTACGTACGTACGTACCTATGTGCGTACATGGGAAAACGGGAATGGCGAAAACCCGACAGGGGGCTTGTTGCTCCTGCTGCTGCTGCTGCCGCTACCGCTGCCGCTGCCGCTGCACGGGACACCCACGCCGTTATAGTTGGCAACCCCCAATCTATTCGCCGCTGAATGTTTTATTCGTTCGTTTATTTATTGCCATACCTAACAGCCATCCCGCGGACGGCCATTGTGTCGACAACCCTGCCCCGCAATAATATATATATATATACATTTTATACACGTACATCCGAATGCGTGGATGTGTGTATATTGTATACATGTACATAAAGGGATGAGAAACGTAAGGGCCCAACTCCCGAAAACAACCCAAAAAAAAAAAAAACGAACAAACAATTGGAACGATCCGAAATATTCAATTTTCTAATCACGTTCTGCGTACGGGAATCACGTACCTACCGTGTCTTTTAAATCCTTTTTCTCCTGTTACGTTGGGTTTTGCATAGAAGAGTGAAAAAAAAAAAAAAACGGGTGCAGGGGACGATGTGACGAAAAGAAAAGAAAATGGAGAAAATAATTTTCGGATCTAAACTCTGCACCCCTAATGTACACTATATTATACGTCATTATCAGAAGCAATTAGTTCGTTAATTGCGTCACAGAGTCAGAGTTTAACCTTTGTCGGTATTAGCAGGGGGTTCAAAAAGGTCGCCGTAAGAACTCCACGGGGGGTGATTTTAACATCAGGGGTTCTCCAAATCGTTCCCCATGCAGAAAACTTAAACGCTTCTCGTCGGTTATTATGCTTATTATATTGTACATTTTTTCACCTTCATTCCGCTGACGGAGGCTAGACTGGCTGAGAAAAAAAAAAAAACAGCCCCAAAACGAAAAAATAACGTATGAAATAATGGAATTGGGGCATCGAAAGAATCGAGCTATGCGGGGGAAAAAAAAAAATTAATAGAGAAATAGAAGAATTAGAAAACTTGAAAGAAATAAAAGTCGGGGGGTTCGAACCGAGGAGATTTTGCACCCCCGTATAGAGGATCCGCAGATGGGAAACCTGTCTTTGAAAAACTTAATAGCGGTTCGTTTTTTTTTTTTTTTTGTTTTTCTTTTCGAGAAAATATGTTTTTCTCATCTCATTGTCAGCTTTTTCGGTTTCCATTTTGAAAACTGAGATCGACTAATTATGTCGTGTATAGACTACGGCACACAACTGCCGAATTCATTCCCGTATGGTTTTTTTTTTTTTTTATCAAATTTCGCACCCGCATTTATATTTTTTTTTACGGGTTTCGCTACAGGTATATATATGTATGTATAGATTCGCGCCAGACTTTTGGCGCATAACCTGCAGATTTCGTTTAATATATACACATATACAGGAGAATCGGAGCGGGGGAAGAGAGGCTGGTAGAAATTAAAACGGGGTTGGGGGGATGAACGTAGACTACATATAAGGTGGAAGATTATGTTGACGACGGACATCTGCGTGGCGCATACCATACGTCACATATATACCGATGCACCAGTGTGCACGCGTAGGTGTACGAAAGCACGTATGTATACGAGCCATTCAAAACGCGGGTTCCGACTTCCGGGCACGTGCTCGGCCTTTCAGCAACTCTCGCGCGGTCTGCATCTGCCCAACTATGTATTTTGTATATCTATACCTATCTACACATACGCATACCGTCGCTGCATCCACCCCCGACTCGCGCGCGTATGTGAGCGTATTAAATATCAAGTTTCAAGTTTCGTGGAAAAAAGAAATATGTAATATAATGAAAATAGCTAAACGGCATCTACGAGATCGCTGACACGAGTCGACGCGCCTCAACGTTACAAAATATGCGAGACGGTAGAAAAACGAAAGAGAAAAAATACTGAATTGTGAAAAAAAAATAAAAAGAACTAAACGAAGGGAAGAGAAAGAAGATCGCGAAATTTTCAAAGAGTACGATGTAAGGCGAAACTGGAAGATCGTGAAATTGGTGGGTACGGTGGTTCGTGCACTCGATGTAATTCGTAATGCAGCGAATACCTTATTTACGTACACACTGTGTACGTATGTATACGTGTATAGGTATACATTAATTTTGTATAAAACACCCCCGTCTTTTGTATATATGAGATTATTTCACAGCCGGAAACTGTGAGAAGTAGAGGGTAGCGGTATCGTATGTATAATATAAATTGTATGTACCAGTCGGGATAGACGAGAGTAGACAACCGGGTTCATCTAACCCAACTACACTTTAAATATTCCGACCTATTAAATGGCAAGAGAAATACAAACCCGAAATGCTTCATGCCATGATACGCCACTATAGACTTCTGTTTCTGCTACTCCGGAGGAATTTGTGGCATGTTTCACGTCGCGCTCCAACGACCACGTTTACTTAAACTATGTATATGTATGTATGTATGTATAAATTTCTGTACATATTACATATGTATAGCAAAAGGTGGTGCCGGAGGTTGAGCTGTGAAGTACATAACCGTACGAACAATAACAGCGAGTACATACGTGATTATATCGCGATTTTGAAAATTTCCTCCTTTCGGTTTCCCTAATTTTCCGTTCGTTTTCTTTTCCTACATATTTTGCGGAACTGAAAGCGTAAACCGAATCTGAATTACTCTCGGATCTTTGAAAAGTAGATATTCTTTGAAATCGAAAGGGTACGGCCGTACGCAGTGTATCTCTGATCCTAATCTGGATTTGGCAGAAGCACAGAAGAGAAAAACTGAAAGAAACGAAGGAAAAAAACGGAGGGAAAAAAGAAAAGTGAAAATAGTAAAAGTGTATAAAGAGGGAAAGACAGTTGTGTAGTTATATTTCGTGGGTTTTTCGTAAACAAGATACTACAATGCGAATATATACATTCGATGTCTTTTGAGTAGCTGCTGCGATTCAAAGAGCCGGTTATGGTCCTCTTCGCCCGTACTGATCCCGATGTTTCTAACCTCAGGAGAAAAATATCAGGTTCACATTTTTCACCGATATAGACATTGGACTAACTTCAGTCACAAAGAAACCAGCTGTCTGTACCACTGCGAGATTATAAACGTCGATTGTTGAGAATTTTTTTTCTCCTTCTTTCTTTCGTTTTTCAAGTGGCCTGCTACTTTTACATATTTTCCAGACTCTCGAAACAACTCATTTCTAACGGAAAAAAAAAAAAAACCGAACCAAAAGACCTTTTTTTCTGCGGTGATTTTACACCCTCGTTCAACAAAACCACGGAGATTGCGAAAATCCAGTGCGAGATGCGGCGCCGGATTTTCCGAATTAATTTTCTCACCCCGTATATTATACGCGTATAATGACGTGCTTCGGAATTTATACCGTGCATTTATGAAAAGAAATTCACATCTGCCATCCTCTAGTTTTTCTGGTTAAAGGATCGATATTTTATATATGAATGCATACTCGCATCGTTGCATGCCTACGTTATTGGCATGTTATTGGCAAGGTATTCCTACTATTATAACACGCGTATTATATACCCTCCCATACCTATATATGTGAAAACCTTTCGCGGTTAGATTTCTCTATATTTTTTATATAAATAAATATGATTAAAAAGGTATGCCCGGCATTGCCGTCGGAATTGACAATTGTATTATTCTCGAGGGAGGAAAAATCTCGTCAACATAGGGATCGTACGGATGAATATAATTATCATTATTAAATATCTGTACATCTTCCGTATGAATCGTTGAATTTACTCCGGAGAATCTTGAGGTCGTGGGTGAAATTGAAACTTTATTACTTATATGTATGTGTATATTGCTAGGAGCAACATCGGGATGATTATTTGAACCAGCTTACTAATCCCTGTTCAGTTCGTGTAAAATTAGGTTGAAGGAGTCTCCTGGACGTACCGATATAGCTGCAGGGGTTGAGGTCTTCATTTTGCAGTGCTTGATATTCTAGATCTATTAGTTATAACTATTATAGGTGTAGGTAATGCGGAGTTTAGAATGGGTCGCCCTAGCGCGATGGAGGTCGGATACGGCGAGGACATTCCTTCTCGGAGCCGGTGGGGCAATCGAATATTAGCTATAGGGGTGAAAATTCGAGTTAGTCAAATACCCCGAGGTCAGGAACTGATATCCCCGAGGTGGTGGGCGCTAAATGTCCTTAGATTTAATGGGATATCAGGACCACATGGCCACGAGTGAAGTTGATCCCGCGGGAGGAGAGATTTTTGTCATGCCGTGAAATGCGTTGTTGAAAAATTTCGAGAGCTTTTTTTTTGTTTTTGTTTTTAATTTTTGAAAATTTATCGGACGATGTATCGTTCGCGAGCGTCGTTATATTTCTCCCTGTCGATATATTTGATTTTCTCCTCAGATACACAACCCTTATAAGTATGGAAAGGACGACCAGGTGGGTTTTTGGTAATATTGGTAACTAGATCCGAACCTGCCCACAACCCCCTGCGCGCCTGTACCAGATGTTCCTTTACCCCTTGTACTCTCTCTCTCCATCTCATTTTTTTCATTCTTCCTTTTTCCTCCCTCTTTCTCTCTCATTTTCTTCTTTTATTCTTTTTTCATTTTTCTCGCGTGCCACCCTGCCAGAGGTTTTTCGAGCCGACCTGCGGCATGAGTTTAAAGTAGTACCACTCGCGGGTATCCACATCCCAAACAACTGCAACCACTGCGGGCGCCTGGTGTGTCTTTTTTTTTTTTTTTTTTTTTTTTTTAAGGGTTAAAAAGATTCAATGATGCCGTCAAAAATCGTTCGAGAATATCCGTATAACAAACCTACCCACGATACGTACATTTCGACACAACTTTACGACTCGAGCGTTTTATTCGTCGTAAAAATAAAGAAGACGAAAATCCAACCACCGCCGCGGAGTTTTCGATGAGAATTCCATGGTGAAAAATAAAGAAGAAGGAAGTAAAAATTCTTCCATCGATCACGCATATCGCGGGATACGCGAATAGATCTGTAAATATTTTACTCCGTTCGCGATCTGAAAATTTTCTATCAAAAAAAACCACAAGGGGAGTGGTTTGAATAAAAATTGAGTACGTGAGAGCAGAAAATAAAAACTAATGAGAAACGTGATTGATGATGGAGCTTGGGGGTTAATTAATCGGCACCAATCGTGAATATAAACGACGAGTGATTTTTTTTTTTGTTTTTTTTCACTCTTCACGGAGATATGTATATATAACGTGATGATCACAGCGAATTGAAGTTTGTTTTTAATCTATTTTTTTCTCTCTCTCGTTCTTTTTTATATTTTCATTTGATTTTTATTTTCCTTCAATATTTGTCGAAATAAAATCGTATCGCGTTACGGCAGAGACTCTCGTCGTCAGTTTATAGCCGTATAGATGTGATGATAAAAATTTATCGTACATATACTTGTGTGTTGTATACAAATTTAAAGCGTGGCGTCAAAAGCTTCGAAAAGCCCTTAAAAATGTTGCCGCTGTTTCAACAAACGACTCAAAGAGAACCAGATGGTGCACAATTACAGTCAAGTGTATGAACATCATTTACTTTTTTTTTTTTTCACGTACACCTACCATCCTCGTACAATATAATTTACGTACACGTAGGTAATGACGACGAATTTACGTGGCTTGGAAAAAAAATAAAATTAAAAAAAAACGACAAAACATACGCGTGCGCGCGTGAATATACATATATGTATATTTGAATAACGAAATCCAAATAAAATATATATACTGCCTAGGTGAATGAATAAATAAATAAACAAATGTGCAAATGAATCGGGAAGTGAAAGTCAGGCGACAGGATTTTTTTTATTTCAATTTTTTTTTTCAACTTTTTTCAGCTTTTATCTCGTTCGTTATCTCCCGTTCCAATTATTTCACCCTCGTTTAACGTTTTTTGATCACTTTCAACTTTCGACATTCCCGCGAACATCGGATGATATAAAGTGTGGATCATTTTTTGTATTCCGAAAAAGTTTCTTTTTACACTGATCCCAATTTCGTTCAGAATAGGGAAAAGAATATGAAGAATTTCTCGCAGAAATTGATAAAAAATTGCTCATTGGGAGACTGCGACAAATGGATAAATAAATAAATAAATTATCGGCGAAAAAAAAAAAATAGACGAAGAAGCGGCGGTGGTGGTGGTAGCTTTCATGCACACGTAGTGGAGTGGAAGGAAGTGAAAACGTTGAATAGGAAGTGGGAGGAAGCGTCGTACACATATAGGTACCGAATAAAACACCGAACAAACAATGCGCGGCTTCCCAGATGCATCCGGTCTCTTATTTCATCAACCGGGAACTCCGAGACACCCCTCGCCTCCCTTCTTCCCACAAATTCGCCCCTTTCTACTCTCGTACACACTATCGTACATTTCATGTAAAAGAAAAAAGACAAAATTTTACGTACGTTACACGCGTAAGCATCCCGCGTCTGTGTACGTTTACCTTGGTTTTTTTTCTTCTCTTTTATATACCTGCAGGGCGCGTGCCCCGCAACGGGTCTCTGATTACAGATCCAGTTTTATCTACCGATCCCGATCCCCTCTCCCGCAGTTTTTTTAGATTTCGTCTCTTTTTTATTATCTTCATCTGTACAGATTTTTTTTTATATTTTTGCATATATGAGTATATTATAAATTTCCTTCGTCTTCTTTTCCTCCCCCTTGCCCCGGTGTGTACCGTATATGACAGGAAACAGCTGAGCCGTATAATAATGTGATCGTTGGGACGGTCGCGTGCGATGTCAGTTTTTTTTTTTTCTGCATTCATTCAATCTTCTTCCTTTTTCTCTTTCATCTCAACGCACCCGTGGTCTGTACCGCCTCTTGTGGAGATATCACCCTGTATAAACGTACTTGAACAAGAAATGCATTTATCGTCTACTCCCGCTACATATTTCGACTACTACATGGAAATCCGATGTGTTCTTCGGCGATGGTCGGTAAATTTTGAAACTCGCGGTGTGCAAAGAGGGTAGAGGAAAGAAGTGGTCCTTGAGCGGTGCAGTTGGGTTGGGATATATACTAGGGTGGGTTAAAAAAATTTTTTTTTTGGTCAAAAATCATAGATAATATCTAAAAATTGTCGATTGTGATTGTTTTTTACTCTTGAAGAATTAAAAATAAATTAGATTTTTGAGCAAAAAATAAATCATTTCTTTAATTGGGTTTAATATGTTTTTCTTACGCAATTTGACCTCAGGAATCCAAATCTGAAAGAAAAATTGATCTATCTGTAAAATTGACCGAGTTATCGCCAATTTTCAACTTTTTCGGGTCAAAAATAAAAAATCGATTTTTTAGTCTATCTTAGTGTAATTTGAGCTCAGGAATCCGAATCTAGAAGAAAAATTGATCTATTTGCAAAAATGACCGAGTTATCCCCGTTTTTTCGCATTTTTTGGCATAAATTTGAGGATATCTCGAAGGGAAAAAATCGTAGCTCAATTTGGACAACGGATTCGTGTTCCTGAGGTCAAAATACGTAAGAAAAGTGCCATACGATCAATTTTGAAAAATAAAAATTTTTGGTCAAAATTTGAGATTTTTCCAAGGGGTACCCCTTACGATTTTTTCAAATTTTGGCCAAAAATTTTTATTTTTCAAAATTGATCGTATGGCACTTTTCTTATGTATTTTGACCTCAGAAACACGAATCCGTTGTCCAAATCAAGCTATGATTTTTTCCCTTCGAGATATCCTCAAATTTATGCCAAAAAATGCGATAATTCGGCGATAACTCGGTCATTTTTGAAGATAGATCAATTTTTCTTCCGGATTCGGATTCCTGAGCTCAAATTACATTAATATAGACTAAAAAATCAATTTTTTATTTTTGACCCCAAAAAGCTGAAAATTGGCGATAACTCGGTCAATTTTACAGATAGATCAATTTTTCTTCCAGATTTGGATTCCTGAGGTCAAAATACGCAAGAAAAGCATATTAAACCCAATTAAAACGATGATTTATGTTTTGCTCAAAAATCGATTTTTCTTTTGGCTTCTTCAAGAGTAATCTCACATATAATCAACTCGGGAATCTAAATCTGAAAGCCAAAATCATCTACTCATGCAATCGATCGACTAATCATCAATTATTCGCTGTTGGGAGCAAAAAAATCAAGACATATCGATTAGTTTTAGTCGTAGACCCACTTTGATTCATTGCAATCCATGCATGGGTCGAAATATTCGAAGTTCTCAATTCACCAGCAAACTCGAGCTTATCTGGAGTCAGGTAGCCACGGGCGCGCGGTTTGTTGTTGGGCGTCACCTCTGCTCAGCCCCGAAGGTGACGTCTCACAACAAAGCGCTACGCTGCTAGCTACTCAACTTCAATTTTAAGTCAAATCGAGAGCACGTCATTTTTGGATGTTATACTTGAATCACAAAAATATTAGGAAAAAATGTTTGAACAGTGAACGAGTAAAAAGCAATCACAATCGACAATTTTCAGATATTCTCTATGATTTTTGAACAAAAAAAAATTGTTTTTGCTGGAAGTACCCTACTTGATTAATTATTTATTCAAAAAACGAGTGGGCTACCTCAAAATATCAAGTAAAATATTTTTTCCAGATTTGAAAAATTTTGTTTTTTCATAAGGTACAAATTCTGCCCCATGCTAAGAGAATAAAAAAAAAAAATTTACAACCCACCCTAATATATACATACTTCACTTTTACCCCCGCAACTCCCTACCGCGCGCTATAGTTTTCTTGTGGTAACGGGATAGCGACATGCGGCACGCTCCTGCCATCACCAACGGCACACTTTTTATGCACACAATTTTATGGGGTGGGATATATACATGCGCGCGTGTATGCATAGGAATGCCTATACGCCGCGTAAATGCGTGTACACAAAGGTGCGCATGTACGACTTTCTTAAATACCAGGTGTGCCGATCCTTACCCCCCCGTCCTCTTTATACACGGCGTTTGAGAGAACGCAGATTGAAGGGCAACGGATCAAACACCCTTGAGCGTAAGGGTGAACTCACGTATATCCAACCGAGGTCAAGGACTCCCTCTGATAAAAGGAGATGGCGTGAACTCCTCTGATGACGTTTTTAAACGACCAAAATTTAATTGAAATTTCTCGCCTGTTTTTCCTTTTTTTTCATCTCTTATCGGGAATGTGTGTCGTAATTTTTCCCCATCTTGTTAAATTACATACTACAAATTGAAATTCGAAGTAAATATATGCACACTTCGTATTTCGTATGCATACTTATATAAACGTGATTCTGATTTGAGAGAATGTCGGGAGACAACAAATTTTCGTTTCACGCCTGCAATTACGTTGTAGTGTAGGCGTTCGCGTGATTGCGTCAATTGTGTCCGTACATATGTACCGTTCTTTTACGTATGGTACATAAAAATCAGAAGAGAGAAATTTAAAAAAATCAGCTACGATATTCGGGGTGTTTGGATGAGGGTAGTTCGTTCGGGTGACATTTGTTTCGTATCGTGTTTTTTTTTTCTTTCTTTTCGATTCCAGTTTTTCTTCTTCTCTCGAAAAATGAATGAGAAAAATTGAGGAAATTTTTTCAAACGGAGGGGTACGAGGGAAAAGCATTTCACGATCTGATTAACATCGTTTAATCGGAATGATTATACATGCGAAAGCACTCGCGATTAATAGTCGATTTATTTGGGATCCCGTGAGATAAAGTGGAGGAGCACACATCTGTTCCCGTTTTGTACCTTATACGAGGCGGGCTCTGATTGTAATTGTTAGAATTCGGTTCCCGCGAGGGCCGCCCGCGCTGGAAATGGGACTCCGACTGATAAGCCTCATCCCTTGATTAATGAAACACGTGAAGACCTGTCACTGATCCAGAAACCAACCGACGGAATCCACGGCCCCGTAATTCCTTCTGGAAATATATGGGAAAGTAAACACGCGCGTCGGGAGATAAAGAACCATTTGGAAAAACTAAAATAAACGAGACAAAGTAAAAATTACAAATACATCTGCCGTTCGAATTCGATCCGCGCGCCACGCGCCGTTATGAAGGAGAGAAAGAAGGACGACGACGACCGCGACGACGACGACGACGACGACGACGACGATGATGATCGCAGGAGTGCAACAGGAACGGCGACATGTTGCATACGGTGCCTTCGAATTAGGGATGGTGAAGAGAGCACGTGCAGAGGATTTTTGGCCACGATCTTCTTCGTTTTTTTCTCCTCCTCCTCCTCCTCCACTTCCACCTTTTTCTTTTTTTTACGTATAAGTCAGAGCGCGGCCCCCGCAACATACCGTGTTCCCGGAATGTCCGTATCTCCAAGGTGCGGCGTTGTTTTTAACGTACCCACACCGAGGCACAATAAGGGAGGATTCGGTCGGCGAGAAGGTCTCGGGGGTTTCGGGGAGGAGGACGGTAGGAGTTTGAAAAATTTTTGAACGGTCAGAAACGGTGTCCCGTTACGGACACCCTGTTGCATATAGAAACCGTGACGACAACGTTGTAACTTACTTTTACCGCAGATCGAACGGCAACAGATGCCACGCGACCGACACCCGCTCCCGAGGGACTCGCAGAGTATTCCAATAAAACGGGGAAAAAAAAGAGAAATGAAAAGAAAGAAAAAAAAGAACACACGAGAGGAGAAAGGAACGAACCTCTCCGCCAGGATAACCTGTTCTTCCTTTATTTTCTCCTCATTTATCGATTGATTGAAAAATCATCCCTCAATTATATATTTTCGGTGGGGATCCGGGATCAAGTGGGGTTCCTTCGAATTAGTCCTGCATAAGTAGATTTAATGGAAGTACTTATACCTACCCCATACCACAAAGGCTGAATTCAGTCTGGGAGTCTGAAGTCCCGAGATCCCTGTAGAGAGCCGTATACTTGAAGAGGAACCAGCTGACGCGTCTGGGAGTTGAAGAGTTTCGCCATCGGTGACTGCGATTATAAACGTCCTCAAATCTATTTGCATAGTGAATTTTTACCTTAATTTTTTTTTTTCAACATCTCTTACCGTCGCCTACTACTCGCCAATCTCTTATCGTCGATTTCACGGAGGGTGGGGTGAGGGATAAAACATCCCCCGGCGAATCGGTTTCTAACGATTTCCAATCGTGGCGGATTGTTATTTATCGCAACAATTTTAGGCTTTCTCCGAGTTCTCGTATAGCTCTCTCTCTCCCTCGGCTTGATCAATAATGCATTCTGAGTACGCGATTCTCAGCCCGCTATCCTCCAGGACCTCCTTCCATATCGATCTACCCTCGTCGCGTTTCTGTTGTACGGAGTACATGGTCCCTTCTTCGAGGGTACATATGTACCGCGTGTATTACTCGAGGTGGAGGACCTCCGCTGTATATATATATATATATATACGTACGTAACATGACGCGTTCGGTCTCAGAGTCCGCTGTCAAGTCGCCTTCCCAAAACCCCCCCCTTATAAATGTACACCCATTTCCACAACCGAGACCCACCCCCCCCCCCCCCCTCCCCTCCTCTCTCCTCCTATCGCGTTATCACTTCATTATTTAAACCTCCTTAAACATTGAGAACCTCAAGGGTAGAGAAAAATTTATCGCCCTAATTTCGGAATGCGCGGAAACACGAGAAACGATCCGGAAACAATAATGAAACTCACCCCGCGCACCGCGATATTCGAATTCATATTTCGTGGAGGTTTTTTCCCGTCTCTGAAACTAGGAGAGAAATTCTGAATCCGCATCTCGAAGGTCTTCGAGCCTCCGATATCGATCTGCAATACGTTGAGCGGAACGACGTTAAAACGCGTTATATGAAGGGTGTTTTTGTTTCAGGTTGAATTTTTTTTTTTCTTTTTTTTTTTTTTCTCCACTTCTGTGGTTCCTTTATTTTTTTGAATAAAGAATTACGACCGACACGTGCAGTACGCGCATATATCGTCGTTATAAGGTGTTGCCGGTGTCACGTTTTGCCGCAGAACGCGTTGTTGTGCCATGTTCCCGCCAACGAGATGAATCCAAATAAGCGTCTTTGCATTTTTCCAACTTGTAATATACATAAATGACCGGCCAGAGGAGCCGGACCGTTTCTCGGAAGTGAGGGAAAAGGAAAGAGAAAATCTCGAACGGTTATCGCGTGTCCACCTATATAAGTCCCGGGCCTATCGGAGACAGAGGAAACAAGTAAGATGGAAAAAAATAAAAATAAAAATGAAAACTGGCCGAAGTTGACGTCTCTCTTACCGACCGACCTATCCGTCCTATCGCCTAGCATCATCTGTGTCACCGAGGACCGTAACCGGGACCCTGAAAATTTTTGTATGAAAAGCACGGTTCGCGTTACCAACAAATCAGAAAGAAACCACGAAAACGTCGACTCTCATTTTTCCCGTTGGTTCGGCTTCAGATAATCTGGACAGCGATAGATCAGACTGCATTATAATTCCGGCGGGAAAACTGAATTATTCTCATCTCCAACGTCAACAAGGTCGTTAACTGATGCCGCGTAGACGTGCGGCGAGATCGTCAAACGTTGAATTATTTTTCGCGTTTCCATTTCGCTTCACCTCGCTGAATTACTCGATAAATTCGATCGCGTCTCCCGGGTTTTTTTGGGCAAAGGTCGGAGCGAGAATTCTCGTAGGACGCGCGGCGTAGGATTTTCAAGTAAATAATGCGGAGTGCAGGGTATACGGTACGATGAACCCGTTGTCCGAAACCCTGTAATTTGCACGTCTGCACAGGTGTCTATTCCATTCCTGAATTATTATTCGTGGAATAAGTAGTTAGAGGAGTCCATCTGGGTCTATTTCGTTCCCTTTTCCTCTTTCCCTTCCATTCGCAGTCAGGGAGAGAAACGCAGCGGCCACGTCTTTCTTTGCCGCGGCGGCGCCATGTGCTCGACGAACTCACGCGAGCTGAAAAAAAACCTTCTTTTTATACATCGTTGTACGGCTCACGCCGAAATAAATAACAACAATTATATACCTCTGATCCACCGTCGAGACCGTCTGTTCCGTTTTTGATCGACTCACGATCCTCCGTAGGATTCGCACATGCACCAAAGCCCCGTTTTTCCTTTTTCCCCCTTTTTTCCCTCCCCCCCCCCCCCCCCCCCCCCCGTTTCAAGGGAATAATAAACGATTGAACAAATAAACGTGCGATGTTGTAAAAAGAGGAAAAAATTATCCACCCTCGATAATAATCGGCTTAAAACCCTAGGCCTCATTGCACCTGGTGTATTTTAAACTGCGAACGCTCCTGCGGGATCGATAATATGTAATTCCAGTTTCCTTCGTTCGTTTTTTTCTTTTTTTCTTTTCTTTTTTTTTTTTTTGCTTCAATTTCTCCGGTTTTTCATACGGTTTCAACATATGTTTCGACGGTTAATAATTTCTGCCGTGCGGGCATTACGTGAAGTGCGCAAAGTTCACGTGAGGCCTGATTTTTTTTTTTTTTCACTCTTTTTCTCTTCTTCTCTTTTTTTTTTCTCCTCCTCGGACTTATCCCGTTGCCGTATCCCAACCCTTATTAAGATTTATGTTTATTCCCTGAATAATGTCGTTCTTAATCTCGCGCCACGAATCGAGTGTGTCTGATTACCTTACCTCAGCTACTTTGGTCCAAAGTGTATCCTCCCGCTCTACGCCCTTTTTACTCCCTGATGAGGTCCTGGACCCTCCAGAAAGAAGTCGCGACGGGGTTCTCCGTCCGGGTCGATTTCTGGTTCAGTTATCCCCAAGGAAATCGTAGCGGAGATTCCGTGTGGTTTTCCCTTTTTGTTTTTTTGTTTTTTTTTTCTCTCTATTTTTCATAATCTTCGATGTCTTCCCGTGAAGCCGTCCCCCCCTCCCCCTCGTTCCTTTTTCTAACCACGATCAAAATTAACGAAGAAGAAGAAGAAGAAGAAGAAGGACATCTTTGTTGCGTTTAATCTCGCGTACGGTTACACTTTTTCATGTCGCGATGGGTGTGGAAGATGAGGTAGTCTCGCGCCGCGAGGGGTGAGATGAGATCTCGATAATTCTCAACTTAAAAAGTGGAAGGAATCCCGAATTCAAATCCCGAAGGGTATCACCCACACACCCGCATCAACCGATACCACTTTTATACACACCTTCGGACCGGCGTGTGTGGTCAAGTCGCCCCCCTCCGATGTATATCCACTCTTTCGTCGTAGTCAGCGCCGCGCGCGCAAAGAAAAAGGAATATTATACCCGCGGGAATGAAGGGGAGTAAAAATGAAGAAAAAAAAAAAAAAAAAAGAGGAAGAGTTTCCACTCGTCTTCTTTGTCCCACTAAGTGGTCCATTCTTGCGGCAAGCTCCTTACCACGACTACCCGGATTACTACCAAGTTTATACGTACGTTTCACGACGGCATGACCATTCCACTTGTTAGTACGGACTCGATGACGTCTTACTGAAGTAATCCCGACGCCGACGGATCCTCCGAGGCAATGATATTACCCGATCCAGGGATCGATCGCCGATTTCTTTTTTTTTCTTTTCGTTTTTTCGTTTTTTTTTTGTTTTATCGCTCTTTGTTATCCGAATCGTTAACGACCGAGCGGCGGGTTGCACGTGTGCAGTCTGGGAGCGATCGCCGGCGACCTTGAAGAGGACCTTGATTTCAAAAAGAGTGGTTAGGCGGCGGGGAGAGAGGTGATGAAGAACAAGAATAAGGTGGAGAAGATCCTCGAATGCGAGACCCGCGATCTGACGCGAATATAATGAGCCTTCCTCGCAATTTTGGGACCTCTGAAGATCCGCGGTGGCCGCGTGCAGAGCGGAGCGCGCTCGATCGTTGCGGCGCAACAGAAGCTCTTCTGGTGGTAGTGCCTCGTGCTGTGGAAGCGACGTTCGTTTCGGACCACCGTGTCGGTGATTATCTTCGTAGGAACCGGCTGACTACCGAGAGAAGAAGAAGAAGAAGAAGCAGCAGCAGCAGCAGCAGCAGAAGAAGAAGAGGAGGAAGAAGAGGAAGATCGGAGATCTGGTCTATGCAGCGGTGGCCGTCCCCATCGGGTTTTTTGAGGGACGCGTGCTCACGTCGGAGAGAGAGGAAAGAAGCCATCAGAATTAAAGAAAAGAGGAGGAAAAAAACAAAATAAATTTGGGTGGGGAGGGGGGGGGGGGGGGGGGGAGGGGTAGAAATAAGAAGATTTTTTTCGGGAGAGGAAGATTTCGACTTCGCGGTGGTCGACGCGGTCCCTGACTCCCTGCACGGTTTCTCCTCGTCTTTTATCTCGTTTTAAAGTTACTCCTCCTCCTCTTCTTCTTCTTCCTCATCATCATCGTTGCGGGATCCACATGGATCTAGGTGTGGCCCTCATCCCCGTACGATTCTCCTGCATCATTCCCGCAACCCCCGAACGATCCAGACACTCGTTTATAATGCTTACCGTTGCTAACAAACACAAAGAGAACCTTTGTGCCCTCATATATTGGTTCACGGTATCTCTTCTCGTGGGTTTCTTCACCTGAATTTATATACGGCATGACGTATATTCCGGGGAGCCAACCATTCAAAGGTCAATTTTCATCTACTTATAATGTTACGCGAACGAAGAGAAAAAAAAAAAAAAAAGAGCAGAAGGCCTCGTCTTTGGAAAACCCTGCAATTTTGCCTATACTCCAAATTCGCTGGTCGAAAACGGGGCGATGTGGGTCGGTTTTTGCATGCGGGGGTAAAGAGACCACCGCCGGTCGAATTTATGAAAATATAAAGATGAGAATGAAAAAAGAATTTATGTATCGATCAATAAAATACGAAACGCGAGCACAGCACTACGTGTTCGGGAGAAGCGAACGATAGACCGGCGAAACGGACACTATTTCGAGAGGGCCGTTGTGGAAAAAAAAAATATCCAGTTTTCGTAATATTTTTATTTTATTTACGATCGAAGCGTCTCGTCCGATCCGCGGGAGGGTTTTCGAGTAGGTTGAAGAGCTGACGAATCATGCATACGTATTCTATTTATTTTATTTTCTTTCCCCACCCCCCGCCCCACCTCTTGCTGCTTTTTCAAATCGAACAGGCGGTACTTTTACTACCCGGTCGCGTGCATAATACGAGATAAACATCAGAAATTATACGACGAGATGCTCTTCTCTCGGTAATAAAAAAAAAATGGTCAAAAGAGAAGCAACCCTCGCGCTTATATACCCCCACGGTTTACATACCTAATTCGCCTTTCATACCGCGATTCCCACTATCGAATTTTTTTCTCTTACTCACTCCCAGAGTCCCAGAAAAATTACGAATACGACGGATATATTTAGATCACCTTTCAATTTTTTTTCCTTCCTTACCTCACAATCAGACATGAAAAAAATTAATAAAGAAGAAAAATTTTAATTTTGAGACGTCCGCATTCAGTTTGTCCCGTTTTTGAAAAATTTTACGAAAGAGCTGGAATTAAATGTATGGGAAAAAAAAATGAGACTCGGATAAAAGGCCGGGATAAATTAGAACCCCTTTTAAATTCGAATATTCCCTTGGAGCAGACGCGACACGTACGTACGTATGTGTACACATGTAACATATATTTATGTAGCCCATACCTATAGGCAACATATAAATACCATACGCGTATACGTATATATACGTACTGCAGAAGCAGCAGAAAACGAACGATAAATATTCTTCTCGTTCTTGGGACTTAAAAGGTTGGGACTGTTACATAATTCACGATCCCACAGGACGTCCGGGACTATGAAACGACGAACGAACGGTGCTCCCACTGCTGTTACCGTTGCGCGGGATAGGGCTGCCGATAGAAAAGGGAAAAACGGGAACGGTACTAAAAAAAAAAAAAAAAAAAAAAAATAAAACAGAGTGAAGAAAAACGAAGACAAGGGCAAAATTGATCCGGTACACGTCATTTTACATTTTCCGTAAAGAGAGAGAGAGAAAAAAACAAAATGGAACAAAATGTATATTTTTTTTTTTAAATCGCACTACGTGCATCGGAGACAATTCTTTCTGCGACACGATTCGTTGTCGGGCGTATAGATACAGTTTTATCTACTTACGTACACGTACACGGTAGATACGTATGTGATGCGGGTTCTGCCGACGCGGTGTCGGAAACGTAAAATTGCTACGTTAGCACGTTAAAAATACGCGGGCGAAATCCGATAAAAACGCTTAGGGGAAAAATAAAAAGCAACTACCTGCAGCGCAATATAATGCACGCGATCCTTGAATTTCTACTGTACGCCGCGGCATTAGCATACTCGGCTATTTTCGCTCCGAAAAAATAATCACTCGTGTATAGGGGCGCGGAGATAATATTCCGACGGTGCGGCGCGCGTCTCAAATTATTGTGAAAAAAAAAATCGGAAACGTTGATTTTCGACCGTCGAAATAATTGAAAAGAGACAAAAAAAAGGGGGGGGGGGGGGGGGGGGGGGCGCAGAGACACCGTGAAATTAAAATAGCTTCCTGCCGATGAATACGCGTGTAGTAACAGGCGTACGACTCTAACGCGATTCTCCGTATGCAGAGCAAGAAATTATTCCAAATCGTACTTTAATTGGATAACAAGTTTTTCGAACGTATCTAAAGTACGTAAGTGTTGGGTGAGGTCATCGGATCGTCGGATTTAACGTTGCGCTCTTAATAATCTGCATTCGCAGTTAAATTAGACAATTCAACGTTCCTCCCTCTCGTTTTTCGTTACCGTAGCAGACGTGTCCCTGACATAAAACCGCGTACGTACGTACCGCGAACCACATTCGTCTGAGGAAAAAAGACGAGGGAACTCACGCCCACGGATATACGCCTAGATACCGTCGCGCCGTACTCGAGCTAGGCGCCACGTAACGCGTCATCTAATCTAGCCGAGAGAACGATGTCATTAGCGCAATTTTCCCTCCGACATCAAACGATCGCTGCAATTGTCCTCGCCGCGCTATTCGCGAGTCGGGGGGTAACGGAGAGGATCGGAGGAATAAATAGACGAAATAGCGGAGCCGTGAATCCCGCGTGGAAACGGCATCGACCGCACGATGTGGCCAATTCGTTTATTACGGCGATCGTGGGGAAAAGTGGCGTGCGTTTTTCTCTCCATTTTTCGCCTGGCACGCGTGCCTGCGTATGGGTATTCCCGTTTATTTCATTCCCGCTTATAAGAGCTCTTCCTTATGCGGTGCGCACCGTTTATAGGTATCTATGGTACGACCACCACTATAACACCACGATAGTCTGCAGTCCAGGTGAGGGGCGCGTGCTGCAGACAGGTGGCGAGCGGCCGACGCACTCCGTCCTCCTCTTTCATACCCTCTCCGACCCCCTCAGCTCTCTCAGGTAAGCTTAGCCTGGCTTAGCTTAACTCGACTCGAAACCATGGGGCCCGAAAACACGTACACATGCGCACGCGGGGGCTGAAACTAGTCGGCACTCCTCGTATCGGGACTAATTTATCTTCGATGATGCGCCGCGCAAGCGGCTACGATCCAACGAGTTGGGGAGAAAAAAATGAGAAGAAAAATCGAAAAAAAAAAAAAATATATTTCACTCCCGCGGTTCCTTTTTTTGGTTGTTTTTTTTTTTGACGTACGTTGTATCGTTTTGTCGTTTTGAACAAAAAAAATGACGAAATATAATCAATTTTTGCGGCACACGATCACTTGGGATTTCACAGAGAATAATACGTGCAGATTTTATTTTTATTTGTTCATTTTTGTGGACACACCTATTCAAACACTTTGTGCTGTTTTTTTTTTTTTTTCTTTCTCTCTCTCTCTTTTAACCGCAGGTCTATTCGATGCGCGCGGCAAAGGTAAATCCGTATATATACTTACTTGCATTTCATAAGATATTTTTCTGGCGTCTCGGCAGGTGGTATAAAGAGACCGGTGTTCGCGATGGTTAGATGCTATTAAGTCCGTAAGAAGAGAGAGAAGAAGAAGAAGAAGAAGAAGAAAAAAAAAAAATTATAAAGTAACGGGGGTAAACGGAGGTGGTCTCGTTAAAAAACATCTGTCGACGTTTGTTGTCCAACATGGCGTATACGTAGGTACGGCGAAGAAATATATAGAAACCTATGTTTATTGGACAAACTCGACTTTTTTATTAAAGTCAATAACGCGTCAAAGTTTACCCGCGGATGCGAAGGGAAAAACGAAAAATAATTTTTGCGAGATTTTTGGAGATCTCAGATTAAAGGAGAAGATAAAACGAAATCAGGTGTGAGTCTAGGAAAAAAAATTCCTTTTTCTCTCCCCCCATTCGCAATAGGGGGGGAATTCATATCTGATACGGATATCTGGTCAATTTTTTTCGGGTTCCGCATTTTTCTTTTTTTTTTTTTTTCCTTTCCGACAAAAAGAAACTCCTCAGTCTTCCACGGTTGTTGAATCCGTTTGGCTTTTATATGCGCGACAGGTGCTCGAGAACTTGATCAAGTATGAAAACAATTATTCTCAGCAGTCAGAGATATATACCTATATACACTTATTTCTAACAGTTTACTTTTTTTTTTCATATTTTTTTCTCATCCCCGCAGGAGCGCGCAATTCGTCGGTGAAGTTTTATATCGTTTCTCGTGGCGGTTGTGGTATGCGTGCGAACGGTACATGGCTCGCGGTACACAAGAGAGAATGAACCGGTGTATAGAGAGGTAGGTGTACCTACCTATACACGGCGATCTTCGGCGGTTCTTTTACATAAAATCTACCAATGAGCTGCCGACGTCGGAGCCAACAAACTAATCTCGAGCTGCCACGCTGCAGGAGGCCCCTCTTTTCCGTTACGCGTCTAATTAACGTTCGTAAAGAACCGAAGAAATGAACCAAAGCGACGACCGACGTCGCCGTCTCCTCCACAAACACAAAGCGCGGGCGGATCAATCACGACTCACTCGTACTCGCATTATCACTCGCCGTCGACAGATTCCATCGGACCTCGTCGTTCTTCGTTCTCACAAAAAATCTCCCCGAGCGCAAAAAATTTGTCAATTTTTCCCCCTCTTCACAAATTTGGGGATGAAAAAAAAAATGGTTGTCCTTCTCAAAATCTGGATCACCGTCGTTTCGTGCGTCTTCCTTTTTTTTTTTTTTTTCTTCTGATAGAATACGTAAGTCGCGGCGGCAAGAGTTGCGCACCTGCTTCGCAGTGGGCCAAAGAGAAAGAAAAGGAGAGGTTACGGATAAAAAAGAGTTGATGAAGAAAAGCTGGGGGGGGTGGAGGGGGGGTGGGGAAATGTCAGTAGACGAGTGAGTTCCCCGCTCGACGGTGAGAAGTACAAGAGGAAAAGAAGGCGTAGGACGAGGAGGAAGAAGAACAACGTGGGTGGTGTGACGGTCGTCTTTCTCTTCCTCCCCCTGGTTCCGCCCTTATTTTCCCTATTTTTACTCCCTTTTTCAAACAACCTGCACACAAAAGAGCTCGGCAACAGCAGCGGCAGCACCCCCCTCGAATTCCGATGACGCACTCATGCGATCAGTCGTGCGGATGAGGATTGTATAGGTAGAATAAGCATTTTTACCTCTACATACCTGATGCAGGCTCGACAAAATTGTCCGAATTTATAGGATAAGGAGACATTCCTCGGTACCACCAAACATATTACTGTATCGCAACAAATATTTTTCACTTTACGAAAAAATTTTCTTACACCGTCAGTTTTTTCGTGCAATGGTATAAAATATTCTTACCACCCGTAGGAAGCGGGTCTTCTTTCTTTTTTTTTTTTTTTCTCATCAAGCTGGGCGAAAAACTAAATTGAAATAATTATAATCGTTTATTCCGTCTTTTTTTTTTTGTTTTTGATTCGAAAATTCGAAAATTGAAACCGTATCGAGGGACGATCCGTTTACTATTATACAGTCCAGCCTTTTTCTCTCTCCTCAGTTGTTTTTTTTGTTTTTTTTTCTATTTTCTGTTTTCTTTTTTCTTCGCTTTTCATTCTATCCCATACCTTTTCGATCTATATCCGTGATCGCCTCGGTTCGGGTTGGTATAATTAAAAAATAATGAGGATGCGATCCTAAAACGTAAATATAGCCAGCTAGCTGTGGCTGCTGCTGCTGCTGCTGCTGCTGTTGCTTCTGTGGTTTTTGGGACTCACATATATATACCGAGAGTCGCGCGCTTCTTACGTGCAGCGCGGTCTGATTTTGGGCCTGACAAATTTGCCGCATCATCGTCCCGTGGGATATGGCCGGGTAGTGTATTATTCTTCCGAGGTGTTGGTCGGCGGCGGGAACCTTCTTATTTTTCATGCCTCTCCTTCTCCACTAGTCTTTTAAGAACTGGAATACAGATCACCTTCGAGGGGAGAAATAAAGGGATGGCATGAAGAATCCTACACCGCGTAAGGAATAGCTGCCGCCCGAGCGAGAGAGGCGAATATACGTCCCGAGGTTTTTCGGGAGACTCGGGATAACCCGTCGGGATATACTATACAAGCTTTTCAAACACCGCCTCTAACAAAGGCAAAAAGGTACGGGAACTCCTTCTCTGTTTGTGTTTGGCTTACATTAATTGCCAATTTAGGGGCGCGTCCGCAACACCTTCCCCGACACCCCGCCATCTCTGCGTGTACATATATACATATGTATACATGTATATTATATTCATAGTGCACGTTCAAATTTCATGCACAAACCCCTCGGAGAATTACGTCAAATACGTACAAATTCAAGACATCTTTCCGAGTTTAGCGGACTTCTCTAATTGCCACGTGGGAAAGTCTTATTTTCGCACAGTCCCCTTTCTATTTATTTGAATTTTTTTTTTCTCGCTTCACTTCTAATTTTTCCCGGTAACGATTCTCGTACGCGGATACACGTTCTTATCTCCCGAAGGATTTCGCAGCGAGTAGTGGGGCGTCATTGGATTCGATGACTCCATCCCCGTGCGTGTGGGACGTTTACCTTCTCTTCTTGTAACACCCGCCATACGCAGCTTCGCACCCCCTTAGCCCGCGGGAGGCGCGTTACTAAATAACTAGAACCCTTTATTCATTAACCGCCTGCCCTGCAGCAGGGCGCGTCCCTGTCCAAAACTGGAGGGACGAAAATTAGAAGCGACGCCCCCTTTTACACCCCCGCAGCGCAGGTACGCAACCACGTCCCGCGTTGAGACTTTACGGGCGATTCTCGAAGAAGAATACAAAAAGTTGATGAACGATCGAATTTTGAGTTTTGCATTTTTCTTGTGGGGCGATTGGACTTTGGGACTTTGCAAAGCGGAAATACCATTCTTATGTATTTTGATCTCAGGAATTCGAATCTGGAAGTCAAATTGATTTATCTATAAAAAACTTTGAACATACGTGTGAAATATAATCAATGTGAAATGAAGAGAAATTTACGGGACGAAAATTCAAACGACGAACGAAATCAAATGTGGCGTGCGCGTGCAATGCTAGTCGAGATAAAAACGAAAAAAGGTACGTACGTACGTACGTCGCAACCCTATGCATATATATGTATATTCAAATGTGATCTGTGCGGGATCGATGATCGTGTAGGTTTCGTATGTGGGGAAGAAGACAATCGAATTTCCAACAATGTTAACAGCTGAGCGGATCGCCGCACGTTCGGAATGTACGTATAATACGAAAGTGTGTAGTAGGTACACGTGTATTCCTTAGGTGTGCGTACGGTGCATTCCCCCCAGCAGCTCCGATGGAGAGTGGAAGTGACGTTGTTATATTCCATTCGAATCGGCCCGATGTGAAAGAAAAAAGAAACGGCGCATCGCTACGTTTTATACATTACCACACCGGAAGCGAAGAGTCCCCCGTTATATCCGTCCGATATTATTTCTCCTTTTTTTCAAGAACTTCTTTCTCCTCCGACTCTGTTCCCACACAAAGGAACGTACATAATTACACACATAATTATTGACATGTGTCGTTTTCTCAGTCAGCCTATATTTTTTCGTACAATCGATTTGTCGTCGCTCCGTCGTGAATTTGAAATCGATCGATATCGCGTGTTGATCAATTATTCATTTCTACTCAATTACCCGAAGTCACTTTTTTTTTTATTTATTCATATATTTATTTTTGTCATTCTGGATGCGCTCACCGGACGTCCGGCGTTTCCGACCTGTGTAACAACTCAAGTTCCGGCCTATTCATTCATTCGTGTTCACTCGCTCATTCATTCAGTCAGTCACTCGCGTCGTTCATTCATTCTTTCGTTCGGTTATTTATTAGCCGCACACACGAGCCGGTGGACGCTGTAAATGACGAAGAAAAATATCTGTTTTTTTTTTTTTTTTTTCTTTTTTATATACTCACACATCGTTACAACAATTCACAGAAACCACTCTTCCGCGTATTCCCCGCGTAGTTTGTCTCTCATTTCCGGTTGGTCTTCTCGATACGACAAAAGTCTTTCTTTTACTTGTTTTTTGGTTTTTTTTTTTTTTATTGAAAGGAAAAGATTCTCTCAAAGGAAACGCACGGGGTGGCGGTAACGTCGAGTTTACGACGATATCTGCCCAGGGGATTCTCGATTTCCGACGTTTCATTTCCCGATTAAATTAATCAACTTTAACACCGACCGGATAGCGTAACAGGGATTATTGGCCACGTATCGCATTAGCGCGCGTCCCTAATTTCCCCGCTATTCTTTCCACCCGCCATTTTTTATTCACTCTTATTTTTACTTTCGTTGAACCTTTTTTTTTTTTTTTTCCTTCCCCCATTTCTTCGATCTGAAAGCGAAAGCTAAAAGCTAAGAGTGCTAACCACGTGAGTGTTATATATACTTTTTCAACAATGGGACCTCGCGCAGTTATACAGCTTTTTCCATGCCACGTTTTCGAGGATTTCAATCCAGCCGAGAATTCCTCAAGGATTCCGTACACGAAAACTTTTAGGATTCCGAAGCAAAGGAGAAAAATTATTGTAGCGAAAAAAATGGCAAAAGAATAAGAAAATGAGAAAATTGAAACGGTGTGGTATTTGACGCTCATTGGTACCTGACACAGCTACCGTTTTCACTTTCCATTTTCTTTTTCTTTTTTATTTTTCTTTATTCCTCGCCGTTCCTTTTCTACATTTCTCGAGTACGGGTACGTGCAGACCCTGCGTACCGGTGGGTGGAAAGGTGTCTCGTTGGGCGGGGGATTTTATCCTGTCAAAAAATGTAGGAAGTGTTGAAAAGTGCAGGAAGGACGGAGACTCCGTAAGACGTTGAGACTCCGGAGTCCCTTTTTGTCCACTGTCCAAAAAAAAGTCATCCCCCTTTTCTTCAACGCGTTCCTAGACGTCGTCGGTTTATACCGGTGTACACGTACCTGTATACATCCTATACGTGCTGCGTGTGTGTGGCAACTACTACAATACACATATGTATACCATATCCACACGTGATATCCAACGGGATTCAAGTCACGCGGTCCTGACGACGGGATCCTCGTCCTGTGCGCCCTCCTTCAGTCTTCGTTCTTTTCTTTTTCTTATCTGGTTTTTTTTTTTTTTCACCTTGCTTCCTTCCTTCCTTCCTTCCTGTCCTTCCCCTCTCTCTCTCTCTAGCTTTCTTCGTCTCTCCCTTTCGGAGAGTCTTGGAATCTTGCAGTCCGCACGTTTCCACGTATAAGTATATACGTACATTGTGAAATCCTGAGGGACTCGCGCCAGGATCTCTTGGGATACCTCCTGCAGTCTCTTTTACGCGCGTGTGTGTGTGTAACTATAACTGCTGCATACAAAAGTCACCTCAAAGATAAAATACACATGACCGTCGAATTGATGAAAAATATTTTTTGTTTTTTTCCTACGTTACTGAATTTTTTTTTCTTTTTTTTTCTACTTATTCTTTCCTTTGCCCTCGGTTTGATCCGTTCAGTCTGTCTCAAAATTGATACCGTACGACTGTAGGTTCCGTTCGAGTCCTTGATATATGTATATATATTTCTTTTTTTCTCCTTCGCTTTTTTATCCGCTCGATCAAACGAGGAATAAAAATTTTACGTTTATATTCTCTCAGCTTGTTTGTTCTCGGCTTTACGACAAAGTGTTATTGAAAAAAGGGAACGGTAGAAAGAAGTGAAAAAGAAAGAAAAAAAAATCGATCGATCTATTCATTAAAATTTTACGATTACAACGAGCTGTAATAATTCACATCGGTTGAAAAATTTATGTCTGTGTCGATGAGAAAAAAAAATTCACAAAAAGAGATCACACTCGACGACTAATCTGGTATAATTGATGTCCATTTAGGGTACGTTAGTTTACGAATAGTGAGAAATTAACATCTCCATAAGGATATTATTCAATCGAAGTTGGAAGGCGCCACGCACACGCGATGTGTGCAAGTTGGATTAAAACGTGTACCGTAAAACGGCACCAACTATAAGACGACGTTCACAGACGTAGGGTGTTACGGCGTAGGCTTCGCGGGGTTTCGTGATCAATAGACGGTTGTCAAAGTTTTTTTCGAATCTCCGTGTCTAGGATATCGCGATTGACGTGCACGCTCCTCGTTCCTGCCGCCGGTTCAATTTTCAACCGTGTGGACTCACGGGCGTATCCAGACACTTTGTTTAGAGTAAATATGTTGCCTTTTCACTCGGTTTATAAACACGTCATTTATAACGAGTTCGCTATACGCGAAGGGTTGGTAAAGTTTTCGAGGAAAAATTCTTTTACCCCCCCGCTCCGTGTAACGAGAAACGAAAGTCTGCGGAGAGCGAGGAGAGACGGAGGCCGGGTAACGCGAGTAAGTGAGAAAAGAAAAAGAATGAAAAAGATACAAATGAATAAAACAAAAAGTGAAGAACCTACATAGGAAGGGAAAACTGGCTTTCAACATCAGATGCTAAAACGTCGCGTCGTATAAGAGCCGCTCGTCGAGAGAGGGAGTTGAGGACTTGGAAAAAGTACCCTCGAAGAGGAGAGAAGAGAAGAGAAGAGAAGAGAAGAGATGCTTCTCCCGCGGTACGAGGACGCTGCCTCCGCTGCTGCGGGGTACGAACGTGGTCGCCCCGGTGGTTTATAACGCTATAGAAAGTGAGCAACTTTTGGAAGACTGTCAGCGACGAGAGAGGGACGGCGTCAAATCGGCGAGGGGTGCGGGGGAGGGGGGCGTAGCCGTCAGCGTTAATTAATGAGCGAGCCATTATGTCAGTAATTAGAATTCAGATTTGAGATCCGTTCAATGGCTTGCGAAACGTGAATGTGCCACTGCCGGGCGATGCGGTGTACACCGTTGCGGAAACACGAAACGTACATACGTACGTACATACGTATACGACGTTTCCGTGCACATACGCCCCCGCTCTATATATATATACGTATATACGCGCTGCGGATCTGGACGCGTCGCTTCGAAACGCACCGCGAAGATATGGTATTTAGCCCTCCCGCGACGCCGGTAATGCACCTGGAGGAACACCCTCGTATCCTAGGTGCGTGCGCGACACCGCACGATTCGCACGATTCGCGAATCGGATCGCCGTTATAACCCCGCTCCCCCCGCTTTATCGTCGTCGAAATTACGCTGCGCGAAAACACGATCGATAAATTTTAATTATATATACTCATCGATCTCGGACGATCATTACATGCCTATACACGCTTTGTCCATAAACGCGGTATGTACACCGGGCTATTATAGAGCCGGGATTTCCATTGTCTTTACACTACAAACACGATGAATTCTGAGAGGAAGGGCGACACGAATCGTCAAGTACATTGTGCGCCAGACACCCCCCCCTCGCAGCCCCTCGCCGTACCTATTCACCTCGTAATACCACGACGTCACACCTATGCACCGAATTTCACATATGTATATGTATTATGCATGCACGCCGCACGTCCGTGGGTATATACATTTCAAACGGAATAATTGAATCGTTCCAAGCTACGTGTTCGCCCTCCCGTCTGCTTTCGGTGGAAAATAACCACCTCGATAAGGGTAGTAATCTTCGCGTTTTAATCCTCCGGCTCCGGAAATATCGAAAATCATTTCTTCTTTTCTTTCGGAAGGGAACTGGTAAATCCCAGGGGACCGGCTCGATTCTAAGCGGTTACCACAAAGCCTTTGAATTCTCGCACTCGGATATCATCGGCGCAATTCTTTGCACTTTGATGTTGATCTCGTTCTTTGTCGAGGCGTTCAGCCAGCCCGTTTGAAAATTCGGTGAGTTTCTCCTCAGACGCGAAAATGACGAGTCGGTGAAACGGAACTGTAATTGCCTTGTTTGTGAGCTCTACTATATTTTTCTATCTGTCCCTACATTCGTACGTTCCTCGGGGAAATATCCCCTGAAAGCACGTCGCGCGGCGCGACGTTTATACATGCGTCGTGAATTATGAGATCCAACGTTATAGATTGATTGAGCTCTCCAATCAGGATGAGTAGGTATACAGACGAACGGATAACGGTAATAACCTATGTACAAACGGTAACCATGGCGATGGAAAAAAGAAAAACTGAAAAAAAAAGGAAGTCGAACTCCGAGAAAAGTGAATTGAATCGTCACGTGATATTTGCCAATCCTCGAGCATCATCGCGTCGAAATTTTGTTTTCACGGCCGCTCGAGTTGCGCTACGAACTGCCATCTTAGATTTAATACTAAATTTCGTCGTTATCAGCATCTTGATCGTCACGATTACGATTCAAAATTACCCGTCGGTCAGTCTTTCGCCGGCCACGCTGGGCGCAACTTCTATACTCGAACGGTTAGCCGTACGATTTCGCCCGTTGAAAAAAAGTAATTGATATCTCGCTGGTTTTTTCACGGTTTAAAATCATCCGGTGTTGACGATAATTCGCGGTGCGCGGTTGTCGTCGCTCTCTCGTTTCATTCGTCGGATCCCAAAAAAAAACCTCGAACCAATAAAACGACGGTATAAGAATTGCACAAAAACAAGTTGGCCGGTTTCTCCAGTTTATTGTCGCAGTGCGGTTTATTTCTTTTTCGAAGTCGTGATTATTACAGTGACCACGATTTTTGTGCTCAGTTAATTTCAATGTGCATCGTCCGAATTTCAAACGACGAGGATGTTCGCGGAAATTCCACAGGACTCCGCTGCCGCGTCGCACCTACGAAATGAGGAAGAACAACGAACGCCATAGGTCAGACATTTATTTTTCCTTTCTTTGGTAATTTTATGAGATTAACCGGTAATTGAGGATGATGATGATGAGGGGGGGGGGGGGGGGGGGGGGGGGGGGAAATCTAGCCGGAACGCAGGGTACGATAGGACGCGGAATTCGGAATGAGCGAAATTCCTTTGCGGTGGTTGAATTTCGTGGTATTTAAATGAAACTCCTGCAGGAAGTGGTGCACCGCCAACGCGCAGAGTGGTTAGCGCGGGGCTGTGAGTTTTCGTGTGTTTTGAGAGGTGATGGTCTGTTTGCGAACATGATCCCGCAAACCGGCGACATTTTGGGTCTTGCTTGATTTACCTTTTCAATATATACATGCCTATAGATACGTGTACACGCCCCGCTTCGAAGTTCAAAGTTATTCTCTCTCTCTCTCTCTCTCTCCCTCCGTCTGCATACAGCGCAGCTCAGCGCGCTACCGAACTATTACACAAACTGGGGATCAGCCAAATGCAAACAAATTGATTGTAAACAAGCAATCTATATCCCCCCCCCCCCGTTTATTCTTCACTCAATTTCTATTCCGACAAACGTTTTATGTCCGAAATACGGTGCACGGGGCATGTCACACAGGAGGTATGAAATACGATACATATATGTATACCGATCGGTCGATGCTTCTTTTGTTCCTCCATCAATCGTTGGAGATATTTTAATTTTCCATCAGTTTTCACATCATACTCGTAGCGCTTGATCAAAGCTAGACGTGGTTACCTGTATTTTTTTCCCCTCCCTCCCTCGACTCGATTTCATTTTGATTTATACTTTCGAAATTCGTCAAACGACTCGAATTGTATCGATTTTTATTTATTTATTTTGTTTCTTTGTTTTTTTATTATTATTATTATTTTTTTTTTCGTCATTTCATCTCTCGTGTATCCAGATTGCATAGTGTTTTCACGGTAGAGAAATGGAAGATTGGCCCCCACCCCCGAAAAGTTTCAAGAGTAGTTCGCTCTTATTCAATTCGCAGATAGTTTTCATCCGTCTCTGTTCCGCCGTCTTCTCCATATACCCCCCCCCCCCCCCCCCCCAGGAACTTTACCTCTGCCAATCTTTGCTTTAAACTTAGTGAAGTTTACGGGACCAGCCAGCTTCGAACTTGATATTGCCAGAGGGGGTCGGTGTACATACCCAGCTAGCCTAGACGCGGTTAGTTGAGTTTCGTAAATAACCGCATCGTGCGGTTCCGCGGGTCGCAAAAACTTTCATTTAGCATGGTAACGATGGTATGCTCATTACATGTATTTATATTAACTTCGCCATACACCTCATCAAACGGATGAATTAATATCTAAGAAAAGCAAAACAACC
Organism: Athalia rosae; assembly: GCF_917208135.1. Taxonomy (NCBI): domain Eukaryota; kingdom Metazoa; phylum Arthropoda; class Insecta; order Hymenoptera; family Athaliidae; genus Athalia; species Athalia rosae. The sequence goes on along the minus strand of NC_064028.1, from coordinate 20,107,024 downwards.
CTGTACGATTGAAAACATTTTTCGCCGACGCGCGAGTTTTTAAACCAACGACAAAAAAAAAGAAAATTAATTAACAAAAATATATTCTCCATAAAATCTGGTTGATTTTTTATTGCAAGGGAGATTGGAAAAAAAAAAAAACTGAACCAAAAGCAAATTTTCGACCGAGAGCGTAGCTCCGGGGCGATTTGGTTGGATTTTCTTTGGCTTTTTGCAGCTAAAAGTACGCACGGTACGAGGGGTCGTTTAATGGCGTAGGTTTTCTGGTGGGGTTTGGGGGTTGGATCGTCCAAAACACTAATTTCATTAGGCTCCCCGCTCACGTTTAGAGGTTCTAATTGGTAGGGGAGGGGGGGGGGGAGGACGACAGGGGGAGAGGGGGAGTGAAGGGAATATAACCCCGAGACCACGACATAATATACTTTTTCTAATATCCACGCTATAATATCACATGATAGCTATATCTACTGCACCTGTATAACGAGGTGATATTGTAGAGTTTTTTGTGTGTTTTACACTCTAACCAACTCGTGGGTACGCGCGTTTTAATAACAGACGTGAATTCACGAGTCTCCCTCCCCCGTCCCCCCCCCCCCCTGAAAATCGTTAACATGATCGTTATCATTGTTGCATATTGTTACCATTATCAGGAGGGTGATATTTCAAATTTTCAATTCAAAGAAACTGTGCTGAGAAGAGAAAAAACATCCTTTCAAATAATTTAAGCAGACAGAACAAAAACAAAAATAACCTGTTGGAGCTACAGGTACTTCGAGTATGGTATTCGTATTATATCTTTTTCTTTTTCTTTTTCTTTTTTTTTTTTTCTAACAATAATTATTACCTCTCCACCATCGCGGGGTTGCTCCGAGGAGTCTCGACGTCGGTTAAAATACACCCTCGGTTCGTTTTAAGCTTTCAAGTTTATTGCAAAAACGAGACTGGAACATACATACATATATATACTTGGGTCCTATACATTTATGCGAAACTAGGGGTGCACTATTATAATTACCTACGGGGGTTACACGGTTACAATTCTTCTCGATGATTATTCTCGCTTATCATAGTCTTTTTTTTCTTTTTTGCCTCTTTTTTTTTTCCCTCCCATATTCGGTGAATTTATTATTCATTCAAATAACCATCCGTGTAACTACTGGGTTGTATTATTTTTAGACTTGTGCAGCGCACGTTCGCCGTCTGACGTTCTATTATTCTATATTCGTATTATGAATTAATCTCTCCTTAATGGGTACGAAAATATACTCGGATAATGGCGCAATATACTTTTATAGAAATTTAATATGACTATAAGCAGCGTAGAGACAGACGGACGGAGAACGAGGAGAGTGGAGAAAATGGAAGGAAAAAAGCACGGTGAAAAAGAAGAGAACAAAAAATGTATACCAAAAACCTGAGCATGCCGGGAGCGAAAAAGGGGTGGTTCATAAATTCATTGGATTAAACTGGCACTCCATATACTATATAATAAACGGCGAGCGGGGGGGGGGGGGGGGGGGGATGAAAAATCGCCGGATGAATATGCCCCTGAATTCGCAGCAGCCTACTTTACTTCCTTTTTATCTCTCTCTCTCTCTCTTTGTTTGTTTTTTTTTGTTTTTTATTCCAAATTTCGCATTGTGCAATAAGCAGAGTCACGATTTTTCATTATTATTTTATGTTGTTTTTTTTTTCTTTTTTTTCAATATTTTTCACCGATTTTCAAATTTAAACAGCGAAAATTTCGGGACAGTGTCTCCGAGATGAATGATAGCGAGCTTTTGGACGGGGAAGTTATTTTAAAATTGAGTAGAAAAATAGCTCAACATTTTTCTACATAATTTATACGTAGGTACGGCATGATATGATGCGGTAAGTGAACCGAGTGAGATCGTATGTATTACCTCTATGTATATACATATATACATACATCTGAATCTGAAGCAAGGCGAGTAGCTGGAATAAAATATCGATAAATTTGCATTTAACGATAAATTTGGATTTGTCTCTGTACTCGAATTATTATTGCAGCTGCAGTAACTCCCGACTCAGGTATAATTTTATCACCCTTTGCTGGAATTTAAAAAAATCCGCTATGCTTGAAATTTTGAATAAAATAAAACGACGTGTATTTCCCCTCATCCGATTAAAAATTCCAATTAGAATCATGACAAATTTATTCGAAAATTAATTTCAATAACGTAGTATGGATACAACATAACTCGCTTGAAGGGTTGAATGTGTCACTGCGTTACGTGCAACGTGTGCATAATTATTCGATATTTTTTTCACCCATAAAGGATGAGGGGTGTATGGAAATTGAGATACTTCAACGAATTCATGTGATGGCATAAGTTTAAATAATGAGATTTTTCAAAGCACACCGCTCCGGCTAAATAACCGAATGAATGAATTAGGTCAGTACATATTTTCCATTAATCAACTCGGAGTAACATGTGAGGAGAATTATTTCCGAAACGTGTCAACGTCAAACTCCTGAACTCCGCATACGTACACGTATCGCTGTTAAATCCGAGTAATTAGTCACACCCGTATTATGAGTGTATTATATACTTTTGGCATTACGTAAAACAGACGTATCAAATAATCCGCGACGTGATACACGGAATACACGCGTGCGGATAACATTAGAAAAAAACTATCCGATAAAATTTTCAAACTTTTTTCCTCCCTCCAAAAAATCCTCGTACGATCTTTCGAAGGAAAGGAACTATTCCTGCGCCTCCGACTCGAGTTCCTTGCTTCATTTGGATTCAACTTCCAATGGCGTGTTCGGCGCGATTATGGGTATACTACGTACGTACCCAATACTCGTGTAACGTGTACGGGGTGGAAAATATCGATCGTTAAATTACGGACACGAAACGGTGCACAGGTGCGTCGAGGGAATTCTCCCTTCTCTTCCCTCGCCACGCTTTTCTTTGCATTCCTTCCTTTCCTTTCGTTCCTTTCTCATCCCCTCATACCTGTACTTTCTACGTTCAATTCCCTCTTTACCCATTACTACACTGTAGCTAAGTGCCTACGGAGTACAATTGCCCGATAGGGGATTCCTCCCCCCCCCTTCCCTCCGCCCCCCTCTATTCGTATTCGACGAGCTTTTCTCCTTTTCTTTAACATTACCTTTAATTCGAACTCTGCAATTGTACGTATGGGTAACAAAAAGTAGAAAATTTAGAGAAAAAATAAGTCTGGCTAACGTAGGAAGTTATCCTGAGATGCGTGAAGAAGTAAATCGTACGTCTGGTTCGTTCATTTGTCAAGTATTATTTACGCGGAACTTTGGAAAAAGTTATCGCGAGAAGCGTTGCTAATTTTATATTTTTGCTCTCAGTTTTTCATTCCTTGAAAAATATCGAAATATAACGAGGAAAGGAATAATAACGAAAGGTTGATAAATTATAAATTATGAATTTGCGAGTAAGTTTTGCGAGGTGGTGTGTCTACTTGTTATTATTTTCTTTTTACCGATACCGTGTTTGCGCAAGCTCGTTAACCCGTCCCGTAGCGTCGGGTTGTTTCATTTATCTTTTAAAACTTCGATCGCCGGCGATTGATTAACGTTTTAATTAAAACACAACTTCCTTATTTCACCTACCCACAAGTCACTCTCTGCACAGGTATGTATGTATATATAATATAGCCGTGCGGAACGCATACTCTTTTATCGCACGTATATCTGCCTGCCTTCCCGTCCGTTACTTGCATTATCCGACAATCGTCATTTTCCACAAAACGAAGAGTTCACCGATCATTTCGATATTCTGCAAAAAAATAATTAAGTCGTGAATTTCCGTTCGAAGGGGTGGGGGAGAAAAAAAGAGTCGAGTGAGAGAGAGAGAGATAGAGAAAGAGAGAGAGAGAAAAAAAAGTAGGAAAAAGGAAAAGCTACATCCGCTAAATTGGGCATTTGTTTAGACCGTAAACCCGGTGCGAGAAGCTTTTTGTTCGAAGCGATAAAGCTTTTTCAACGGTGGCCGACCGCTTCACGAACTGGCGATTTTACAATTTTCACCATCAAACCCAAAACTCCCCCGTTATAACACAGCAGCTGATATATTTCCGTATTGTGTTTTGTCAAGCCCCGCGCGTTATAATCGGATATGTGTCGGAGTGTCGGCTGAATCCAGGGGGGCTGGGGGGAGGGCTGGGGGTGCAGGGCGTTGAATATGTGCCGGTGAAAGTTGTACGTACGCATTATTAGCGTACCGCAACCCCATAGGATCGTATCATGTCCCCGCACATCCGACGCGGGGCTAACAAACGCGAAATTGTCTACCTGCGACGGGGTATTTTTTGTTGTTTTCCTTTTTTTTTTTTTTTTCCCCTCCCACTTTCATTTTTCATTTACGCTCGTACGGGATTTGTTACGCGTGACTTTGCGACGACCGCGGTCCCGCGTATACGGGATACACGAAGTACGGCGTGTTCATCTCCGCGGGGGCTGTATGATACATAAAAGCACTCCGAAGGGGTGGTAGAAACAGACACCTTATCGTTCTTCACGGTCTATTGCATCAAGGCACACTTCGTCTTCGTCAAGGGGGTTGGTTGGCTTTTCTCTCTCTCTCTCTTTTTTTTCTTCTCACTCGTCGTTTTGTTTTTTTACATATCGCGCCGTTTTTCGAGTGAAGAAGAATAAGAGAAAGTAAAAAAGGGAGAATCGTTAAATTGTTGAACGAATGGCGAGGCGAGTGAATTACACTGTGCGTGTAGCAAAAACCTACGTTTTTCTTCTCCCATTTTTTCTATTGTTCTTTTGGGAATCGATGTACATTTTTCGAACGACGTGGGTACGTACCACTTTTGGCGAAAGCGTGGCATCTGCGGTGGTGGGGGGTGGTGGTGGGACGGTGGGGGGGAAAAAGAAAAGGTTTAGGGTTCGATCGGCGCCGGTAAAGGAGATTGAATTTTCTTATTTGCGATTTATTCATGAATGAAAAACGTTTGTGCTCAACCAATACGGATTGACATATTGGCATGGAAACGAAAATGTCACTCACGATCAGCCCCTTGGCAACGGCGCGCAATACCGTTGGCATTGGCATCTATACTTTCGCATAGATGGTTGGTTTGCCTTTTAAACGTATTGTATCTCTACGTGTACACGTGTATACGTCCGATGCAGTAGTCGCTCTACTCGTCGCGCGACGCTCCTTTGTACCGTATACCTCCGATGGAACTCGTTTCCTAGGTAGATCTGAAGAGAAAATTCATCGCGTGCCCGCGCGCGGCTACGATGACGTGAATTCCGACAAAAACGGAGAAAGAAGGAAAAGTAGAGAGAGAAGGGTAAAACTTGGGCCTAGAACCGAACTAATTTCACTTATTTTTGAAAATAGCACCGAATCGCGCAACGCGCGTTGAATCATCGGGCGATAACGTGGGCTATTTTTTTCCCCTCCTTTTATTTTTTTCCGTCGAAAAAAAAATCGGATAACACCTGTCAATGAATTGGAAAAACCTTCAGAAGCATTTACCGACTTATGTACCGTGTATCTCCTCCAGTCACGCAGTTCGCTTTCACCCTCCGATCGGGGAAAAGCAGCAACGCGTTAGACTTCCATCTAACAAACCCTGCAGCGGTGGTACGTCCAATAAATTAATCGAATCGATCAATTGTATCGCGTGTCGACGCCGCCCTCCCTCGTACAGATATATCTGCTGCTTGCCCCCTCCCCCCCCCCTCCCGTGTAGATGTGAACGCACACAATCGCGAGACGTAAGCCCGTGTCTGCTGTCAGTCCTAATATCCAACCGTCTAGCTGAACGTCCCGCACGTTCGTTTCTCCGTATTTACGGTAGATTTGATCTAATCGTCTACGAAAACGACGTCGACGACGTAAATCGTTTGATTTCAAACCTCCGACTCGGAGTTCGAATCGCTATACTCCCGACCTGACCTCCGAAGGGAGGAGGGGGAATATTCTCGTCGCGTCCCTAACAATTATCCCGATTATTCGTTGTTCCCATTATTTTTGGAAAAAAGCCTCTTTTTGTCCTTTTTTCATTCGAAAATTCAGGCCGTTGAAAATATTCGCAATGATACGGGAAAACGAATGGCGAAATAAAAAAAATCAGATCGGCAAAAATAGCTGAAGCATTCCATCCGTGCGGAAATTCTCGGAGTTACCAAAAAACGATAATTTTCAAAAGTATGCGTGCGACGCGCGTGTTTCGCATTTTTTCGTACAAAATGTATGTGGAAAAAAACCATTGTACGGCGGTTCACACGTTCGCGTTATACACGGTACACGTACAAATTTGAAGCATACACCCCGAGGCGTGTAGGTAGATGCGGTACTCAGGCACTCTTATGTATATGCGTGAGAAACACGTGTACGTGAACCACGTAAGGTACATAGGTATATATACTTGTCGTTGGATCTATTCCTCTGAAGTTCGCCCACGTATTATTATTCGATGGATAGACGGGATATCGTAGAGACCTACGAGGTGGCGCGAAATATTTCCAAAATTTACATGATACCCGCAGTTCCGTGTATTTCGTACTTTGACATCGAGAACGACGTCGTAGCGCGGTGAATTTTTTTCTCGCTAAAAACACCGATCTTTGAAATTTTCACGAAATTTTTCAACGACGATATTTTTACATCGTACTCGTACGTACGTACATCACCTATGCAGGTACGGAGATTACGTTAGATAACGTGTGGGTGGCATAATTAATAAATACCGCGGGTAAATATCCCGTGCGATTTTATAGGCAGATACGTGATACTCGTGTGCAAAGCACATACGCCGTTCCTTCCTCGTACCTACATACGTAATTCGAATAGCCGCGTGTGTATGCGAATGGGTACGTGTGCACATACGTTCGGTGGGCGGGCGGGCGTACGTGTATATCTTGATAAAGAAAGGGATAAGAAGAAGATTGCTCATGAGGTTCGAGGAGGGGGAGGGGAAACGCAGGCGCCGGAAGTGGGCGAAGCGGAGAGCGAGAATGTACGCTTCCATGTGTCTCGGAGCTGGAGGTATTATATACGCGAGCTCGTGTGTACGGAGGTATAGGTGTTCGCCGTGGTAACGTATTGGTATTTGTAATGTAGATCCGTTACATGCATAGATAGTTATTACCTACGATTCGGAAGCAACCGCATTCCGCCCGCATACCTCGGTGGTCGCGATTCCCAATCTCTGTTCCCTCATCCTATTCTGCCCGGTATCTCTTCCTCTCCCGCACCCCCCCCCCCCCCCCCCCCCTTCGACCCCGCTACCCTCATCCGTCTTTCTTTCTCTCTCTCCCTCTCTCTCTCTCTATTCCGCTTTCGACCGAGTACCCCCTTCACCCCCGCACACCCCCCGCGCCGGTGTTTCCTGCTGCCACGCCGCTGTTGCACAACTCGTTAGCCTATTTATGTTCGTAATTATAAAAGGTTGCAGTCGCGAATTCGTTTCATTCGCGTTTTCAACAAACCTCTCTCTACATACACCTCCTTTTTGTTCACCTTTCTTTCGTGAATCCTTTATTTATATTTTCTTTGATTTTTTTTTTTTTTGTTTTTTCGCTATACCAACCACCCCCCCCCCCCTTTTTTTTTTACCTCGCAGCCGCGGCGGCGGCGGCGGTAGCGGTAGCTAGGCTTTTGACTCGTTTCCCATTTTATTTTCCTCTTTCCTTCATCCCCCTTAACTCCAAAGGGCTCCGAAGCTTCGCTCGCCCGCAACCGGATTCTTTATTAAATTCCGCAGAGGTTCAAAGCCGTTTCTCTGTAATATATATATGTACGTACATCTCACCTCTTCTCTTCCTATTCCCCGATACAACGATACCTTACATACGTATATATATTATTATGTACTCTCTAACGGGATATGTTTAATCATCCACTGAATTTGATTACAGTAACTTTTACTTTTTACAATTTTCCCCAGACGTTTCGATCGAACAAACAAAATGAGGAAGTAATTCTTCCTTCCCCCATTCATTTAATCATTTATTTATTTCCATTTTATTTTTTCAATCAAAAATGTGAACGAATTGACGTGCTGTTCGTTTCTAGGGTTAAGCCAGGTTTATTCCCGAAAGCAGAACCAACTTTCTAATATGATTTCATATCTAGGGAATTCTCGACTGGAATAGATAGCTTTATGTCTATGTATATATGTATTTCTAGTTGGCTAGGAAAACGTGACTGCGTTTTCGAATAGGGATTTCCCCTTCCGTTGTGATGTAATATTTCTTTTTTTCTTTTCTTCTTCTCTTTTTTGTTCTTCTTTCCTTTCTCTCCCGTCTCTCTATGTACATGTATAAACGGTAGAAACGGAAGTGAAAATATTCTCATCGTCGCGGACGTGCCCTCGCGATAATACAATAACAGGATTTCGAAGCCCTCCTGATCCTGGCGATGGTGTTTTTTTTTTCTCCTCATTCACTTTTCAAATTTACATCGCGATAATCGCGCCCACCGCGCGTTATACATCGTTAAAATCTTGCACGGGGATCGTGGTTGCCCAGAAGTTTCTCGATCGTCGTACTAGTTATACCTGTGTAGGGTATAATCGATGACGATAATCCTAATCACGCTTAGCAATCTTCTTCTTCCGACTCCCCACTCGCTTATCCCAGTTATCCCAATTTTCCTCGTTCTATCCTCTGAAATACGAAACCGGACGAAACCCGGAAGAATAGAAGGTAGCGGGGGAGATGACACCCCTTAACTGCACGGGGTCGTTGAAATTTCGATCAAGGATATGCGATCATCATTTCGCAGAGTTCGGAGAGAACGTTCTTTCGATTGAAAAAATCACCTAATTTTTTGACTGACTAAATCCACGGGGGAAACGAACGTTGCTCTTTCGAATCCTTTTCATGCGATTCACTTACTTCCGTTCATCTATTTTTTCTCATTCTCGTCATTCCGACGGCCCTACGGAGTGCAACCGGAAATTAGATTAACCGTTAGAACGCGCATCGTATCATCCCTGCGTTACAGGATAGCTTTGCCCATTACACACAAGCTCCTCCTTTACTCGGTACGTTTCAAAGTACCAATTCTCTCGAACATTTATAATTCACCTTTTCAAAAGATTCGCGATTTTTTCGACGCACGTGTACCCGTTGAACGCGTACCTGTTCTTGGATAGGTGTACCCAATTCTAGGTGTGCATAATTCTTTGTAAAACCCTTTTTACAACTGTGCTTCGCCTGCGGCGTGAATTTCCTTGAATAAGAATCACCCTAAAAAAAAAAAAAACCGAAAGTAACTATAGATGCGATAATAGATTAAAGGATCAACGTATCCTGGGGATTTGTAGATGGCTGTTTTTTCTCTCTCTCTCTCTCTCTCTACTTTTATTTTGATCGTTAAATGAATAGGGACCGTGAAAGTTGAACAAAAAGAAAAAAAAAAAAAAAAAATGGAAAAGAAAACATGGCGGGGATTTTATTCGCAATTGGAAAGATCAATTGGTCCATTGCGGCGACTGCTTCCAAGTGCAGTTGGTCGTCACGTTGAAGAAAAAAAGCGAAGGATCCAATCCTCAAACTCATTTTTTGTCACGCGGCTGCTTTGATAATTTAGACAAACTGTTTCCATTTCCAGTCCATAATAATCGAAAGAATCAAAGGCTACACTCTTTGAAAAATTAAATCTTGACGTTTGTTCGGTATAATATCGTCAGCTTTCCATCGGTTCTTTCTCTCTCTCCCATTCCAGATCCATGCCCACTTTACCTTTCTGAAATTATTGCTCGCTGTTGTTGTTCCTTCGTTGCATATTATATGCGGGTAACATATTCTTTGTGTCTTTTGTGAATTATATATACCTACATACATATAGAACGATCCTCTCTCTCTCTCTCCCCGTCTATTGGGACTGGCTGGTTAAAATAACACCTTCCCTTACAAGGGGTGGAGCGCCACCCATAAATTGGAAAGGCGGGTTGCGGCGTCGGGGCCACCCGTACGCTCCTAGTTCGGAGCCCCGGAGGACCCGAAGGAACGGTCTTACCTAACCTTACCCAACCTCTCAGGTATATCGGTACACGCCCTGGGAAAGGACACGCGCGATGCTGAAAGTGCTGCCATAGCGTGTAGGCACCTCAAATATATATATATATATATACAGCGATCGCGGTTGCATCCCATCGGCTCACTTCGGGATTCTTATATCTATACGGGGTGAGTCCTTGCGAACCTCCGCACTGAGTGTAGGAACCTCGTTTCCGAGATAATCCGGCTTTCTCGCACGTCCGGTTCGCCGCTCCCGAGTCCGCTTTCCGCGCTTTTCCTATTTATCGTCGCCGGCCTCGGCGCGTCGAGGGAACGAGAGAGCGGCTCGGATCGGGCTCCTCCCAATTTCGGCGTTCGCCGTTGACTCACCCTGTATAGAATACGGAGAGAAACGAAACGAAACGAGACGAACGAACGAACTCTTGTAAGAGTCGAAATTGTCTGGAGTCTGGAGGAGCGAGCGAGCGACTCTCGTATGCCGACGAGAGGCTCCAGTCTGGACCTCTCTTGGGTAGAAGACGCCTACGCCCACGCGACTGCATACCGCGACTGGACAATGGACCCGCTAAACACATAACACCTTCATCCGACGAAAACACCGAAACCGGGTGCCACCCAAGATTCTAATCAACTCGATAAAAGCATCGCCCGGGCCTGGGAACCTCACCCACGCCACCGAAAGTCCCTCCACTCTCCCGTTTTTCTCTACGTACATCCGTCTCCTTTCCGTTTCTTCTCTCTCTCTTCGGCGTTTCGTTTATTTATTTCTCTCCGTCCTGTTTTTCACCTCCTCCTCCTCCTCCTCTGGGGAGACGGAAAAAATTTTTCGGAACCGCGCTGACGCGATAGGGATAATCGTACCGATATTTTGACATAATTTTTTGTTGCTACCATCAAAATCCTGGCGATAGTCCCCGTCGGATACCCCGTGTCTCGGGGGAACGGGATTTCGAGGGCGCGGGTGACGACGATCCGAAATCGTAATGTGCGAAAAACCACGAGACGGTTACGGTCCTCATATCCTCCCGTAACTATGTATAACACCGTCGAACTCCGGGGGATTCGTGGTTTATACGGTGTTACATTCGCGCCTCGCTCCCAATGATCGCGGAGTGATGTCGCCTCGCACAACGAACGTAACGACGAATCTTAAGATCGGTAGATACGTGTGTATAGAAAAAGAAAAAAAGAAAGAAAAGAAAAAAACGCGCGTATTCCGTAAGGGCGCTTTTTCGATATACAAGGGATATAAAAGAAGGCCTTGATTCTTTTCCATTCTTTTTTTCCCTTCGCTTTTGTCTTCGCTCGACGTTACCCTCCGATTTCCGATCTCGATACCCGTTCGCGGCTTCCACGTTTATCTACGTTGTAAAGATTCATAGATTACCCGGTGGAGTGTGGAGGAGTCTCTTCTCCAAAACACACACACACACACGCGTGAATCCAACTTTTTCTCTTCTGGGTCGGTCCATCGCTCTCGTTCTGTTCGTTAATTTGTTAAAATTATTTATTCATTCATTTGGTTTCGCAGTTTCTTATTCGCCGGGAACTATTTAATAGGCACGGTGCACGCGATGATCCTTCGGGGAGAATTATCTCTTTAAAATAATGTTCCTTCGGGTGAAAAGTATTGGCGCGTGTATTCGGATCGATGGAGAGCTTCCTCCAGGTTTAACCCTCGGGATCCTTGGGGGTGAAATTAAAACCCTAGCGGGGCGGGGGGACAAAACCTTGTCAGCAGCGAAGCAGCAACGACTAGCTTTGAAAACTTTGGAGTTTCGTCCTGTCGCACCCCGTTTGTAACGTCTTGGCTGTGTATAACGCGCGCAGGGGAGGAAAAAAAAGCCCGACACTTGTTCTCTCTTTTTTTTTTTTTTCTTTTCCCCCCCTCTTCCATCCTCCTTTTTTAACGGCTAAATTTAATTTAAGAATTCATTTACATCTAGACCGCCGTCCGGATTACGTATATATACACGTATATAGGTGTACACGCGCCTGGGAAAATTACACCTTTATATACAGTGACGTGAAAAAAGAAAAAAGAAAAAAGAAAAAAGAAAAAAAACAAAAAACAACAAAAAGAAGAACACAAACGAGATGATACAACAGCGCTTGGATTTATTCGGCAAATTTTTAACACGGATTATTTTAGCCTCAGCTCGAAATTTTTCGGATCGGGATTGACTGGCGATGTACATCGATTTTATGCATCGTGTAAGATCCTACAAGTCCGATTCCGATTGACCAGCGGAGTTCGAACCGCCGGAGCTAACGGCAATTCTTTGTCCTTGGAGACTCTCGACGATACATTGTAAAACTGGCTACATTTTCTCCTCGAACGTAGCGCTTGTTATAAAACCAGCTCGAAGTCCGTAAAAGATTCGAGCTTCGACAATTTTCAAGCCTGAATAACTGTAAAGTGAAAAAGTTTTTCCACTTGGACTGACATAACTGCAACGATTCCTGCATCGCGAAGCAAAGAGAAAAGTGAGAGGAAAATAGTCCCGCTGACGTTGTCCCTATTGGCAAAGAGGGAATTTTCGAAAAATCCTTTTGAAAAATTTGCGAAATGAGCGGGACCGTCGAGAAATCGAATATAAAAGGAGTCTCCCGATCGAGCGCGTATGTGCGGGCAGAAACCTGCAGCGGGTGAGTCGTCGGTTCGAGAAGATCGTCAGACTCGACTCCCGGGACTCCTGGGGTCCCCTTCTGGGAGAGGATCGCGGGGTCCTCCAATCCGAGGAGGGGGAATACGGCACACGGCAGACGCGTGGCTCCCACGGGTCCGTGGCGATCCAATCCGCTCCGCTCCGCTCTGTCGACTGACCACACGCCGGTCAGGAGTGAGGCACGCGCATTCCTCGTCTCTAGGGAACGGACCGACCGACGAGACGCGCGTATACGCGTCGAGATATTCGACCGAACCAGCTTCTTCTTCCTCTTCTTCTTCTTCTTCCACTTCTTCTTCTTCCACTTCTTCCTCCTCCTCCTCCTCCTCTCGGTCTTCTTATTTGCCACCTCGCCCACCGCTCGCAGTTACGTAAAGTCCACGTGTCAACGATCGTCCTTGACCCCTGACCCGAAAGGATTACCGGCGCCGCCGGGAGACGCTCCAATAATTTGACGGAGTAGGTAACGGTGGAATTAAACGCCCGAAAAATTGACGATTGTTTTTTTTTTTTTTCCTCTCGTTTCGTCCACGACGTCCCGCTGGATCGTCGACACCATCGAGCGGTCCGCGAATCCCGATCGGCCGATATTTTCTCATCGGACCGAGAGTCCGTCGATCCCAGATTTCAGGATCCCGAGGATATACCGATTTTTAGCATCGAGTTGAAAAATGACTCCGCATCGATCAAGATGTAAACCGATCGCCAGCGCGTGTGCGTTCCTCGGATCTTTCCTTCTTCGAGCAAAAAGAATACGGAAAGATGTTGGGATGAAAAAAAAAGAAAAATCGTAAGATGCTGATAGATGATACCCAAGAATATACGAATATAAGAGGTACGTGTGGGCGAGTAGACCTCGCGTGGGTGGCACACGGGCACGATCATGGGCGTAAGTTTTAAAAGTTGATTCCTATAATATCAAGCTACATAGGCAGGTATGTATACCGGCAAAGAGAAAGGCTATAACCAAAGGAGAATAGATAGATAGATATATTCAGAAATTCAACTCTTATATGAGAACGGAGGAAGACAAATAAGAAAACTAAGGTAAAGGGGGAGGACTTCTTACACTTAAGGTAGTCTGTCAGGACACTATAGGCGCCGGGGCGTCGCTCCGGCACAAGCGGACCTTAAGGATTCAAGAGAGGTCCTTTTATCCCGTAAGGGAAAAGACCGAGAGACGCGCCTACAGAAAATACAACACTCGTAATTATACGCTATTATAAGCTATCTCTCTCTCTTTTCCTCCCATCCTCATTATACACGTAAGATGTCCGAGGTGGAGTTCGTATACCGCGATCTCGGCGGAGTCCTCTTTCCTCTCCGTAAAAACTCCGCGACCGAAGAAAGTGATTTTTTTCACGTTGCGCGAGGTGACGTCGAGAGAATGAATAAATTCGCGTCCTTCCGTTTGCTCGTCGGTTCTTTTTTCCCACCTCCCCCCCCCCCCCCCCCCCCGCCGCCCCGCGGAATTCCTTTGAGAGTTACCAGTGGATTTTGAGAATGTCATCAACGTCGTATGCAGTATCGTGAATTCAAGCCGTGATTCTGTGCGGCAGATAAACTGGGAATTGCAGTTTCAACGCAGCAATTAAAGCCGATTGCATTAAGACCAGACGCGAGGTTCGTTGCAGGCTAGAAGGTCGTTGGCTCTAATGGCTTTCATCTAGCTGCCGTTGCTGCCGCACCAGAATAATTGTGACGATGCAGTTGGTTCGCGTTGAAGAAGGACGCGAAGAAGGTATGGTTGACGGTGCGCATAGGGGTTCCCCTCGTCCTGGCACCTCCCGTTTCTGCTGCGTGTTGCTTTTGCCGTTCCGCGAAATATAGGACATGACTTAGCCGGGTACATAACAAACTCGCGACTATATACATACATATATATATATATGTATACCTGTACAACCACTCTCACATTTCTGTTACTACGGTGTTCTAATTAGTTTATTCCGTCATCTTCTCGTTCATCTTTCCGTTTCTATCTCACGTTGATTAGAAATTGCCACTTGGAGATTTCTGTGTTCTGGAATTCTGACTACACCCCGTGCGCCGCGATGCGCCGCGGAGTCACCTTGATAGAAATTTATGGTATAACTCTCGTCTCGTGGATGAGATGAAACCTTTTTTTCTCTCAATCCTTATCGACGCGATTGCGGATCGTGAAATTCAGAAGTAAGAAAATTCACTCCGAGTCTAGCGTCGATAAATGAACACCCTCGTGGATCGTTGTGTCTTTTCTAGATTGACAGGTAATTAACCACCCCACCATCTGCGGGATCTAATCATCAACCCCTCCGTGGAGTTGATATAATTTCGATCGCGGGGAATACCTAACCCAACCCATAACTCAAATCAAGATCAGGTAGACACCATTTCTTTCCAATAACGTCATCATCATCATCATCGTCGTCATCATCATCATCATCTCATGCTCGATTCTCCGGTTGAGAACGTCTCGTTATTAATGTTAACACCGAACGAGAAGAAGAGGGAAGAAAAAAAAAATAAAGGAGAAGAAAGAAAAGAGACTCCGTAACGACAGGGGGATTGACTTTTTCGATCTTTGCTAAACTGCGTTTTACGAGTCGGCAAACCGACAAACCCAACCTCGGCCTCGGCCACCCACCAGGTAGTAATTTTGCCTAAACCAGAGCTCGTTCTCGACCGTGAATTATAAGCCCATAAATAGTAGCAAATCGTGAAACAATTGTGAGAACCTAGACGGCGGTATAAAATCACCTGGTCGATTGGCCGGACGTAATAGAAACATCAAAGAAGGCGACTTGCGTGGCATAAAGTCCATGGTCGTGGAAAAATTCTGACGATTTTGTAATTGGGGGGGATGGAAGAGGAAAACCGAAAAAAAAAAACAAAAAAAAAAACAAAAAAAAATACCGAAGAAATTGGCCCCCTCGGTATCCCTCGTGACGAAAAAACAAGGGATAATGAAAAATGGATAAACTTAAAAAATGATCACTCGAATTTTCATTTACAAGAAATTCGTATTTGTTTATTTATTTATCAATTCATCTCGCGTACGTGTAACGTGGTACGTTGGAAAGCGATGAGTTTAGAGAGTGTGACTGGCGGTTTTTTTTTTTTTTTTTTTGTTTGTTTAATAAGAGAGACTTCGGTATGAACTGAACGCAGAGGTCATCTTCCACGAGTCTTTATGTCTTATCTTATCTCTCGGTTAGATGCTTTCACTTACTTAGTAACTCCCAGCTTGACTTCTTTTACCTGACGGGTCATTAAACCTGATCCTCCACATCCAGCCGATCGTTCTTTTTTCCCCTCTTCTTCTCACCGATTTAGTCCGTATTTCTTGCGACGGAATAGTTGGACTCGTTTATTCGTTACTTCTGCAATACCAACAACTGAGGAAAATCGGTCAGAAATTAAAAATTCACCAAGGTATTTTTACCATTTTTATTTTTCCACTCCTTCTCTTTTCGCGGTACAAAGTGATCACCGAAGCATAAGGAAACACACGCGGCATGTCGTAATAATACACCGCTGAGAATATACTGTAAGTTACATGTGTACAACTGGTGCGGGAGATAGTCGGTAGTAGTAATTAGCCAAAGCGAATATAGAAGGTAGAGGAGGAGGAGGAGGAGGAAAGAGGAACCACCTCGCACACACACCGGGTCTCTTTATTATTCCCACGGCTAAGGAGCAAACCGTAAAGCCAGGTACACTACTTCCTTTCCTTACTCCGACTCTCGTTACTTAAATCCCTATTATATGTACGCTCCTTGTAATACCTCCAGCAATCGGAGTCGAAATCAAAACCATCGAGGTGCATACCTCACCACGTTGGTCACACGTGCAACGGGCGAACGAAATTAACGGAGTGTTCCATTTTTATTAGCTCATCGTGACACATTCGGCTCTCGAATTTTCGACTCGAAATTTTCAATCGCCGTTGCTACCGACAAACGAAACGACGAAATAACGCGGAGCGCGCGACGTCCACCTTGCGAAAGTCGGCGGCCACTCGATTCCTCCGTATCGGTGGAGGAATTTTTTAGTCCCCCGCTCACTAAATGCCGTAGCCGAGCCAGCCGGCTACCCACCACCTTGAAAATGATACTCGACGCTGGGCCGCGTCGAGGGGCGTTTCAAAGAGCTGCCTAGGGATGCGAAGGGGAAAAGGATAGGCAGAGAAAGGAGAGCAGTGTGTGCTAGGATACCTAGAGAGGTAACTGGCACGTGCCAGACTAACGCGGGCTTCTCCTTCGTATCCGATTTCCCCGAAGGGTGTCCTACTATAACTTTCTTCTCCTCTTACCGGACGATGCATGTGCTCGCGGCGAAAAGGACGCCGGAAATATTTGCCCCCCCCGAAAATAAAACGACGGGGCTGGTCGAACGAGCGAATGAAATCTAACGATAGAGAAAACATCGCGTACACCGCGGCACGTGAAATCAGAGCGTACGTTTCCGTAGAGGTACTACGATATAATTGTCCACATCGTTCCCGATCTTT
Organism: Athalia rosae; assembly: GCF_917208135.1. Lineage (NCBI taxonomy): Eukaryota > Metazoa > Arthropoda > Insecta > Hymenoptera > Athaliidae > Athalia > Athalia rosae. The sequence goes on along the minus strand of NC_064028.1, from coordinate 20,089,866 downwards.
CCTTCGGAAAGGTAGATAGCTCCGATGTACGAAGATGATGATTAATCGTGTTCTGGGAGTTCAAAAAAAATGCCAAGTATTTTATGTGCGAGGGGGGAAGAAATAAAAGTAAGAGAAAAAAGCCCAACGGGGGGGAGGGGGAAGAAAAAAAAAGGGACGAAGAAAAAATAAGAAGAAGAGATCGCGGAGGATCCTCCGTATGCGGGAGCGAGAGGTGGAAATATTATGTCGGAGAATCCGCTTTGGTTTTAAATTTGACGCGATGATGCCCATCATGGTGATTATTTCGCACGGATGGATGGACCGCTCCGTCATCGCCCTGTCGGCTCCCGACTGCCGCGGTCGGTGAGGTTCCTGTGGGTTTCTTCTTCCCCCTTCATATTTTTTTTCATTCCGATTTTTTGTTTCTCTCTTTATTTTTTTTTATTTATTTTTTTTCTGCTCTCGACTTTTTTTTTTTTCACTCCCTTTTTCCACTTTCTTCGTCCTTATTTACGAACGTAGAGCGAAGTGCGGCGGTGTCCCTCTGAAGTCCACATCACCATCACCATCGCCGTCGCCGTCGCCATCGCCCAACAACCATAATCACCTTCCGTACTGTAGCGCAACCTTCTGAAAATCTTGTCCCAAATAATCATCGTCGGTATCCTGAACCTGAATCTCAACCCGAATACGATTCTCATGTAGTTCCTTGTGCTTTGGCAACGACCTCGTCTCCTTTCGGGCAAGGTCATACCTTCGGGCTATCCCGGCGTCGGAACTCGTCTTGTAATACGTTAATATCTCTTTTGACAGACTGCGTATACGTATACCTTATACCGAGCATTCCCTGCTAAATCACGTAGCCCGCGATCCTAACCGTTTTACCTACATTATCAAAATCCGCGTCTACGTCACGAGATGAAAGCAAAAATTTCATTTCATTCCGTGTTCGAAAATAAGGTTGCTCGGTATTTTGGAAAAAAAGAAATAATCATTCGTTAATTTTTTTTTTTTCACCAAAAGAATCTCGGAATCCGTTTTGAAAATCGGTTCTCCGCAGGTGCCATTTGGCACAGAGGATCCCATATAATCGCCGCAACCTACCTCACCTGGAAATCGGTGCGGTTTCAGTTCTAGTTTTTTGTCACGTAGCGTAATTAGATATCAAAGATAGACAAAGACGTCCTTGGTTCGAACGGTTTATCTTTTTCTCCTACTTTTTTTTACCCCTCAACTTTGCGAGGAGAGGGATGGATATATTTTCGCGATTCCTCTAGTCTGTAGGGAAACAGGAATTAAGGGAAACTGTAGGGTGAATTGATCTCGCTAACGAGTGTCTCTGTGGAACGTATACATAAATATATGTGTGTATATATATATGTATATATATTATATAGATGCACGTACACCGGTGGATGCTCCTGTACATTCCCATCATTTCATTATATGTGAATCGTATAGTCAGTCGATTTCCTGACGTACTAATAATGCCAACTTTGATTGCCAATCAACGAAATAACTCACACTCCGAAACTCGATATCTGCACCGATATATGTCCTTAATCAACGTGTATATCGATTTTTCCCTCTCCACTTTTCTCAATTTCGCAGATCATCGAAAATAATTTTTTTTTTTACCTCCCTCCATCTTTCTTCCTCCTTTGATTTCCCAACTATCCCCTTTCCGAATATCGCACTCGAACTAAATAGGGGAAAAATAAAATAGGCGGCACGTTTTCAAAATGGGTGCGTTCCTTCGCATTATTTTCGACTTATAAGGGTGTAATATATAGACTGTCACCGGCAGCCTCTCGATCTCCAAAGGAAGACCCACCTACCCTTCTGGAGTTTTCTGACCCTCGCATTCATCCTCGCAATAATAATCCCCGAAAAACAATGATAACGACGACGATGAAAATAATAATTTATTTTCACTTTGACTCGCGCCATTTTATTGGATTTTCAGGGTTTTTTTTGTCGTTGTTCTTCTGCTTCAATTTTTTTATTTATGTATTATATTTATATTTGTAGAGCCTTCATTCTTTGAATTCACAATATATTTTATATTTGCGGTTTCTTGCGAAATCAAATTTTCAGTTTTCGCACGGCCACCGATAATATCGTGAAAAACGATATTGACATTCACCTCTTACACCATTGTCCGGGCATCGGAAATTCGGAATACAAAAAGGGAGAGAAATAAATACGGCGAAAAAAGTACCGAGAAACGTGCCCCAGCTACGCGAACGTAATACATTTACGTACATTTTCTAAAAATAAATAAAATATCCCTCGCTCAAGAACGACGTGAAAAAATATCCCATCCAAACTTTTCCGAATTTCGGTTCTGCGATATCGCTGATATTTTCAGAGATATGCGATTATCTCCGTATTACCGTAGGTCCCATCCCTTCCATCGGGTTCCTCGGGCCACCGGGAACGGTTGATTTCGAAAGTCGCGGGCGTATAAAAATTCCAACAATCTCATTTGTGGCGATCGTCAACTACGAGGCCGCTGCGGATGTGTAGTATGCATAGCTATGGCACTTATTCGTTCTCAGGCAAACCATTAAACCATGTCGTCCTGGAAGTGAAGGAATCAAGGGGGCTATTCCCCCCCCCTCCCCCTCCCCCACCCCCCGTCTTTCCTCCCCTTCTCCCTTTCCCACCATATTCCGATCTCCCGGGAGAAGCAGCAGCAACAGCTCTCATCGAGTATAAAACGCGTCTATTCGGTCAGTCCTCCTTTTAACATCCTTTTTTTCCCTTCATTTATTTATCCCCTTTCTCTCTTCATCGTTCTCTCTTTCGCTCGTTCTCTTTATCTTTTTCTCTCGTTCCCGGTTATATTATTCGGCGCCCGTGTGATTTTTCATTCCGTCGCCTGGTGGGACCCGGCGCGCGTTGTCTTTTTCTTCCTTCTTTTTCTTCATCTTCATTTTCTTGTTCTTCTTCTTCTTCTTCTTCTTCTTCTCTATTTATTATCTCTTTTTATCTGATGTTCCCCGGCACCGTACACTCTGGGTTCCCAGTTCCCACAACGTTTAAACCTTCGGCTATATCTGAAAACCATGAGAATTAAAGAGGATATAGCTGCTGCCGCTGCAGTGAGAAGAAGACCGTAATAAAAGAGAAGAGAGAAAAAGAACGAAGTATAGGTATATATATATGGAGGGGGCAAATACGAAACCACCCGCGCAGTGATTGGGCAAAAAATGCAAACTATTAACCGTCGAGCAGCTATATACATTTTATACATATGTATTATATATACACGTGTATATACTAGAGCAGGAAACGAGCGGAATGAAGGAGGGAGGGAATTAAGTACCCGTGTATATATATATATACACGCGGATAATAAAATAGAGGAAAAACCGAGAAGATCAAACTGGACCCGCTGCCCGGGGGGGCCCCCGACTCTGATTTTCTCTTTACTTATGGTACTTGTAACGCTTGCATACCGCGACGTGATCCGTAGAAGATCCATACAGATCCTTCAATGTTCACGTGGACGGTTCACACTGCAGCAGAACTGAATTTAACTGCTACCAGATATATAAAGTGAGAGAAGACTGACTTTTACAACTACCGTAATCAGGTGGTTGCCTCTTATATTACCTATACCTATATACCTATGTATAATTGCTTCGCGCGAAGGGTCTTCACGGTTATAAAGCACCTGTACGTAGGTATACGTATAATAATGACGCACGGATTTTAACCTTCTGGCCTTCGTCGGTTTTTTTTTTCTTTCTTTCTTTCTTTTTTCCTCTGTTTTTTTTCTCATCTTCTCTCATCGTCTTCATCTTTAATTCATCTTCTGTTATTTTTTTTTTTTACGAGAGTTTGTGAAAAAAATATTTAAGCTCGATACTCGCACTTGATGATAAAGATGATTTTCGAAAGATAGGGTCGTCACTCGTGCAACTGAAAAACTTGGGCTTTCAGAATCAGAGTGAAAATTATTTTATTTCAATCGTACGACCTTCGATTGATCGGGGTGAATCTTTGGATTCCTTTCACACGCGGAACCTAGTTGAAAAACAAAGTATAATAATAAGAAAAATCGGATTCTCCATTGTCCATGGGGGGAGGGAAAGAGAGAAACTTACTTTTGACCGAAATTAGGGTCTGCTTTCGCGGCGCCCTTGTATTGATTCGGAAACGGTTCTCACACTTTTTTTTTACTGTGTTTTTTTCCGTTCGGTTTTTTTTTTACACGTCCAAACAGATCCACCGCTATATACGAACGCACTGTAAAAGCCAACCCTCAAATATCCCGAATCTGAGATTTTTCACAGTTCGGTGACTTTACCGCGCAGCGATGATTTCTGGATTTTTGGAAAAGGGTGAAAATTATACCGAAAACAGGCGGAGAAAAAAAAAAAAAGAAACCGTCGAGGTTATCGCGCGCAAAAAAAATTAAACGAAGCTGGTACAGCGTGGTCGCGGTTTCGAGTCAGAATCGGGCGAGGCACAAACGAGAAAAAAATTTCTCCTTTTTTTTGTCCCCTGCTCTTACGAATCTTTCGACTGTTGGAAAACCGAGCCCGCTGCATATGAATAGTCCGAGCCGTAATCCCGGCGATCGTCGTCTCAACGATTTTTTCATCCTCCGGTAGCTTCTTCTTTCCTCGCTTTTCGTTTCTTCTCTCAACTTATCTAACGGTAGAAACAATAGCGACCTCTCCTCCATTACTCTTTCGCGTAAACAGAGCGTGGTATTACTTTTCGGGCCTCTTTCAGTACTCGGCGAAATATGTGTGTATACGCGTACATACCTACCTACCTACCACCCGCGCGCCTCCCATCTCCCGTATCGCGAGAATCCGCGGCTTCTTCATCTTTGGAATATTTTGTCCGTTCGACGTACGTATACATATCTCTTATCCATTTCAACCGTTGATACATACCCGTCGTGTACACGGCGCCCTTATTTTCACGGCATCGTGAACTTCCTTCAAACTATTCGCTTTCATGTCCGAATTTTTAATATCCACTACGCGCGCGTACGCGCCGTATCACGGTTCGATGAATTTTCGGAACAATAATTGCCCGTACCGATTTTTTTTTCCGTTTCGTACAAAAGTACGGGTTACGTTTACACCGTAACACACACACACGTCGCGGTTTTTTCGACTACGCGGATATATTTTGTCCCGGGGATATTACGTTCGTTACACATAACGATACGTGCGTTCGTAGTGTCCGGTGTGTGCGTGCGTGTGCGCGTGATATAAATTCTTACGCGTTCTTATTATGTACATTTATTATGTATGACATGTATGCATATGTACGTAGGGGGGGTACATAGGTGAACGCCGTTTCATGCGGCGTTGTAATTTGCAAAACCCCGCTCGCCCGCTTTTCAGTAAGTTACAGCAGAAGGGAAAATTCTACGGAGCGAAGAGAAGCGCGCTAAGGAAGGCACGGGTCGGTAATTGCGGGTTTATTAAAATGTTACGCGTTCTAATTTCTATCTCTTTTATTATATTCGTACACTTACACACGCGCGAGTGTAACACGTAGGTACCCACGTAACTATGCACCGTGTGCATTTTTATAACCACACTAGCGCACGTGAATTGCACGTGCGGTACGATGGAATAAGGAGAAAAAATTTGAACAGAAAGACGGGAAAAAAATTGCGAGTGTAACTGAGAGAAGGGAAAAATAGATGGGCAAACCGAACTTCGACCAAGGAGATCGATGACGAGTGTGCTCGCTTTCGTGAACGATATAAGGTTGTAAGATTTCGAACCACCGATTTGATGAACTTTCATTTTTTTTAATTTTGTCTAATGAATCAACGACTCGAAAAATGATTTGGAAAAAAAATGAGTAGGAATCGGTTCATCGTGATCGAATAAAAGTTCGAACGCCGACTTTTTTGCCTCGCACGGGGCTCCACTCGTTATAACATTTATAACATATATGTGTGTGTGTATCTATAAATTTTTTTCATCTATTTTCTCACTGACTTACTTTACTTTATTTAATTTTTTTTTCCTTCATTTTCTTAATTCACGCTCAACTCACTCGGTTATGCTCTACTGGTGTAAAACTTGAACGTGTATAACTACGACGATGATCGCGTATCTCCGCACGTGCACTTATATACGTGTATAAGTAATATCGTAGTTTTTATCTTATTATCTCTCTATGTTCATCGTATATTATATTCATTAATATCGTGCGTATACGATATTATCCGCATTCATTTATCATATTCATTTATAACCCGGTTGTATAATTAGTGTAATAATTTTTTCTTTATTTCTTTCGTTTTTCTCCTAATTTCTTTCTTCTCGTTTTTTTTTTCATTCCATCTATACGTCTACATATGTACGTAGTCGTACGAGCGTAATCGCGGAACCACGATTACACTGCGAAAAATTTTTTTTCTCTCTTTTCTTTTGAAATTTTTTTTTCTTCTCATATACACACGTATATACACCCACCGCATAGCGCTCTTCACTTCTCGCGATATAATTCACTCGGATTTTTTATTTTTGACTTTTCATCCCCTTTTCCCTTTTTCCTCGCCCCCCCCCGTCTCTCTCTCTTTCTCTCTCTCTCTCTCTCGATTCCCCCTTCACTCTTTCTCTTTACGTGCAGCACCGGAGGGCTATTGTTTTCGACCCTGTGTGTATATAGATAAAGAGACGACGAGTCGCGGGTATACCGCCGACCAAAAGTAAAAATGAATATTCAAAAGCCGCCTGATATTTACGAGCGGACAACGCGTCCCGTGGCTGGTATATATATATACATATATACACATACATATGTACGTATATAGATGGGTATGTAACGCATACGTGTACATGAAATGGGTATGTTGCTATACATGTATAGATGGTGGTTATACCGTGTGGATCGCTCTTTTTCACTTTTTATCTTCAACGGTTTTCCATCCCCCTTTTCCTACCCTCTTTCGCCTTCCACATTTTGTTTTTGTTTTTTTTTTTCGCTCTTTTCCGCCGTTGTTGACCGCTTCGTTTTCGCGTATACTATACGTTCATTTGTACGCGTGTACTTTCTTCAATTTTTTATTACCTTCTTTCTCCGAATCGCTTGACATACATAGGCGTCGAGCGTACAACGAGCTTTTCTATATGAGGTTTTTAGTAGACGGGATTTTGTCGTGTTGTGCGAAAACTCTGTAATGAATAATTTCAACTAATGTGAAAGTTAAATCTGAGCATTTCGTAATGGGCGTAAAAAAATTGTGCATTGAAAAAAAAACAGAAATTTATATACTTTACGCTAGATATGAGTGCATAAATCGCGAAGAAGCGGTTTTAGTATTAGTACCGGATTTATTTCTGTTACCGGAAACCCCTTCGCTCGTTTCATCCCCTGTGGTGTGAAACTCGACGGAAGTAGAGACGAAGTATGGAAAAAGAAAAAAGTAAAATTGGAGAAATTTATAAACGCGCTTCTTTAAATTTTCCCCACGCGACGAAAGCCGTGTAAAATCTTGAAAGATTATATTGAGATATCGTTACTAGTTGTATTTAATGTTTTTCACACTCGTGTTCCTATCACAGTTTTTTTTTGCTTCAATTCGTTTGGTCTGGTGTAGCAGACACCTATACCGAGAGAATATTTTTCACGAAGTTTTTGTAAATCTGTCAAAACGTTCTCTGAATTTTATTAAATATGCGCTCGCGGCTGCAGCATGCTACGACGAGAAATAAGCCGGAAATGCTGGATGCTTATTTCTGTTCTTTCCTCTGATGCCAGGTTGTCTTTTTTCCCTTCCTTTTTCCATCTCATTTTATTTTATTTTCTCATTTTCTCGACTAATTTGCTCCGCTTCTAGCGTAGTCTAAGTCGAGCTTCGGTTTTTAGACGTTTCCTATTACTATTTGTATTATTTTTCGAAAATTTTCAAGTGGAAATCTAAAGAACTTCATTATACGATACTCACCGGCATCTTTAAGGAGACGATCTAAAAATAAAATATCTACACAGTTCCTACGCGGTCTCCTTTTTCATCCGGTTATATAGGTACGCATAGTTAAACTCTCTCTCGAATATACCGCCGCGCACTTTATATATTCATAATTACCACTCCGCATTTTATTTTCGAAGAATTTGATAATGGAAATTTATATACGTATAATTTTAATGAATAAGTTTTAATTTACATATTCAAATTGTCACTATATATAAATATATATATATATATATCGACGTGGTTGTTAAAATTAATTCCATTCAATTCTTATTTTAATTGTCGCATCGCCACAGATCCAAAGAAACGCATTATAAAATAAATTTCTTTCCTTTTTTTTTTCTGTTTTTTTATTCTTCTGGGGGTTGGAGATGAGTATCAAGCCCTTTTTCATACAACACTCCATACATCGTAACGACTACGAATAAATGGGAGGAGGAAAAAGAGAAAAATATTCCCTTTTTATTAAATCCCAAAAAAATAGGGTGCAGTCCCATGGGACGAAGGAGTTGCTCTCGTATACCTTTACATGAAAAAATAAACCACCCACCCACTCGACGTATACCATAGAATAGCGGCGATGATGAGAGACTGTCAAATTTTATCCATAAAACTCGTTATTTTTTTTCCGTTGTATTTTTCAACCCCAAATCATCATCGTCGCGTTCCGTAGAGAGAAAGAGAAAAAGAGAAGGAGAGAAAAAAAAGAACGAAAGTAAAAATGAAAATGTAAAACGCGAATGAAATGAAATGAAATGAAACGAAATGAATATATATAATGGGAAAAAGTGGTGGACGAAAGTGAAAGGATACGTTAAACGAAGAGGGGTGGGAATAAACCGACAAATTTTTGGGGATGAAAATATATTATACACGGATGACTCCGAGCCAAATTGCGGTAAAATGAAAAAGGAGAAATAGATAAAAGCAACGGTAACAGTCACGGTGTCGAGCCCTCTCAGTTCTACGAATCATCCCCTAAATTTCCTCCCCCCCCCCCCCGCCTACCTTGGAATGACACGTCGCAGTTTGTCTTCCCTCATTTTTCTATTTTTTCATTTCTCCTCTCTCGCAGTCCCCACTTCTTCAATTTGTTATTATTATCGATCTTTTATCATTTTGATTGTTGCTACTCGTTTTGTTTTTTTTTTTTTTTTCTTTTCATCCCCCGTCACCCTTATCCGCTTATTTTGATACGCGAGGGTATAAATTTTTAATCCGCACGCAATTTTTCCGCGTCACTCCGCTGCGCCCGCCCGCCCGTTCTGCAGCGGCGGCAGTGGCAGCGGCATTGTGGGGGCGGTCGAAAAGCGGGGACACGGGGAAAGAAAAGATAGAGGAGAAGCGGGAACGGGAGTGGTACGGGACAGTAGTCCCGAGGGAAATATGTGTGTTTGGAAAAGTTATACGAGAATACATTAAAGTATGGCGGTGAACCAGTCCCTATACTCCTGCAACAGAGCTAGCTCTCTCGCCCTCGCTCCGCAGCTACTTCAACTTATCCTACGGGTTTTCTATATACTACGCATCGCTTCGGTGTGTTGCACAAGAGTGACAAACGCCCCTGAATTATTTTAACACTATCCCCTCCCGCGGACTTCATTTTTCCACCTTTTTTCTCTCTTCCTTTCCCATTTGTTCTTGTTGTTGTTGTTGTTTTTTTTTCATTTTCCTTTTTCATCTTTTTGAGATTTGTTAGCGTAGATCTATATGCGCGTGTAACGTACATATAACGCTTATGTATTTATGTGCAGAAAATTTTCAACCCTCCACACATTCCTCGTTCCACATCCTCTCCACTTTTTCCCCTCTCTCTTTTCGTATGTACGTATATACGTATACGTACGTACGAAAACCACCCCTTCTTCTACCTGTCTACCCAGGCGGACGGTTTTAGTTTGGGGAAAGATTAGGGTGATGCATCGCCAGAAATATTTTACGCTCTGTACGCCCGGTGGCGTTCTAAGCACAGAAAATGAACAGCTAAACCACTTGCGGATATTTATATAGATATCAAATGTGTGGGTGAATATACGCGCCAACTTATACACCGTTTTATAGCAAACCGCAAAATATTCACAAAGTGCGAATCGCCCGTCACCCACCCCCCCGGCGGTTCTTAGCGAATTGCATATGGTGAGAATTTTTAGAGAAAAAAAAAAATTTTCCGCGTTTAAAATCAACTCGAAACTAATAAACAAATTCACCTGTTGATTTACCCTCTCCATTCGCATTATATTCGCACACTACGTATCGAGGTACATATTTAATTCTTTCTTTCTTTCTCTCATCCCTCCGCATCTTCTACGGAAATGTAATGAATTTTACAGATCAGTTTTATTAAGTTTTGAAAATATGAGAGCTAAAGATGACCGTCTGAAAAAAACTTCTCGGTAGAAGGATTGAAAAAAAAAGAGTTGATTCAAATTCGAAAATAAGTTTCTGGAGTTCGTGCTGTTCACACTTCGTGTACATCCGATCCGACTTCACTTTCCTTTCGGTGTAAACTGAAGAAATTTGGTGGTCGCGGGGCGGGGGGCGTGGAGGGGATGACGGAGTATATGGGGTGAAAAGTGAGCAGATCCTCTCCTTAAAAATTTCTCCACATACGTGTGCGTCACGCACGTGCGTGTGAGATATACATTTTATGCCTATCTTCGAACCCCCCCGTCCCTTCGAACGTCGATTTATAAATGTGTGGTGAAGTTTTCTTAAGAAGAGATAGACGCGTGATGTATAATAGGCGTGTTACATGTTCCGTAACACACGCCTAGATACAAGTAAATAACTACCGTGTAGATGCACAAGCGTATGTATATATATATATATACGTATGTATAGAAAATATACATATGAATGCGGTATACAGTGTTTATCGTAACCTACCACATCACACGTCGTTAACCTTTTCAACTCACGAAATGCGCCCCCAAATTTTATACGCTATGTGTCGTACCTTCGGATAGTCTTCGGGATAGCCGGATGTGTATTCGAAATTCTTCTTCTTCCTTTTTCCTCCCCTTTTTTTTTCTACCAAAAAAGACGTGGTCATGCGTAACCACGATTGATTTATTTTTACGATGCATTTCAAGGTGTGCGTTCGAAGTTTACGGGATAAAACTCGAAGGCGTTAATGGAATGGAAAATGGAAAGCAAAAGAAAAACGAAAAAAAAAAAACCCAACACATACACGAACAATTTTGGAATTATGGGCATGGATGTGGTTTTCTTTTTTTTTTCGGTTTTTAGTTTCGGAAAGTTTCCAACCTTTGAACAACGTACACTCGACAACGTGTAAATTCCATCCCTTATGGGGTATATTATCCCAAGCCATTACGTAGACAAAACACGTACATATTGCCGCTTCCCACAAGATTGTGTGCAATTTTCATACATCCGCGGTGTCGGATGTGGATAGACCTATTCCCTCTCTCTCTCTCTCTCTCTCTCTCTCTCTCTCGTATATCTCTAATAGTCTAATTGCTGACTGTGGAGAATTTGGAGGAGATTAGAAGACGGTGGTTTTGAACGTTCTGAAAATACGCGCTCTCCCTAACAGTCTCATATGTTTACGAATTTCGGCCTGTTCATATAGACTCTAACGAAAACCACACCCCTATATACCATCTTTAAGTGCGGAGGTGTACGTATATCGTCACCTCCTCAGTCACCCGCACACATATCTCATCCTCGGGTCTAGTTTCCCCTCCCTCCGTGTACGAGGGAAAATAGGCCGTTGTAAATTGTTGTAAAATTGTGCCGGTATTGCGCGTAAATTTCACTTACAAAAATCACTGAGCGAAGAAAAAATGAAACCAACAATTTTAGAAACGTCCCAAAAACCACCGCTTTTTTTTTTTCTAATTTCGGTGCACCGTCTATGTTCTACATATATGTATGTATATATATGGGAGTATATGAAAAATATGAAGTTATGTATTCGTTTAAATATACGCGACTGGTATACATTTCGCGTGAATTTTCACTACACGACCGGGTGGTGCGTCATGTGCAGTCGTATCGGCGTTCGCGCATACGTGGGGGGGGGGGGGGGGGGGGGGGGGTTGGTTTTAGAGGTCGTTGGCTGGTGCGGCACGCACTACACCTTCCATGGGACAGAAGCCAGCGGTCTATGGCTCACCAAATGGCAGAAGCACGTTTCCAATTTATGCCAGTGATCGTAAATCTGGTTCATCGGGTAACCCTTTGCCGCTAGAATCAACCCCCGCCCTCTTATTCCTCCCCCTTTCACCCCCGCGTTACCCCCCCCGTTCTATTCCCATTCCTACTCACCTACCCTCATGCCCTTTACTCGTGCCCTACGTTGATCTGAAAACCACCCCCATAATTCCGATATCCCACATATATATGTGTGTGTATATAATATATATATATTCATTTATATACCCTCGATCGGGATTATCCCTTGACAAAAGGTGAGAGAAAGGACACGCGGCACCCCCATCATCGTTATCGATAGCATTATGTGACCTACTGTAACCTACGTGTACGACCTGATTTAACCCCTTTCAGGCGTACGGTTTTCTTCCTCTTACCGATTGGATTTAGAAATTATTCCTCGCGGAGTCTTCGTTCGGTATAGGTGTCGCGGAATTTTTCGATTTTCGCAACAAACGTCGCGGGGGTTGAGTGAAAATTTCGCTGGTATGTAGCAGTCGGGATCACTCATCTAATCGTCGCTGATTGCGAGTGAGATTGAGTGATTTTAACATTTTCCACCCTTTCTGGATAGCAGAAGCGAGCAGCTGTCATCATCCTTCTACGTCAGTCCTGTTATGTGTAAACGTCATGTTTACCTACAGTGATTGCTGTTTGATCTCCTCCACCAACAAAATACATAGCCGCACGCGTACGCGCGTACATACCTATACGTATATTGTACTTTACATGCGAAACGTCAACGTCTCTGCGGAGATGATTTCTCCCATCTTCTACATCACCCCCCCCCAATTCATTTACAACGAATACGAGTCAACGATACTAAACAACGCCGGATACATCGCACAGCGCTTTTCCCTGCGTTTCCGATCTCCCTCCTAGTTATTGAAAAATCGGGCAACAAAAAAGTTTTTCTTTCGCTATTCGAAAATCACGAGTACCCTCATTTTTGAATCTCCGCGCTGCGCGTTCGGCTGGTCGACGAAGCGGGGAGTGACGGTCGAAAAAAAAAATAAAAACGATCGAAAAGGACTAAAAAAAATGTCACGTCAAAGCGTCGAGGGATGAAACGAAGGAGCGGCGGCGGCGGCGAGGAGGGGGTGGGTACGACGGGTCACGGATGATGCCAGAGGAAAAATCCCCACCCCATAAAGTTGTGTAGGTGAAGGAAACGCCCCGTAGTCCACGCCGCTCTGAATATTATATCGAGATCTGTCTGAAACGGAATATCCTCTCCCTGTCCCGTCCTGTCGCCCTGTCCTCCGCATCCTTATACTGGACGCGCGCGATCCTTCAGGATTCTTTTCTTATTCTCTTCTTCGTCATCTCCTCTTCCTCCTCACTCCCCGAGGATCCTTTGCTCCCGGCAGATCTTACTTATTTATTTCTTGACCGAAACTTTGTACCGGCGTATATGTATGTATACATATAATGCAGGGGTGTATGTAAGATCTGAGTATATATAAAAGGAGGAAAGAAATGAACAAGAGAAAAAAAAACACAAGATAAAGGTATTATGTACAAAGAGACAACTTTATATTATATTGAAATGACAACGTTGACAGTTTCGTGAAAATTTTTTTATTCCTTCGTCATGCACACGCACGCGGTGTGCATCGCAACGATTGAAAAGTTCGACAGCGTAATTTTGGAATATCTCGTTTTTCACGTGATTCGACTTGTGTTATTTCTTTTTTTTATTCCAAGCTTCTCAGTTTTCCATTTAATTTTACGACTTCGTCGCGTTGTTGCTTTGGCTTCATGTATTTCGTTGAAATTTCTGAGGATTCTCTGTCTTGCGGGAGCGAAAACATTACGATATCTCGGAAACGTTTCAGTTTCGATTCTCCAGTTTTTTTTTTTCTTTTTCGAGATTTTCAAATTTCGATTGGATGTGAACTTTTTACTTTCGGGGATTCGAAAGCCAAAAAGACTCGATCGATTTTCATCATTTCAAGGCTCTTTCCTCTCTCATTTTTCATGAACATATGTTTTGTTACGTGTGTTCAGGTAGTTTTTCTCTTTTCTTTTTCCAAATGATGTTAGATAAACTTCGGAGACATAGTATCGACAAAGTTGAGTTTCTTCCTCTTCTTTTTCTACTTCTACTTCTTCTTCTTCTTCTTCTTCTTCTTCTTCATCGTTTCCCGCGATACATTTATTCATTTATTTATTTATTTTTCTTACTTTTCTCTTCCCTCCCATTCACCTTCAATTTATGCCATTATATATGTATATGTTGCTGTAATTTCACTCGGAAACTTTTCAGAAGCTTCTTCCGTACCTTCTTTATGTACAGCTGTACCTACCTTATACCTCTCTGGCGACAATTTTGTTCCATCACTTCCTCGAACGTCTCTGAATCCATATCGAAATTTTCTAGGAAAGAAAGACAAGAAAAAAGAGACATGTTGAAAAAAGAATAATGTTATAAGATTCCTATTTGAAATTCACCATGCCCGATGTATTTTTGAAAGAAATCTTTGATTTTTCTGTTTCAGGTGAGTCTTACAGAAAATTTCCAATCGGTGTCTCCATTTTTTCCTGCAATCAGTACAACGATCGGTGAGAAAAAACTATAAATGAAATTTTCACATTTTTTCCTCGTTTTTAAAGTACTTGCGATGTTCAAAAAAAAAAAAGAAAAATTTATCGGATGTCGAGATGATTGAATAAACGAAGGAGCGGGAAAATGAGAGAAAAAATTGCGGATCTTCTGGGGAAAAAGGAAGAAAATTCAAGGATTAATCCAGATCTCAAGGCTCGCAATCCTCCTTCGGCTCCTCTTTCTACTCCTTTTTTCTTTTCGATTTTTTTTTTTTTTTTTTTTCTTAACACAGATCCGCGCGGGAAAACCGCGGGCGTTCGAAGGATTAATGGACAGATAGATAGACGGGAATGGTTCGACTCCTGTAGACTGACAGATATTGTTCCCGGGAAAGAATAGAAACTCGTGGCTATACGTACCCACGGCGTATGTGTACCTCGGTATATGATATATAGATTTGCAGGCGTAGTTAGAAGTATATAAACATGTATATATCATATAAATACCGTGTTCACAAAAAAAAAAAACAAAAAAAAAACGTTACATAGGTATACGACTATACGTGTAGAAAATATCGTCTTCGATATCGACGCGAAAACGTGAAGATGAATAACGCCGCTGCAGCGGAGCGTTGCCTTTTGATGGGAAACGAAAATGGAAAAAAAAAACTTTCAGTCAAACGAGATAAGAAAAAATTTTTTCACCCTTCGAAATAAATGCTCGAGTACGAAGTCGATGAGTCGAAAAAAAAAGGAAATATATGTGCATAAAATATTAATATAGTAGGTAAGAATAATCGATCGTACTTCGTGCTAAGTTGCACCACTTCCACGTTTCTTTTTCTTCGATAAATTTTTTTTCTCACGCTTTCCCTTACAATCCGATTATTTTTTACGTCGTACGCACGAGACTTGTCGGACGTTACGTTGCGTGTATATTTGTATATATGTGCGCGTGTGTGTGTAGTTATTCCGAAAGATTGCAGACATGAAAAAGGTGCAAAAAAGAATTAAAAAAAACCAAAACAAATATGAAATAAAAAGACCGTGACAGTCGCAGACAGAGTTGTATTAATAGACTGGAAGCGCCTAATTTTTGCATCGAGAAAAGCGCGTTTGCAAATGCGTTTAAAATTCAACGAACCTGAAGTTGAAGTTGTAGACCGGCTTCAGCAGCTGCAACGGTGTGTGGTATACGTACACGTCATACGTTCAAAGTATTCGATTGTGTGGTGCATACGAATATATATACACATATATGCGTTCTAGGTATATATATTTATAATATATGTACCGTGGTCAGTTAGTTTAGTCGCGTAGCGTTCGGTGTACGCGTCTGCATTCACAGTTGTGTGCATTCCGTCTGTCTTCTGTACGGTGATTCCATGGGCATTGCAGCGAGAATTGGTCGGATAAATTTAGTCGTCTAAAACTACTGGGTATCAATGAACGCTCAATGAAATTCGGACAATACATCGTCAGCCTTGCCACTTACTATTCTCTTTACCCTTATTTCTCTCTCTCTCTCTCTCTCTCTTGCTACAAATACGTACGTACACATTACTTACGTACATAAATATACGTACGTATATTTTATCGCATACGCGTACGAAAGACTTGTGTCGTCGTGGTATGTGGTACATATGGACGGTTATTTAAAACAATCATTACATTAGCGCGCGTGTGTGGCTCGTTTTTGAACGCGTGAGCGTGAGCGCATTGCTCGATCTTCATCGGTGTGCGTTCATTTCATCTCTTACGTACTTACGTACGTACGCGTTTATCCGTATCCGATACTTCGTATGTACGTATATATAGATTTACAATTTCGTAAGTGTGGCGGCGGTACGGGCGCGCGTTAGAAACGTGCTCTCTTCGGTCGAGTATGACTCATATTATGACTGGAAAAATCTTGACTGCATAGGCAACTCCCGATGAGACTCGAATGATGAAGCGATTCTTTTTATACATATGTATAAGTAAGTATCTGCATACACGCACACGGATGTGTATACATATATATATGTATTTTAAACAATACATATCACAGAATTGTCCGTGTATTCACTTCGTCTTTCTCTCTC
Source organism: Athalia rosae (assembly GCF_917208135.1). Classification (NCBI taxonomy): domain Eukaryota; kingdom Metazoa; phylum Arthropoda; class Insecta; order Hymenoptera; family Athaliidae; genus Athalia; species Athalia rosae. Next base: position 20,073,108 of record NC_064028.1, on the reverse strand, counting down.
TTTTTTTTAAGTCACGTACAGAGACGTTTGATGGGTATGTACTTACATACGTTACACGGTACATACCACGTACAATGTACGATGAAATGCAACGAGTTTAAATACCACCTCATGTAGGATGCGTACACTTTGTCAAATCGTTTCTGGTACACGTTCGATTTTCCTATTCTCTATTGAATATTTTCTATTCGACCATTCGTAAATTTCCTCAACGAAATAATTCAGATGTATCTGAAACTCCATTGATATTCTGAGCGTGTAAAAATTCCCATTGATCATCACGTAAATGATTTTATACGTTGCATCCGAACGGAATAGAACTTTTTTTATGAAAAATTTATACGGGGCTGGAAACTATTTTGGAGCGAAAAGGAATTCCTTTTTCTTTCCCCCTTACGGATCGGGTAATTTAGCAGAAAATATCCCACAGTCGACAACGTCGAGGATCAGGAGTGTACGGCCAGTAACTTAAGTTTACCATTTCCGGAGAACTCATTAAATAGGAAGTCGCGTAGGTTGAATATTTTCAGATGCGTATAATAATGGTAGGGAGGGAGAGAAGATGGTAGCCAATTTATGTACATGATGCAGGTTTCGGACACTAAAATTTTGTGTCGTCATTTTCCGTCTCATTTGTTCATTTTTTTTTTTTTCATTCTCTTTTTTTTTTCATTGTAACTCGGACATATTTTATTCCACACACAATTCGTATACCCATGTTTTTCATACGTCGGGCTAAAAACAGTTTATGCATATATTTTCAATACATATGTAACGCGCTACATGTGGAGTCCAGAAATTACAGCCAAAGGGCGTGGCACGATATTTGACATATTTTTTACTTTTTTCAGTCCAAATTCTACTCGTTTCTGGTCTCCCCTTTTTTTCTGCATCGTATCGACGCGTGTATTCTATCGATTTTTTTAGTTGGCTTAATATTTTACACAACCTCCGTCTTGAAACTCCCTGTATTTCGGCGACCATTTTGCCTCACGCATTTCCACCATTTTCTTCGCACGTACAAATGTAACAATATTTCGCACGATAAATCGCGTCGCCTACAGTCGTGTCGATCTACCACAAATTCATACATGATCTATATACACGGAGTTACCGATCGCTAATAATTTATGTAGCACGGTACATATATGTAATTCAGGTGTAATATCATACACGGCATATATATATATTGTATGTACTCGTTTATGTACCAAAAATACCTGCACTATACCTGTGCCATACCTCGAAAGCTCGGTTAATTTCAACCAGCTATAAATAGTAATTAGTTTAAAACCAAGACGGGAAGTTGAACAGCAGTAAAATTGGTGTTCCTGATGGAACCAGGACCTGAACTTGCGGGGCTGGAGGTCGAGGTACCGTTGTTATATATACGTTTTAGAGGCGGAGGAAAGAGAACCGACGTAAATCTTCATTTAGAAGATTGGAACAAAGGGGGTCAAAACCTACGTGTGTTTCTACAATTCGCGCTCGCCTTACTCTCACCTCATCGTAGGCATGAAACGGTCCGCGGGTATCGCTTGAACGCCCTTCTCCCTCCCCTCGACTATTTCCCCTTTTTTACTCGGAGTTTATTAATATTACTCCCGAGATAGCGCGAAAGTTTTCCGAATGAATCATCCCCTTTTTTTTTCAAATCGAACAAACGATTCGTCGAGAAGAATTGAATTCCTAGACTGCACTTTTGAGCTTCCAGAAATCTCTAATTAAACAGGATGTCTTACTACACTGCTATACTGCCGTTGCCGCTGCACTACTCCGTACTTAAGATTAAACTAAACCGGCAATTGTTTCAGAGGGTTTTCGTCTCAGACTATTCTGTAATCTACCTTATGTACTGCACTCTGTTTTATCTCACTCGCATCTCTCCATCCCCCGCGGGAGGCAGGATCTTCTCTATTAATTTTACTTCTTTCTTTTCCCCCCATAGCGAACGTCAGAACCAAAGTCTGAAAATGCCGAGGAAAATTCGATTATTCCGTTTTCGTGAAGCTTCGAAATTTCATCGTGAACATTTCGTTTAATTATATTACATGCGCTGATAAATCATTTCCATAAGGATCCTCGGTATTATACGAGAGATGAATTGATAATTGAGGATGTCGATTGAATATCCATGTTTGAATTTTATATGTGGAGAATTCCATGAGAGACGAAAAACAAAAAAACAAAAAAAAAAACACAGAAAAAAAAAAAACAAAACGAGAGAAGAGATACCGCGGGTTGTATGGAGTTTGAGGCACGTGCGTGAATTCGGTATATTATATACGGTACGTACGGCGGGTTCGTTCATTCCTAATACAGGACACGATCACTTCCATTTGGTTTCATTCACAATCGGTAATATTATATTAGTTTGAATGCAGTAGGTGAGTATAGTGAGTAGGAAGGCGGCTATCCTCCTCTCCGCGATATAAAGTCAAATGGAATTATGCGTGGTAGACGAGAACACAGGACACACCTACGCACTTCCGGTTATCGCGCGACATACCTCGTCGTCCTCCGCAGCTGCTGTACAAATGATCGCCATGATAATCGTGATAGGTCGGTGCTCCTCTCCATCTCGGCGTTCTTCTTTCTTTTAATTTAATCCAAAAAAAGAAAATAACGAGACACTCGCGTACAGTCGGCGGGTCTCTCTGGTTCGGAGTTTTTCCCGGTCGCGTCGATTTCTGAAAAAAGAGTCACAGGGAAAATTTCGAGGTTCGATCATATTTCCCTCCGAAGTTTCGGTGGTGGGTATCGAAACGTCTTTTCATTTTCTTTTTTTTTTTTTCTCACTTTCCACTTAGATTTTCGAAGCAGCGGGTACTTGTCGGGCTAAAACTTATTTCGGAGGGAAGTAGTAAGTTTTATACGTTGGAAGACGTAATAAAGTGGTGTCTTCGCGTAGCCGGGTTACATATTATAACATCAGCTAGAAGCTATGCGACCTTCGACAAGGCTACGACTTCGGTGGAACGTCGATGTCGAAGAAGCGATAAGAGAAAAAGAAAATCGCGCGGAATGAATTTGCATAAAACCGGTATAGATGGATACACCGCGAAAATATACCTACGTACGTAGGTACGTACACACGTAACTCGAATCCACGTACACGTAATGTATAACACACGCGCAAAACCTTGACTTATGAATATTTTATGCACCGATGATACTTTTCTTGAGCTTCTTATTTCGTCCGCATTTTATTTCTCTCGTAGGAAAAACCCATTTGAAAAATTATTACCGTAATATTTCACATAATTTGTTCTTCGTAAATAAGAGAGAAAAAAAAAAAAAAATAAAAAACAAATCAAAAAGAAAATAAAAAGTAACAACGCGACTTTGCATTTTATTAACTTAGTTATTTTTTCTTCGTTCTTGGAAAATTAATTATCCTCATCTGATTCGCAACTTATTTTCCCTTTTTTTTTTTATTTCTTCCCCCCCGCGGGCGCGAGAGCTGCACGTCAGGTTTCATCGCTTGATTTTCGCATTAGTTCCTATACATTCGTTGTAATATAGGTACCTTAAGCGTGGCCTAGAACGGAACGATCTCATTGGAACTAGTATAGTATAAGTTCATCCCTGGGCTCAAGACGCCGTGAAATTAGACCAAGGGATCTCTGTCTAGTTGTTCTCCGATACTTTTCGCGTTGAAGATCAAACAAGGTTCTTCTTGCCTCTCTCTTCCGCTCTGTCTTCTGTCTTTTTTTCCTCTTTTTTCCCTTCGCGTCTTTCTTTTCTATTTTCTTTTTATCCTTCCTTCACGGGAAGGAAGAAGCGGAGTGGAAGGGATGATCTCTCTCAAAGCTTCTATGTCAACCTCTTACACCCCCTGCTTTCCGTCTCGCGCAGAGATACAGGTATGAGAAAATTCTCCGAGGATCAAGTCCTTATTACGAGATACACATTTATATTCTATAAATCCATTATTTCGTATAAAAAAAAAAAAAAAAAAAAAAATGACATTTTACAATGATATCCTTTTATTTTATTTTTTCCCGCTAACAACGAAACTGAGGATTTTCAAATTTTTTAATCCGTGCTTACATTTTATTGCAAATATTTAATGGCTAATAAGTTATGTGGGATGATATAATGGGTCTTATACCAGCGTCAAATAAATCACGTACACGAATGTACGTAAGCTACATAGGTGGGTATGGATACACGTATATAATTATTATATACATTCGTATGTATGTACGTATATCGGATGGCGAGAAAACGGCGAGGCAGACCGTGGGAGTAGTAAAACTAACGGAACAAGACGACGAACGAAGTAGCAAAATACCGAATGAGCCAGCCAACCACCTCGCTTTTCACTGACTCAACGTTCAACTCTCCATTCCCCATTCAAACTTTATATACCCACACCACACGCACGCTCATTGACCACACCGCGTTCAACTTTTCGTATACATATATATGCATAGGTATGTACGCGTACGCGTTCAGCTTTACCTTACATACGAAATACACGGTGAATTCTATTTTTGACATTTTTACTATCATGACACATACCCGCGAATATAATTCCGCGTCCAATTACGATATTGGCGTATGATTTTTTACCGCTGTGTAAGGTCGTTTAATTTTTTTTTTCTCTTTTCTCTCCGAGGTATTCGGCTGTCGTCAAAATTTTGGAAATTTTATTCCCGTACACCTGGCTTATCGATATACTTCCTATGATTTTTCTTCTCATATTTTGTCGCGACGAGATAATTTTTTTTTCATCACTTATGTACATAAAATTCCCGAACGTCGCTCGAGTGAAAAGTGCATTGCTGGTGCGCAACCGGTACGGGTTGAAATCTCACTCAAAAATAGCGAGCTGTTCCGAAACAAAGCGCAAGCGAAGCTCCAAAACCCCCGACGAAGCTGCGGATTATATACATATGTAAGGTCGCCAACCTACGACAGAATCGGATGTTCGGAATTTATAAAGTGTAAAAGAAAAGAGAAAAAAATTGCGGAAAGTAACGTTTGTCATACATCTGCGTTAATTGAATCGAATAATTATTAGGGTGGGTTGAAAGAGCAATTTTTTTTTTTTTTACTTTCTTAGCGTGGGGGCAGAATTTGTACCTTATGAAAAAAATTTTTTCGAATGTGGGAAAAATTTTTTACTTGATATTTTGAGGTAGCCCACTCGTTTTTTAAATAAATAATTAATCAAGTGGGGTACTTCCAGCAAAAAATTTTTTTTTTGTTAAAAAATCATAGAGAATATCTGAAAATTGTCGATTGTAATTGCTTTTTACTCGTTCACTGTTCAAACATTTTTTCCTAATATTTTTGTGATTCAAGTATAACATCCAAAAATGACATGCTCTTGATTTGACTTAAAACTGAAGTTGAGTAGCTAGCAGCGTAGCGCTTTGTTGTGAGACGTCACCTTCGGGGCTGAGCAGAGGTGACGCCCAACAACAAACCGCGCGCCCGTGGCTACCTGACTCCAGATAAGCTCGAGTTTGCTGGTGAATTGAGAACTTCGAATATTTCGACCCATGCATGGATTGCAATGAATCAAAGTGGGTCTACGACTAAAACCAATCGATATGTCTTAATTTTTCTGCTCCCAACAGCGAATAATTGATGATTACTCGATCGATTGCATGATTAGATGATTTTGGCTTTCAGATTTAGATTCCCGAGCTGGTTATATGTGAGATTACTCTTGAAAAGCCAAAAGAAAAATCGATTTTTGAGCAAAACATAAATCATTTTTTTAATTGGGTTTAATCTGCTTTTCTTACGTAGTTTGACCTCAGGAATCCGAATCTGGAAGAAAAATTGATCTATTTCTAAAATTGACCGAGTTATCGCCAATTTTCAGCTTTTTGGGGTCAAAAATAAAAAATTGATTTTTTAGTCTATCTTGATGTAATTTGAGCTCAGTAATCCAAATCCGGAAGAAAAATCCATCTATCTATAAAATTTATCAAGTTATCGCCATTTTTAGGCATTTTTGTGCATAAAATTGGAGATATCTCAAAGGGAAAAAATCGTAGCTCAATTTGGACGACGGATTCGTGTTTCTGAGGTCAAAATACATAAGAAAAGTGTCATACGATCAATTTTAAAAAATAAAAATTTTTGCCCAAAATTTGAGATTTTTCCAAGGGGTACCCCTTACGATTTTTTCAGATTTTGGCCAAAATTTTTTATTTTTAAAAATTGATCGTACGGCACTTTTCTTATGTATTTTGACCTCAGGAACACGAATCCGTTGTCCAAATTGAGCTACGATTTTTTCCCTTCGAGATATCCTCAAATTTATGCAAAAAAATGCGAAAAAATGGGGATAACTCGGTCATTTTTCGAGATAGTTCAATTTTTCTTCCAGATTCAGATTTCTGAGCTCAAATTACATTAATATAGACTAAAAAATCAATTTTTTATTTTTGACCCCAAAAAGCTGAAAATTGGTGATAACTCGGTCAATTTTAGAGATAGGTCAATCTTTCTTCCAAATTCGGATTTCTGAGATCAAAATACGTAAGAAAAGCAGATTAAACCCAATTAAAAAAATGATTTATGTTTTGCTCAAAAATCGAATTTTTTTTTGGCTTTTCAAGAGTAATCTCACATATAATCAGCTCAGGAAGTACCCCACTTGATCAATTATTCATTCAAAAAACCAGTTGGCTACCTCAAAATATCAAGTAAAAAATTTTTTCCACTTTTGAAAAAGTATTTTTTTTTTTATAAGGTACAAATTCTGTCTCCATGATAAGAAATTAAAAAACAAAAATTCTCAATCCACCCTAATAATTATAGCGGATATTGGAAACTCGAAGTTATTTCGTTTTTATTTCTTCTTTTATCTTCTCTTTTTTGCTCATTCTTCGCATGAAGCACGTTTTCCGAGGTGAAGAATTTTTCGGAGCAGCGATTTTGAGATGGCTCGAAAAAATCAGCCAAAAGATTTATTAGGCCCGTGACGCGCCGTCTGAGAAATACATGATATTTATAGGGATATATTTATACCCATACGTATTATCGATTGCGCAAACGAAAGTAGGTGAAAGATTTTAATGTGTCGTTATATTTTGACGTATACATCTTCGTATATATAGGTACGGATAAAAATACGTGCACACATACCTCATACCTATGAACTAATTATACAAAACTGAAAACTTAATAAAGTATATAGACGAAAAAGTAAAACTGAAAGTATTTTTTTCTTCTTTCGTTTTTTCGGAAGACGATCTCTCGCTCCGCAGTATCGTGTGCGGCGACGTGTTTTAAGTGAGAAAGACAAAGTCGATAAGATCAAAGAAAACCAGCTGGCAAGCTCGAGAAATAATTCTTCTTCCAATTCTTTTTGTTTCTTTAATTTATAACTTTTTCTCTTTTTCTTCATTTCTTTTTTTTTTTTTCCTCGCTCTCGTTTCTCTTCCGGGAATAATTAGCCTCTCAAATAATTAGCAACGACGTTATGAAGATTTGATTAATTAGTCTAGCTCTGCTATCCTCGCGTATACACGTATGATTTGTACAGTAATTATTTCGTGACGTAATATTTTCATCATAGAAGAAGGAAAAGAAAAACTCGTTCGCCTCTCTAATTTTTCTTCTTTTGCGAATTAATTTTCACGAAATCGTCAAGCGAAATTCCTCGCTAATAGTGTGAGAGCGAAAATTGTCGTGCTTTTTATTCTTCGAATGGAAAAACGAGCCTGAAAAAGCACGAAAAATGCTGCACAGTGGCCTATTGACCTCGGGGGGTCGGAGACATCGTCGTTAAATATTTTGGCTCGGGCTATAGGAGAGCTTTTTTTCAACACATTTTCAAAGCTCTGTATCATGCGTCGCGGTACTCCCCATGACGTACGCCTGGGTATACGTTAGAATTTCGATGAACGCAGAAAAGTTTTTATTTTATTTCTAACGAGCTCGCAGAAGCATTTTCAGGGTGGCGAGGGTAAATAAAACTATTATAGATCCCGCGATGTTTCCCCCCCCTGAGTGAATTTCTTTTTAATTCTCGCCTCCGAACGACGACGCGACGCCGTGCGTCTCGCGGCGACGCGGCGCTCTTCTGCATGCAACGGCAGAAGCAACGTCGTCGCAACGTACGTGTCGCGACGGTCTAGACCGATAAATAGATCCCCCTTTTTCTCCACCTGTTTTTTATTTATTTATTTGTTTCAATTTTTTTTCTACTTCGCTTTTCGTCTTCTGCATCGTTACATTTTTTTTTTTTTTTTCTTCACTTCTCCGCGAGATTTATGTACTCACCGTTTTTAGTTTATGGACTTTTGAAATCTGTTGTTTTTTCGCTGATTTTTAATACACCGACACGTTGCGGGTTCGTACGCACGTAACCACCACCACCACCGATAAGCCATTCGATCGAAACAGATGTTCGAATCGTTGCGGAGTCAGAACTTCGGTGTCGCGAGTCGAAGGAGAAAAAAATAGACGACGAAGGAGAGAGGGTGAACGTCGAGGCGAACGTCTAGCTAATAATAATTCTGTACCTGCAACAGTAAGATAAGAATTAATTTTCACGACATTCTCTAGGAGAAATATGTACTTTACGTAGGGCGTGTGTATACGTGTGTGTGCGCAAGGTCTTATGTGCGTGTATAAGCTGTGGTGGGCATGTACTAAATTATATATAGAGGGTTGTTTCTCCCCTTATTTCGATTATGCCAAAAACTTACCCTTCTTGAATATACATATACAGAAAGTTGGTAGCTTTCCCCTGTTTTGCAGCAACAGAAAGTAAGTTTTCACCTTTCTACTCAAGCTAGCCCGAACCGAGCCACCCTCCAAACGTGTAAATATAGCCACGGTATTCCCGTGATTTATCATGAACAGGTTAGGCGGGTACGAAGCCATGTATATGTATTATTTATAAGGAAAAAGTTACGTAATTAGCAAAATTCAATATTTACGCTTTTTGCTTCTGCCGACGGTTCGCGATACCGCCGTACACCCTTTACACACCCCCAACCCCCCACCTCTTGCTCCCTCCCCTTCTCTTTTTCGCGAAAACAAGAACAAAATTATTATAATAAACCAAAAGAGAGAGAAATGAGTAACGCGAAAGAGAGAAAAAACATATACTATAGGGTTACCCTCGACGACACTGTGAACAATTCTTTTTTCTTTTTTCCTATTTCTCTGTTTTTTTTTTCTTGCGGTAGATGGAAAGAAATTCTGCAACGGGGAAGGGTGAAACGAAAAATTCTGGAGCTACCGATAAAATAATATACGTATATGTACATAATACTTTACACGCCATTCTCGCCGATAGCCATGATATCCCATGTAAAACTTCAGTACATAGTATACGTATAATATTATTTACATACCCCATAGAATCTCTGAGGTATCGTAAAAAACTACCTCTTCCCATACACCCCCGACTCTTGCCGCCGATATTCCCTCCCCCCCCCCCCCTCCTCATTATTTCTACACCGCCGTAATAACAATTTTCTACAAAGAGCGAAGAAAAAAAGAAAAGAATTATCCCTCACGCTGTCACGTGGATGATACATAAAATTGTCGGGCCTTGGTTTCTGTACATTAAAATAAGTAATTGTGGAATGGATAATAGTTGCTCGAATGCGCGGCTGATGAAAAAAATAAGTAGTATCGACCGAATGAGCTTTACATATACATAGATGTTATTATATGTGGGGGGGTATGTGTAAAATGTACATATGTATCGATCGTTATAAATAGTGCGTTACAACGGTTTGGAAGGCGGCGGATCGTCGGATGTATTTTTTCGTGGACTCGTCTCTCGTTCGCGAAAAAAAAAGAAGAGGAAAAAATCTTTCCACCCTTTTACCCCGTTCCCTACAGCCGGGTGAGCTTATCCTTTTATACCGTGCTATTAATATTACTTTCCGCAAATCTTTCTCATCTTTCCTATCACTATTTTTTCTCTTATACACATACGTATACTCTTGTCTATCGTACGCAACCATCCCCCCGGTTCTCTCGTTCTTCTTGATGAATTTGAAGAAAAAAATTAAAAAACAGAAATCATTCGCGAGGAAGAATCGTGCTATGTGGAAAAGAAGAAAAGAGTGAAATTTCATACAAAAAAAGACAGGGATAAAGGAAAAGAAAAAATAAGAATGTTATAATGAACACGAAATAGGGTGTGTACCGCTGAGGAAAACTCTTTATATTATATACTTTTTAAAAAAGACCCTTCATAGTATATGGCTCGCGCTTAATCACCCTTTTGAAAAATGATTTATGCAACCACCTCACGTCTCGGATCGTGGCCTTTTCTTACTTTTTTTTTTTTTTGTTGTTTTTTTGTCTTTTTCATTTTTTGCCTTTTTATGCGTGGATCTTGTACAACGTATCTGGTATACGTAAATGTGCTCTGTTTTTTTTTTGTTCAATTATTAATGGAGTTATAAAAAATGTCGATCCGTCGATAGTTGCGCGTCGTCAAGACGTCGAAAATTTTCTTCAAGTTCAAAAAATAATTTGGAAAATGTGGCGTAGAATGCATCGCATCCATTACCTATTTTTTCTCTGTGGTACCTCTACGTCATTCTGGTACACAAAATCCATTCGTACCCCATTTCGTTGCGTATATACGGCGGAAATAAAACAACGTGCATCTACATATATGTATCTTACCTATACACACATCGTTGGTATATATATATATATCCATAGCGTAATGATCCCACGTGGTATATGCGCGTTGCGCTAACCACCACGTCGCTGCGGAGCATCAGGAGATAAGGACTATTAATTAGCCGCGAGATTAAATCCGCAAGTAATTAACGAGGACAAGAAACGATCGGTGCTGTTATACCTAGCTATATACCAGTCGGTTTTGCCCCCGCTAGGGCCGGTTCGATTGTGCGCTTATAGGTACGTATCCACTATCCGCGTATACATACATATAGGTATGCACATGGACATTGTAGCAACGCGAAGAACGGATTCGAACAACGTACATTAGCGAACGTTCGTTCGTGTGTAGAGTTCACATGTATATATATATATGCCTACTACGTAATTCGCTGCAAATCGAAAAAGCAATTTAACGATTAAAACGCCCCCGATACGAGGGTACGTTGCACGAAATCGTGTAGATAATATAGAAGTCGTATGAGACGTTATACGTACGGATCTTCTCTCCTCGGGCGATCAGATCCGCCCTCCCCCCGACTTCTGCACGAAAACGCGGTCGATTTTCGAACGCTCGTAACTTTTTGAAAAAATTCACTCAGACGAACGAAATTCGAACGAAAACAAAGCTTGAGGCTCGACAGTTCCAGACACGTCCGGCGGAATTTCACAACTCTGAGTTGGAGTCGATTTTGAGAAAAAAGCTCCGCTCACCTGATTCGTTGCTTCCTATTTTTTTTTTTTTTTGTCAAAAAGTGTGTCGACGCATCGATCGTTTCAGAAATCTCCAATTTTATTTCACCCATATTCGATCATCCGAGTGCATTTTTCGAAAAATTACGACCATTCGAGAACGGAGTGGATGGCGGATTATTTCTCACTTTTTCATCCCTTCCCACCCCTTCGACCCGCACCTCCCCCTGTGGCTCCGGAACAGAAATTTCCAGATGAACCGCGAGATGGGGGGGGGGGGGGGGAGGGAAAGGGTTGCGGGGAAAAATAGTAAAAACGAAAGAGAGAAAATGAAGCTGCGGAATATCGCGAGGTACCGACGCGGGGGTCGTAAATGTGACATCTGCTCGTTGCCCCACCATTGTCAAGGACCTTTACAGTCGGGACGACGACGACGTGCTGCAGGAGAATATCTTCTCTATACATATGTATATAAGGTTATACACCTAGAATTGACAATTTTTACGTGACACTTTTTACCGATAGGTTTTTAGAAAGAAAGAAAGAAAAAAAAAAAAACAGAGCAAATAAGAAAACAAAATGAGAAAAAAAATTCAGAGAAGCGAAAAAAATGCGAGCAAAAACAAAGTGGAGGAATAATTTTTACTTGGGATCATCCGATCGAATGGAACTCCCTCCGGGCCGGCTATGTGGATGTCCTTGAATTTTTTAAAAAAGGTTCCTCGAAGTTTCTACTGCTCCTTTTAAACCGCAGAGGTAGTTATTGAAAAATCAGTCGAGCCACATGCGTACCATACCTAGGTATACATTATGTATATATATATCTACGTAGAAGAGTCTGAAATCCGGCGTCTGCGGGGGCTTATCCCTATGATCCTGATATCCTTAGATTAATTGCATCGATACGGTTTCGCTAAAATGAGACGAAGAGAAAGAAACAAGAAATGGAAGCAGAAAACTCGAGCAGCTATGGTACGGGTACAAGTAAGCTGAATTTTCTGAAACTGCACAGAAGCTTTTTCGCACAGTAGTGAGTTTCGTTAAAACGATCCCTCGGGAATCCTTACAGGTAGATGTATATACCGTATATACATGTACACCCCATAAAAGGAGTCCCCGAGTCTCTGAAAACGGGGAAAACCTGACGCTTTCATACTATAGGTGTATAATCCGGAAAAAGGGAAGAGTAGAATCCAACGGAATCGGCGAACCCGTAGCCTCCCGACCTCCCTATATCGGACGATACTTCTTGCTTAAAAAAGATGTAGATAATTTATCCCGACATATCCCTAAAACTGATCCCATCAAATTGATCCTCGAGAACAGGAAGACTAAATTACTGGAAGAACGTCAAACGGAAATTAACCTTTTTTTTCTCTCGCGATAGCTTCAAAAAAAGTAAAATTCGAAAAAAAGTCAATCGCTCAATTTTGAAAATAGAAAAAAAGTAATTTGGGTGCAGAGTCAGCGAAGTTTAGTTAATCGTAGGAAAAAACGTGGTCACGTACCAAATACATCCTATGCGATAACTTTTTGAAAAATATTTTCAAAACAACGGTGTTCGCGTACGGGTGTACTAGCGTGTATAATGATAAAGGTAGCGGTTAACCGAAATGTGCTGCAGACATGGATCATCAAGGGTTGTATAATGCGAGGGGCAAACTGAGTTGAAATATGAAAATTAATCACCGCTTATTACACGTTTACTTACGTATACATGCCTGTAAGTATATTACATGCTTTCTTCTCACGTAAACTTGGTCGCAAAATTACAATAAAAATTTTCCACCGTTTTTTCTCGAAGAGAAGAATTTTCACTCGCACGGTTAATCCGTACGACCCCGAAGGAGAAGAAACGGAGATGCGAAAGGCGAAAATGTTCGTTCGTCCATGTTATCAGATCAAGATGAAAAGTGAAAAAAAAAAAAACAAAAAAAAATATTGAACAAAACGAGAAGGGGAGAATTCCTAGGATATTTTTAATCGCTGACACGTTCTCTCCTTCGAAACGTGGCGCGGTATCGCGTTTATTTCTAGTTTTATCGTCGAATATTCCTGTTTCTTAGATAGAAGGGGCGAGTAAAGGGTTGTAGTCACGATGACGGTGTAGCCGCCGAGGAAAAGGGGCGGGGGCATAGGGTAGCTACTCTCTATGAGCATCCGGTTAAATTTCCACGTGACCGAATGTTGCAGAAGCAAAAGCAGCAGAAGCACCGTCGCTTGGTTATCGGCTGTCGTCGTTCTCGAGACAACCAGTTCGCATGAGCGCGTATATTTCTATCCTATCTACATGCGCAACATACATATGTATATGTATGTACGTGATATATACCCCGTACCCACCTTATATGTATTTCTCTACCTCGTCTGACACGCGTCGCGCCTCCTTTTGGTATCTCGTTTATTTCTCGATTCTGTTTCGCTCCCATGTATTTAAAAAAAAAAAAATATATATATACACACGTATAGATCCACGCTATGTATCGATAGGATATATTCATATATATATATAAGTATATATACATACAGATTGTACGTGTGTATCCACTTCCCCATTTCCTCTCTTATTCTTGTTCACGATATGCTGCACCTTTATACACGCGAACGAACATCGCGTATCTCGTAGAGGGTTTTCTCTGTGTCCCGTTCAACCACCCTTACGGTTCGCTGTCTTTTTGACTTCCGTATTCTCGAACTATGAAAAAACAATTTGATTCGACGATAGCGAGACGGGGGGTGAGAGAAACCGATACGGAATTATAACGTAAGTGCGCTTATTTTGGGGATGAAATCATTTAGAATTTCGATTATCAATCGTACGTCGAGTCTCTTTAGCTTCGAAAAAAAAAAAAAAACTGAAAAGATTCCGATGGAACGAATGAACGAATTCATCGCAATTTTCGTATTCGTCCTTTTTTTTATCTCCCGCTAATTGGCACGATTTTTTTCACTTTTTTTCTACGCGGAATCATTCGCTCTTTTCAAATCATTCGAGCCCGCGTGCGGTTTAGTTTGGCACAAAAGTTCGAATCTTTTTTCTTTTTTTTTTTTCAATTTCCATCGACGCGATTTTCCTCGAATTATATTCCCACCGGATTGAACATGACGCGCGTTCGCGAGCAACTCATTTTCATCCCCCTCCTTGTGAGGTATTAAAAGCGTCCCTCATTTTATTCTTTCTTTTTTTTTTTTTCTTCCTTTCCTCTATTTTCCTCGGCGACCGTATACGTATGTACGTGGGTATATACCTATGTCCCCTACTTTTGGCATAAGTCAGCAAAACGTTTACGCGGCAATTCGTTCTGTGCGATGTAATTTATATTCTTTCATATTCAACCTGCAGCCTCTTCCTTTTCCGACCCCCGAATACCGGGATCACGGGATCCTTCGGGAACACGGCTATACCGCGCCTCATACATACAGGGGATGTTCCTACGGAGGACTAAAACCTGCAGGAGGAACCTACCCAGAAATTTATGTTCCAAGGATTGTGGAATTCCCCTTCGACCGAAAAAAGGGGGGGAGGGTGAAATCCAAGAACTTGGACTCCCCGGAAGTCCGTGCGGCCGGCTAGTCCCGAAAATTCCATTGGCGCGTTTTTTTTTTTTTTTCAAATCTTGTTATTTTCATCTCCCATCGGGAGATCGGTAGAGAAACGGAAGAGATCCCGCGGAACGAGGGAAACGAGGAAAAAGAAAACTCGGAGAAGATTAGAGTAAAAATAAAATGGAACTTTTTCATCCCCTATATGGTCGTTACATTGATATCAGATAAGGGGATAATATGGTCGCGACTTACATGCATACCCCGGCGCTTTCGACTACCGGGAACGGTCTTATCATCCCTCGGGTTTAATTCCCGGCTATATAATACGTCCTACCGCAACGTTTTCGCTGTTTGAACCAGTCGGGATCGCGGATTTTAGAGATCGGATCTCTCGCTATCCACTATCGAGTAAAACGTACCGCGTGATCCTCCGCGTATAATAGCGAAACAGGAGATCGCCGGTTGCGTTTTATACACACACCGCTCGAAATCCCTCGAATTATCTTCGGACTCCGCCAGACTTCTTTCCATTCCAACGTCGAGGGGGGGGGGTCGAACGAACGGTTACACACGTACGGAAAAGACGCTGCGGGTCGAGGCCGAAAGGAAACTAATCGATTAGCTTTACCGGCCAACTTCTGTACATAGGTGTACCAAAATTTCTATGTATATACAATATATATATATATATATTGTATATACATAGATACGACGTATACATATATATATATATATATATATATGTATACGTCGAGGGAGAGGTCACCGAGGACGTGAACCCTTCCAATAAAATCGGGAACACTAGCCATTGTGCAAGGAAATATCCAGACCCGATTGCTGACAGGGAAAAACGACGGGGACCGAAACGGGGAATATCGTCGAGTCTTTACCACACTGGCGTCTTCTTCTTTCTTCCCCTTTTCTTCCTTCGGGACTTCAATTACCGAACGATATAAATTCGGTGACTCCTGTGGGATATCATCGCCGATATATCCTACGTACGTACCGCCTGTACCTCGAGACTGACGGAATAGGGGGGGGGGGGGGGGGGGAAAAGGAACACCGATCGTGAGGAGGGTGGAAAATTTCTATCGCGACAACGGGATCATTCGATATCGATATCCATAACTCGGGAAGAAGGGGGGAATAAATTTCCTACCGGCATTCCATACTTTTTTGGACCCCTCAATTTTTAATCACGCGGCGAGAGTGGCCCTTCTATTTATACGTGTATACGTTATAAAACTATACGGTATAGATATAGCCGTACATTTATGCGGGACATTATAGTTTCACAGCGGAATAGATATACATATATGTGGAACGGGAGCAAGTTTCACACATCGCGTGTATAAATAATTCAATCGGAATCCTCCACTTGTTACGGATCTATCCCGTAGAGGACTTCGGCGAAACTCGTCGACGTGCTTCAGAAAGAAAGGAAATAAACCAAAGAACGAATCGTCTGCGATAATTACTGAATTTCAGGGGAGGTTTGGAAAGGCGACGATCACCGCCTGGATTTAGAAACTGCGCGATCTCGTCGCACCCTTGATGGGGAGAGGTGACGTAAAAATTGTATGAATTTTAACCGGAATCGACAGTCAGTCGTCGTTCGGTCGCGAGGCCGATGATATATCCAATTTTGTAAAGTGCACTTTCGGGTAATATAGTATGTATAATGTATATACCGACGAAAAATGAGATAAGGATAACGGTACGTAGGTATACGTACGTGTGTATTTACACTTACGTATAGGTAGGTATCTAATATAAGCAAGGTCGTATATCATTTCTTGGATGAACCCTACTTAGACGCAGCTGTACCACGCCGATATATTCGGTTTTCGAGGGGAGGGAAAAGACGTCGCGGGGCGTCGGGTTTCGCTTATATCGGCGTCGCGACGCCTAGTTTCTCCCCCCCCCCCCCCCCCCCCCCCCCTGAAATCTCACCCTTTTATTCCCTTCCCGTTCCCTTACTTTTTTTCTCCGCGCATCCCATGTAGCATCGGAATACCAAATACTTAAAAAATCCTAAATCATACTCCAACAGCTTCTGAATATCTTCCTACTGCGGAGAACACCTTTTTTTTTTCATTTTATTTATAAAATTACCTTGTTTCGTCGATTTTTTTTCAGAGTAGGGACGATCGGACCGTTTCGAGGGAAATTATAGGACACGGAACGTCGATGGGGATTAAAAAAAGTAAAAGATACAAGCGATGTGTGTAAATTTTTATTTCCATTTGTCACGTTTTCAAACTAATAAATAAAAAAGCGTCGTCCCTCGCGGATATGACGTCGTCGCCGGTTTTTCAAGTCATTTTCAGTGGTCCTTTGACAAAATGTACCTGTATAAATTTTCCTACCTCGTAACAAGTGGCGGTCGCGTTTGGTGGCAAGGGCCGGAGCGATGTTGATTAAATTTAAAAAATGAAGAGAAGGAGAAAGAAGAAAATTATTTTCGTAAATTAAAATACACATACACGAGGTGAACGCGTTACGCGATCCCGCAAGCTTTTAATTTGCTTTTTTGTTTCGAAAAAAAAAATAAAAATTGTTTCGTCGTTGGCTCCAACGGCGACGTTACAGCGTTTTTTGCTGGTTTCACCTCTCGCGCTTCTCATCACTCGATATTACACCGTATATTAGAGTTGTCCATCCGTCGTAATCGACTTTGTTAGCCAATCAAGGTTGATATTGAAAATTAGCGAGAAACTGAGGCTGTTACACGCTGTGCTCGGAGGTGGGTTACGAGACGGGAAAACGGAACGTGTCGCGGGACGTGAACGTGAACGTAACAGAGCTATTGGACGTGTGTGTACGTGGTACACGTATGTACGTACGTACCGGCGCTGGAGAGTAACCGGGATCTTGTTACCGAGCGTTCTCTCGCGCGGTGCTGCAAATTCTCATATGGTGGCTGTTCCAAATATCCCCCTTTGTCCGAGGAAACCTTCCTCGCGCGCGCGAGGTATATAAATCATTATATGGATCCGCGCACACGGACACACACAGACACGCCTATACGTAGACGCGCACACCGCGTGTGCACGGGGGTGAAACGCGACATCGTATAACGTATTTGTTGTATGTATTATTATATTACACATATATATTACGATTACATACTTCCGCGGAATGGAAAACGATGTTCAAGCACATGCGATATATTTATAACCGCGACGTACAAATTCCTTTGAAATTTATTCATTGTTTTCTGTCTTTTTTTTGTTTTTTTTTTTTTGTTTCTTCGTCGTCATCCCCGCGAATAAAAAAAGTGCGCGTTAACCGGTGAAAGAAACTGAATAAATGAATGAACGATCCGCGAAAAAAATGAACGAAGTAAAAATTTAGGGGACGATGTTCTTTCGATCATTGAATTGAAATAATTCTGCAAATTGTCGAAAACTGCAGCACCTTTTCTCTCTCTTCCTATATACCTACCTTTCCCCCGTTGACAATAATACCTGCACTCCCGTCCAACCGACCGCGATATCTCCCTTATCTCTGCACGTGAATCTCTATCTACCCATACGTGCGGTATTGTACGTACGTACGTACGTACATACGTATGTGTACATAGTGCGAGACGCGGTAATTAGTGGGGATGATATTGAGAAACGAAGGGGTGCGGGGGGGGGGGGGGGGCGCCGGGGGGGTGCGGGGTAGTGTCGAGGGTGGATTGATTGTGCAGCTGAGATTGAAATTGAGGTCGCTGGCTTTCATCACGCGGTAACACACCCCTATAGATATAGCTAGCTAACGTACGTCTAGGTACATCCATCCATCCATCCATCCATCCATCCCTATACCATACTTCTATACTCGATCGGTTTCGCATCATGCACCCGCACGATGTTCACCTTTTCACGCTACGATATATGTATAGCCACGGTGTACATATTACACAAGGATATAGAGTATACACGTACGTATAGAGTATGTACACGTATCCGTATCACCCTAACTGTATTCTCCAGATATTCAGGTATACCCATATGATCCATGCTACAATTCACGATTATCCCTCTGCTACCCCTACACAGATCGTCGTCCCGCGCGGCTGATCATTACTCATTGTACCAAATATATCGAGATATACCCACCGTATCGATTCCACTTTCGGTATACCTATTAATGCCGGTGGTTCGTCGAGGGTAAGTGTATACGAGAAACCGTTTCGAACGTGATGGTTTTTTTTTTTTGGTTCACAAAAATTTACGCGAATTGACGGACGCGTATGAGGAATAGAGTTTCAAAAATTATCCGATTTTTTTTCTCTCTTTTTTCCCAATTGGTTCGTTGACTTCAGTTTTTTTTTTTTTTTTTAGAGTTTCGAATTTCTTTGAAAGTAACGCATAAAAGTGGGTACGCATACGTACGTACCGCGTAACGTATACTCGTCTGACTCACGAGGTCGACGCGCGTCGCTGTTTCTATTTCTGTAAGACGTCGACGTCGCGGGACCCCCACGAACCCAGAGACCGCGTACGCGTATTAGGTATACATATGATATAGGGTGACGATGATAATGAAAATAAAAACGACAACCCTAAGATAAAATTTTTCAATCGTCGGAAGAAAATGAAAAGAACGAAGAAAAAAAAACGAATGTCTGACCGATGACGGAAGTTTAATTGAAACGCGATGACGTGAGATGATAGAAAAATTCAAGATTACGAAGAAGAAGGAAATTGAATTGAAAATAGTCGAAATAGTTTGTCCGACCTTATGAAATGTTTAATAATAATGGCTGCGAAAAATTTACTATACACGCGGAATCTCCTGCAGACGCCATGCGTCATTTTTAATACAGGGGAGGAAAAAAGGCGCAAAAATTGCGCTCGAGAGGGTACTCGGAAAATGTTCTTGATTAGCTTTTGAACCAATTTAGTTTTGATTTATACCATTCGACGATGTTGTATACCCACACATGTATTCGTACATATGTACACGCTGAACATAGTTTGCGGTTCACTCGCCGCACGAGAAGTATACGTACAAATATAACCTGCCAGAAAAACGATAGAAAAAAAACGAAAACAATTTGAAGAAAAAAAAAAATTTGAAACAAAAAAAAAGAAACCAAAATGAAAATTGAAACGCCGAATAAAAAATGGGTGCAATAACGTGCTCTTGAAAAAAATAAAACGCGATAAAAATAAAATACAATTCAGACATAAATTAATAAGAGGAATAATATTTTCGCTCATATCCACGTGCGTATATGGGTATGCGCGCACATGTACATGGGGTTGATTTTTTTATTTTTATTTTCAAGTATACATACGGTAGGTATTTGTATATTTATAACCCGATCGTTTAAAAAGGCGTTACAGCCACGCGTCGATCGCGGCGCGGCCCGGCATGTGATTGCGAAAATTAATTTAGTGGGCGCGGTTCGGAATGATTGAAAGAGAAATTTTCTTTTTCAATACCTGCGTGATTCTAGAATGAGTTTAGTTCTATCCAAGTTTTACTACCGCCCGAAGTTGTATACGTACACTTACATACGGATATATAGATGTTTGACTAACCCACTTCTGAATCAAAAATAACCCTCCACTCGAAACTCTACGCATATATTATTGTATGGGTAAATGTATCCCCGTACGTATGCATGTACAACGAACTTTTTGACGTTCGTTAACGTTCGGAAAGCGTATCTATTTCTCTTATTTCTTCCCTTCTCGTTTGGTTTTTTTTTTTTTTTTTTTTTTTTTTTTTTTTTTTTTTTATTTATTTTAACTTTTTAGTTTAGGGTTTTCTACTTGCTTTTTTTCTTTTATTATTTTCTCGTTCTCGTTATATATTTTTCACCATTAAAAAATCCGAGACGTCGTTTCTCGCGCACTGCATGGGTTGTAAGTCCGAACGACATCCGTCTGAAGTGAAGTGAGTCGTTTTCTTTCTCTTTTTCATTTTGTTTCGGTTTTTTTTTTCTGTACCCCCTAAGTGTATGCTTCTATTCCAAAAATACATATTTCCAAATTAAAACCATACATACATATATACGTATTTATATACACTTATGCGTATGTACATGTATTTCGTCCACTCTCGAGGAGGGAATATATAGAGATCTTATAATAAACCGAAGACAGAATTTTGTATACAAAATTTCTGTTTCGATCCACTTCCGCGTTAAGAGATTGAAAGAAATGAAAAAGAAAAGTGAATTGAAAAAATACGGATGATAAAAATTTATGTATACCCATTACACACAACTCTTTCGTTACATGCATACATAAGTATAAATATATATATATATATAATAAATGCATGGGCATACATGTGGGTATATAATTTATGTCGTAAGTCTCAAAATTCTAAACAAACACAGGGAAGGACAAACAAGTGGGAAAAAAGTCGAAATGAATGAATCGTTGACCATTCTGTTTTACAAAATTTCGACACTTCAAATTCAGTCACTCCGATCTAGTTTGATTTGAAACTTCTTTTTCTGCTCTACTCCGAGTAGAAGGATCCGATCGTCTTTGATCGCTTTTCAGATTAAATGTCATTTTACGTTATGGAAAACTTAGTAGTCGAGCTTTTTTGCTTCTTTCTTTTGCTTTTCCTTTCATTTTCTTCGTTTTATCTCCTCTCCTTGGAAAATAGAAGGCGACGAGTCGCCTTTATCAGTGGCGCTATGCGCGTTAATAAATACAAAGTATATAGAATAAGGGTGGCTCAGTTCTTGACGGCACTTCATTCCGTAGTGGTACCCGTTAGACGCGTTTAATCTGGATAAACGATCTTTTTCGGAGGTGCTATAGACGGTCTGTGTAGGGTTACCAGCTACTTTCGGCTGATAACGAAAATCGTTCGAGTTTTGACGCAGACGGAGCTCTCCGGTGTGCGCGTATCTCACCCCTTTAGCGATGTCAATTGACGCTGAGTGACTTTTACCCCTTCGCGAAATGAAAATACAGGAGAGAGATGGAAAATCGAAGAACATGACCTGGACACAGGTGTACGCGTAAGGTGTGTCTGGGTAAGAAAATGAGAAGAAAGGAAAAGATTAATTAGCGAAAAGCATTGATAGATTTTTTTTTTTCTTCTACCCGTCGTTACACGATGAACCTGCGGAGCTTTTTGCCCCTTCGTTTCCGGAACGACTCGTCGTCGAAATCCTTTCAACTCTAATTTTTGAGATCGTCTTTTGTCCGAAACAAATCTACTTTATTTATAACTATATATACGTATAGGTTGGGTATACTGGCCGTCGTTAGGACGATTGGAGAAACGATTTTCCGCTGAAACACAACAGAGGAATACCCACGACGTCTTCCGTCGCTACGGATGTACGTACGTACGTACGTGAAAAAGTATTTTGTTTTTTTCCGGGGTTTGTTTTTTCCTTTTTTTTTTTTTCTTTTTTCCCCCGGTGCTCGCAAGACATTAACGAACCTTGACAATTTACTCGAAGACCATCTGAGCAGCGGACTACAAATTTTTCCTCCGGCTTTTCAATTAGATTAGGTTAATTTAGGTCAGACAATTGATGTACTTTTTTTCCTCGCTCGAAATCGTTAGAGCGGGTTTTAAAAGATTGCGGTGAAGCATTTTCAGCTCCTGGAGGATTTGTTGATTTCCTTTAACGAATTTTCTTTCACTGCAGAGCTTGCGCGAGTTTGGATTTATGGTCCGACAATGAGTTGCGGGAGAACGCTTGACGCGAATCATTTAAGTAATTTTCTTAGCCGAGAGGGTTGTTTTTTTAAATTGGCAAGAGTGAAAAAAAAATCACACGTTAAAACGAACCACGTATACCACTCCGATACGGGTGAAATTTTTCAGTTCTGATCGCAGAAAAATTTACTCCAAAAATTTCGCCGCGAGAAAATTTTTTTTAAAATATCTGCACGCAAAAAAAATAAAACAGAATTCGGGTAATTCATCTGCGTCAAATTGAACATCTCGTCGTCGTTGCCCTCGAGAAGCTTATATCACGTAACTTTTGTCTAAAAATTTTCGTTTCTTGCGCTAAATTTTTTTCCTTTGGTACATTTCTTTTTTTTTTTTACCACCTCCGTATAATTTCGAGAAATCTGCCCGAAGGCAATTAAAATGAATCGTCCTGGTATAGAAAATAATAATTAGCCGCCTGTCCTTTATTCTCATTATTAAACACTGACAAAGAAATTTAATCAAGATTAATCACGAAAAACAATACCTGCAAGAAAATGGCGGGCTACAAGAGAGAGTTAGCGGAGGAAAGATTTTCCAGTATTACGCGCTTCTTTTTCATTTTACATGTTTCTTTTTTAATTGTTTTTTTTTTTTTTTTGATTTTCAAACCCACAGTCTTCACTTCTAATTCGTACCTTTATGCAGCGCAGGTAATGCTCTTCGGAAGGCTGAAAAAAGTTACGTGGTGAATGTTTTTTTTTTTTTTTCCGTTCAGGGTCAGGGTAGTACGTAGCCTGATATAACCGAAACATGACTTGTACACTCATTTTCGGGTCTCAAATTGTTCGGAAAAGTTGAAATGAAGGCGATACTTCGGTAGAGGTATATATACACATAAAGTACTCTATGGAATTACGGTCCCTAACTACCTACTATTTCTTCGATAAGATCAAACCCGAGTGATACTAAGGGACACGTTATACCCATTGGAAAAGGGTCTTCGTTTTAGACGTAGGTATCTTTATATCTATGGCGATCTTTAAGTGCTCGCATAAATAATAAAACAACTTTCGCTTTCACGCGTGCAGAGAAAAAAAAAAACTAAAAAAAAAAAAACAAAAAAAACACGGACATGAAACTTCGAATATACAGACAGCGCAAAGAGTAAAATTTTAGGATTACGTAACAATTTTGTTATCGACTAGTTTTTCCTGCGCAGAAATGTAACATTGATTATTTAAAAAAGAAAACCGATATACTCGGGTTTCGTTCGAATGTCTGAAATTTTTATCGAAATAATTGATGTATTATTAGGTAGAATTTATTTCCTCGTCCTCCCGCACCCCGGGGCAGCGACAATGGGTAACATTCTGCAATAATTTTCAAGTAATGAATGAAAAAAGGTTTATAGATTTCCGATTCCGATATTGTCGATGGTTATCTGAAACCTCTAATTGACACTTTGCAACCCTCCTACTATTATCATCATTTATGTAAGTACACCGCTTTGTTCTTCACCTAGACAGTAATATCTCGATAATATCCATACAGTTATACGTGCAACGTGAACCTCATCGCTTCGTTATCCCCGACGTATAATAATAATAATAATAATAATAACAACAATAAGAACAATGATAATGATTGAGTTAAAAACGCAAAAAAGAAGTGGAGGTGCACCACCGATCCAAAGAATATCGATACCTCCGACGCTATGCACTTGTTCAATGGCCGCGCACCAGAAGACCGTAGAACAACACCTCAGAGGGTTTTTTAAGTTTTTTTAAGTTTTTTTTCTCCATCTTTTCGCTCCCTTTTTTCTGATTTCTTTTTTTTTTTGCCCCTCATCTGCTTATTGCCTGCAACAGCGAATACAAAGTATAATCGAAGCCCTCGGGGACCTCAATTCCTTTTTCAACATCCTTTTGCGATGCCGATATTCCACGACGTCCATGTATATTTTGTATGCGAGGTATATGTAACGCGGAGCGCGGAACCCGTACCGCAATTAATTCTACGCGGTATCCGCGGTAATTTTCTGAAATCATTTTACGTACAGAGAAAAACGTTACACACATTCGGTAAAGAACAATGAAGAGAAAAAAAAAAAAAAAAAATGAAACAATCTATTCCCATTTTTTGTTCTATTCTTTTTCGTTCGGTCTGTCCATTCGAAATCGCGTTCTTCTTTCGATCCCGAGGAATAGATACGATGCGGGAGTAGACCTATACCTACCATAGAGAATATCGAATATTTCGCTGAACGCTTTTTTTCTCTCAGACTTCTTTTTTTTTTTATACAGATTTACACGTGGTTGCAATAATTGTTTAGTCTCAACGTCGCTTTGAGTCGTTCAGTGATGTGCCAAACTTCAAAGTAAAAAAGCTCCTCCCTGAATTAACATCCGACCTCGCGATAAACCTCGATAAAAAAAGAAAAAGAGATCTTCAAAAAAAAAAAAGACTAATAAACCTTTTTTTTTCAAATCGTACGCCTTTGAATCAATACGATTTGAGAGCGAAAAATGCAGTTTTTCTTTTTTTCAAACTCCGTGGTACAATTGACTGCAGGTTTTGAAATTAGAAAAGTAACTAAGAATAAGATGAAAAGGTTTGACATCGAAATTTGCACGCGTTTCGTAATATTCTCTTTGTTTTCGTGAATCCTTTTTTTTTTGTTTTTTTTCTAAATCTTGGCGCCTTTGTTGAACGATAATCATCGGTCGTCATCATCATTATCTACATTATTGCGAGAGAGAAGGTCGTCGACGCATATGCCAAGGCAGCTGCGCTGCTAGGCGTACCTACTACTACCTTGTAACCGCGTAGTAGTGCTTGCGTGCTGCAAGAGCGAAAATGAATAAAATAAAATGACAAAAGATTGGTTTTTTTCTTTTCTTTTTTTTTCTTTCTTTTTTGGTTTCCTGTGTTATACTAGGTTATACTAGACGGTCGCTTGGAGTCGGTCAGTGCATTCAGCGACATAGCAGACACATAGTCAGACGGTAACTCTCCTATTAATAGCCCCTGCTGGCGGCGACAGTTTAAATCCTCCACTCCGTGCAAGAAAACCGCCCCACTATTTTTACGTAGCGAGGTACACATCACGTTTTGGTATGGCCAAAAAGAAAGAGGGGCATATTTTATCAATTTTATCCGTAGGAAAAAAAGAAAGAGAAGAAAAAACTACAAGTCCACCCAGAAAGACACCTCTGATAACGTAGAAAAGGAAAATCGAAATTTAAAATTCATCCCTCATCCGGGGCGAAGATAAAAAAAAAAAAAAAAAAAAAAAAAAAAAAAGAAATTGACCAAAAAAACAAAGATCAACAAAAATGATCATAAAAAACCACTCATGCCTACGCACACGCGTATATATTCACAAGAGAAGAACTGAAAACGAGAAAAAAAAAAAAAAAAGGAAAAAGTCAGCGTTCCGTTAAAAATTCCTGCTAGTTGATTCACGACCTGCAGCAGCAGTGGCACCACCACCACCGCCGCCGTTTTCGTTGTCGAGGGTTCCTGTGTGTACCTATATACGTAGGTAGGTAGGTAGGTAGGTATAACGTACCTACCCTCCGCAGATTTATTACACCCCCCCCTCGCAATTCGCTGCATACGAACAAAAACCGGGCGCGTATATTCGCGCATGGTTTGGAAAACCGCGTTTTCGCTCAATCCTGTAAAGAGAAAAAGGGGGTGTTCGGCGGCGGCGGCGGCGGCGGCGGGGGGTAGGGAATTTTAAACTCATGGGTCATTAATAGCGGGTACGTACATATATGCATACGTATACACCCACGCGTGTCTACCTATAGATATACAGATCGTGAAAAAATTATTACTCGCCCGATCACCGGCAGCGGCAATTTTGGAGTTCTCGCAGCTGTATGGATATATTTTGAATTTTGAGTTATGTCATTCTTCACGTTACAGCGATAAATTTCAGTTCATGAGGGTCAATATACCGAACGGCAATATCGCTCAGGATACACGCGAATTTTCGATATACTGAAATAACTAAAAAATCATTCCTCATCCCCGGTAACACCCGGTATATATACCGTTCAACCACATGGGGCAAAAAAATCTTCCGCGCGATTTATGCGAGTTTCTTTTCAACTTTTTTTATTTTTCCCTCTAACGAAATTTCTCCGCGAGACACGGAAGATCGTGTAATTACATTTATCGTTTGAACCGGAGAAATTGAATAAACTCGCGAGCGAAATTGAAAATAATATATGTAAACGAAGAAACAAGTTAGAGAGTAATTTTTTATCTTATTTCTCAGTTCCTCTTCATTGTTTTCTTTTTCTTCACGTGTTTTCGTTTTCTTGCCATTTTTTTGCTTTTGTTTTTTTTTATTGGTTTTTTTTTTTTTTTTGTTTTTTGGTTTCTGCTGCGAGTCTGATGGAATTATAACCGATTACGTTAGTTTTTGTTCCTCGGCTGCAGTATAACCAGAGGGCAACCACACTTACGTATATATCAGTGTGTACATGTAATGTGTATATATTGTATATAGTTTGAGTTGTAATTTATGCGCGCAATTAAGGGGCAGTAAAGTTTGTAAATTAATTGGTAAGATGGTAGTAAAAGTTAATTTGGTTGGTGAGTCGTTCGGCTCAGGTGGCGTGCTTCGGTTCTCGCGGGTGGCACTGCTGCTGTGGCTGGTCTGCACGGCGGAGGCAGCGGCAACATTTCCTCCCCTCGTTCCCGTCTCTCCAACGGGGTAATCCTGATCTCGCTTTTGGCGAGCGCCCCCGGGAGTAGCTTCTCAAAGTCGCTAGCAGGGGGGAAATAAGGCAGTCGAGGTCGAGGACGTGGAATATCTGGGTCTCTGTCAGAAACGACGCTACTTATACACCGTCTCACACTTTCGTGCGCACGCCACGCTGGGGCACATACATACATATATATATTTTTATAAAACTGGATGGAATACGGTTTATTTTATTTTATTTATTAATTTTTTTTTTCTTCTCTCTTCTTCGCTTCTAACGTCGTCGGATAACGTTTAGTTGTAATAATTTAGGGGAAATATGAATATTCCGCAGGTGCGGTTATATTTAAAAATATTCACGCGCCGACGAGAGATCATTGTAATTCGAGGTGGTGACTAACGGGGGAAAAAGGGGGAATAATGTCATGTCACCTGGACCTGGGCCACTAACTGGTGCAGAGATCCCTATATACTGGTAATTTTGGACAGTAGCGAGGTATTTGCGAAGTTCGTGTTTCACATTTTATGAGTCACACAATGCTCGCGGAACGAGATGATGATCTCATCGGAGAACAGATTTCTAGAAAAAAATTTCTTCACTCCTAGATATAGCAGAGCTTCGGAGACGCCGAATATCGAAAGTATAAAATTGTGTGTGGATATTTGGATCAGGGAGGGGGAGGTGATCCAATTTTTTGGTCCCACGATCGCATCGATTTTATGAAATCGGACGATACGTGTCGTCCGTTTTTTTGAAAAAAAAGCGCATTGTTTTTTAACTCTGGGAACGAGATCGGACGAAAACTCCTGAAATTTCGGTGGATCGTCCTCGCGTCGTGTCGTCGTCGTCGTTACCTTTACGGCGTGATCGATACTCCACGTATAAATTCCTTGATAAATATATCCGCCCCCGTGTCACCGAAATGTCTCGGTATATGGGCGATTTATACGTAACTATGTATATACCTACTTAACTAATTAATGTGCAATTGTAACCGTAAGACCCGAGCCCACAAACCTATCCTTAAATGTCAGGATCTCCGAGACGTCTAATTTCCCTCTCTCTCTCTCTCTCTCTTTCCCGCGAAAATTTCTATACGGCGAAACCCTCAGAATTACTCGGCGAATTAATCGAGAAACAGCAGCTTGATATCTTCAATCAAGATCGTCACGTCTGTGTAGCGATCAAACTGCACAAAGAAAATTCATTTACCCGCCGGTAATGGCACGACGCGTACAGGTTACACGGATAAATCCGACTAAAAGCTCCCCGCAAGCTCTCGACCCTCAGAATTATTCCAGTTTTTTATCCCGGTGGATTACCTTCTGCCAAAATTACCGAAATTCAAAAATTCCGAGGGACCTCGAAGCTCTTTGATTTCAAAAAATCGTCATTGATTTTCAATTTCTCCTTTAGTGGAGGATCGCAGATAGCGAACGATGGCTGCGAGTATCATTACCATATAAAAAGTATATGAGGAAAAAAAAAACAAAAATTCCATATACACATATAATACGTATACGTAGATGAATACATAGTCGTCGGGGTTATATATCCGGTAATTTTTCATTGGAGGGCGACGACTTTGGCGAAGTTTATGAGACGTCGCGGCGCCAAGGCTTGCGCTCCGTAAATCTTAAGAGGACTTCTTCGGCGGTATTTTTTTTTTTCTTCTTTCTTTGTTTTTTTTTTTTTACTCTCTTCCACCATGATCTTCTCTGTCCCCTGCCCCTGTTTTTTTTCTTCATTTTTATTTTACTTTCCCTCATGCGGACAACGTCTTGGCCTTGATGCTCGAATAGTCGTTTCTACAACACGGAGAAACGAAAACTGAATCAGAAAGCTCGATAATAAGATCTGGAAAAAT
This sequence comes from Athalia rosae, assembly GCF_917208135.1. NCBI lineage: Eukaryota > Metazoa > Arthropoda > Insecta > Hymenoptera > Athaliidae > Athalia > Athalia rosae. Next base: position 20,044,014 of record NC_064028.1, on the reverse strand, counting down.
TTTGATTCCGGAACACAGAAAAAAAACTGAAAAAGAATAAGTAATTAATACCCCTGATTTCTAAGGAAATCAGAAAACCAAAAAAAAAAAAAAAAAGTCATTCTTTTATAAACATCTTTACAGGTTTTTTTTTTTCTATGCAGGTATATCAGGTGATGCGTTTATAATTGAAGAATAAATTTTTCGCTCCCTTCTCTGGAAGGTTTGAATTTTTTAATGGGATGAGAAATTGAGGAGAGGAAATCAAAAAAATTTATTCTTCATTGCATGGGTATATACGTTGTGTATATAATATTATATACCTATGTACATGAAATTAATAGGATAAGGAGGGTCGTAAGATATTAGCGATGTAATCTGACGACTGGTCCCCCTCTTCCTCATTATAACTTCACGCTGGGGTCGTCGGATGATCTTCGCCTTATGTAAAGACCCTCCCCCCCCCCCCCCCGCGGATTTAAAAAACTGTCGAATTCAATTAAAATCGACGATCGTTCATCGCGATTCAACGGTGCGATGACTAATTGCCGGTCAGACAAAAATTTTCCAAATCGTAAGTGCAGACGTGGAATAAAAATGAATAAATCTATTCACCGCGTAACTGATCTATAAATTTATTACCTAACCTGAGTCACATCATCGCGTGCCGGGCAATAGATTAATTCATTAATTAATTTGACAAAAAAAGCAGGAAATTTTTTTTCCATCTTTATTCAAAGAAAGATTGACGATGGTCGAAAGCGCGCGCGTCAGAGAATAGAATATTAATATAATAATAAGTTAGGGGGCGATTTAACGCCCAGCATATCACCGGCAGAGCTTTTCCCGAGTTTTTGAGATGAGGAGGGGAAAATGGGTTAGGTATATGGTTAAAAGTTAAAACTATTGAAAAACAGGCTTCGGGGTAAGTTTGAACTTTTACCATGCATACGGAGGTGTGTACATAGGTATACATGGAAAAGCTCTCTTATGTGAACCGTGGGATTTGAATAGCCGAATATGTGGGGAGATAATAAATTATCCTAGAGAATATTATTTAAGATCATTCTTTTTCCACTTTTTACCATTCCGCTCGGATATCTTTTTTCTTCTTCTTTCTTCTCAGTCTTCCTCAGACATCTTCCACCCTCGTGTTTCCCATGATTTTTTCACCGGGGATCCGACCCCAGTCGGCGTTATCATTTTTGAAAAGTATTAAAAACCTTTTTTCGTCATTGGTTTAACGACGAAATATTTGATCAGTTATCGGTTATTAACTCCGCTGAAAACCTATTTGCCTAGTTTCTAATTTGTCGATTTATTTCCGGTCTTCCATCGACCCCGTGTAAATTCCGGGCCGCGATCTCCTCTGGATTTAGCGACCCATCCTCACCCGACTCCGACTATCCACGGAGCCGCAGGGTAGAGTGAAATGATGATGCGGAAAAATAATTTCGAAAACAGCACCGCGGCAACTCATTATATTCTCTTTTATTCTCGAAACTTCTCGCTCCTCTTTCATCTGGTATTAAATACTCCTTATAGCGCCGCGCGCCCAGGTTATCCCTCGCCGCAAAATAAAGCAATGTAGTAACTGGATATAGTAATGCAGTAAAGTAGTAGTCGTTTAAATTAATCAGCTAAACGCTTCCGTTCTCAAACACCGCGACGCGCGGCCCGCCGGTGGAAACAAAAAAAAAAATGAAAATAAAATAAAAATAAAAAGCTCCCTCAAAGCTCTGGCGGTAACAAACATGGCGGCGGCCCACGTATTCAATCTATCTACGCACCGTATATACATGACTCAAATAATTGAGTACTTACTTCGTGTTATGGGATATAATATAATATAATCCGTACGTCTCGGATCTAATTAACTTTATTAACAAGCATATATGTACACTACAGGAATACAAGTATCTATATATACAAACTATATATAAAGTACACGCATCGGCTTGAAGTATAGTTATTATTATTTATCACTGTTATTATTGTTCAAAAAATAATTCACGTAGTGTTGTCTGCGCTGATTTTCATTCGAAGTAAATTATGTTACGTGCCACGGTTCACCGTGGTATGTTATTACCTCGTGTACTCCAATTTCTTTTTTCAAAGTTCTTTCGGTTTTATCGAACGTACCGTAACTGAGGCTTTTTAGGAGGCACGCGTTAAAATAGCAAATTCATCGTGGACCGGTACGGTTGATTGAAACATTGTTTTCCAAAAAAATGGAGAAGGTGAAACATTTTCGAAAATTTTTAAAATCCGATTGTTCACGCGCAACAGCAGATTTACGGTATTATTGTTCAAATATCACTTCGGTTACTCTGTTATTTTACGCCGAAGTAAAAACAATAATTCCCATGATAATAAAAATAACATCAATACGTCAAATGAACGATATCGAATCAAATATTTATCTCGCCGATGCACCTGTACCGTGAATCCCAATATTGAATCTATGGTATCAATTTCAATGTCGTTTGTATTATAGGTGGAGTAATATTAGGTAATAACAATGATCGTAATGGAAAAAAGTAATTATTATTTTCACAATATTACCTGGTTATTTATTGTACTATATCAAATTTCGTTTTAGAATTCTAAAACAAGTCTTCCGACCAAAAACTTTACATACACTTATGTAATAATATTCTATATATATATATATATTCGTCGACGTATATATAAGTTTACGTATTTATAGATAATATATATATATATACGTATATATTAAAACGCTAATTAATATTTTGCCGTGGAGCAGCTCCGATAATCATGTCCGGTCCGGGCAGAGGATATTAATGGGTAAAATTATGTAATTTAATAACCTACTATACGAACCATCCGACGAACCTCCAATTACGAGTACATAATACATAATATATAATATAGATCTTGTATAAAATTCTGTAGGTATGTACACCGCGCCCGGTCCGCTTAGGTGCGTATACGTATAGTAGTTATACACATTATGTTATGAACACGTAGCGTGCAGAGGGGTAAATTATTTATTATATATATATATATATATAGCAATTACACGTAATTCGGCTCGGCTCACTTATACGCATTGTGCAAATGCATATCGATAAATCAGTCCTGATTAGTTCAATATACACAACAGATCGAAGTGTTAAAAACAATAAGAAAACTCGTGACATTTACGAATATTATATTATTCTTGTTGCATAAATGAAATTTTACTTTCAATATCCTTAATTTAATTTGTACCCTAAAAATTGTTAATACCCCGCCAGAATGCCACCTCCGCGGATCTCTCTCACCTCCCGCGTTTTTTATAGATCGTATAATGAATTTTTTCTTATTACATTTTTTATCGCGTCAAGTGTGGAAATCGAAATTCACAAGACCGATCAGATTTTTCCAATTTCTTTCTCTGTGTAGTATTTTTTTTTTTTTCTACCCTACAAAGGTTGTAAACTGCTGCAATCGGAGGGACGTAATTAATTAAAGCTTGTATTTTAGGGAAAAATGGTGTATGTATACGAAATGTTGAGGTACGTTTGAAAAATATATCAATCTATACGTATACGCACAGTTGATGTGAAACACGCAACGTTGGGTCATTAATTAATTTATATAATTGACTTCCGCTTGTAAACCGGAATAGGTAGGATAACTACTCGAGGAACATCGCTAGTTAATATATTATGAAAAATCATTAATTCTCACATCGCCGGAGCCACGTTGCGCCAAATCGTCGGTATATTCCATCTCGCGCGAATTATGAAAATTATTGATATTCAAATAAATGGATGGAGGTCACCGAGTTTAAATGAGAAAGACGAGTTTCTTTCTTCGCGTATCAACGCCACTCCGATATTCTCCAAAGCAAAGAATAAGGGAGAGACAAAGCTGTCATGTGATATTACATAGCTACGTGTATTTGCACGGGTATAATACGACGTCCCGATGCAGATTTGCTTCGATAAAGTTTCCAACAACTTCCTTAATATTTCCCGGACCTCCTCCCCGTTATACCTATACCACCCCACCCGACCCCTCCCGTACTTTGAATTTAGCAATAATTACAAGTCCGGGAAATTAACTCGAAAAGCTCTCTGTGCTCCGCTCTACTGTACGCTGCACAGGTACATAAGTACACGGGTATAAACGAGAGGTAATAAAGTACATAAGCCAAAAAAAGATGATTGAAAAAGAAAAGAATAGAGGAGCGTAAAGAAAAAAAAAAGGGAAATATAGAGTAAGAGACGATTAAAAGTTGTACAGTTACGTCTGTACGTAGGTTGGGTTAGCTGGGAATTTGGAAAAAGAGACGGAAGAAAAAATTAATAAATTCAAATTAGAAGAAGAAAAAAAGTATCGAGTCATGTAGAATCGAATAATTGTACGCTTGCGTGTGTGTGTATACTTCAATATATTTATTTATTTATGTAGTTAGTACATACATCTATAATATAAACCTATGTAACGAGGAATAGAATGGAGGTACACACCTGGTTCAATAACCCCTGTTAAAACTGCTGTGTTATGCAAATCTAATACATATATATATATACATATATATACCTCGTGTTCCGTACAGCAATGCCCAAGACCGACTTCCGGTGCGTGTATATATATAAGTGTATAACCTATGTACCAGCCATGTACCGATGCCTTCCACTTCTTCTCTCTCCCCGTTCTTTTCTTCTCGCGAGCCGATCGTTGCCGCGATTAGACCACCCCCGTTTCGTCGGGAAATTTTGCTTGTTTTTTTTTTCATCACAATTTTCAATATCACGAAGAGTAAAAACGACACACGTTTTACAGATATTTCAAATTGTAAAAACTGAATAATCGAAATTTTAGAAAATAGCAAATTGAACAGTGATTCGAATTTTTTTAGTTGTTTTTTTTTCGATCTGCAGTTGCGGTATCCGAGCGTCTGGTGTTACATGTTATTTCTCTATCCGATGAGATGTCTGAGTGACTTTTATCCAGCCTCTACGCAATTTTTTTTTTCACATTTTTTTTTTTTTGGAAAACTGAGCGAGTTTGTTAGAAAAAATTCAGTGTGCGCGCTCGGAGTGCAGAAGAATATGATCAAGTACTTGAGGTTTTGAAAAATGAAAAAAAAATTCTTGAACTTTCTTATTATATGTCGGCGTATATTTAAATGTACATTTCGTATTCCGAGTCTCTCACCCTCTTATTTCTATCTCCCGACTGCGGCGATATCGAATATCGTTAGGAAAAGAAAAAAAAAAGGGATGGAAAAAAAGTCGCATGCAGAAACTGGGTCGGTTAAATCAACCCCATTTGCGATTTTATACGTATCGGGGGTATGTAGATACACGTAATTACACACCTTATATCAAACGAGATTTGTCGTTGGAGTTAGTCGTCGGTAAATTTTTCTTCGTTAATTGAAAGTTTGCGTGCAAAAATTTGAAAAGCAAAACTGTCCGTAATAAAACTAAAGTAACCTAATTCAACTTTTTCTTTTTCTTTTTTTTTTTTACCGTACGGTATAATAAAAATTCCTACAGTCTTACATATATGTAAGGTGTATACATATATATATTGCATAATGACGGCTACCGAAATAACTTCTTCTGCTGCACCACTTTTTGGTTTGCCCGTATTTATAAAGACATTTGGAAAAAGAAAAGGAAAAAGAAGAGAGAAACTAAAAGCAAAAGCGTCGCTAGTTTCACGGCCACCGGTATACGGGATGTATAATTCAACGAGACTGTGTACTGTAATAGCTACAAATTTTGGCATTGAAAAAAACTTTTGAAAACTGACCAAAAAAAAAAAAACAACGAAGGAAAAAAATATTAGGCGCATTTTGCGGTTATTAGGCGAAGAGGAAGAGGACGAGGGAGGAGGTCAATGGGGTCGGAGGCATGCAGGAATTAGGGGGAGTGCAAAGTAACTATATAATTGAACTATATAGGTTGGTACCTTTAACTTTGGCAAAAACCCAAGTCAACTATACGAGAGAGCAGCTGATAGGGGTCGTCGCTTCGATGGTCAAAAAGCCAGACGACCACCTAATGGGAGAGAGCGACTGGAATAGCGGGGATTATTTTTGTCCCTTCTTCCCCTTTTCCTCACTACATACTACCGCCTGCGGCAGTCGGGCGATATCTTCCAAATTCAAGGTCAACGAACGTCCCCCGCAACCCATTCGAATACCTCTGTCCGTACGTACGAATAAATCGTCTCGCCGACGATTTTCTCCTCAATAAAGAGGGAATCGGAAAAAAAGAAAGAAAGCGCAAGTTTTAACGTGAGATCATTTTTTGCTCTCGTGATGATTTCGCCGGTCTCACTTATTATTTCGGTTGCAGTACGTAAACGGTCAGTTTCCATTGGTCGTGTACACAGTGATTGGAAGATTCGAGAGTCGGGAGTGGTGTTCGTTCGTTCGTCGAGTCGGTGAGCGAAGAAACACCTGCTCGTCATTTAGAGTTCCTCTTCGTTTCCCTCCTCGCTCTCTTTTTCTCTCTCTCTCTCTCTCCCGTTCCTTCTCACGCTCCAAGAGATATACTCCACACCGCACCGCTGCACTGCTCCTTTCTTTGAAGCTCTTCTCTCTTTTCCCTCCCCCCCACCCCCCCCCCCTCCTCCCCCTCCCCTCGCGCCCCTCGTATTCACAGTATTCGCGGCTCTCTTTGTCTCGATCCGGTAGATGATCCAGTTAATAATGATTGCACCTTTACCTGCTACCTACCTATGCACCGCAGAAACGGCGAGCTGCACCGCTGCCGCTTGAATATTGCTTCGCTAAATCGAACAACGAATACAGCAAAGATGGTGGGGGTAAAACAGCCCGCAATATCATCGCCTCTATACACAAACGTGTGCGAAGGAGAGCCGAAAAATTACCTCGTGTGTGCCGCGTAAAAAATTATTGAAAGAGATGAAAAAAAAAACAAAAAAAAAACGGAATCGATCGCAAGGGAATTTTATAGCGCGAGCAGCAGATAGAGAAATCGAAGGAGGAATAAAAAAAAAAATGGCGCCGTAGCGTGCGGATAGTTTGACGAACGATTTGAGAGAATAGAAACCGGAAGTTGGCGGATAAAGTGGTCGGTTTATGTATAGCTAGAAAGGATACGGTTGACCACCTATTGTCCTTGTTTTAAATCATTTCCTCGGGTCATAGAGCACAGATATTGGCCCGGCTCTCTCAAGCCTGAAAATCAATTTACACTTATTGCCGTTTTGTACGAAAGTGCTTTAACTTTGATCTCCGGGACCGAGTTAGTATTTTAATAGCTGCCAAAGTCGTCGCTCTATTCGACCAGTCGTGTACCGTACAGCAGAGATAATCGGTCGACTATCAAATTGAAAATTTTCGTCCCATCTCGCCGTGAAAGGTAAAAAAAAAAAAAAAAGATTACGGTGGTTAGAATGATTTTTGGCCTACCCGCAGCACGCACCTCGTACCTATTTTCCCATAATTAGCGTTTTCGTACGTAAATTCTTGTAATTATGTCAACTGTGCAAGTTGAATTTAGATCTGGTGGTACAAGATGACGATAATGATAATTATATTCGTGTATATTACCTACAATGTTTACGCACGGTGTACAGTTGTATGAGATTTTTACAAACAGATCAAGATTGTCTTACTAATTATAGCGGGTGTAATTAAAACGAAATTTGGTGGCTCTCGCGCGGGCTCGAAATTGTTAAACGACACGAGATGTAAATGTTTTTTCTGTTTTTCTTTTTTTCTCTGACAAACATACGCGATTACAAGGTGTGCGAATATTTTACCATATCGATAGTTTGTTTTGCGCAACGCCTACCTCACTACCTACCGATAACTACCCCTACCCCCTATTATAGTTTTCTCACTTTGAACGGCGCCCAGCTTCTCTGAATCGCTGCACGTGTAAGGGGTATACCTATGTGCATATAAAGAGTAGCTGCAGCTCTCCGGTGTTTATAATTAATTAATACAACGGGGTATTAATTACAAAGCTTCGCAGTCGCGGGACCTTTATCACCTTAAAGTCAGAATATATGTATCTACGTAGGGTGCTATGGTGCCATGTAATATAGGTACTATAATTATTATAATACGTGCTCGCGAATGCATCTACAGAGTGTCCCCGTTGAAATTTTCTCATTCGTCATTGAACGTTCTCGCACGGTGATTGACAAAAAAAAAAAAGAAAAAATGCATTCAAAACGCGCCTCAATGCACATCGTATCTTTTCCCTCCATAGGATTTTTATACCAGGGATTTTAGAGTTTTGACTTTGCTTTGTTACTTTATCGACAACGACAAACGATCGATGTTCCTAGGCGAAAAATTATTTTCTACTCTGTGTTTGTTTTCTTTTATTTTTCTAATTCCTCCGCATTCCCTTGTAAATTATCCCATACAGATGGATAAATTGGACACGGGGTATGTGACATGAAAGGCGGAGTTACGTGGTACGTTATAATATAACGTATATTATATTACACACTTTGTCATACTTGCGTTATATGTATATATGAAATATCTGACCTACAACCCCCTTTGGTTTTTTTTTTTTTTTCATCGTTTTCTTTTCACCCTCTGTATGATTACGTACGAACCGAGCACGCTTACGTGATACTTCGGTTTACAGGCTATGTGGCACGCAAAAGTGCTCCAGCTTCGGTAACCGCGTTTAAGGGTGAAGTAGGCGGGAAATTTGAAAATTAACCCCCGCGCGGTTCAATGCGGAAATTCATGCAACGGTGAAAGAATAAAAAATTGTCAAATAGAATTAAAAAAACATAGGGACGCAAATATTCGTTCAAATTTCGCAATAGATGACCGATCAGATAAATAAAACCGAAAAGAAAATCGACTACAGTGAAAAAGTGATAAGGGGAAGCACAGGTGTTTCGAGAAATGGTGTAATTATTATTTTGTTAGTTTTCGCAACTTTGGTCTTTGTTCTTCGAGTTGGAGGGATAAGGAGGAGTCCGTGGCCCGAGGGACTGCGGGGGAGGAGGGGGGAGGAGGGGTGAGGGGGGGGTGGAAGGGGTGGTGCATGGTTCGGGAAGTATCGTTTCGTTTGGTTGCGTGGCGCAGGCCACTCTGTTAAATGTGCTCTGGGATTTCTAAATAATAAATAACATCGAACGGGGTTGATGGGTGTTGGGGCATCGGCCATGCCGCGGAGAGCATGTTTTACGCACCCACACAGTTACCGACGTTCCGTGTATCCGAGACCCATACGCACGCGTTACCGAGTATACCTATATATATATACATTCCGCGATACGTGTATATATACATATGTAGGAGAGAAAACACAGGGCGAGCTTTTTGGCGGTGTTGCACGAGAAACCGCGGGGTAATGGCCAATGCTAAATTGACCGTAGCTGCTCTGCCGCTGTTTCTGTGCGCGTTGCGTACATACTGTACGTGCACGTACGTACATGTGCCGGATCACACCGACACGCGTTCGTAACGTAAACGTATTCCTATGTAGTATACGTGTTATACACACATCCGTAAAGCCACGGAGTGCCACGCAGGTTTTACCTTCCCTTGTTGCCCGCGCCATGCTGCTGCAGCTCGCGCGGAACCGCAATTCAATGATCATACGGCAATTTAATTAATCCCACGTTACACGCACCCTTTTACATATGATAAAATGTATGTGCACGGTACGCGCGTGAACGGTACATAGATATGTATAATAATAATCTATAGTGTATATCCCGCATACCCTAACCAGATGTATATACACATACCTGTGCTATACATCGAATATTCGGCTAAGAACATTCATCGGTTTACATATGTACGATTTATGTATATATATGTACAACGCGATAAAAAAATTGTTGGTATCGATTATCCATTTATACGCACGACGATTCACGTATTAATTTTTTGACGAGAGGATTTCGATTTTTTTTTCTTTTTTCTCGCTTTTTTATTCTATTTCTTTGGCGATTATATCGTCATTGATGTACTCTAGATTATCGATATTATTATTATTATTATGATTATTATTATTATTGCTATGGTTATGTCATGTCATTTTACGTAGCAAATCCCTTGCGGAGGATTACGTATATTACACATATACCCATGTGGGATAAAGTCCGATTGATTATAGTGCAAGCTTTGTGAGGCGAAAATTATTTTTCCCGGTAAATGATTGAGTCACCATCATGTGTATTCGCAACCCAACTTCCCAGATCAGGAGAAACCATCGAATATATAATGATGCACTCGTCCCGTACGTGAGAAGGGAAAAAGAAATTATCGGAGAATAGGTAGGAGGAAATTTTCATTGAAAAAACCCACGGGCGTCGATATCGCGACGACTCATCGTACATATAATAATGGGGAAAATGGAGGTTAATTTTTTTGATTACGCTAGAATACCTGTACCGATATAGACGCGTCAGCTAATTTTCCCGTTCGATTGCCGAGGTAGAGAATAAGAATAAGAATGAGAAAAATAAAAAAATAAAATGAAAAAAATTGAATTTCATCGCGAAGCTTTATTCCGTGGACAACAAAAATTGCTGAACGTTGCAAGGATGTTGGTATAGCTGTGCAGCGACGACGGTAAAAATATATATTGCTCAGAGATTGCTCATTTAACAAAGGTAATTTCACGATATTTGTTTTAAATATACGTCGTTATATCGATTATCGATACTCCAATATAAAATCTACCTTGTACCATAAGCTCTAACTCGCCCTTTACGTAACCCATATAGATTCTTCCACAACAGCTTAAGTCGAGCTGCATTATAACCGCCCTAATAAAGTCGAGTAAAAAGGATATTGAATATGGTTGCCGCCGCGGCGCCCAGTCACCCAATTTTCTTTTTACTTCTTCCGGGACATTTTATTGATTTATTTTTTGTTTTTTTTTTTTATTTTTGCTTCACCAACGAGGATTTTCCCTGCGCACACACTGTACACAGAGAAAAACTAATTACCATACTGCTACACACGTATCGATGTTATTTATTTAACTGATAATATTTTTTTCTCTTTCTTCTTTCTCTTCAGATGAGCGGAAAACGTAGCCGAAGTTTCAAATGCGCCGTTCACCACCGAGACAGGGAAGTTTGTTCGGAAAACGATTTTCATCTGCTCGTTCAAGAACCGCCGTTGTTTCGAAGGTGAGTAGAGAAAAGAAATTTCGAAACGACCCAGAAAAAAAAAAAAAAAAAATTGTAGACAATTATAAAACGCGTACCGGTGGGATCTGCAACCCCGGATAGACGGCTCACATAGGTATAGGCATAGTCGTAGGTAGAAAGTGCAGCAGTGAATATTCCGGGCAGGCATGGCTTTACGACGTGAAGTATATAATGGCGAAAGATGTGGAGGAAAATAAGGGGCGCGGAGAAGGAGGCGGAGCATGCTTAGAATTTTGAATAAACCTACTTACTCCGTGCACAATTTTCACCCTCTCCCTCGATCGTCGCTAACGTCAATACGAACGTACGGTTGTATGGTACGGTAGCGTCGCTGTCCGCGGGAGACGTAACAAAAAAGGTTAAGAACAAAAGGAAAATGTTGATGACATTAGAAGTCGGGAAAAAAATTCTACCCCTATATCTGACAATCAGACGCCGCAGCCGGTTACAGTGAGGGATGTAGAAATAGCGTAGAAAATGACGAAGAGAGAGAGAAAAAGAGAAACGGAGAAGTAGATGGGTGTATTATAGAACGAGAAAAGTCAGCGGAAAAGCGGAAACAGCTAGGTAGACGCGGGGGGATGTTGCCCGACTTATATGTAAATTTGAAAAGTAGCTCAAGAAAAATTTACCTACGGTATAAGGTGTGTATGTGTAATACCTACCCGTTCTCGGAGATTTTTCTCTTCAGCCCTTCAACCTCAGCGCGCTGTACATCTGTGTATAGGTACGTACGTCTCTGCACAGTTTGTATAGACGCGTACCTACCTGTGTACCGTAACGCATACATTGATAAAAATTTCTCTCAACGTTGTGTATATACGCGAAGACGACAGTTTATATGAAATTATACCGTCGACAACCGACAGACTGATAAGTAAATCCTGACAAATTGTAACGGGCGTCGTGACCGAAGAAATGAAGGCAAAAAAAAAAAAACAAAAAAAAAACAAAAATGAATTAAAAAAACACAATTCAAAACTGTAATGCAAGCGTAGATTCTTTTATTTTGTTTCGTTTTGTTTCTTTTGTACACAGATACATCGGACGCAGTAATTGGGGTGAGGTTTTCATCCATTTTTATTTGTTCTTCGTTTTTGCGAAAATCGTTGCCTTCGGATGGGTCTGGTAGGGCGGGTGAGAAGGACGGAGACACGGAAGACGGGGGAACGGGAGGTGGGAAAGCTAGAGTCGCGAATACCGAGCGGAAAGCCATCGCATATTTTATTCATATTTTCAGCGGTTGGTTTTCCATACATCGTTGGTGTAACGGGACATAAGCAGCAATACTCGTGCATGCTATGCAGTCGCGCGTATTATGGCTCCAATCCGCATTCATCCCCATTGCATATAACACGGGGGGTATAGATGTATAAGGGTATGCAGATATACGTGGTGCGGATTTCACAGTTGATGTAATAAAAACCAGACGATGACGACGACGACGACGACGACGACGACGACGACGATGATGATGATGGCATCGCTAGTGTGCAAAGTATGCGTATATCACATAAGCTATGTAATTCAGAATCCATTTTTATGGTGGACTTATTTACTGCGTATCTACACTGTTCCTACATACGTATTGACAATGTTGTTTCATATACATAACACTATTTCAATCTGCGGTTATACATCCGTCAGACTTTTTACCCCTGACACATATATTATATTATGTACTCAGGATTATTATAGTCATAGAAAAATGCATAAGAATTGCATATGAATATATTACTTCGAATGTCATGCATACCGGTTAGATAGATTATGAGGAAACTGGAGAAAAAAGTTGAAACGAAAAAAAAAAAAAATGGAAATGGAAATGGAAATGGAATGGATAGAAGAAAGGTAACTGCGTTGAGGAGAAAATTTCCTAGTTTTCTATTGCATATTTACCCCACCTTATGATATTGCAATATCGGTTATGCATGGCATTTTTTTTCTCTGTTTCTTGCATACAATTTGGCACTATTTGTAGAATGTATTCTAGACGGGGTAAAGGGTAAAAATGATCACTCCGAAGAAATGGTATGGCAGAAAGGATAGTTGTTTTTTTCCAAAAATTTATTTTGACATATGATATACATGAATAACATCGAATAGACAGATCCAAAAAGAGAAAAGTAGACCAATTGTTCACTCACATAGTACAATGAGGATAGATATTAATAAGTAATTTATTACAAGTCACTGAATTTCAACCGTATAAAAAAGTATTCGTACATATCGTTGCACCTGTAGCACACTCGATCGAAGTGTCAAATTCTGAAAATCTCAGCTAGACGAAGAACCTTTAAATCCAAGTTCCGCTTCGATCACCGCACTCTTTTTTTCAACACACGTTAGACTGACGGATGATAACTTCGATGGTGAGGAATGGGACGTCAAAAATGAAAGATACGAAGTATTGAAAAAATAATAAAACGCACGAGGCCCCAAAATTTAAAGAACTCGCTCGCCTGACGGCTGGCGGCGAAGTGTCAGAGGAGCTTTAAAAGCGATTGAGGTAGCGCCGGTCGGTATCTGTGCGTCCCCTCATTGGCGGATGATTTCCCCCACTCGTATACGGAACGTCACCGGTCCAATGAACGGACGATTTTTCATCCCCTCCCCGAGGTAACCGCGTGCTCACCCACGCCCGCCGGCTCGTGGCACTCGCCCTGTGAAACTAGAACTACTCAGTTAGTCAGTCAGTCAGACCCGTGGCGTCCTGCGACTAGGGACGTTCGTCAATTTCTCCGTCGTCTTACATGTGTCCTCAAATTATATCACATTGAAAAAGAAAACGAGATAGGGGGTAAACAAATAACACGATGATACTTATACATACATAACTGATAAATTGCAGTGTCTCGTGTCTCGATAATATATTATTATTATTATTATTTATTGGTATACGTAAACACGAAAAAAAATTTATATGTACACATATTTATTAAACGATTATCCTATGTTTCGTTTTTTTTTCCGTTAATTACTTTAACGCACAAAAAAGTTAGTCATTTTTTCAAAATCGTAATTCCTTCGTCTCGTTGTCTGGATTCGCGATCGTATGATCGATCGATCGATTAAACGAGGAATGTTACGTGTGTGTGAAAAATATTGTCATTGTTTGTAAAATAAAATTATAAAAAAAAAAAAAAAAAAAGAATTTATTTCGACAAAACATCGATAGAACTATAATGGGGCTACCTACCGAAGGAATAAATAAATCAAAAATGATTAGGGATTATCGAGTGTGAAATTAGTTGGAGGTAGGAAAAGATCGAGGAAAAGAACAGATAAAAAAAAAAAAAAAAATTGATAAGTAACGATGATTGATTCGATCGTCTTCGAATATTAGTGTGATAAAAATAACAACAACGGCTACAAAGAACCAATAATGTGTGTTACGACGCCTTTGAGTGCTACAAAAATATTAAAGGATACGCAATCACCGCCAAGGACTATAACTACCACTAGTACACAAGTGCTCCCCGGATTACCTGGCGGTAATGGCAATGGTAATGGGAATGCTTACGGGAACGGGGGAGACCCCAACAGACCGCAGCATACGTCGATCATGTAAATATCATACCACGTATACATACGTATATACAGCCTATGCAATTTGAATATCATCAGAAATTTTCTGTTCCACTTTTGCCCCTCGATACGCGTGTGTGAACACAAACGAATGATGGATTAATCAACGAGAAATAATTAATCGGAAATTTTTTGGAACAGACAATTTTTGATATAAAATTTCTGACGTTGGTACGAAAAAATTTTCGACGATATCGCAAAAACTTATATGTACATTGCGTACGTACGTATCATGGCATCGTCCTATGTATTTACTTTGGAAGCAACAAGAGGAAAAAAGAAAACCGAGCAGAAATATTCTACTTCATTCTCAGTTTATCTCTGGTGACTTTTGACGGTCATTGCGGTGGTCATCCGACTCGTATAATCACATAGGAATCGCGTCGAACCTCTACCTGTACTTCTCGTCGGTGTCATTGCACACTTTTGCGTGAAAATTGCAGAGATCACGGACGTTCCTCTCCTCGGTTGTCTTTCTCTTTTTTTTTGAATTTTTTTTTTTTTTTCTCCTCCCCCCCCCCGTTTTATATCTAGGTATTTGTATAGTCGCGATAGCCGCGAACAATACCTAGTATAGGTTTTACCATGTAATCTCTGTATTCTCACATTCTGAATCACCAAACTTGACTATTGGATTTAGTCGGTTAGTCAGTCAGTACCTCGCATTTCTTTTTCCGCTTAATAACATATAACCCACATATGATTCGTACGCGAGTCATGTGTATTGTTACGTGATTATCATCTTACCGCATCCGTCATATCCGGAAATTCCTCAACGACGATCGTATTTTCCGCTGTCCCCGGTGAAAGTATACACGCTTCTTTTATTCGACCGCGTACACTCGTACGAGTCTACCTGTATACCTACATAATTTTTTCAATCAGAAAGTCCTACACGACATACGTATACGACCATTACATTTTCGTACAAGTTCGTTGCATAACTCGATGTAACAGGTGTGTAACGCACGTGATAAATATTAGTCATATTTTTCTCCATACTTCCTACCCACAAGTTTTCATTAGTCGTTAATTTTTGTGAATCGAGTCGAAAACTAGATGAAATCTTCCCCCCTCCCCCGATCCCTTAATTTTTACACAAACGGTCCGACTCACTTCGACCTGTGGTTTGAAAAGATTTGGGCACCATTGTTTTTTTTTTTGTTTTTTTTCTGTCAAAATTTTCTCCCGTAATATATATCACGTGGTTCTCGCGCATAATCTTTGAATCACTGCCTCTCGTTTAAGTTTGTCCGTTAACGACCCTTGCGGGGGGTTTAGAAAAAGTTCATTGTTATATAGGAACGTCAACTATGCCCATAATTACCTTCCGCATGTATACGAAGGGACCTCAGCTGTTTATGGGATGTGCATGTATATGGTGATGGAAACTATACATACCTATTTAATGGTATAATGCCTATAATGTACGTACGCGTATACATGTACGTCGTATTGTACGTATATCACGCGGGAATTATTGGCGCCCGTTGTAAACCACGGGATAAACAGCGGCAGGGGTAGGTAGGTAACGACGCAAAATCTATAACCTCACCTGACTTGTATTATATATTCTATGTACGCGTGTGTTCTTGAGAACAACCCTGTACAATACACACAGCACCCGATATTCGAAAAGGCGTAACGAACAATGGAACTTGTATTAGGTATATTCTTTTTGTCGAATCGGAACAATTAAATTTAGTTGAAAAATAATAAGAAAACGAACCCCTTCCGACGAGCGAGAGAAACGTATTTGATAAAGACATATGTATATAGAACTCGACGTTACGCGTCCGTCGATCGAAATGAAAACGAAAATTTGCCAAGCATCGACTCTGCGGTTGGAAACAATTTTTTCGAATGATCGACGAATTTTTCTTCGTCACGATAATCAAACTATTTCTTTCCAGACATCCGTTCGATTTTTCGCAATCGCAAAAGTTGACGGAATCGTTGATTGCTTACCTATACGCACCTGTTTAATTACCTGTCTTATGCCAGCTTGAAATGATAATGTACAATGAAAAGCGTGTAGAGAGAAAAGTATCGGCTAGGGGTTGACGGGGTTGTCAGCCCTCGACGTCGCGCGTATACCGGGCATATTTAGGTCACGGGATTAAGTTTGTCTGGGAATAATATTGCACACACATTTATTAAGTATATACGGACACATATTGACTACGTAAACTATACATACGAGCGTGTGGGTTTTATCACACTTTGATTACGGTGATGCATGTATTTCACCCCATGGACGTGTACGTGTTACGACGAGGCATGCGTCCGGTTAAAGTCACGCTATACCGGCGAAATAAATAGCGTTGTGTACGGGGCGTTTCCACCCAAAAATTATCGAATTTAATCTTCCTTTTTTTCTAGTTTCTATCCGCAGCCGATCGATCGAAATTGAATGCGGGAAATAAAATCCCGCAGTACCCAACGTCGACGAGATTTCGTTTTTTGGTATTCCATTTTTCTCAAGACCAAAAAACGCTAGCGGTTTGTCAATGATTTTGAAAAATTGCGGCGGGAAAACATCGACCAGCGAATTTGAAAGATTGTAAAAAAAACTTGTCGGGGGTGTGGGGGGCCACCGAGACGCCGTCGGAGTTCGCTCGGAACGCCCTGTATATTTAAATGGGGGATTTGAAGTTGCGTCACGAGGGTGGAGGCGGTTGTGGCGAACGCTTTTCCACCCGGTAGGCCGCAGACTGTGACCAGCGGTAGCCACCCTCTTTCTCTTTCTCCTCTATCCCCTTCCCTTCCCTCCGCTGCACCGTGAACCCCGTACGGTGATGTATGACGACGTTGGTTTGCCCGATTGTGTACCTGTGTGTGCGTGTGTGTGTTGTATGTGCAGTGTGCATATAGACGGTAAATGGTGTACACATGGGTAAATTGTACGTATGTTTATGTATATAAGGTAAACCGCGCACGCGGACCGCGACCGAAGTAATCCATACTAATTGCCAACGCGAGCGACGTTATTACACGCGAGCCATGATTCTGCACGGGACAAACCCCGCAAAATTTACCTGCCGAAGAATTCACGGTCCTCGGACGAGTCGGAAAATAATAACGCGCCCTTCGTCGAGACTGCAACCTTTCCGTAATCGAAAGTAGATTAAAAGTTGAACGACCTTGGTACGGAGTTTTATTTCGATCCTCGGAGTTATCGGAGGTGAGCAGCTTGTAGTGCGTGATATGTACAATAACCGATGATCGTCGATTTATCCGGTACGGATCATTCGAAAGCGCTCCGATTATCTCGCCGAGTATAATTTGTCAAGTCGACTTTATATAAATCGTTTCTCGGGGCTCGCCATTCTCCGCTGAAAAGCCTCCTATACTTTTATCGAGGTTGCAGGCTATAACGCGGAAGGAGTGCGAAACTCGGAAGGTCGGCGGACTCGAAATTATCCGTTTTTGATCGATTGACCCCATCCGAATTTTCAATGAAGTAAGAAAGGGTATATGAAACGGCCGGACGAGGCGGGATGTCCCCCCCCCCCCCCCGCGTGATCGAGAACGGATCGAAGTCAACAAAAAAAAAAAGGGGAATAAAGAAGATCCTTACAATGTCCATTCACTCCAGATTCGAACGGTCTTCGTGAGTTTATTTTGAAAGGAAGTTATCGCGAGAAAGGGTCGAGAAAAATTGTTGGCTGTCATCGGGGCGAACACCTGCACACACCGGAGGCGTTTTCCTCGTGTATCTACATCGCGCACCGCCGTAATACCTGATCGCGGTGTTGGCGCGACGGTACTTTGAAAAAATTAAGGAAAAACTCTGTACAAAATTTGAAGGAAGATCGGGAGCAGCGACGAATAGGAAAAAGAAAAGAAAAAAAAAAAAAAAGAGTTCTTCTCGCAGCGGCGCGGCGGCGGAGGGAGAGAAACGAAAAAAAATATAAGAAAAAAAGAGAGAAGGTCGCACAATAAAAGAAGATGGAAAAGATCCGGCCGATGTTATTTCCGTTGCAGTCACGGCGCGCTCAGACACAGGAAGAGCACATATAGAATTCTGTGCCCTCCATACAGATTACCACGCGCCGTGTGAGTAGGTATCCCGAACTACTCGCTCTCCTGTTCTTCTTCTTCTTCTTCTTCTTCTTCCTAACGCTACCGCCGATGCTGCTGCACAGTCCCGACCCGTACTTCGACTTTTCCTTCATACGCCGAGTGCTTCGGCTTTAGCTTCTTCTTTCCAATATCCACTCGAGTCTTCCATCCTCCTCTTCCTTATTTTGTCGGTACGTGAGAGACACTCGTAGCCAAGATTAGGATGAACTCGGCTAAAGGTACCCGGAGCTCTTCCTGTGCAGTTCTTCTTGAAAAAGTGGTACTGTTTAAATGATCAGTCAGTAGTAGTAGTTCCTTCGGGAGCAGCTATTCGCTCGAGCTGTTTGTCTGCAGGGAGGAAAAAAAAAAGTCGGAAAAAGCGAAAGCTTCGAAATTCAGCGAAGTCCGCGGGACCGGGAAACGAAACGAACGAGAAAAAAAAAAACGGAAAATGAAACAAAAAATTTATCCGCTATCCCGCTATACCTGTATCCCGTATTCTTTCCGAGTCCCTCTGCACAGTTGCGTCCGTACACGTAACGGTGTGTTCTCTGCTACTTACACGTCGATTGCGTTTATCGATTTTTTATAAATTACTTTTTCTCCTACGATCGATCCTATACGGTTGCGACGTTGGTTGGAAAGGCAACGCGCCAGCGAACCGGGCCGAATGGTAGGTACGTTATTCGGGATACGTACGATGTACCGAATTGCAACGATTTTCCGCGGAACGTAAGGGGATGGGATTTAACGACGAGCCGCCGACCGGACCGACGAGTTGAATCTACGGGGTTTCATTCGCTCGTCCCGGGATTATTATTTGAATGGTAGTTTGCGGAGTTGAAATTGTCATGTATGAAGTTGATTCCCCGATATATATAAACTGGTAAACTACGTATTCCTGGGGGGGAGGGGGAATACGGTGCGTTCCAGTATCTACCGACTGCAGCGACAAACTCTCTACTGTATACGTATACCGTTAGCTTTCAGTTTGAAGACCGTCCCCGTGAGCTACCCTCTCGTATAATAATAAATGCTTAAAATATTCATCAATCGCCGTTGTCGTTCTACTGCAGTTTTTAATTGTTCCCTCTTAACTACCTACGGAGAAAACTCGTGGAGTTTGAAAAGCTCATTTTATTTTTCTACATTCTTAAAACCGCTGTAGCTACATCGTAACTCGTTGTATCACCTCGTAAAAAAAAGGAGGGAAATAAGAGAAGAAAAAAAATTACTACCGATGTTCGGCGGTACGGTGAATGGTTATATACCGTATAATATAAAACCGGAAGTCTGACGACGACGACGACGACGAGAGAGAGCGAGTAACGAATATCAATCGGATCCATTCTTCTTAGAGACTCCAAAACTAAAGGCGTTATTTCGTCAATTTAATGTATTTCCGATTCTCCGGCCACTCCTGTTTTTCCACCCCTATTTTCTGTAACCACGATTTTCGTCTGTTCTTTTCAGGATGGTCCGCATGATCGGCGACGAGTTCCTCACCGAGGAAAGGGATCGAAAATATTACGCAGATCATTACACGTGCTGCCCGCCACCCCTTTTCATCATACTGATAACCCTAGTCGAGGTAAGTGCGCGTTGAAAAATCCTTTCTCTTACTATACATCTCTCATCGTTCGACGCGTTTTTCCAATGTATATTACACATGTACGGCGCGCGGATATTTCACTTGTCAGGTGTGAGAGTAGAGCGGCGCGATAATAAACGCTTGCGCACGGTCATGTAAAGCCCGTGATAATTTTAACTGTCATCGGTTATTAGCCATTATGGTAATGCGTGATTCATGGGGCGTTGAAATTGTCACATTTGGTGTCCCGATTTCGATAATAATTCACCCCCCATCTCTGCCCACTATTACTCTAGTATAGGTATTATATCACGTCGCTTTCGCGGCCCTTTATTACTTACGCCGACCCACACTACCACCCGACGTTCTCACCTATACCCCTACACACTCGCGCCAACACCCTCCAAGCATATCCCCACCCACCGTCCGCACCATAGGGATGATAATGACCGTGATTTAGGTACTTTTTAACTACCTAGTTGTACCCTTGTTATTCATGCGCTCTTATATGCATATACGTATACACGTATATACCGCTCTCTCCGCCGTAACTCGGAAACTTTGCTGCAATTAATGCGTTCGTTGCTCAGCTGCTCGCGATATCGCCGCCCTTAAAGGTTGCCTACCAATTTTTCTTGAATTTTGCAGAAAAATTTTCGATCCACGGATCGCGCGCGATACTACTATCTATAAGCGAATCCCGCGGTTCCAGTCGCGTAATTAACGTCTCGACAACAAAAGAGGAGAAAAAGAGATTTTCAGTCTACGTATCCACCGGCAATTTTTACCCTCCCCCTCCCCCCTGTAACCAAACCCGACTTCTGTTCACCGATATTTTCAACCCCTACGGTTATCTCGTTGTTCTCCATATTTTTGGCCAAGAGATATCCACACCGAATGTAGGTATACGTATATATATATATATATATCTATATATCCGCGAGTGCGTTGTGTTTATTGGTGAATATTTATTGCCGGCTTAACATCGTTTAAATTTAGAGTTGTTGTTGCCACCGCAGGGGATGAAATAAAAAAAAAAAAGTAACCCCCCGCCGTGTGTGGAACGTTTTTCAGGTTCGTTTTTACTTTATTTGCTTTTTATTATTATTCTTATTATGTTTTTTTTTTTTATTTTTTCTTATTTCCATATAAAAATGGAATGAAAACGTCGAGGCTTTTTTGTAAGTGTAATCGCCGAGCTGGGTGGTGGTGGTGGGCTTTCGTAATCGTCGCGCTGCATCTAGACGAGTTTTCGGGGACGCCGCACCCCCCCCCCCCCCCCCCCCCCCCGCCCCCGTGCACCGACGATTCTAAAGAGAAAACGTGTCCGCAGGTATAAGGGAGTTTCGTGGGGGGTCGGGGTTGGGGGTGGGTTCGCGCGCGAGTAAACTATACCGAGGGTGACTCGTAGTCGTCGTCGTCTGCTGCGATAAGCACGCGAGACGTGGTTCCTCGCCGGATATTATACGCGAAGACGGTAGTGGTGCCCGTGCAACGGTGGTAGCTACCGCGGACGTGTCTCTTACTCAACCCCCGTCCCCCATCAGCCGTCGTAAAATTTCACACAGCGTCTAACTACTTGCTGACTAAACTAACCTCGTTACATGCACGTTACGTAATGTAATGTTGAAATGTTACGAGAAACCGATAACTCCGCCAGATATGGCAATTTTTATACTCGCCGAGCGTTATTCTTCTTCTATTTCTCGAGTGACGAAGGGAGTTGGTTCATTCGCGAAACCGTAAACCACCGCTCCATTCCATTCAACCCCGGTGACCTCCGATCGTCGATACGTTACCGAGGGGAATTGATTATTATTAAATTATTGTCGGCCGCCGGCCGCCGCGGCTCGCGTTATACCCTCACGTGCTGCAGGTGACCGTTGGCGATAAGTTCCGTAGTACGGGGGGGAAAGCGAGGTGATCCGAAAGGGTGTCGCGGGTGGTAGGAGAAGGAGATAAGACTGGTCATTAGGGTGCACGGAAGCCGGAGTCTCGCGGGGAGGGGTCGCTCCGGGGGTAGTTCCGAGGGTTTTAGGGGGGGGGGGGGGGCGGGGAGAGGGCGGGTGGGTGGGGGAGGGGGGTGTATTCGTCCGTCGTTTGCAGGGGGGCAAGGCGGGATGGGAAGCAATTTCGGGTGGAAAATGACTCGCAGCTGCGACGAAGGACGCCAACTCCTCGTGACCTGCAACCCCTGACAGTTTTATTAGCATCCGAGGGACGATGCGGGAGACGCGGACGTGGAGGAGGTGGAGGAGGAGGTGGAGGAGGAGGAGGAACGGTGGGTGGTACGGAGGCGGGGTACGGGCGGGGTGATAGCCTTCGATCAGGGGATTATACGAGTCATTCTTTATCCCCCTTACTTACCGCTGACAGCTGTCACCCGTCACTTAGTCAAATTATCTACTTTATATACGGCCTGGACCAGAATTTAGAACCACTGCCACCGGCAGTAACCGCAAACGCGCCCCCATTCCACCATCCACCCACCCACCCCCCCCCGAATCTCTCTCTTCGGAAAAGCCGAAGCCCGAGGTGCACTCGATGCGCGAATCGACAGCTAGAAAAGTTATTCTACTCGGCGAACGGCTAGACCCCCGCCGAATAAAACGGGGCCCATTATATCCCCATCTCTCCGGATTTACCTTCATTCAATTTCTTCGATCACAGATGGAATTCGAAACCGAGAAGTGTACGCGGTATTGTACGTGTACAGTGTTCAATCGGCTCCGAACGAGTTGGAAATTTTACGCGTTTCCAACCCCATTGTACGCGGTCACGTGTACAAATGTGTAAAAAAAATAGACGATATGACGTGTCGATGTTTTTCACCGGTACGTATTTTTTTTTCTCCCATGAGATTCTCAGGGACGTGTTTGTTCGAGTGGCGCCAGTCGCGGTTGCACGAGCGAGCCACGATGGTGGTTTTTCTTCACAATTCACGCTCACGGTGTTCGGTCATCTCTACCGATGTACACGGGCACACACGTAACATCGCGGCGGTAAAATT
The DNA here is from genome assembly GCF_917208135.1 of Athalia rosae. Lineage (NCBI taxonomy): Eukaryota > Metazoa > Arthropoda > Insecta > Hymenoptera > Athaliidae > Athalia > Athalia rosae. The sequence goes on along the minus strand of NC_064028.1, from coordinate 20,020,639 downwards.
TTATGAAAATTTCTCCAACAATGCCATCGACGTTGCGCCGTAAAACCGTATCACGCATACGGATACACCTCCTCATCGCGCACCGTAATCCACTTGAACAAACAACTATATCAATAGATACCCGTGTTCCTCGTCATCTTGTACTATACGCGTTTCAACACTGACTCGCTTTAAACTCCGCTCAAACGCACTCCGTAATCCGACTTTTTTCACCACGCGCCAACTACTTTTTTGACTCTTACGGCTTGCCGTCATTTTATCTCTTTTGTTTTTTTTCTCTTTTCAATTCGAAATTGTGTTGGTATCTGATTTTCGACGACACGAAACGTCGCGGGGTCGATCCGTTCAGATTTTCGAAATTAACGGAGCGTCGGTACCGACGAGAAGTAATTCGGATATTCGAAGAGTCGATACTTTTGATAAATAATTCGCGTATACCGCGACTCTTCGATTAACTTTTCAGATCGGATCGACCGTGAGCTGTTTTTTTTTGCTCACCTACCTTGCGAGAGGAAAGATGACGGCGCCAAGCTTTTTTCTTACCCCCTTTTTGTTTTTTCGTTTTGTTTTATTTTTTCCTTTTTGGGTCTCGTTTGGTGAGTCTTTACCGGAAATGGACTCTAGAGTATAGAGAGAGAGAGAGAGAGAGAGGCTGGCTGGCTGGTGGTGGTAAGTAGCTGAGGAAACTGGAAAGTGCCGAAATTAACTTGGTCGTACCGGCGTATAATTGAGTGCGAGTTGAAGAAGCAGCGCGGTAGTACCTATGTGAGGTATACTTATATACCGATGTCGTTCTACGGAACCTGTAACGCGTGCTGGCGCGTGCTTGCGGGAACAAAACCGTGCCGTAGTGTGAGAGGAGAGAAGGAGACGGCGGGAGAAAGGAAGAGGACGGGGGTGAGGAAGGGAAAAAGACAAAGATGGAGAATCGGAGTGAAATGAACACGTGCCCTCCCTCTCCGCCATCTATGTCGTACGTACACGTCTATCCGAGGCGTGAGTCGTCCAAGTGGCAACAAAGTAAAGTGGTTGCCTCGGAAATGTCCCCCTTCTAGTTTCTCCTCCTCTCTATCTCTCTCTTCTTTTTTTCCTCCTCTAATTTCTGCCCGCGTTACACCGAACATCGTTCACCCTTTGAGCGGACGATACCCCGGTAGCCCGAATCAAAATTTCACAACACCGACAACGATCGTTCGGATTATCGTTCACACGCCGAAGATGTTTGATCACGAATCTTCCGTTTAATCCTCCTTACAGCGGGGAGAGATTTGCCACGTTTCGTTCGAAGACATTTTTCAAGCAATGGAATATGAAATATCGAATATGAGCCAAAACGGGGGAGCAGCCTAATGCGTATCTGCATCGTTTCAAACCACATACAATGACCCACGCTGAACGTGGCAGGGGCAACGGGAACACGGTAGCGCGGTATCGGTGGTAGTAACGGCAGCAGCTGTCCGAAACGCATGTTGTCAGAGGGTAGCTGGGGTAGCCGGTGGCTACCGGTGGACAGATAGAACGAGCTGACCCCTTAGGGGGAAGAGGGATGGTAGGAGAGTCCTGACATGTTCGGTGATCCTGCAGCGCTGCCGTCAATTCCGTCCTGCAGTAGTGATTCCGAACCGAAATTAATTTGCGGTTACAATCACGTGCAGAGATTCCGAATAGAATGATTCACGAGTATAATTTCATCGTTCCACCTACGGTTTCACTTCGTCGCCTATTTCGCCTTGCCGATAATTTTCCCAAACCCGAAAAGCCACTTAACCTCGTGTGTGTTACTTGTGAAGGCGATGAAAAAAAAAGAATGAAAAAACAAAACTTAACGAGCGCGGTACACGTTCTTCTCCGTTTCTTCTTTCAATAACGCGATCTCCTCGCGTTCTTACCATTTTTTACTTATTTTTTTTTTTTTAATTATTCTGCCCTCGCTGCGCCTACTCCCCCGGGGTCCACCGGCTCCTGGGGCTTTCCTTTCCCCTCGCCACGCCGACTGTCCCGACTGTCTTAGAAGTTCGGTCTATGAACTTCCGCGATGGCTTCGTATGGCTTAGAAGAAGCTGCTGCCGAGCCGGAGTAGTCGCTGCAAAGGATAGTTCACCTCTCTCATCCCGGGCATATCACGGTAGGACGAGATATTTCCTGGTTTTCAGAGAAAACACAGCCTTGGCAGTAAATTCACGAAAGCTCAAGGGATGAAGAGGGTGAGACACGCGCACGGTGCCAGGCGTCCGGAACATACTGCAGGAGTCGCGGGGGATGGAGGAGGGGCGAGGGGGGAGGGGGGAGGGGGGTCGAAGGGGTGGAGGGTGGAGAGGGCAAACGGACGGACGGACAGACGTGCGGACGGACAGACGGAAAGAGGAGAGTAGAGAGGAGAAGAGAGAAGCGAGGAATATCCTTCGGGAAGTAGAAGAGAATTCGCTCTCTTCGGCTCGCGTTCATTATGCAGTGGTATTAGGAGGAGCATCAAGAATCACCCGAGGGCTAACTTTTCGATGTTACCGTCTTCGATGAACTGCGCACACGTTTCTGGTATTACGGAGGATAATTGGATTGATTTTCCATCCTCGGTAGTACGATAAGTTTCGGGTTGACTGCAGTGCTTACCTACCGAAGTTTTTGATCGCGTCAATTTTTTAGTTCCGGTTTCTCTATTTTTGTCGTGAACTCTAATAGGAACCGTAGAAACGAAGCACGCCGAGCGTGCGGTCTGTTTTCGAATACACGGAAATGACTTCCCCATAGCAGCAGCAGCAGCAGCGGCAGCGGCAGTCTATCTTTTCTTATTTTTCTTTTTCTTTTCATTTTTTCCCCTTTTTTAAAAATCCTAAATTAGGGAAGCCCGGGACATGTAGGAGCACGTGTGAGGCCCTTTCTCCCGGAGGGCATAAATCGTCTTTTCTGCCCTCCACCTCACACGAGAAAAAGATAAAACAGAAAATAAAAAAAATAAAAAAAAAAACGACCGGCTTGTCTCAGCAAGCCGGGCCATACGCGCCTTGCAGTCGGTTGTTCTGTGTGTTGCCGGGATATTCGGGATATCGCGTTCTGGGACCGGGAAACGGCACGCGTCTGCTTTTACGCTCAAATTAGCCCAAAAAGTAACGCGCTTCGCTCCGTTATTATCATCTTGATTTTTTTCTTCTCTCTCTCTCTCTCTCCTCCCCTTTCTCGCCGCCGTTAGAAGGTAACGAAATTTAGGGGTGAAAGAGAGAGAGAGAGAGAGAGAAGGTTGTTCTTCGTTACTAATTCCAATGAGATGTGGGCTACGGGGGTGGGTTTTATTTCACGAAGAGTTTGGTTTAGGTTTTTTGTTTCTTCCGTCGGATTTTCGTCCGCCTCTCTCCGTTTCCGAAATTGTAATTTGAAAGATGAGAATAATGTGCGGTTATATTTGTCGCCGGTGTTGTATACAGTGTGTCCGTGCGTGTCGAGTGGAAAATGCCGGGGGATGAAGAAGAAAAGAGGGAAATAAAAAGAGCGAAATAACGGAATAAATATAAATCTGATTTTCCGTTTAGATACACGTTGCAGGGAATCTGGAGCCCCCGTATACATATATCTCTGCATCCCTTGTACTCCCGTTGCCCAGGGTTGTGGCCCCGGTGTCGTTCTTCTCCCTTATATCGGGCCTAATCTCTTGGAAAAAAAAGGTTTCGCGATAAATTTGCAAATTTACACGTTTCGCTGAACGGGAAATTAGGGTTGTTGTTCCTTTACTTTACTTTACTTTATACCTTACTTCACTCTCCTTTCCCATTTCGTTTAGGTTTAGTTTCATTCCGTTATTTCGTTTTTCGCAAATCACTATATCGTGTTATATAATGCCCGCTCGGTGGTGGCTTTTATTTCGCACGTCCGCGACGCGGGACAAAGGATATATTATATCCTCTTCAAAAAAAAAAAAAAAAGAGAGAACGAAAAAAAAGTAGAGCTCATTCCTCGGGGGATTCTATTCCGAACAACGCGCGATGTCGCGTTATACGGGGGTGTTTATCGGACGTCGTTTTAAAAAGTTTAATCATTGAAAAAAAAATATATGTAATATCCGCAGGAAGAATCTAGCCTGACAAAAAAGTCAATCTCTAAAAATTGATTTCGCCGTAAAACCATGCAAGAATTACCGTATTCTTTGAAAGGGACGTGTGCAGATGCTATGGAACGGAAACCGAAGAGTGAGAGAAGAAGTGGTGGAGCAGGATGAAAATGAGGATGAGGATGAGGATGAGGATGAGAATGAATCGGGTCGCCATACCGCTGCGTTGCTAACTTTGCGGACGTATCCAGTTTTCCGTCTCGTCGCACGCGGGAACCACCAACCCCTCCAGCAGCTCTCTTGTCCTCAGCGAGTCGTCGTAGTCGTCGCATCGCGTCGCAGTTTTAGACCTGCAGCGCGAAGGGAACCGGGGTAGGAGTAAAATCGAGGGGGTGGTAGCTGCGGTGGCTGCAAAGCGATAGGAAGCACGACACACTAATACCAGTTCGTACATGTATATATGTGTCTACTATAGTTGTACAAAATTAACAAGAATTCACGGAAGAACGAACCAGCGGAAGCTGTCTCAACGTTGTCGCACTTACCCGCTCTGATCCTGTTGTACGATGTGCAACGACAGTGAAAGGGTGGTAGTAGCCGGTATCGCTACACCGAAGGTGTGTCCGTTATTCGAAGAGACTCCGCGGAAATTCCATTACTGGGTGAAAAAAGAAAAAAAGGGGAAAAAAAAAGAAAATACACAGATGATAAAAAAGAATGTTTTCAAAATCCCAACGTAGCTTGTCGGAGAAAGGCGTACAAAATGGCATATAGTAGATGGACGAAATGAATTTTTATCAGAGAAGGTACCCATACCTCTGCATACACCGTTACAAAGATCATCGCTAAATTAATTAGGTAATTTGAAAATCGGGGCCAAGTGGTGAGGCTGGGGGGGGGTTGGATGTGCAGAAATTAGGGCGGGTCAACGGTTCAAGGGTAGACCTTTAAATTTCGTTTAATTATTCGCACACTTGCTAACGTGCACCCGGTCGGTCGATTCCCACCGTTTCCTATTTCTCATCCCCCCGTTCGTTTGTTTTCACCCTGTTTCGCTCCCGGCGTGCGTTTCGCGCTCCCCGAACCGCCGTACGAATTTTCTTTCCCCCCCCGGGCCTCCGCGTCCTCGCGTCTTCCATCTCTCTTTTTCTTCAGTATATTGATTCTGCGTCGAGTGAGTAAAATTTGTTTGCGCTACGTGAAATAATGTCCCATTTAACAAGAGTAATGATAATAATTTGGTAAGCCCTACCGCGGTATTAGGAAGTACCATCGCGTGCCATCCTAAAGATAACACGAAAATACGCGATGGAAGGGAGAGAATAAGTATGCATGAAGGTATATAAGGAGGAATATCAGGAGGAACTAACGCCGAAAATTCAACCACCGCCAGACACGTTTTTCCTAGATAGAAAAATTAGTTATGGTAGGGGGAAAATGCGCGGTAACGAATGCCTACGGATAACCATCTTTTCCCTTCTTCTACTTCCACATTTTTCCATCTTCTTCTTCTTCTTCTTCTTCTTCTTCTTCGGGATTCCAATGATGATGGAGAAACAAGGAAATGGGTGCCTTTTTCCCCACTCACTCGGGGTCTAGGTACGAATTATAAAAGTATCGACGAGAAACACGCAATAATTGAACTTCGCGAACTAAACTCAGCTCTCTCACCCCTCCCACCCCCCACCCAATTCCACCCCCTTTTATGCCCCTGCAGTAGAACAGCTTTAGCTGCTTCGAACGCTTTCACAATCGTGAAACGATTCGTATATAGGGGGTTGAATCGATCAGGGACTACTACACCAACTTTCCTCTCTTTCTTTTTCTTCCTAATTCTTTAGTCTTTGTTTTTCACTATTATAACTCCATGCACAAGTAAATATCGGTGTATAGATTTTTTTGACAAAAAAAAAAGAGTTTCTTCTCATTCAATTTGTGAACGAACCAGAAAACAAAGTCTAATGGAAATTCAATTTTTTCAGCTCTCGTCTTCTTTTTCTTAATAACGAAAGAACCGTCGTACATCACTTTGACGTGTCTTTGGAATTGTGCAGTCGAGTTTCTTTTAATGAAATGAATTTTGAAATTGTTGGTAAAATCGATCTCTCTGCGTTTTCCAACCCTTTTGTTAATATTTTTTTTTATCGTTGTTTTCAAACGTACTACACGGTTTTTATATCTTCGCTAGGTGGTGTTCAGTCTTTTTCATTTAGTTTACCACGTCCACAGCCGACGCCTTGATACTATGGAGTATAGCTGAGCACGTCTTCTTCGCGCCTTCGCTTTCAGTAATAAAACAGCGCACTCCAGAACGTTCCTTCGTTGAAAAAAAAAAGGGAGGACGATATAGCCGTTTCCATCTTTTCTTAATTTCAACACCTAGCTCGATATCCTTTTTTTCTCGTTTCCTACCCCCCGCTGCTGTTTTTGTCTCCTTTCTTTTTCTCTTCTCGCTTTCTCGCCATCCTTTTATTTTATACCACTAAGCTTTTTTCATTCGCACGGAATATATGAGACAGAAGTACGAATTGTGAGGTGTTTTCTTCATTTAGATGATGAGTAGTGACGACGAATCCTCTTCTTTACGACGTTGCACAGATGATGCGGGAAATGTCGTTTCATCAGATGCGGGGTATTGTAGTCGGACGCTATTTCTTTCCCTTTTTTTTTTTTTTCTTGTCCTCATTTTTCCTCTTCTCATCCAACGTTGAGTATTTCTATGAAAAACCGAATATTAAAATTTATCAACACGATTCTCCGATATTCGCTTGAATAGGGGTTTCGATGATTCACAAAAATAAAAACAACAAAAACCAACAAATTTTTTACAGGTAACTTGACTTAGAAAAGTTTTACCTATGTGCTCAGTACAGAAATAATAAGGTCCTTCAGTCGCGGCTCCTCGTTGATCTTCCCCTAGAAAAGGATACGAACAGGAAATGGGAAAACATGGGGGAAAGAATTGGGAAAAGCGAACGGAAAAATATCAAACTTTGTATACGCTCATCTTATCTATAATATACTAGATCATGTATACCGTCCCAAATTTTATCCGACAAGATACTGGAGGAGGGTCCTGCAAATATGCAGGTCCTCGTCATCTCGGTGCGATTCTTCGGCAAATTCGTATATAAAAAAAACAAGGAGAGAAAAAAAAAAAACCAACTTGAAGGCAAATCGGTCAAAGATTTCATACTATCATCCATATCGCTCTAAAAAAAAAAAAAAAGGAAAAATTTCGAACGGTTCTGTACTCATATCGCGGTCTGAATTTCATCTCCAAAAAGGATGGTGGTGGTATACAACCGTATAATAACATCGGGTATAAAAATTCCCTTCTCCAAGATCAGGATAAAGTAGATAAAAAAAAAACAAAACTATAGGGAATTATATTCCGAATCGTATGTGCAATTTGTAGAAAATCCGTTAACAATTTGCCGTTGCAATAATGATGGAGAATAATATTTTTCATTCACGGACGATGAAAATTCCTTTACCTTTATTGTTACATACCCGTGCGTAAAAATTTATTTTTTATCTCGTTCACCATTATTATTTTTCATTTCTCTTACATACCTGCTTTTAGACCGAATTTCAGACGGCCGTTTTGGAGTGTGTATACCAGGTGGGTTGGGCGGCATGAGAGGAAAACGAGGCGGGAAATAACTATGTATGTCGTTTTATATTCTCCCTCGTGGTGCAGTATGCGTGAATTTCCTTCGTTCCTTCGTTCGTCACGCGAATAAGGGTGTGAGAAAAAATTACAAAACAAAAAACAAAAAAAAAAAAAAGGAAAGAAAAAACTCCGGCTATTCATAAATTCGGATTAAACTCGTGCGGCACTTTTATATTATGTAAAAGCGAATTTGCGGGTTCACGTTATGTGAATGGAATAAGTGGGCACAATTTACCCTCTCTCCTCCCCTCATTTCTTACTTTTTTTCTCTCCACTGTCGAGGGTAATCGAGGTACGACGGATAAATAGACCCATTTACCTATAGGACAGGGAAATGATGATCGAAACGATCACTCGTGTAAATGGGTAGAAAAATTAGAATCATGAAAATCATTGTATGCAGCGTAGGTTTCAACCTTACCGACATTTTGTTCAATTTCTTTCACCGTTTTTTTTTCACCATATTTTTCGTAAAGCTACGTATCGCGGTATTTCCGAGGATCAGGTTAGTCGGCTGGTAAATCATATACATTTACCTTATTGTACACGGTATCATCATATTACACCTATTGCGATACGGGATACGCGATGTATATACACATATAACAGGGAGACCCCGAAGGAATTTGTTAATTAAATTGCGGAGCGACAAACATATAACTGTGAAAACAACGAGGTGTGCGGGGCTAAGGGTGCTTTCTAACGATGTATAATGTAGGGCCGTTGTATGCGAAGGTGGTGCGAGTACGGAACCTGCAAACACCCTGCTGCTGTATCCGCGGCTTGTCCCTTTTATACCAGACGTAATACCATATTCAGATTTCGTATCATCGCACGTGTACGCGAAGCAAGGCTGCACATTTCGTCGGAACAAAACCAACCCATCGCAGGAGTTCTGACAGCACTTCAAAGGAAACTCTACAATCCCCGATGGTTTTCAACAAATCCGATACGCGCGTCCGAGTCAAAAAAAAATACCAACGAATATTCAGGTACGCGTTATCGTGTTCGTTTGTTCATGATATGAATTTTTGTTTCAGCTCGGTTTTTTCACATACTACACGGTAGCGATGGGTGAAGTGAATCCCTCGGGACCAGTTCCAATCGACAGTGTCTTCATATACAGACCAGATAAACGATTGGAATTATGGAGGTTCGCTTTCTACATGTTCCTTCACGCTGGGTAAGCTTTGATCTTTTCTTCTAATTATTTTATAGCCTTAATTGTTTCGGAAATAACGATCAAACGAGAAACGAACTCGAGTCCAAGATTCTTGGATTTATTTTCATTCCGTTTACGTTATACCTAGGCCACTTCATTTTATTTTATTTTCAATACGTGTATTATACCTTTACGTACGTACAAACGAATCTATTATACATGTAATAAGTACATGGAAAATCCTTGCGGAGAGTTGAGAACTTTTGGTCGTGTCGTCGGAGACCGTCCAGGGGAGCAAAGTGCAGGGTGCGTATACTCGAAACTTTTTGGCTCGTGTAATTATTTGAATAGCTTATTAAGTTACGAAAGCTTTGCCACGTAGTATACGTATAGTACGTATATACTATACCATACTTACCCATATATACATGTATATATGTATACGAATCTGAAAACCACGTCGACGACGTAACTCTGAAGCAGTTTAACTTTACACGATTTCACCAACTATTAAGAACTCAGACTCTCTCGTCTTTATATTCATCCTTAGGTACATACGCGACGTACATAACGTTTACGTAACGTATAACACCCGAATAAAGTAAAACCGAAAAGAGAAGGACGAAAGAAAATAGTCGACGCAAGGATTTCAAAAAGTATGGGGTGTTCTTCGATCGCGCCGGTACTTGACGTGATAAAAATTTTCACCGCTACCTACGTGTAATTTTTACGTATATGTACGGTATAATATCCGAAACGGTGTGCCCAGATGTACCGTGTAGGTGTATATTACGTATATTATACGTACATAGTTTGCTTTGGGGTTCGGCGTTCCGTTGACGAGGGTTATATAGTACGGTGAGTTCGGGTTGGTGGTACCACTTCACTTTCCATGCATAAGCTTAATTGGATTATCTTGATAATTATTAATCAACGCGGCAGGACCTTAGGGTCCTTCGTGTACACGTATATATACACATATATACATATATACATACCGTGTACACATTGTGCATGTATACAGTCGCGAGGCTTCTATCCCGATATAGTTGTTGACCAATCAGATATTTCGTCGAAGGATTTATCTAAATTCTGTAAATTGCTACGCGCGTCGTTATCGCATTCTCGGACAATATTAACTCGAAATCTGCTATCTGCACCGATTGGGAAAAAAGAATGCCTTTTTTCACACTCGTTTCATCGTTGTATTTCAAAGTTTTTCCCTTTCCTTTTTGCTTCTCGCTTTTGTTTTTTTTTTTTCTCTTTTCGCGTCAACTTCAAACTCACATGATGTATGCACTGCCATATAGCACGAGTAGGTACATAGTTCACGTTATTTGAACATGAATCACATATATATATATATATAAGCATACATATATCTTATCTTTCTTCAACCTGCTCGAGCACAAAAGCTAAAGGGTAAAACTTTAATGAGATGTTTCTAATTAAAGTAAAGACGACATCTCTTCTCTCTTTACGTTTCTCATCCTCGGGTTTATATGTATATCCTCATTCTCTGTAGGATCTCCAACTCTGAGAAATTGTACGACAATGATGGATATGTGCAGGAGAGGAGAAAAATTATTTTTGCATTTTCTTCCCTTCTGTTCTTCAATTTACAATCACTAACGTCTTCTTGTCGAATTTTTTCTTCTCTCGTATAAATTCAATCAAGAATTATTTTTTTAAATAATCTATAAAATTTATCACGTTTATAATATACAATATTATACATAGATCCCGGTTATCTTAATTTTTCTTATTTTTCTCCAACTTAATTTTTTGCTTTTTGCTTTTTATATTTCAGGTGGCTTCACCTGCTCTTCAACCTCGGGGTACAGGTGGTCGTGGGGCTTCCCTTAGAGATGGTACACGGAAGTTTAAGGATCGCCGCTGTATACATGGCTGGTGTATTAGCAGGTAAGCTTGAAAAGAAAAAAACATTCCATTTAATTTTATACAATCCATAAACCCACGTATATAACACATTTCTGATTATACACTGTACATATTACAACTCCTGCATATAATTAATCGGGAATTGAAACGACAAAAATAAAAAACCAACAAAGAGATAAATACCCAAGTAAAATCGGGTTCGAGGAGCTTTTGCGATGGTAAGAAAGTGAGAAGAAGATAGCAAATATGATCAAGGATGTTGGTGATAAACGCGCGCACGCCGACGTAGGTCCTTATACCTTTCGGGACAATATTCGCGTCGAAGGCGGGGCGGTGTGGGTACCCTTAGTCCTACAAAGGACAACCTTGCCCGAGCTAATTTAACTTTAAGACCCACGTGTTGTCGTCGACTATAATATATTCTATAAAGGTATTAATATATCTGTGTTGAGGGTATACCGCGGGGGGAGGGGGGGGAGGGATCAAATTTGTATGAAAATTCGAAGGCAAACGCAAGTGTCTATGTCGTCCAACCAGGCGCACCACCACCCTATTTACTTAATATACCATATACATGTATACACAATTTCGCAATTATAATAAAATCAAACCAAGTTTCTCTAACTTCGAACGTATATATTATATTACGTCTTTACATATATATATACAAACCGTGTACACGTTGCACGTACATAAACAACAAGTTTCGCCACAAGTTGTTTTAACATCGTCAACAACGATCTTTCAAAGTTTGAATTGGTTCCTTTTTGTTTGTTTTTTTTTCAATTTTCTCGTCTAGTCATCATTTATTTATTTATTCATCTTCATGTACCTGTACATTTTTATTCAAGATCTGTCTAAAAAATTGTACACAATATTCAGGGGGGAAAAAATCAGGGGAATGTAATCTTTTTTTTTTTTTACCAAAATTCTTGTGGGCAATAAAAATATTTTGAGAGATGCGCAATATTAATTGGCGCACGACGGAGAAAATTCAAGTCAATGTTCGAGTCGTTTGCGGGTATAATATGGATAATATCGTATCAGTGTCGGCGAAAAAGCAGAAAAAGCTAAAAGAGAGGGGAGGAAAAGAAAGAAGAAGGGAGGAAAAAAAAAGGGTCGTCCGCACGACGTATACCGTCGCGGAGCGTTGTCATCGTGTCGTCTGGCGGGCGTCGGGACGTCGCGCTGAGATTACTTCGTATGCATTGCACCCGAGTGACTGTAATCCCCGGTAATCAGAAATTCATCCCTTCGTGTCTGCGCTCTAGCTGGCTTCAAGAGGGGGTTAAACAGGGGGAGGTGGTTGTAGGCACGCCGGTTGCGGTGTAACGACGACAACGACGATCGTGTATATTCGCTACGGGTCACACGCGTACAGGGATGAAAATCATTCCCTCCGGGGAAGGGACGCCAAAAAAAGCTCAAAAAAGCTGCGACAAGAATCGAGAAAAAAAAACGATTGTTTTCTAAAAAGAAGCGGGGAAAAAAAAGAAAAGAAAATGAGGACGAAACGTTGGAAAAGAAGCGGGTGAAAAGTGAAAAATCGAAGGAAAGGAGAAGTTGAAAAAGAAAGAAAGTCCCGACGCGGATCGCCCGACGTATACCGAAGACGTCAACCCGGACAATCCCATCCCTTCAAGTGCCAGTTATCGTTATCAAACTTTCTTTCAACTCCCACCAGGGACGAGAGAGAAGTAGAAATAGAAAAAATAGCGAAAGAAGAAAGCTGCGGTACACTGCTCGATGGAACAGACAACCGCGGCAACTGCCAACCCTCGGAAAGAAATTTGTGCATCTGTTGTGATGAAGAAGAAAATTATTTCCTGCGCAAAAAAAAAAAAAAAATACCAATCATCCACACTGCGCTTAGATAATCATGTAACGCACACGAATTCGACACGCGTAATTATTTCTGCAATCTTTTAATCATCCTTCGGTTTTTTTTGCTTCCTATTTGAGTAAATAATAAAAATTTGCGATGTTACGTACAATTATATACAATAGGACGATGCTGCAATATTTCATTGCACTTGCATTCCTGCGCACAAACATACATACATACAGTGCCACGAAGTTGGCTAAGAGAGTTGCAAATGTTTTGATATGTAACAAACTAGGATATACAGCCACATGTACGGCAATTTTCTCCCCATATGCATACACGTATAACCAGGTATCGTAATCTTCTGTAGGTATATTTCAATAAGCATGTGTATATATATATATGTACGGTATATCTGTAACTAACTCTGTGTAATAACAGTACGATCTTCACTTCCGTGCTATTTTTACTGCATTTGCCGCAACTGTGCAATTGTCTTTTGTACATAACAATGTAAAAGTATATAGGTATGCAGATGTAGCATACAGTACGTACACCCGCGTTTAAACGGTGAATGAGAGCGGTAAGAAGTAAAGAAAAAAAAAAAAAAAAGAAAATTATACAACTCGCAACTCTCACATTTGAAAAATCAAATAAAACGCAACGCTCTCAAACGCATCGGATTTATCGCAAGAAATATTTGACGTTGTTCAAGTTTGAAAAGCGAAAATGAAAAAAAAAGAGAAAGAAAAAAAAAATCTTTGAGGGTGTAAAAAAATCATTGCAAACGGCGAATGATTTAATTGCAGTATTGTGCTGTTCGGACAGGAACTGAAATTGCTGCAACTGAAACACGGACCACGTGAAAACGACGATTACACCGTTCAATTGAAATTAATTGTGATAATAGTGATGACGATGACCGTTCGTTATAATTATAACGACGACGACGACGACGGTGATTGCTATAATAACAACGGTAACAACAACAATAGTAATGACGATGATAATAATTTCGATGATAATTATTATCACGTGGAAACGTTGAACGGTGTGTGCGGGAGTGGTTAATTCAACCCCCTTTCGCTCTGTCTACCACCCCCTCTCTCTCTCTCTCTCTCTTTATTTGTGGGAAATGAGGTGAAAGAGGGTACGGGTTGGAATTCTACCCCTCGTACGTGTGTGCATAATATTATGTCGTACGTATGCATGCATGCATGCACTTACAATTATATGCACCTATATTATACTGATACCGAACTACAGGTATACCCGTATAATACGTAAACTGTAGTTGGACCGCACTGCATCCACTGCACTATGCGAATTAATCCTTTTTCGAAATACACATAGTTCAACGTGCAGTAGTAACAAAACAGGCTACCCACCGACACAACTTGCACGGTACGCGCTTAGGTGTAAATATATATTTATATACACGTACGAGTGCATAGCCCTGTACGTGTACGTAGAGATACCTATACGCGGGCACCTGGAACGACAATACCTATACAATTAATTGTCCGACGAGTTTAATCACCGAAACCCGCTCTTTATATACATTATATACGTATATACATGTATACGTGCGCTCACTTATATACATTTATATACATATATATATATTCGAATATGCGAAACAACGAGAGCGAATGCAGCAGCAGCAGCGGCAGCAAGAACAACGCACATTGCAACCCCCGCTAGTGAATTTAATTGAATTGAATCGCGTCGTACCGAGTCATTCTTCTTTTTCAACATTTTTTATTTCCCTCTTTTTCGCGCCACTTTTCCAGGGGCGTACGTACGTACCTCGGAGAGCGGAAGAGAAAAATGTGAAAATATATGTACGTATTTACAGCGCGATCGCGATTTACTTACACACAAAAAAAAGTGAAAAGGAGAGAAAGAAAATGATGTAGAGTAAATTATGAAATTGAAATTCTTTTTCCTCGACATCATTCAACACCTGCTCGCGTTATCGATACATAATTACTGTACATACCTGCATATTTGTGTGCAGTATATGTGTATAAACGCGTATTTATACCTCTCGTTTATTCGCCCCTTTTAAATGAATGAATCGTTTCGCTTTGTTGGTTCGTTCGTATCGCTATTATAGGAGTTCGTACGATCAGAAACGCACGCGGCTTTCTCGTGGGAATAAAAATTCCCGCATCGTTTGGAAAAGAACAAACAAAAAAAAAAAAAAAGAACAGAAAAGAAATGAAATGTAACAAAAAATTGAAATTGAAGGGGGGAAAAAATAGAAATAATTTTTTTCTTTCGCATATATTTCTAAATAAAAATTAAATCGATAGTGATTTTTTATTCCCCAACTATTGTACACGTGCCTGGACTGAATGTGAAATCGATTGAACGAAATTAAAAATAGATTAAAAAATAATTGAATGAAAATTGAATACCTGTGTAAAATTTTAACTTCATAATGTCACTCGCTTGATCCGAACGATCCACACATCTATAGGGTTGGTCTGTAAGCAAACGTAATCGATCGTTATTTCGACTCTACATTTAATATAGCTGTATATGTTCAAAGAAATGAGGGAAAAAGAAAAGAAGAAAAAAATGTTAAACGACACGCTTAAACCGATTAACCAGATCTGGTTTTTGAAGGCCCATTATTATAATTCCATGATCTCCGACCTGCGAACCATCCGCGGCAGGTGTCTAAAATAAAAAGAAATTAACATAAGAGGGGGAAAAAAAGGCCCCGAAACTCCCTCGGGAGGGCACGCTACGGATACGAACCTCCTCTACATGATGGATATATGTTACACTTGTACGTATATATATATATATTCAAATTTGAAATCGACGAAAATTGCGTACTCGTATATTATTCTCTGAAATAATATAAAAATTTTTCCCGTACCCCGTACACATCTATACATATATGTCGGTATATCGGTGGGGTTTATATTACAAACGTTTTTCGCTATTTCATCCCTGCATTTTATAATAATAACAAGAACAACGACAATACCAAATTTAAAACCGTATCCGTTTTCAAAATTATATACGTTACATATATACTGGACGTGCCCTTTGTACAGGTACACATTAAATGTGTATTATAATATACATGTTGGTAGGGAAGTGCAGGAAAAGAGCAGTGGATATCCGGTACGCTGTACAAAAAAAAAATAAAAAAATAAAAAAAAAGGAAAGGAATAAAAGTTGAAAGTTTTTTCCTCTTTTTTTTATACATCGAGTCATTGAGCGGGTTAGGTATACTTTCCGAATTAACGCCGTGTAACACGATGTGTATAACTTCATTGGTTGACACCTGCTGTCGTGGTTTTTTTTTTTTCCTCCTTTTTTTCTCTCCATCTTCGACGTGTAGGCATTGTTAATATTACGAACGCGAGGTTTATAATATTCGTATATATAATGAATTAGGGGATGAAGAAGACCCATTACTATGTGTATAACATGCCACGCTAATCAGTAATTAATAAGCGGTTTCGTACGTCGGCTATATAATATGTACAGTTCGGTAACAACTTCCGCCATCGAATTGAACGCCCTCCTCTTCCCGCAGCGTTTCATGCGCCGTGTAATTTTTTTCTCCTGTTGCAACTGCGTTACGTTTTAGTGATCCTGTAAATTAATATGAATATAGGTACGCGATTGAAATACGTACGATGCATTTTTGCCGTTACATGTTCGGACGCGAATCACATCCGCGGGCGGAATCTCGTGCCGTTATGTATCCTAAAAATTTCAGCAAAACGGAAATGAAGAAATACAATAAATGGAGAATCGCTGAAAGGTGGAACGAAACTTTTACGGAACATCTATCTATATATCTACGGCACGATTTACGCTAATCAGGAATTAGTGTAGAAAGATTCGATCTCTTCGTTTCTGTTGGTTTTTCTCTCTTTCCGTTTATCTCTCATCTCATTGTCTACAGATCGATTTTCACCGCGTGTATATAATTCCGTTAGAAATTATATTATTTGCGGAATGGAATGCGCGCAGCCTCTTTAATTCCTGAAACAGGTTAACGGGAGTCCTCGGTGTATTCCCACAGTATAATTGTACATTTCTTTAAGCTCTTTTTTTTTTTATTCAATTCGATTTTTTTTTTTTTTTTACGTGTCTAAGTACTCGTCCGTATACGTATATACAGATATGTACACCGCGATCTTCTGTGCAGCGGCTCGTCGCTTCACGCGGTATTATACCAGTGACAAGGAAAACATAAAAGAAACAAGAAAAGATAGAAGTAGAAGTAGAAGTAGAAGTAAGGTACCTGAATTGTTCGTGGGATCAGGTGGTTTCATCTCGTAATCTTCTTACTTTCTTACATACCTAATACCTTATTGCGTCAACGGGTGTACGTGAATATAAATATAATTAAAAACGTATCAGATAATTAGAAGAAGAAAGAGAAAAACTAGTTTGTGATAATAATTTTTTTAGACAAAAAAAAATAATATCACACCAACTATACTCTGGCGGAATTTAATACACTGCGATAATTAAATTAGCTGTATCTGATAATAAACAATTACAAAAAAAAAAATTAACAAACTATTAATTTTGTTTCAGGTTCTCTGGGTACGTCCGTATTCGACACGGACGTTTATCTAGTTGGAGCAAGCGGAGGTGTTTACGCACTTTTGGCGGCGCATCTCGCGAATGTACTTTTAAATTATAATAACATGGAGTTCGGGATCGTCAGGTTAATCGGAATATTCATTATAGGTGAGTAATCAATCGGTCGATCGATCGATCATTTGATTAATTAATTATAAACATTATACGAGTTTGTTCAAATTTTTCAATCGTTCGATCGATTCAATATTTGAACAGTACGAGTGACGAAGTGAATTTTATACGGCTCCGCTCTGACCCGTGTTGGTACGAAACGCTGACAATTATATCAGACGGGAATTGTTCGAGAACAATCGAGCAAATCTATCACACTAACCGAACGAATATACCATACCTATCGGCTGACTTTTGTGCTAGTTCCGACCGAAAGTTTTTAATCAAAAAATACACGTAACGAAGCTTATCGTAATTTGGCGACATTTCGGTTCCCATTTCATTTGGTTCTTTTCTCTTTTACTTTTTTTTATTCCTTCCAATTTTCACGGATAAAATTCTATCGTTTTCGCTTACCTCGCAGTTTGAACCAACGCACGTATGATACATGTGTATATGTATACAAATGTACAACACATCGGAAACCATTCGGAATTTTTTTATTTTTTATTCTATTTCTGAAAATTGTACGGGTCGATTTTTCGTGAGTTTTTATTTTCTATTAATTTTTGCATTTCTGCACACTTCGCGTCTCGTAAAAATACACCCTGGAAGCTGTACATAAATCGCGAAATGTGTCAACCTGGGATGTCCGGCTTGTAATGGAAAAAGATACGATCTAAGCTCAACTCGAATGGCGGGGTACGGAGGGTGGAAAAAACTGGAGAAAAGAGGGAGAATGTTACCGGGGTGTAAATTACACACGTAGCGATGTGTACGCGTATCTATGTGTATGAGAAAAATATGTGGCGATAAGAAACTCTATAGGATGTAATACAGAAGACGCGATATGAGAGATAACTATACCTGCATACGTACGACCCATACAACCATCGACGATACATGGATATACATACGGAGAAGAGCTTCGCTATTCAAAAAGTTGCGCACGAGTCAAAGCTTCCTTCTTTATTTTTTTTTTCCTTACACGGATACATAGCCTCAAACTTATATACCATCTACTTATATACGTAGAGTACTTCGGAGGTTTCCTCGTTACTTCTCGGCTAGATGTGCTAAGAATTTTCGCGTTATACAGCACCACCCTTGGGGTGTAATACGTAATAAAACGGTATCCAAAAACTCGCGTCGTACACCACTGCGTATTCATATACACTCGGTAAAAGTATCGCGAAAAAGTCAAATTTTTAACGATAAAAAGTAGCTAAAAAAATGTTCATCGTATTTAGAAAAATTTTCACAGATTGGGTATTTTTTTTTTCTTCCATCGGTTGGTTTTTTTCTTTTTTCCGTTGTTTGGCGAGAAATTTTAGCGGTGCAAACGGTGGGCTGTTTGTACAGTGTTCTTTTAGGGATTTGTGTACCTCTCTAGGGTGAGTTAAGGTGGGGTGTTTTCTCGAATATCCACGTCGATCAACCCGGTCGCACTCGCGGGGAATTTGGCACTTCGTAAGCTGTTACTGTCGGTGGTGCTTTTTCGGTAATTGGATACTTTTCGCACTTGCGCTCGTTCGAAGTGCGAGAAAAAAATCCCTTTTTTTCCTTTGTCTTTGTTCTTCTTCATCTTATTTGTCTTCTACTCTCATCCAACGCGTTTTCCAACCCCGCAGTACGCCCCGTTTTAACCACTTTCGGTTTATGTATATTTTTTCGTTTTCCCTTCCGTTCGTTTCTTCGTTTATTTTTTTATTATTTTTTTTTTTTTTTTTTACCCCTGATGCGGGAAGCTTTAGCGCTACACCTATTTTCGCTAACTGTGTGCGGGAGAGGGTTTGTTCACGCGCTGCACCATCGTCAACTATACATTCCTGAAAAATAGGAAAAAAAAAAAGGGAGAAAAAAAGATACAGCTAGAATGAAAGAAAGTAAAGAGCTGCTCTCAAAGTGTCCCGGTACCTGTATTATATAAGTCGCCAGGGAATTCTCCGCAAGCTCCTTCGCCCCTTCTCGCCCTCTCCCCCTTCTTTCTGAGTCGACAATTCGAATCGGCCGTGACTCGATTTTGGACTAGTTTCCGGTACCCGCACGTAATACCCACAGGACCCTATCCGGTATATACTATAAAGTTCGAGTGCGCGATTACAATTCCGCAGCTAATTTTGTTTGGTGCAAAGAATGTTCGGAAGAAAAAAAAAGGGAAAATAAAAGAAAAACTTCCTATCGATTTTATTTAAATTTCCAGCACCATTAATACCTTCTTTTTTGATGCTCGAACGAACAATTATACAAATGTAGTTAAGTAAATGGATAAATTCATTCTGGGACTTGAATCTTAGTAAGAAAAAAAAAAAAAAACTAGTACCTATTTTCTTTTTTTTTTTTGAGTCGGAAGATTCTAGTTCTTCGATATATTTCGTATACACTCAAATAACCGCGACGTGGAAACGTCGTTACAAGTACCAATATTCTCAAGTGTACGACCTTCTTGTGCACACGAGGTATATTTCCTTGTAATTCCTCGTTTTCTATCAAATTTTGTTTAATTTTTGTCAGTTAGCGTAAAGTACGGTGAGTCTTAATGTCCACCGATAAAATTTGAATTTGATAATATCGTATATGATCTTCGGGGTACTTTCTCTGGGGGATTAATTTTTTTTTTCTCTTACCTTCAAATTTTGAACACCCAGTGAATATGGTAGAAAACATCTCAACGGTAATAGGAGTATAGCAATAGCGCATGGATGAAAACCGAAGGACGAGTTAGAGGTTGCAGGTCTTGCGGGCAACCACTATAGCGTAATTGGATTTTCATCTTGTATATGTATTGTATGTAAGAATATAGATCGCTTTAAGCATCCGCATATATTACATATGTACTTACGTACCCATCCATATGTACGTACGTACGTACACATACACATTCGTTAAAATGGTCGAAAACTGATTCCTTGGATAGAGTAGAGAAAATTTGAACGCGATTGCGCGAAGCTCGGGGAAGAAGAGGAGAAATACGAAGAAGTAGTGGTAAGAATAGTAGTAGTAGTGGTGGAATATTGGGCGAGGGGGGTTATGAGCTCGTATAACGTCTAATCGGTTCGGGTTCGATCCTCCTCCATTTCTCGGGTCGTTTTATGACCACCTATAGATATATATATATATGTATATATATATATATGTTGCGCGAAAGACCCCGAACAAGGAAACGGAAGGAGGACAGAGAAGGGAGAAAAGAAACCGATGACGAACGGAAGTAAAAAGAACAAAATAAAAGTGTGTATCACGTGCACCTGCCAAATCGGTCTTTGATATAGAAAATCCATTAATTCATCGGGGATCCGATAAAAAAAAAAATGAAATGCCATTCAATCCATTGGTTAAATTTCGACGGGTTCGCCAATCGGATCTAATTTTTTGCAATGTTTTTTTCAGCATTAGAAAAATGTATAAGCTGTCATTGCGTCTCTGAAAGTCTGAGATGTCCCTTTTGGTTTCAAAGACGCGTGGGCGTTTGAAAAACGAGCTCGCTATAGATAAAGAGCTTTTTGTCGTAACGTTAACATTTTCAAAAGCGAAAGGGATGTGGTTTGGTTTTAAACGGAAAATGAAAGCTAGATTCTTCAAATTTTGAGGACTGTAGAAAAAAGAATTTTGTTCAAAAAATCGTTCAATTTTGATCCATGTTACAACGCCTACCGAGTATTTTTTTACGTGGGCTTTGTCTCTTTACTTTTTTTTCTTCCTCTCTCACAATCTACCACCCACAAAGGTTAATCCGAGCGTCTCGCAGACAGCCCCTTCAGTTTTTATCGACCTACCCTAACCTGACGTGATCTAAGTTCAATTTCCCACAGACATGTCTCCTCACCCCCCTCCGGTAAAAAAGCCGTACAAGTGCAGTATAATATTATAATAATATGTCTTTCGATCCAGCTTTTTTTTAAATTTAAAACAAATTTCACACCGAATATTCTCGCTCACAGGATTTGAGTATAACGCATGTGTATTTTGTATTTTATAGGTATTAACCTGATATCAATTTTTTTTGATACGATTTTTTTTTTTTTGATTCTGTTTTCAGCTAGCGCTGACGTTGGTTTCGCGATCTACGACAGGTACGCGGCGGAGCAAATGGGTCCTCCAGTTTCTTACGTCGCTCATTTGACTGGTGCGTTAGCCGGTCTTACGATCGGATTATTGGTGTTGAAAAATTTCGAACAGCGTTTACACGAGCAATTGTTGTGGTGGGTCGCTCTCGGGGTTTATGCCGCCTGCACGATATTTGCAGTTATGTACAATCTCATGCACCCCGATTATCCCTGACGTGAGGTAAGCTTCGCTTACGGTCCTCGCACCACCACGTAACGCGAAGCTTTTTCAACGAACTACGACGTAGTACTTGAAAAATATGATAATTCTAATATTGGAAACGGAGGAGCGGACGATGGTCGAAAATATGAATCGGAAGAAGGGGATGATGGAAATGAAAAAAGTTATACCGCCGTTCTCGCTACTGATAATTACGAAAATGATTGCAGTTATTATTATTCGAAGTTAGTCAAGTCGTTGATTGAGCCAAGTCACAGCTTACAATTGCCGACGAAATTTTCAACGATTAATGATAATTATTCATCGTCCGACGATACGATGAGATTGAAAAGATGCGGTAGCAGATGCCTCGCGAAAAAGGTCAAATGCAAGAATCAATATTATTGCAAGAAGTTCAACAGGCGGAAAAGAAGAAAAAGGAAAAGATTCAGAAGATGGTGCGATAATACGCATAATGATTATTATAAGATAACCAACAACAATGGAAAAACACACAACTTTAAAAACGATAAAAAATATTGCAAAAATAACCAAAAAATTGGGCAATTAAAATACGCCAATTTATCATAATATACGTTACTTGTACGTCGCTGCGACACATTGAAGGAATATCATTCTCACTACTACCAGCATTATTATTATTATCATTATCATTATTGTTATTGTTATTATGATACCTTGGTCGAAGATAATCAAACCAAAGAATTAATTCTATCGAACGTTATTTCTTGCGAGGACAGTGCGAAACTTTGCTTCAGGGAATTTATTAAAACTCCCGACGTCTGTGCATAGAGAAACAAATGTAAGAGCGAAAAAGATGACGAAAAGAAGAAAGATTCGGAATATTGGGCGTGATGATTTTATTTCATTATCTTTTTTTCGCAACTTAGTTAATTATAATGACTTTCCTACGCCATCACCCAGATAATAATGATATCAATCATAATAGTAGTCAATTTTTTCCGAACGAGTCCATATATTGTCCAGTAGTTAGTTTGATAACAATAATAAAAATAATAACAATAATAATAATATTGAAATAAAAAAATATTTTAGTTATATCTATCGTTCTTCTCGCGAATTACAGAAGATTATTCGTTATCATTGTTATAACTATCGTCATTATTATTCTAATTTCGTTCTATAGATAATGTTTCAATAAGTTATACGTATTAATCACCTCTTTCCTACTCATTTTCTTCAAAACTGCATATACAACGATGCAGGATATGCTAAAAGACTGACTCAAATCATATGAAAGAAAAGAGAAGAAAACAAGAAAAAAAGAAAACAAAAAAACGAGATAAATTAGACAGAAAAAAAAAGTAATTCGAAAATCCTATCTTTCGTGCCGAGGTGGGTATAAATATCGTATAGGTATAATACACTGTATGATGTATCATTAACTTACACGCCAAAAAAATTTCAAACCAATAATCAAGATATAGGTATAGAAAATTAAAAAACATCGTTACATTCTTTACACAAAGTTAGGGTACGCTGTTTCGGAGTGAAAGAGAGAAAAAGTAATGGATAATCGTGATTTTTCTATACACGTTGTTTGACTCTTTCGATAAAAATGAAGTGAAATTATTAATTATAATTTTTGTCGTTGCTGTGGTTGTAAAAATTGTTATTGTTATTGTTATTAGAAGAAATCGCTGCATAATAATAATAACAATGATAACTTTTATAGTAATAACAATAATAACCAATGATAGTGCTAATTATTGGATTAAAGATAAAGTGTATAGAAAATAGGAGTATAGAGAAGAAGAAAGAAAATGGTATTATATGTAATGGTATACCTAATTGCGATTGTAAAAAGAATCGTAAATTAAATATAGATTGATAGATACTACCCCCACTAATATTCAGTATATATATGTATACTATATTGTAAATACGATGTATAGTTAGATGAGGATAATTAATGTAATTTAATATAAAAATAGCGTGTAAATGTGTATTGTATAATAGAATTATGTGTATAGATGTAAAATTTCTACATAACATCATCGATTGATAACCATATTATAGGGAGCGAGAGTGAAAAAACAGAAAAATGAAAAAAAATAGTATTACACTGAAAATATTTCGGGAATTTAATAATTTGCTTTTATAGTGAAAATTCGACTAATACGTTTTGCGAGCGCGGTAAGAACCTAGGTATCAATACATATGCTTACAAATTCATACGCACGTATAATATACATACACATATGTATCCATTCATACTTCAATTACATATTGCGTATCGTTGTGGGTATCACACGGCGTGGAAGAGGTAATAATTCAATTATGATTTTGAATACCTAATTTTTTTTGTCCGTAGCAAATGAAATTTGAACAGTTACTAAAGTCGATTGTACCGCGATTCCACGCGTGTCTGGTTAATTTGAGCTGAAGTGGATCGAATAAAATATTGTATTTTATTTTTCGTCATCAGCTTGTGTTTGTTTCGTCTTTCTATGCTGAAAATATCGTTTACCACCACAAGTTATCTAATAATAATTTTTTTAACATGAGTATATAATTTGTGAAAGATCGAATAGGTATGTGTATGAATATGTACGTGCGTTTGTGAAATAATTTTTTGGTCTATAGCTCATTTCGCAAAACTTCAGCAAACATTATTATTACTTTCATTTTCTGTATGGAAAGAAAATTAAAAAACTCGGAAACAAACTAACTGAATAACTAAATACGAAAGAAGTAAAAGTGAAACGAGAGTGATACGAACGATGCTAGTCAATTAAATAAATAATACTAACGATGATAATAATGATAAATACAGACCCTCACTTACCTGATTTCATCAGCAGTAAGGTTTATACTATAAACTCCGTTGTTACTTGTACTTTAGATACAAATGCAAACAGGAACACACATAATGACACTAATTACCTTATGAGCTATGTAAAATTCTACGTAGATTGAAATAAAATAAACGAATAAATAGAAACTGATATAAAGGGATGGATAAATTGTAATCAAATGAACAATAAATGCACTATAATACCGCGAACTTATAATTATATGTATATCATGTATGACATTGACACTGGAACAGCAAAATCTCAAATACGATGGGGATGAAAGGAAAAAGATAGCAGATTGAGTTGAATCATTAATTCAATTAATTCGACGGCATTTTTCTTCATATTCTCAATCATTCACTGTGTTTTCTCTTATTATATTACTTATTATTTATTAATATATTCATATCGTTATATTATATAGTCTACTCGTGTCAGTCCACAAGCCAAAGAAGTGGAGCTAGAAAAGTTCTGATAACTAATTATTATTATTATCATTATTATTATTATTATTATTATGATAATGATAATACAGAAAAGTAGTCTTCAAACAATTTTTTTTTTTATTGTCAACCTCGCTACAAATATGTATGATTAATCATTACGTGTAAATTATATTGTAATAATTGAAACTAAAAAGAAATGAAAAATGAAAGAAAAAAGAATTTATACGAAACCATTATGCGTATAATCATAAATATATTAAATGAAAAAAAATCTGAAAAACTAAAAATTAATATAAATACATATATATACATACATAACGATTAGATAATTATACGTATAATAGAATACATATATTATGTATATATTTATTTATTCAAATATATATGTACGCATATATCAAAGGGGCGTCTGAATCAAACTAAAGATACTGTGTCCTTTTTCTCGTCGATCTGTTTAATTTATTTATTATTTATTGCCTAAACGTGTATTAGATATTAATTGAAAAAAAAACGAGAAATGTATGTATTCTTCATCTAGTTCATACAATTATACTATTATTACTATTGTTATCAATATTATAATTTTCATCGTGTCACCAAATATGTTTTCTAATTTATTATTATCTTTATCATTATTATGATTCTTAGAGAAATTAGTCAGCAGTCCGCAGAGGTGGGGTTATATACTTATGTACATAATCGATGTAGTGTGTTTATTTAAAATGTAACGGAAAAAAAAATTAGTAACGACATGCAATCATATTATTAATTTTTATGTCACGAATATTATAATGACAACTCTGCACTGCCAGTTATAGAGATATGATGATTTAAGAATTGAAGCAAAGAAATATATACATGAAATTGAGGAAGATGCAAAAAAATGCGACATAATGTACGTGGAAAATAGAACAACAAAAAAAAGAAGGATACACTAGAAAAAGAAATAACTATTATTATTTATTAACTGTGAAAATATAATTATTAATTTGTATCAATAATATTTTTATTATGTATTCTATATTGTATAAATCGTTCATATAAATATCGAATAGATATATATATATATATATGTGTGTGTATATGTGTATATATTTATACCAATATATAAACACATACATGCAATATAGCATAATATATATTATGTGAAGAAATTTGTCAAAGTATGAAACGTAAAAAAAAGGATCATCGAAAGATATAAATTACAATTAAAAAATAACATGATGAAAAGCAGAGAAATGTGTTTAAATTATTCACAACCCATCACTACAAAATAGAGCAATTTGCGAGCAACATTAGTACATAACATTTTGGCTCTTGTAGTTTAAATGATAGTGTCAGAAATTGGTGAAAAAATAAACCAACAAGGCGAAGGCTCCTGTGAATCTAAATTGGAGAAAATCAATTGAAAAACTTTTGCAATTCAACTAATTCTATCTGTATACGACATTCTAGACTGCACAGATAGAGATGGAAGACTCTCGACAATTCTCTAACTACTAAATAGCGTTTGCGAAAAGTTTGTGTACCGGAGATTATGTGTCGACTCCAGTTGACCAGCTTAAAACTTTTTCTATATATTGCCTTTCTGCTTTTTTTTTCATTGCTTCTCAAATTATTACACGAAATTCAAATGGCAATTGATGACGTAGGCGCTCTTTTTGGTTCGATTCTATTTACTAGGTAGCGCTAGTGAGCATTGGAAACTGCGTCATCGTCTAAACGTCGTCTGTCGCGTCGTCAGCATGAACGTTTTCGGCCTTGCAACTGTCAATGCTTGGAGGTTATTAGCTAGCACATTGATCACATTAAAACCGCGGATAATTAGTATAAAAAATATTCTCTAATGAAAGATAATATTGTGGGAACCCTAAGGAGGTAAGTGACAAATGATTCCAGAATTTTTATTCAATTATGAAGCGAACCTTGAAAATAGTGATGAAATCTAACCTTGTTTGTCAAAATAGGCATGTGAGTAGAAGATAATTATATGTATCATCTTCAGATAAAATTAATGAATTGGACTAATATAATACATGAACAATTTGACAGATTTTACGGACTAAAATTTCCTGGAGCAAACTTGGAGCAACGGCTAAATGGGATAAGAAATAGTTTAGTTGTATCGAGATGTAAAAGTCACATTGCGATGCTTGATGAAGAGAAATACACCGAGGTGGAGACACTCTCTCAAGAAACAACAAACTTCTCTTGGCTTCAAAAGGTGGCTCCAGGATTTCCAGCAGATGGTTCTAAGGTTTGTTAATATCTTTCAATGTCGTTTGATTACAGAAAAAAAGAATTATTGTTAACGGTTTCCCCAGATTACAATCATCCATAAGCCAAGTGAATTTTACTCCCTTCTGGTCAAGAAATGCAGAACAGCACAATTTAGGATTACCTTGGCATCCTTGTACTTGGGGACAGGGAAACTTGAAGCTGACCTGGTCAGGAATGATTACCTAATTCTACTAGTTTTATTTCCATTTTCGTTACTCTCTCTTTTTTTCATATTTTTTCACAGGTAGAAGCCATTAGAAGTAACTTACAAAACACCAGCGATGGAAATTTGAAAGTTAAGATCCTCCTGGACTACATGCGAGGATCTCGAGGACAAAATAATTCCCGTACCATGCTTAAACCACTTTTGGATAGACAATGGGCAGAATTCTGTAGCATATCCCTTTACCACACACCAAAACTTCGTGGTTTTTTGAAGGCAATTATACCTCAGCGTTTCAACGAGTTGGTCGGACTTCAGCACATGAAACTTTACATATTTGATGATACCTTAGTCATAAGCGGGTGAGATTCAATTTTTGGTTGAAATTGGAGCAGAATTGTATGGTTATATTTTTTTTTACCATCCAGTGCTAATCTAAGCCATGGTTACTTCACCAATCGTCAGGATCGCTATGTGGTCATAGAAGACTGTAAAGACCTCTGCGATTTTTACTCGAAAATTGTAGATAGAGTTTGCGAGTTCAGTTTTCGCCTTTTGCCTGACGGCAGTGAAACTTTCGACTCAGATATCAGCAAACATCCATTCAAAGGCAAAAGAAAAGAGTTCACTAATGCTGTGGCAGCGAGAATAAAGTCCTTGTTTGAAAACGAGATGAGAAAAAGATCAGAGATAACTAAACACGGTGAGGAAATAAAAGAATACGGAATTCTTTTCTGGTAATCATTTAGTTGTCCCTATTAAATCAACAGATTCCGTCTCTGAAGCCGACACCTGGATATTTCCTCTCATTGAAATGGGGCAACTGAATATCAAACACGATAGCATGGTCACACTTAAACTCATACAGAGTGCGCCGGCAGGCGCTACCCTCAGACTGGCCACAGGATATTTTAATTTAATCCCAGCTTACAAAAAAGCGTTAATAAATAATAGCAGAGCAAATTTCCAACTTCTCACTGCACATCCCACGGCCAATGGCTTCTTCGGTGAGTTTTATGCCAAAATTTTGCGCACAGTATATTATATTTTGACTTTTTATTTGTTATTTTCTCTTTCTTATAGGTGCGAAGGGAGTGGCAGGCAGTATACCCGCGGCTTACACCAAAATAGAAAAATCCTTTTGTAAAGCCTGCGAGGCTGTTGGTCAGGAGAAGAGAGTAACGTTATGGGAATTTGCGCGTACAGGCTGGACCTACCACGCAAAGGGACTCTGGTATACACTACCTGGACACCAAAAGCCGTGTCTTACACTCATCGGTTCTCCAAACTTTGGTGAATATAATGAATCACATTTTTAATCATCGTCCATTATAATCTACAATGTATCTGTTTCTTCCCAGGGTACCGATCTGTGAGCAAAGATTTAGAAACTCAGGTGGCATTGGTGACGAAAAACGAAAGACTCCAAGAAGCGTTGCAGAATGAACAAGCCAGGCTGTTCTCAAGTGCTTGTCCCGTAAACAGTCAATCTTTTACTGGACGGGATCGTGCTGTGCCAATATGGGTCTGCGCCGCAGTCGTTCTCTTCCGATACTTTTTTTAAATCAACGGAGAAAAAATTGTCGTCAAAGTATTATGAATCGCACATATGATGAAAAAATAATTTAGGTACCTATTAAACTGAAACGATAAAATCAATAAAAATGCTTTTTTTATTTAGAAAGGAGACCACCGTGAATAGATTGTGATCATGGTGTTAATTTAATTATTATATTTATTGAAAGCGACGTTGGATTTGATAGGAAATTAATTTCCGAATCAAAGCACAAGTTTTATTTTCACTAGCATATGCGGCGCGCGTCCTAGAGAACAATTCCTTGTCAACATAATTACTTAAAAAAAGTACTGTATATACTCATAACATACTCTATGTACCCACACAATTTCTATTCAACTTGTAACTGATTGTAAGCTGTCATGAAAAAACTAACCGGCTGACCTATATATTAGAACCCCATTTCGTAGTAAGAGGCGCAGTAGACGAACAATTCGTGGTGGCTGCTGCTGCTCTTTCACAAAAAATCGAGATTTGAAGGCTTACCGTCTATTTCCAAAATCAATTGCATTTCTTCTAATGCATTTGACCTGAGGAATACGGATATATCGAGTATATTATGCTGGGAATAATTACGTTCGAAACACTTTACTGTTGGTTCTTGCAACGCGCGGGGTTGTCTGTGACTTTATCATTCAATAAAGCTCCCATTGACAATTAGTTTATTCGTATTATTAAACTTCCCTTGTTTCTGTTATAGGAGAGGAATTGGAAGCTTACGAAACATCGGCGCCTTGGATTTAGGAAAGAAGACTTCTCGTGCATCTCCGAAATTTTTCCTTATATTTCTCAACGGATTGCGTGGGAATAACGTACATTATTTATTGCATAGCCATAATAGATAACGAACTGCTCAAAATGATTGAGAAATTGATTCAATTAAATAGTCCTGTCAAACCTATTATAATACATGTACTGTAAAAACTCATTTCTCTGTGTGAATAAATTCAGAAGATGTAAAAATAACAACGTGTCAAAATTTATTATAAAAAACATGATTACATACACAGACAGGTATACGCGGAAACAACAAGGTAATGTCTTGATTGGACTCTGAAAAGATAGAATTGAATACGCAGTATTGAAGGCATGCACACGATGAGGCACATGGGGTCTCAGACCACCTCCTCGGGTTTCCTGTTCTCCTGATACAAATCTTCACTTTTCGGGAAACTTTCAATTTTCAGGGCCGGCAATCTAGAGCTCTGCATTATCACTTCCGGTTTAAAGCATGATTGAACGATCAAAGACACAGGCATTGCATGCAGTCAGTCTTGCAATGCATCAGTTGCTCTCTCTTTTATACTAGAAATAGATCAACAGGGTGGAACGCATGCACCTGAACAGGCACCAGGTTTCGGAATACCTCCTCGATTTTTCTGTTCTCCTGATACCCGGAAAATTTCTTAGCCAAAATTTTGAACTGTGGTTACGCTGTTCCAAAGCAATAAATCATTCTTTTTCTGTTGTATCTATGATTTATTGAATGAATAAATACATAGGCGGGCATATAATTAGTCCTGCAAAGAATCAGTCGCCTTCTCTATTACACTAGGAATAATCATGAAGGATTGAATGCATGCACATGATGAGGCACCAAGTTTCGGACCACCTCCTCGGGTTTCCTGTTCTCCTGATACAAATCTTCACTTTTCGGGAAACTTTCAATTTTCAGGGCCGGCAATCTAGAACTCTGCATTATCACTTCCGGTTTAAAGCATGATTGAACGATCAAAGACACAGGCATTGCATGCAGTCAGTCTTGCAATGCATCAGTTGCTCTCTCTTTTATACTAGGAATAGATCAACAGGGTGGAACGCATGCACCTGAACAGGCACCAGGTTTCGGAATACCTCCTCGATTTTTCTGTTCTCCTGATACCCGGAAAATTTCTTAGCCAAAATTTTGAACTGTGGTTACGCTGTTCCAAAGCAATAAATCATTCTTTTTCTGTTGTATCTATGATTTATTGAATGAATAAATACATAGGCGGGCATATAATTAGTCCCGCAAAGAATCAGTCGCCTTCTCTATTACACTAGGAATAATCATGAAGGATTGAATGCATGCACATGATGAGGCACCAAGTTTCGGACCACCTCCTCGGGTTTCCTGTTCTCCTGATACAAATCTCCACTTTTCGGCAAACTTTCAATTTTCAGGGCCGGCAATCTAGAGCTCTGCATTATCACTTCCGGTTTAAAGCATGATTGAACGATTGAAGACACAGGCATGCATGCAGTCAGTCTTGCAATGCATCAGTTGCTCTCTCTTTTATACTAGGAATAGATCAACAGGGTGGAACGCATGCACCTGAACAGGCACCAGGTTTCGGAATACCTCCTCGATTTTTCTGTTCTCCTGATACCCGGAAAATTTCTTAGCCAAAATTTTGAACTGTGGTTACGCTGTTCCAAAGCAACAAATTATTCTTTTTCTGTTGTATCTATGATTGATTGAATGAATAAATACATAGGCGGGCATATAATTAGTCTTGCAAAGAATCAGTCGCCTTCTCTATTACACTAGGAATAATCATGAAGGATTGAATGCATGCACATGATGAGGCACCAAGTTTCGGACCACCTCCTCGGGTTTCCTGTTCTCCTGATACAAATCTTCACTTTTCGGGAAACTTTCAATTTTCAGGGCCGGCAATCTAGAGCTCTGCATTATCACTTCCGGTTCAAAGCATGATTGAACGATCAAAGACACAGGCATTGCATGCAGTCAGTCTTGCAATG
This sequence comes from Athalia rosae, assembly GCF_917208135.1. Classification (NCBI taxonomy): domain Eukaryota; kingdom Metazoa; phylum Arthropoda; class Insecta; order Hymenoptera; family Athaliidae; genus Athalia; species Athalia rosae. Next base: position 19,988,982 of record NC_064028.1, on the reverse strand, counting down.
CATCAGTTGCTCTCTCTTTTATACTAGGAATAGATCAACAGGGTGGAACGCATGCACCTGAACAGGCACCAGGTTTCGGAATACCTCCTCGATTTTTCTGTTCTCCTGATACCCGGAAAATTTCTTAACCAAAATTTCGAACTGTGGTTACGCTGTTCCAAAGCAATGAATTATTCTTTTTCTGTTGTATCTATGATTTATTGAATGAATAAATACATAGGCGGGCATATAATTAGTCCTGCAAAGAATCAGTCGCCTTCTCTATTACACTAGGAATAATCATGAAGGATTGAATGCATGCACATGATGAGGCACCAAGTTTCGGACCACCTCCTCGGGTTTCCTGTTCTCCTGATACAAATCTCCACTTTTCGGCAAACTTTCAATTTCCAGGGCCGGTATTCTAGAACTCTGCATTATCACTTCCGGTTTAAAGCATGATTGAACGATTGAAGACACAGGCATGCATGCAGTCAGTCCTGCAATGCATCAGTTGCTCTCTCTTTCATACTAGGAATAGATCAACAGGGTGGAACGCATGCACCTGAACAGGCACCAGGTTTCGGAATACCTCCTCGATTTTTCTGTTCTCCTGATACCCGGAAAATTTCTCAGCCAAAATTTTGAACTGTGGTTACGCTGTTCCAAAGCAATGAATTATTCTTTTTCTGTTGTATCTATGATTTATTGAATGAATAAATACATAGGCGGGCATATAATTAGTCCTGCAAAGAATCAGTCGCCTTCTCTATTACACTAGGAATAATCATGAAGGATTGAATGCATGCACATGATGAGGCACCAAGTTTCGGACTACCTCCTCGGGTTTCCTGTTCTCCTGATACAAATCTCCACTTTTCGGCAAACTTTCAATTTCCAGGGCCGGTATTCTAGAGCTCTGCATTATCACTTCCGGTTTAAAGCATGATTGAACGATTGAAGACACAGGCATGCATGCAGTCAGTCTTGCAATGCATCAGTTGCTCTCTCTTTTATACTAGGAATAGATCAACAGGGTGGAACGCATGCACCTGAACAGGCACCAGGTTTCGGAATACCTCCTCGATTTTTCTGTTCTCCTGATACCCGGAAAATTTCTCAGCCAAAATTTTGAACTGTGGTTACGCTGTTCCAAAGCAATGAATTATTCTTTTTCTGTTGTATCTATGATTTATTGAATGAATAAATACATAGGCGGGCATATAATTAGTCCTGCAAAGAATCAGTCGCCTTCTCTATTACACTAGGAATAATCATGAAGGATTGAATGCATGCACATGATGAGGCACCAAGTTTCGGACCACCTCCTCGGGTTTCCTGTTCTCCTGATACAAATCTCCACTTTTCGGCAAACTTTCAATTTCCAGGGCCGGCAATCTAGAGCTCTGCATTATCACTTCCGGTTTAAAGCATGATTGAACGATTGAAGACACAGGCATGCATGCAGTCAGTCCTGCAATGCATCAGTTGCTCTCTCTTTCATACTAGGAATAGATCAACAGGGTGGAACGCATGCACCTGAACAGGCACCAGGTTTCGGAATACCTCCTCGATTTTTCTGTTCTCCTGATACCCGGAAAATTTCTTAGCCAAAATTTTGAACTGTGGTTACGCTGTTCCAAAGCAACAAATTATTTTTTTTCCGTTGTATCTATGATTGATTGAATGGATCAATACATAGGCGGGCATATAATTAGTCCTGCAAAGAATCAGTCGCCTTCTCTATTACACTAGGAATAATCATGAAGGATTGAATGCATGCACATGATGAGGCACCAAGTTTCGGACCACCTCCTCGGGTTTCCTGTTCTCCTGATACAAATCTTCACTTTTCGGGAAACTTTCAATTTTCAGGGCCGGCAATCTAGAGCTCTGCATTATCACTTCCGGTTTAAAGCATGATTGAACGATTGAAGACACAGGCATGCATGCAGTCAGTCCTGCAATGCATCAGTTGCTCTCTCTTTCATACTAGGAATAGATCAACAGGGTGGAACGCATGCACCTGAACAGGCACCAGGTTTCGGAATACCTCCTCGATTTTTCTGTTCTCCTGATACCCGGAAAATTTCTTAGCCAAAATTTTGAACTGTGGTTACGCTGTTCCAAAGCAATAAATCATTCTTTTTCTGTTGTATCTATGATTTATTAAATGAATAAATACATAGGCGGGCATATAATTAGTCCTGCAAAGAATCAGTCGCCTTCTCTATTACACTAGGAATAATCATGAAGGATTGAATGCATGCACATGATGAGGCACCAAGTTTCGGACCACCTCCTCGGGTTTCCTGTTCTCCTGATACAAATCTCCACTTTTCGGCAAACTTTCAATTTCCAGGGCCGGCAATCTAGAGCTCTGCATTATCACTTCCGGTTTAAAGCATGATTGAACGATTGAAGACACAGGCATGCATGCAGTCAGTCTTGCAATGCATCAGTTGCTCTCTCTTTTATACTAGGAATAGATCAACAGGGTGGAACGCATGCACCTGAACAGGCACCAGGTTTCGGAATACCTCCTCGATTTTTCTGTTCTCCTGATACCCGGAAAATTTCTTAACCAAAATTTTGAACTGTGGTTACGCTGTTCCAAAGCAATGAATTATTCTTTTTCTGTTGTATCTATGATTTATTAAATGAATCAATATATAGGCGGGCATATAATTAGTCCTGCAAAGAATCAGTCGCCTTCTCTATTACACTAGGAATAATCATGAAGGATTGAATGCATGCACATGATGAGGCACCAAGTTTCGGACCACCTCCTCGGGTTTCCTGTTCTCCTGATACAAATCTCCACTTTTCGGCAAACTTTCAATTTCCAGGGCCGGTATTCTAGAACTCTGCATTATCACTTCCGGTTTAAAGCATGATTGAACGATTGAAGACACAGGCATGCATGCAGTCAGTCCTGCAATGCATCAGTTGCTCTCTCTTTCATACTAGGAATAGATCAACAGGGTGGAACGCATGCACCTGAACAGGCACCAGGTTTCGGAATACCTCCTCGATTTTTCTGTTCTCCTGATACCCGGAAAATTTCTTAGCCAAAATTTTGAACTGTGGTTACGCTGTTCCAAAGCAACAAATTATTCTTTTTCTGTTGTATCTATGATTGATTGAATGAATAAATACATAGGCGGGCATATAATTAGTCCTGCAAAGAATCAGTCGCCTTCTCTATTACACTAGGAATAATCATGAAGGATTGAATGCATGCACATGATGAGGCACCAAGTTTCGGACCACCTCCTCGGGTTTCCTGTTCTCCTGATACAAATCTCCACTTTTCGGGAAACTTTCAATTTTCAGGGCCGGCAATCTAGAGCTCTGCATTATCACTTCCGGTTTAAAGCATGATTGAACGATTGAAGACACAGGCATGCATGCAGTCAGTCCTGCAATGCATCAGTTGCTCTCTCTTTCATACTAGGAATAGATCAACAGGGTGGAACGCATGCACCTGAACAGGCACCAGGTTTCGGAATACCTCCTCGGGTTCCCTGTTCTCCTGATACTCAAATCACTTCTTGGCCAAATTATGCATTCTTCCGGTTGGTATCCTAGAGCTTTCATCACCACATTCGATAGTGATTAAGTCCAATCGATACGCCTGCATGCATCTGATGTTTGACATGATTCACGCATGAATATATTACTCATTGTCAATCAACATCAGCCAAAGGAGCTATCTAGGACCTCATTAATAATAGACAAACAATCGATATCTTGATAGAATTCAATTTTTATTTATAAATCACCGGTTAGGAATGTTCATCAAGACATTACAGTGTACAATAAAGATTTCTTTTCACAGATAATATAATTCTTCCAATGCATACCCTTTAGTAGTATAATTGATACATTCAATTCATGTATATCAAAATATTCATAATTTAATAATCTATTTTTACTAATTCTCTTCACGGAACACGTGATTTTTCGCTCTGCAGATATACCGGGGATAGTTTTGTATCGCCGACGTGGGTCATGTTGCTTCAAAGCCGGTTCATTGCGTTTCTGAAAAACGAGAATGAGAAAGAGGTGAAATAATATGATAAAACTCAATCACAGTTCTAAAAAAATTGAGGTATTTCGAAGATTGTTGCTCCTGGAATAATGTAGTCGACGTTTACTGAGGAATACATCAAATCGCTACGAGAATATAATGTCAATTTTTGACCGCGAAATTCTTTAGACGTTAGAAAAATCGAAAATTGTACTTTGTGGGATACTCTGAAACTGCACAACATTCAGTTTATGGGCACATAGGAACCTTCTACAAATAGCTATCATAAAACTGACTCTGTAGCAATTATCTTATGGTAAGTCACGGAAACGCACAACTTTTAAGTGTCGTAGTGGATGATGTTAACATCTCCATTTATTAAACAAGTTCTACCTCACTACTGTACATCTATCCTGCGGTTGATTCAGTTCAGAACCCTTAATTCACATCTAGTCTAACAACACCGTCATTTTTCCGCTTACTTTTTATTCATTTGACTATGCTACTACATATAAAAATCCATCTCGGAAATCTCACCAAACTTTCGAATCGTCATGCTTTACTTTGAATGAAAAATCATCAATACTTCGTTTCAAATATGTACCTAAATACTTTGGAAGATATTCAATCGATCTTGAAATTGATTAATTGCCAAATCTCGATGCTCATTACGACACATTAAATGCCTACAGTTTCGTTTTGGTACCCGAACACCATGCAGAGTTATAGAACAGTTTTTTGGTCGATCAGTAATGATACGTAAGACTTAGCGCCACTGTTTTAAGATCTGGTGTTTAGTTTGTTCGAGTAAACATGCGTAATACCTTCTATTGGTAGTTTCACCTGAGCCAATCAGAATCAAGGGATTTCTTGGGCTCTTCATAAATTAATCCATCAGCGATTCGCCTATAAAATATCTTCCACGTCGATTTCACCCTTAGCAAGTGACGATAGGCAGTCCATCTCACACCAAAGTTCGGAACGGTCCCATTGGACCCCATCCCGATTACCGATGAAGTTGAAAATAACGCTCGAGTCCGCTTTGACGGTCACAAAATACGGTCTTATACCGATTCTCTGTTGGCCATTACCGCGAGGATCCAGCACCACGGTGATATTTCGGCATAACGTCATCTGGACGATCGCGGTGCTCCAATTGATATTGACGATCGCGGCAGCTTGCTTCACAGTCTACGACAACAGACACGATTTTAGCCATGCAGTGAAAGTTATGACCGAGATAGGCGCCTTATGTTCGATAGTCGCGAAAATGGTGATTTGCAAAATTGAAGGACCTCGTATTCAGGTGAAGGAAAAAAAAAGGCAAGACCAAATAATTGCTAGTGTTCGAAAATGCCACTTTCTCACCTTTGTGGATTGTTTCCTCTCGGAACAGGCACTTCTGACTGAATTGCAAGAGTTCGTGAGTCAAGCAGATCAGGATGAACAGGACCTTCTTCAGCGTTACGTCGATAACTGCCTGTACCCGCATCTGCTAATTTTCGGCAGTGCGATTTTTGGTCCAGCAGCGTTCATCGTTGGACCGTCGATGACCTTGGAGCCGCTCCCATCGGACACGAGGTACCCTTTTTCTATCGAGAACACGTGGGTTCGGGTCAGCTTGTACATATCGCAGAGCATATGCATCGTCCAAGTCGGATGTATGGTGATCGTTGATATTCTTTTCGCCATTCTGCTGTGGTACGTTAGCGCAAGGTTCGAAATGTTATCCATCGAATTCGAAAGAGCGACTACCGTCGACGAATTGAATCGGTGTGCCAAAAAACATCAAGAATTGATAAGGTAATAAGAGATTTTTTTTCTACCTCAAACACGGCCCTCTATTTTGTCGTGATAATTTTGATTAATGTCATTGTAATCGAAGGCTGATATTTTTGCAGAATCGTTAACGAACTGAAAGACATTACGCGCATTGTTGCTGTCGAAGTAAGCGTAATTGCCCTGTACGCAGTAACAACCGGTGGCTTTGTACTTATGCGGGTAAAGTGATGCGTTTTTGATTGGTTTCTTTTTTTTTCTATTTTTTCTTTTAGAAACATCGAAAAATCGAAGGTAAAAAATATCGCATTTCTTTTTACTTGCACACGGAAATGCAGCGCCCGACACTTTTCGAATTATCAAAGTACGTATTATTCGAGATCGGATCGGTAATGGAGCTGTTCGTGTTCGCCTGGCCAGCAGGCAATTTGATTGACGTTGTAAGTATTTAAATATTATTTCACTGGAAATTGTCTCAATCGATTTGAATTTATTTCCGCGTTAGCCTTAGCTCGCGAGTCAAACGATATTGACGTGGAATTTTAAAGCAGATCACTTACTGATTGCAGAGCGAGAAAATCGGTGACGCTGCTTTTGGCTGCGGTTGGATCGGAAAATCTTCATCGATGCATCGAAACGTATTGATGGTCATCCAACGATCGCGGGACCCGATAGTCATCTCCGTAAATGGCGTGCTTCCGACGTTGTCGCTTGAATTTTTCGGATCAGTACGTACGCCGTCATCCATTTTCAACTTTACTGCCTGCCTGCAATTTTTTAACGCAATTTTGATCAACTTCCGCTATTACATTTGATTCCAGACAATGGCGGCTGCATTTTCGTACCTGACATCCTTGCGGGCGATAGCTGGGGATTAGATGGAGCAGGATCGGCTTCAAGTTTCATCCCGACATTCTACAACGCGATCGTATTTCAAAATATGCGCGATAATTCTGAAACACTTCTTCACACCTGGCTAATCAATGTGTAAATTATCTAATCAACACCTGCACTAATTTAATTTCAAATTATCGCATTCAGGATCATTGTTCTGATGAATACTTCATCGAAATAAAAAAAAACAGACACTGATGATGGAGAAAAAATTGATCAGACCGGACATTCGATTAGATTAACTCGAAATTTTTTTTGTTCCGATCAATGTGCCTGATATGGTAATAATAACGAGTTACCTTAGCTATTGTTTGCAGATATTATGAAAACCGATGAAAGGTAAGTAGCTATTGGATCTGCCGACGGTCGTGGTCTAACGAACAAGTTGCACAGTATCGATCGTCCAAGCCACCGCCAATCTGACCTATAGCTGACATTATAGTAGTATAAGAAACATTTATTTTTGCAGAGTTATTTGAAGAAATTTAGGGTTTCCATTTTCAAAACGTTTGTTGTACCTTTCAGACATCGAATCCTCCAATATCCGAAAATTCAATTTTTGCCACGATAACGTATCGATTTTTCAAGTAGGTAATTAACTTGAAGCATTATTTCGGAGTAATTAGTTAGGAATCGCGTTCTTGAAGCTCACGGAGCATCTCCGATAGCGACCCATTTACGTTAAATAGTGAACTGCAACTAATCGGAGTCACCTCGCGTTTCAAGTAGCGATGAAAGTAATTTTCGCAATTTTACCGCCTAGCTCGTTGACGTGGTCTCGGCAAAGTATAATTTATAGTAGCTGAATTATCGTCTATTAAACTAGTAAGTATGTACGATGCGCAGTGAAAATTGCTCATAAAATAAAGAAAACCATCGACGCCCGACATAGCGGTGCGTTGAAACTCGAGACGTCATTTTGAATCGGAATTTCGTCGACGAAAGTAACCAACCAACCTGGACTGCTTGACAGGAAAAGTTTTATTCGAGTAGAACAAAAAAATTTTAGAGAAAAAAGCCCACCAATAATGCGACTATTCAGAGAAATTCCATTCGACAGTGTGATTCGTTTTACTAAAAGCACCATTCAAATAACCGCATGTTTTCCACCCCCACAAGATGCGGATAAGCAAGAAAAAATTCGATTCGAAATATATCGCGCTTTTAGCACTCTTTTTTCACTCGGATGGGCCATTCATCTCTTTTATGGTACCTACGTTTACGGCCGCGATCTAGAAAGCTTTCTACTTTGTATCTGCGATCTCAGTCCGCTATTCACCGGAACCGTAAAATTGTTCCTTTGCGCCTACGCCCAACACGAATTCCAGGTCATATAAAAGTTGAAAAAAAAAAAATAAAAATCAGATCCAACCGATGTTGGCTACGATTGTTCTCTTTTTTTTTCTTTTTTTTGTTAAATAATTCTAATTCAATTCACAGTCTTGCGTGATGGATTTGGAAAAATATCTGAAAAAAGCGAAGCCCAAGGAGCTGGATTTTCTCAAAGAATGGACCAACGATCACATCGGACTTTACCTCCTATTGTTAGTGGTGTCAATGATTTGCGCGGTTGGATATTCCCTCAGTCCTCTGTACATGGACCTGCCGTTACCGGGACGTACTCCGTATCCATTCGAACTTACGGGAGCGCGAAGATATTTCATATGGAGTGTACAATTAGTGGCTATTGTACAGACGACGCTACTCGTTCACGTCGATTACGAATTCGCGGTTCTTTTGTGGGTTACCACGGTCAGATTCTCATTTCTCGCCGACGAATTGTCGGGTACCGATGATCTCGAACACCTTCGAGCGTGCCTGAAAAAACATCAGAAATTACTGCAGTAAGTCAATAACGTCAACGGTAACTCCGGCTGGTGATTTTGTTCCAACGAGTTGGGTGTAATATTTTAACAAATCTTTCAGAATTGCGGATGAGGTGGTATCGATAACTCGTCTGATTTGCGGTGCTTGCGTACTGAATTATAGTATAGGATTGGTGTGCGCCGCTCTTCAGATATTGGGGGTGATTTTCGCCGTTCATTTGCTCCGTAAGTAAAATATTTTTTGCACGCAATTAACGGACCGTTTCCATTTTTTGCTTTCGCAGAATTCGGGCATTATTTCGAAAATCCGGTACGTCACCTACGCTATGGTCGGTCTGCTGCAAATATTTCTTCTATCCTGGCCGGCTGAAAGTCTCATGCACGCTGTGGGTTGATACGACTGCGTTGTTAATTCATCACATCAAACTAAATTGTAGCGGTAATTATTACGGTTGCAGAGTGAGTCCATCGGCTATGCAGCCTACAGTTCGAATTGGATTGGAAAATCGCGAGAAATAACTACCCTGTTGTCTATAGTCATGCAAAGATCAACGAAACCGGTCATTGTTTCGGTCGGTATATTTATTCCCGCTCTGAATTTCGCTTATTACGCATCGGTAAGTGCGTCGGAAGTTTCTTTCCCTTTCTCTCTTAGGATAAAATTTTCAATGATTTCGATTCTTCTGAAGTTAATTTTATATTTTCCACACAGTTCCTATCGATGTCGTTCTCATTCTTCACTACGCTTCGAGCGACTACAGCTACCAGCACCTGATCTCAATTACGAAAGTGATAAAACCATGTATAGTGTAAAGTCTCAGTAGTCGTGATTATTAAAAATTTCAGTCTCATTCGTATGATTTTTAGGAATAAACAACGTGAAACGTTCGCCGCTAAAGAACAAGATTCATTGGACTTGTTGTTGGATCTGAAAATGGATTTTAAAAAATTAACGACGTGCATCATATGCAACCTCGTCGAGTATACCGATTCTAAGACCTCTCCCAGTCTTTATAAAGTCTAAAACAAAACGTTTGAATTCTACACCACCTATAGACACGGGTATAGGTGACCATTAAACGCTGCAATTTTCATTTAATCGTCCAGCAATTATCTAACGGTGGTATATGATTTATGCAGATGCGTGCTGCCGTTGGATAGCCTGAGTAAATAATTTATCACAACACACAGGTTGTCGCAGACATCTGGTTCAATCGTGAAAACTCGAAAATAAAAATGAACTTTCACGATTTTTCTTTTTTATCGACGGCGGTCGTACGACACCAGTCGTCAGCGTCGGAGCTTCTACGATCTCGAAATCTTTCTGCGATCATTTTTACCGAGCTTCAGAAACCGATCAGGGATAACAGCTCACGCTACGGTGTATCTACCTATTTTCAACCGACATTAGAAAAAAGGATGAGGTTCTCAATTCGTCGGAATCTATTTTTTTTTTCCAAATGCTGGTTCCGATTGATTCGCAAAACTATTTTACCGTAACAGGTATCGCTCATTTGAAAAGGACTGTTGCGCTCCGATCGATCCATATTCGAAAGCTAGTTGTCCGATGTTTATATAGAGTGTCCAATTTAATTTCTACCAAGGCTTTATTCGATGGGAATCTACAGTCTGTTGACATTCAAGAAAAAAATCAACTCACCTATAAGTCTCGCTACGATGAAATTTTTATCCACGCTTGTCTTCCGTCCGGACATATTTTTATCTCTTCAACAGGATCGACGTAATCTTACAGAGATTATCGAGTGGAATTGACACGGTATTTTTTAGAAAGGAAGGCGAAATGCGCCTGAGATACTTTTTCACTAATATCCCCGTTGACGGTTTCCTACAAAATTACGTTTCCACGCACGATGGGACTGAGCACGAGGTGTCTGTTTTTCGTTAGCCGGTTGTTCTGCAAACCCATGAGATCACAAACAACGAAATTAATTTATTTAGCGTTTCTTAACATGTGAAGTCGGTCAGACTTAGGGAGGTTTAGGAGGTCAAAATAGCGAGTATATCACACCTATATTACAACGATACCGAGGACGTAAACTTGTCGGTCTTCTTCCACGGCGGAAAAGCAAGAATGTCCGTTGAGAACGGTTGATAAACTAATCACTGACTTCAACGAAAGCGTAAATACACCTTTGCGTCATCTTGAAGAACGAAGTAGCACTTGGTTTACGTAATACCGACGTGTTTTCGAATAGGTGACAATTTCTCTGAATACGTATGTTTAGAGGTAAGAAATGGATAATTTTCTGCAGGATGTCCGCAGCCAATCGGGATCGAGGATTTTTTTAATAAACAGTTACAGACTACCGTGTATCGACTACAACCTGTCGAAGCGCGAGAACCATCGTCACTCTCCGTCAAACCTTGGAATACTCGGATGAGAGAAACATTTTATTCCATATTTCGAGAAAAGGGTTCGTTCGGTAAACTCAGTCGGTGACCTGTTATGGAAAAGCGTTTCGTTCGCGGCAGCGAAGAGATGTCGAAAAAGAGCCGTTACACTCTAGAGGAAGCTGTCACTGTACTCAAATATTCGGTAGCTCCGATCGCTAGCTGGCCATTGCCGATTGACGAGAAACCGTCGGTTGTACTGATGACGAAAATTTGGTGGTGGGTGGCTATAATACATCTCTCAGTTTCCATATTCGCATGGTTTTACAACATTTACCAAAACAGAAGCGATATCGACGTTGTCATAAGAATTACGTCGGAGCTGTTAGGAGTCGCGTCCGTTATCGTGAAGATGTTAACAGTCAGATTGGAACACACTCGTCTTCAGGTGAGTGATCGAAGAAGACTTCCGGATAAAAGAAAAAAAAGAAAAAATCACCGAGTCAAAGGTAAAATTCTGAAATTTCGAGTCAGGGTCTGGTGGGCGAGATGCATTCGTTTCTGAGAACCGGAACCCCGGAGGAACTGGATCTGATCCAACGCTACGTCGACGAACGTATAGTGTCTCACGCTACCATTTTCATTTGCACCGTCCTCGGTCCGCTCGCGTTCATCGTCGGACCTGCGGTGGTAGCTCAACCGCTTCCGCTGGATGCCGCTTACCCATTTTCCATGGAAACGACTTGGATTTGGGCGACTGTATATCTTTCGCAAACGATAATAGCCATACAGATAGGATGCATGGCGCAACTGAATTTCTTGTACACGGTTTTACTCTGGTTCACCGGCGCAAGGCTCGAAATGTTGTCAACCGAGTACCTGGACGCGGTGGACGAGGAAAATTTCAAACGCTGCATCAAAAAGCACCAGGAACTGATCGAGTAAAACGATTTTCTAGCCACCGTGACCGGCCAATTTTCACCCCGACGGACGGTTCGATTTCTATTTTCAGATACTTCCACAGGGTGAAGGGGACCACGCGCAGCATCGCCCCACACGCTTTTTCAATAGCCATATTCGCGGTCACCTGCGGAGGTTTCATAATAATGCGCGTGAGTAACGATGATATTTCGTCTGTTCGAATAATGAATAATCGCAGTTGAAACGCGCAGAATCCATCGCTGTACGTGGCGGCAAAGTACTTTTTGTTCGTAGCCATCGCTGGAATGCAACTATTTCTGTTCACCTGGCCAGCTGACAACCTGACCGTCATGGTGATTAACGAAATTTATACCAATTATCGACCGCACATCGACTAACGCACATCGGCTAATTCGCCACGTTACGCGCAGGGTAAGAGAGTGGGGGATTCGGCCTACGGTTGTGCGTGGGTCGGCAAATCCCAAGGGATGCTCAAAGATCTGACGATCGTTTTGGGACGATGTAAGAATCCCTTGATAATCGCCGTCAGAGGAGTTTTTCCCGCTTTATCGCTCGAAGTATTCGGAGGAGTGAGTCCACTGTCGAAAAATAATGAAATACCAGCCACCCTCGTCACTCGATTTTTCAATTCTAGGCTGTGGCTGCCAGTTTCTCGTACCTGACAACGTTACGAGCCCTCGCCGAAGGCTTGTAGGAATGACAAGGAACGAGATTCTCACCATGGACCGATTAATTTCCTAGCCTCGATAAAAAAGACATCAATAAATGATTACACGCAAGATCGTGGTGTTTTTGAAATCCATTTTCCTACCTCTGAATTCAAGAGATTATTCGCAGATGAAGATCTCTTGATCTATACCGATCTCACGATAACGAATGGACATTACGTGAGCATTTTTCATCTTGCACGACCAATCATATTATTATTGATTCAAAAATGCTGTTTGGAGAAATTTTGCTTTTTGAAAAAGAAATTCGAGAATGCCGCTTACGATACTCCGTAAGGAAGAAGGAGACATTATATGCCGCAATACCTCAGACAATAGCCGAGTGATTGCCGTTACGATAGAGCATACGATCTACACACACATGTACGCGGTGCAATTGAAACACTTACACGTCTGATTGATCAAGCAAGCCACACCTTGGGGGTCGTTGTGGTTGGAACCAATTTTGTGTACATGGACGATCCTGACCTTTTTATAATCACTCATGTTTGGCATTCGGACGGGGCAACGAAAACAGGAACTTCATCTCGATCAGGGTGATCCGGATTTCACATATGCATTAGTAGACAGATGAATCATTGAATGTATGTTTTCCAGTTGTAGGACGCACTACCACTTCGGCTAATTTGGCTGATAAATCTACCGGACATCCCGATACGCACCGATTTACGAAACTTATGGTGGGACTCCAGACCTTCCGTCATTTCGAAGAGTGTTCTGAAGAAAATTTCGTGTAAATTATTAATTTTCCATAATTGCCGTGACATTGGCGAGGGCATTCAAAGTCGCATCGATAAGAACTCGTTGATGAGGTAATGACCTCTGGCACAGCAATGAAATATTCATTATCCCTCGAGCCGGCCGATCCCAGTCGGAGAAGTCTTCGCGATGCATGGGTGTGTGATTTTAATGGTGTCAAAGAAATAATCACCTCCTGGCGGGTCAACGTACCCGAGGACAATGTCGGAGCCATACGTATCCTTGGTGCGAGGTGAGCCGCATATGAAAGTCTGCTTTAATGTAAAACTAAGAAAGTGTTCGTGAGTAATACCCTGCTAATTGTTCTCGACATCTAAAGTTTAGAGGGTGGTTATTAGATCCACGGAGTTCCGGATACGTCATAAGGCCATATCTTCAAAACACGTGCAACACTTGCATGGTCATCCGTGCTGGATGTAGCACACGTGACTAAAAGTGAATTATGAGAATCCCCCTCCCGCATATTGACCAATCGCGAGCAAGGAATCCTCCGACTATTCGTCGTCTGATTCATCATGGAGGTAGTGCATATCTACGGCACCCTCCACGAGAACTCATGCATTCACGCTCGACCAACGCTGGTCGAAAGAGAGCCGGTGAAGTTGGCTTATCGTTCGATGTCCCGTTGCTATTGTTAGGGACTTTGCGAAACAGGACGAAATCAAACTATCCGTGAGGTCCGCACTTTAATAGAGATCGTCACAAGTTTAGCAGGGCGAGAAAAAATGTTACCGAAACACCGTTTAACGTTGGAACAATGTATCGTTATAATAAGGTATTCAGTCATACCGATCGCTAGCTGGCCATTACCGGCAGGATCCAGTGCTTCGGATATCCGTTTACGGAGTATTTGGTGGTGGTTAGCACTCATCCATATATCGGTAGCTTCATTGGGCTGGTTATGGGGCTTGTACACAAACTTGAATGATTTCGACTTGTCCATCAAAATTTCGGCAGAATTATGTGTCGTCTTCTGTGTGATCTGGAAAATGTTGATCTGTAAAAAAGAGGCACCTCGTCTTCAGGTGATTGTCAGGTACCCTGGATAGTTCTGACAAACTACCAGTCAATGGGGTACCGCATTATTCCACTTCGTCGTTATCACTTGTCTACGCATTGCACATTCACTCACAGCATCCGAGTTCTAATATCTCTCACTTGCACGAACCTTTACCTGCACACTGTACGACATCGCGTGCGAATGAATCTGGTTCTTGTTAGTAGGCGGAATTCGATGAGGAGATATTGAACCATGGCGTAACGTTCGAATTATCTGGAATACAGGGCTTGCTAGACGAAATGGATATGGTTTTGAAGACCGGTACCCCTGAAGAATTGGACTGGATTTATCGGTACTACGACCAACGGTTCTCTTCTCACGCCATCATGTTCATCGGCACCATTTTAGCTCCTGTGGTATTTATTTGCGGACCCGCGGTGTTGTCGCAGCCCCTCCCAGGAATGACCGCATTTCCGTTCACCATAGAGCCGACGTGGATCTGGGCGAGCTTGTACGTATTTCAAACCGCAGCGATCGTGCAGGTCGGAAGTATGGCTACGGTCGACTTCATGTATACGATTTTGCTATGGTTCATCGGTGCGAGATTCGAACTCTTGTCCACCGAGTTTCTAAACGCACGCAACGAGGACGACTTCAGACGCTGCAGCTCGAAGCATCAGGTGTTGATCGAGTGAGACCGATTTTTAGATGTCGACTGATCTGTTTCAAGCTCGATTCCGGGCGAATAATCAATTTGACCACCGTTCTTTGTTCAGTTACTTCGATCGACTGAGTCTTACCACGGCTCCTATGGTCGGACTCCTTTTTTTCGTGATCACGTTCAACGTTAGCACTGGGGGGCTTGTTCTTGTTCGCGTAAGTTCGCTTTTCCAATCCTTTTTGTACGTATATTTTGATCAGAAATGAAGTCTGATGCCGATTGGTTTTTCTACTTTTTGCTAATGGAACCGCTGTGCAGAATCCACCATTTTTTGTTGCGGCAAAGTTTGTTCTTTTCGTCGTTATTTCTGCGGTGCAACTTTTCATATTTGCCTGGCCGGCGGACAACCTGATCGATTTGGTAATTGATACGATCTGTTATGGCTCATCACTAAATTTTACCCCATCCATCGCATACACATGAATGGAATTCAGTCGCCAAGTGAACACTAGCAATCGACGTCAAGTATTTATGATTCTATTACAGAGCGTGAAACTGAGAAATTCAGCCTACGGATGCGCCTGGATTGGCAATTCTCGAAAAATGGTCAGAGATCTGATCATTGTTCTGCAGAGATCGCAACGTCCATTGATAATCACCATGGGGGGTATCGTTCCCATATTGTCGCTTGAATTTTTCGGAGGCGTAAGTTTCTCTGGAACTTTGAAGCATGAAAAAAATTTGGAAACGAATTCTGCTGACCAAAATATTTGAATTGCGGTATTCTAGACTATCGCAGCTAGTTTCTCCTACCTGACGACATTGCGTGCCATGGCCGATAAATTGTGAGGAGGATCGGAAACGTGATGAGCCGATTTCCAGTGGCATGTTCGACTCCGACTACTTCCACTCTTTGGCCGTATTAATTTTCAACGAGACTTGGGTTTTCGCACGTATTTCATAATCCGAAAGGAACAGTGCCCATGGATGGAGTTTAATTTCATCTTACCTCATACTGTCTTATATCTAATACGATTCACTATATATTGTAGCAACAAATTTTTGACACCATTACAATAAAACATTTATGTCCGAAGAACTTGCAATCTTTTCTCACCTAATCCTCCTCATGGTTTTCGTCTCTGAGAACGAAGAAGGAAGTCTTTCGATAAAAAAACTTTGTTCCGCTCTGAATAATAGATCCTACACCTGCAATAAATTCGCATATAAAATCATTGGTGAAAGAATATTATTAGTTTAGCTCGCAATCTAATACCGGACGTTGCTGTCGGAGAGGAAAAAAATTACTCGCTACTCCTGCAAGACGCTGATATAGAAGGTGTCCGATATCACCTACCCTCTGGCCAGTCGTTACCGACAAGGCTAGGTAAGACACAATGGGTGAAAAAGCTCCGTTTCTCACGTATGCGCACTGAATAAAGCGTATGTATCACGGACAAGTGAACCATCCCCGACGGGTGGCATTAACAATAAGTCAGATTCTACGATACCAAATGATTTGATCAGCAGCAAGATAATTACGGCTGTCTCGTTTCTCGACGAACCAATGCTATCAATTATTGAGATCCATGTTGTACGACTCGATCTGCGATAAAGTCTCACTGAAAATTAAACGGAGAATGAAAAAAAGATGCCTGAGAAAATCGAATAATCGAATCATACGATTTGTCGACATACGGACAATAATTTTTACGAACAATAATTGTCATTGATAAGTAATAATTATAGATGAAATGAGAAATTTCAGAATTTCCATAATATCGTGCATAGAACTGGACGGCCATCATATGCCACAATCTTCAAGTAATGGTAAAGTGATTACTTCGAGTGGAAACTATCATATATTAATGTGCGCAGTGCCAACGGAGCACAGAGGTAGTTAATTTATCAGTCAAGCGTTATGTCCAATAGCGCTACAAATTATTTTCTATTTCTTGATTGTTCACAGGTGAATCGAACGGATTGAATTTCGTACGGCCCCAATCGAAATTCGAGTACTACCGTAGTGATAGCTAACACATAAACCTAACATGTAAAAATACAAAAAATTTATAATCGAATCCTTCAACTAGTTCGACGAAGGGGTCGAGATACAAAAAGCACTGTTCCATAGGGTAGGGCAGAAAAGCGAATTTTCAATTTTTTTTTCAGCGGCGGGATTGATCCTGTAGCTTGTAAAAAATCAAAATTTTTGAAAAATGAAATTTGTTTTTCCCTATCGAGGTGGCCTACTTACTTCGAAAATTAATAATGGATTGAAATTTGCAATTTCTCACGAAATTTTTCGTAGACACAAAATCTTGGAAATCATCCAAGAGTTGCCGTATGTGATCGTTCAGATTCCAAGCGATGTCAACAGTCGCAAGCGCTGCCGATGAACGCTCCCTCTCACGTTCATTATTTCCCGTTTTCGACCTCACTTTACCCCGAAGAATATTTTTAAGCATATCCAGCAATTATTTACACCACCGAAATAAATTAGTTTTTCGCCATTACTATTGAAAGAATGTAGTTGACATGCTGTCAAATTTACAGCGTGGGTCAAAAATATTTTTTTCGTTTTTTTTAAAAGTATCATTGGGGTGATCTGGTTCCATGTCACTCGACTTGAACGATCTGTAATAGATATATCACGCTTATTGTTGATATAAAAACTACCATTTGTGTTTTTTCACGCTGGGTCAGTTATATTTTTTACCACAAATATTTTACTTCACTTTTACATTGCGCGGTACCTGTTCCACCTGACTACAAGTAGAAAATTGTAAAAAGAATAGGTAGAGAAGGTCTGTCCGATGTTACTTGAATAGCTAGAAATTTTGTTACTCCAACTTACGGATTTCCCTATGAAAAGCTTCCTCGCGAATACACGATATTGTAAAACTCAATAATACCGATGATAATAATGATTGAATTCACTAGTTTCAAGACCTATTGTAACTGTGATTTCCCAGTAAATATTGAGTTATTTTAATTGACTTCATTATTTCATCTTTCAATTTCTGCTTTTGATTAAAAGTTATTGAATTGTTGATGAAATTATCATTTATCACTTATCAATAAAGAATTTTACAAAACGTATAGATTTATAACAAATTTTAGCAAAACTTTCGGAAGCCAATTTTTTTTAGTCGATATAATTAGCATGACATTTGTTATTAACTTGGAAAGGGGAGGTCGTGAAACAAATTTTGAAATTGTTATATAGAAAATTCGTATTCATTATCGACTTTCGAAATTAATGGGCCGCCTCTAAATATTGTAAACAAGATTTCTTTCTCCAAAAATTTTTTGTTCTCGTAGGCTACGAATTCTACCCCCCAGCTGAGAAAACAAACTCTTTTTTTAACCACACACAACTGTCGGACGGTTGATACATAGGTATATCAGGTATAGCAGATCACGAACTTACGAAATGTCTCAATGTATGAAATTGACTTCAGCGACCACCCAGATAATCCTCCTTAGGAACCCTTCCGTCATTTATAAATGGTTGCAAAGGTTTCGCATATTTCAAGGATCACGATTCAACTGGCTCGCAATCATTTTGCATGTCATGGTAACTACTGGCGAACGATTTAGCATTTGTGGGCCTCTACACATCGAATGAGATGCCGCTGGACTCACTTATTTTAGTGATTTGATTATGGCCCTCAGACCAAAAGTCGCCTGCAAATTGCTATATTCTGGAGCAACAATAAGCATGGTGGAAATGAAAACCGTTACGAAAAAAAAACGTACGTAAATGAAAAGAACTAAACTACCCTGTTATTGCATTTGTTAGTGTCCAGCCTTATGTTTCTGTGATTCCACCAGAGAAATCAAATTCGGCGAAATTCGCGAATCAGTTCGTTTGTCATGACACGGGATAGGCCTGTGAAATCATACGAACAATGATGGGTAGTAGTGGTTTGATAGAGATGACGATTACCTTCGGCACGGTAACAAAAAGTTATTCGCCGCTCGAAGCGAGCAATTTCAATTGAAAAAATCCTCGCAGTTGACGGATCCGTGGAAATTATTTGGATCAACCGAATAGTCTATTTTACCGAAGGGTCAATGTGCGTGAGGACGAGTTGGGGCCATACTTGCGAGTGATGTTGTAGCATGTATACGAGAGTCCGTTCGGTTGTAAAATAGGAAGGGTGTTCGCCAGTATCACCTGATTAATTGTTCGCTTCATAACCAATATATAAGAGCTACGTAAGTGGAGTTCCGTACACGTCAGACTCAAGTATTTTCAAAACATGTGAAACGCCCACATTATTTTCTACGTTGGGTTCTACACACGTAATCGAAAGACCCACATCCCTACCACAAACTGCCTCTGACCAATCGGAGGCAAGACATCCCTCGAGTATTCATGGTCTGAATCGTTATGAAAATAGTGCATATCGACTGCACCTGATACCAGAACTCTCACAGTCACTCACGATCCGAACTCGGAAGGGCCAGTAGAATCGGTCCCGCTCCGAGTCCTGCAGTTTCTGTCGAGAGCTTAGAGCAGAACAGCGTCAGACTTATCGCGAAAGCACCTTTCGGTTGTTTCGCAGTCGTGTGATCATTCAATTATGGGTAGTGCTGAGAAAATGCGGACGAAACGACGGTTCACCTTCGAGCAATCTATGCTTATACTCAAATATTCGGTGGCTCCAATAGCATGTTGGCCACTGCCAGCGGAAGCTAGTGCTTCGGAAGTTCGATTGCGCAATATCTGGTGGTGGTTCGCATTTGTTCATACTGCTTTGTCTAGCTTCGGTTGGATCTGGAATATTTATCTGAACACGGACAACTTCGAGATCGCAATGAAATCTGTTTCGGAATTGTTCCCTTTGCTCGCTATTTGCTTGAAAATGGTTATCTGCAGAATAGAGGCATCCCGATTGCAGGTATGCTCCAACAAATCGTAAAGACTATTCACAGCGAGGATTATGCTTTTTTGTGAATATCTATGTTCAATCAGGAATTGCTGGCCGAAATGAACTGGTTTCTGAAAAACGCTACGACAGAAGAATGGGAACTGCTTATGCGATACTACGACAAACACTTCGCTTCGCATTCAACTTTTTTCGTCGTAACGTGTGTGACAATATTGTACTACATATTTGAACCCGCGGTGATATCAGACCAGATCTTTCCAGCAACAGTTTCATATCCGTTTTCCGTTGAACCCTTTTGGATTTGGGCAACTATATATGCTTCGCTCATCGTTCTTGCAGTGCAAATTGGAAGTATGTTATTGATAGACTTGATGTATGCCACTTTACTTTGGTACGCTAGTGCCAAATTCGAATTTTTGGCAATCGAATTTTCAAACGCAACCAACGAGGATGAATTCGGACGCTGCGTTAGAAAACATCAAGAACTGATGGAGTAAGATGATTCATAAGACACAAAATCATGGTTAAAAAACTGAGAGTTCGGTAAAATTATTCAACTCCATGTTTCGTTCTCAGGTACTTCGTAAAATTTCGGATCAGCATTGGCAGAATGGCTGTGGTAATGATCGCCGTAGCCATGTCTGCCGTTTCCACTGGAGGTTTTATGCTGATTCGCGTGAGTTTGTGTCTTTCGTAACCAGTTCATCAGTTGAGATTCAGATGCAGGCAAGGAGTAAAAATGTGACCGTTATTTTTCCATTATTTCATGGGTGCGACGGGATTGCAGGATATACCGTTGATTGATTTCGTGAAGTATGTTATCTTCGAATTTGTCGCCGGGATTCAGGTGTTGCTGTTCGCCTGGCCATCGGATCGTATATTAGAAATGGTAATGCGCTAGACACATCGAACAGACGACACGCTCCCAATCCAATAACTTCCGATCAGTTCCGCGCTGCTCTATTTTTTTCATCCATGATTTATTGATTCACAGGGTGAAAGAATGCGTCATTCGGTCTACAACTGCGCATGGATAGGCAAATCACCGCGTATGCTGAAAGACATGATTATCGTTTTGCAACAAGCGAAGAATCCACCGATCATCACCATTGAAGGATTTCTACCCATCTTGTCACTTGAGTTCTTCGGAAATGTGAGCAACCTCCAAGTCTTTGCAACGAAATGTATCGACTTCTGAATCTATTTATTTACCTCATTCTCGAATTCTTTCCCCAGTGCGTAGCGGCCAGCTTTTCATACATTGCAACGTTACGAGCCGTTGCTGGAGACTGAGGACTACGTAATTCTGATGATTGCAAAAGATATCTCATGATGGCCTTCCGCACTCCCAGATTGAATAGCAGTTATAGTGAAATCACATCACACTCACAACGAATGTCACGTCTGTGAAATTTATTAATTCTCACTATCACTACCATGTATCTTTTTAGTAGTAAACATGATGATTATACCACACCCACCTTACAATCCACTGGTTCAATAATTCTCTTTGGTATCTAGACATGTTCGATCTAGTCAGAATTGAATAGACGCGCAATTCTCATTAAGTATAGTATACGAAACCAGAAAGACATTACTCGTTGCAACTCTTATGCGTTTCGGAATGATTATTTGAACCGAACAACGGTTTTCTCCTCACGGCATCATGTTCATCGGTGGACAAGAGTTCGAACTCTTGTCCACCGAGTTTCTCAACGCACGCAACGAGGATGACTTCAGACGCTGCAGCTCGAAGCATCAGGTGTTGATCGAGTGAGACTGATTTTTAGATGTCGACTGATCTGTTTGAGGCTCGATTCCGGGCGAATAATCAATTTGACCACCGTTCTTTGTTCAGTTACTTCGATCGACTGAGTCTTACCACGGCTCCTATGGTCGGACTCCTTTTTTTCGTGATCACGTTCAACGTTAGCACTGGGGGGCTTGTTCTTGTTCGCGTAAGTTCGCTTTTCCAATCCTCTTTGTACTTATATTTTGATCAGAAATGAAGTCTGATGCCGATTGGTTTTTCTACTTTTTGCTAACGGAACCGCTGTGCAGAATCCACCATTTTTTGTTGCGGCAAAGTTTGTTCTTTTCGTCGTTATTTCTGCGGTGCAACTTTTCATATTTGCCTGGCCGGCGGACAACCTGATCGATTTGGTAATTGATACGATCTGTTATGGCTCATCACTAAATTTCACCCCATCTATCGCACACACATGGATGGAATTCAGTCGCCAAGTGAACACTAGCAATCGACGTCAAGTATTTATGCTTCTATTACAGAGCGTGAAACTGAGAAATTCAGCCTACGGATGCGCCTGGATTGGCAATTCTCGAAAAATGGTCAGAGATCTGATCATTGTTTTGCAGAGATCGCAACGTCCATTGATAATCACCATGGCCCATTACGCACGTTGGTACTTCATAAGCTTGAGGAAACAGTGCCTATGGATAGAGTTTTCCTTTATTCTATCTCATAATGTCCTTCATCTAATACAATTCACTGAATATTGCGGTAAAAAATTCATTTCACCATGACAGTAAAACATTGATATCCGAATAACTTGAAATCTTTCCTGACCTAATTCTTTCCATGGACTTCGATTTTGAAAATGAAGACAAGAGCCTTTCGAAACGAAAAATGCACTCTGTTCCGAATGATTAGAACCTACACCCACAATAAATTGAAAAATTCTTGAGTCACGCATGGGAAATCAGTGGTGAAAGAATATTATTCGTTCAGCATTCATTGTCAATCTATAATACCGGCGGTCGCTGTCCGGAATGTAGACGGTACCCGATGTCACCTACCCTTTGGCCGGTCGTTACCGACATGGCTAGGTAAGACACGGAGGGTGTAAAAGCTCCATTTCGCATGTATGCGTAGCGAATAAAGCGTATGGATCTTAGACAGGGGGACCATCCCCAGTGGGTTGTCACGTAGTCAACTTTCACGATATCAATTGATTCGATCAGCAGCATAATAATTACGGACGCCTCGTTTCTTGAGAACTGAGGCCATCAATTATCAAGATCCATGTTACATGATTCGATCTGCAATGAATTCCGAATCAAAATTGAGTGAAGAATGAAATATATATGCCCAAGAAAATCGAATTGATCGGATCACACCATTTGTCGAAATACATATAATATATTTCATGAACTTATACGTAACTTGCATGAATTGAAATTATCAACAGATAATTATTGACGAACTGGAGAATTTCGAAAATCTCATAATATTTTGCATAAAAATACACAGTTATTATATGCTACAATCTTCATAGTTGTGACAAAGTGATTACTTCGAGTGGACACTATCATATATGAATGTGCGCAGTGCCAACGAAGCACAGGGGTAGTTTATTCATCAATCGAGCGTGATGTCGAAGAGTGTTGCGAATTTTTCCTGTTTCCAGTTTGTTCGCAGGCGAATTTGACGAATCGAATTTCGTATGGCCCCAATCAAGATTTAGGTACTACCATAGTGATAGTCAACGTAACGGCTGTCAACAAAGTTGTCCTAATCAATGGAATTGACCTTCACTACCACCAAGTTATGCTTTCGTTGCCGTTACGCGCTCTAATTCCAGTGATTCCATGATGGTCCTCAGACTAAGAGTCGCCTGCAAACTGCGATATTTTGAAGAGACAATAGCTATGGCGAAACGAAAATCCGTCACGAACAAAAAACGTACAAAACCGAAACGATTTCATTTAATTTATTTCTGAGTTTTTCAGTCTCCGTTCGTCTCTTCTCGTAATTCCCACCAGAGAAATCGGATTGAACAGGATTCATGAACTTGACACTGTATAAGCCTGTGAAATCGTACGAAGAGTACCATATAGTAGTGGTTAATGGAAAACGGCAGTAAACTCAGGCACAGAGACCGACAATTTATCGCCGCTCAAGACCGACAATTTCAATCGGGAAAATCCTCGCGGTTTACGGAGCCATGTAATTTGATTCGATTCAAAGCAATAATCTATGGCTCCGGAGGGTCAACGTGCGTGGGGACAAGTTAGGGCCGTACGTGCCAATGATGAGGTAAAATGTGTGTAAGAGTCCGTTCGAGTGTGACATCGGAAGGGTATTAGCCAGTATCACCTGACTAATTGTTCGCTTCATGACCGATATTTAAGTGCCGTCTGTGGAGTTCCGTATACGGCGGACTCAAGTCTTTTCAAAACATGTGAAACGCCCGCACTAGTTTCTACGTTGGGTTCTACACACGTACTCGAAAGAACCACATCCCTACCACAAACTGTCTTTGACCAATCCGTGGCAAGACATCCCTCGAGTATTCGTGGTCTGAATCGTTATGAAAATAGTGCATATCGACTGCACTTGATACCAGAACTATCACAGTCACTCCCGATCTGAGCTCGGAAGGGCCAGTAGAATCGGTCCCGCTCCGAGTCCTGGAGTTTCTGTCGAGAGCTCAGAGTAGCACAGCGTCAGACTCATCGCGAAAACACCTTTTGGTTGTTTCGGGTTCGTGTAACTATTCAACCATGGATAGTGCTGAGAGATTGACGACGAAACGTCGAACCACCTTCGAGCGATCTATGCTTATACTCGAATATTCAACTTGGCCAACGGGATGTTGGCCATTGCCTGCGGATGCTAGTGCGTCCGACATTCGGGGTCGCAATATCTGGTGGTGGTTTTCATTGTTTCATTCAACTATTTCTACCGGTGGTTGGTTCTGGAATATCTATCTGAACACGAACAACTTTGATGTTGCAATGAAATCTATTTCGGAACTGTGCCCTCTGACCGCTGTGTTCCTGAAACTGGTCACCCTCAGATTAGACGCAACCCGATTGCAGGTATGCTCCGACGAATCGCGAACGCTGATTACAACGAGAATTACCCTTTTTGTAAATAAGCATGTCCGGATCAGGTTTTGCTGGCCGAAATGGACCTGTTTCTGAAAAATGCCACAGCAGAAGAATGGGAACTGGTGATGCGATACTACGACAAATACTTCGCACCGCATTTCGTCATCTTCGTTATAACGGTTTGCACACCATTGTGCTACGTATTCGAACCCGCGGTGAATTCAAAACAACTATTTCCAGGAACAGTTGCATATCCGTTTTCCGTTGAACCCTTTTGGATTTGGGCAACTTTATATACATCGCATATCGTTCTTTCAGCGCAAATTGGAAGTATGTTATTGATAGACCTTATGTATTCCGTTTTACTCTGGTTTACTGGTGCCAGATTTGAATTGTTAGCAATCGAATTCTCGAACGCCAACAACGAGAATGAATTCAGACGCTGCGTTAAAAAACATCAAGATCTGATGGAGTAAGATTATTGACGGGACCTAATTCCACGTTTGACGAAACACAAGTTCAGGAGACTTATCTAGCTCGATGTATCGTTCTTAGGTCCTTCGTGAAATTGAGGATCACCACGGGCAGAATGGCCGTGGTAGTGGTTTCCCTGGCCGTTTTTGCCGTTTCGACCGGAGGCTACATACTGATTCGCGTGAGTTGGTGTTTTTCCTGACTAGATCATCATTCGGAATGTCGAATGCAAGCAAGCGATGAGAATGCGACCTATATTTCCCAATTGTTTTATGGATGTGACGGGATTCCAGAAACCACCAGTGTTCGAGTTTGGAAAGTATGTTTTCTTCGAGTTCCTCGGTTTGATTCAGGTGTTTCTATTCGCCTGGCCGTCGGACCATATATTGGAAATGGTAATGCGCTACACCCGTTGGAGAAATAGCCCAATCCTTGCTCTAGTATGCGATGATTTCCTGATATTTTCACGTTCACTTAATTCATCAATTCACAGGGTGAAAGAATGCGTCATTCGGTCTACAATTGCGCGTGGGTAGGCAAACCACCGCGTATGCTCAAAGACATGATTATCGTTTTGCAACGAGCGAAGAATCCACCGATCATCTTCATTGAAGGATTTCTACCCATCTTGTCTCTTGAGTTCTTCGGAAATGTGAGCAACCTCCAAGTCTTTGGAACGAAATGTATCGACTTCCGAATCTGTGTATTTACCTCATTCATGAATTCTTTCCCCAGTGCGTAGCGGCCAGCTTTTCATACATTGCAACGTTACGAGCCGTTGCTGGAGACTGAGGACTACGTAATTCTGATGATTGCAAAAGATATTTCATGGTGGCGTTCCGCACTCCCAGATTGAATAGCAGTTATAGTGAAATCACATCACACTGACAGCAAATGTAAAGTGTGTAAAACTTGTCAAATCTTACAATCCCTACCATGTATCTTTCGATCAATAAATATTATGATTATACTATTCCGATTTCTCACTCCATTGGTTACAGAATCGCTTCCGATCCGATGTAGTATTCCAAATGGCACTCATGGTTTGCCGAAAATTTCTCCCGGAACTGCATATTGCAGACATCGAAACTGATTTCAGATATTCAATACTTGTATTTACGCTAAATCCTCCAAAGTTATTACTTTTCGCGTTAATCGGAAGGTACTCAATTCCTACTATGATATGGAATAATCAGGATTCAACAGATACGCATTTTTCATTACCTATTATGATCTTGCAACTTTTCGTGTTTGCCTGGCCGGCGGACAACCTGATCGATTTGGTAATTGATACGATCTGTTCGGCTCATCACTAAATTTCACCCCATCCATCGCACACACATGAATGAAATTCAGTCGCCAAGTGAACACTAGCAATCGACGTCAAGTATTTGTGATTCTATTACAGAGCGTGAAACTGAGAAATTCAGCCTACAGATGCGCCTGGATTGGCGATTCTCGAAAAATGGTCAGAGATCTGATCATTGTTTTGCAGAGATCGCAACGTCCATTGATAATCACCATGGGGGGTATAGTTCCCATATTGTCGCTTGAATTTTTCGGAGGCGTAAGTTTCTCTGGAACTTTGAAGCATGAAAAAAAATTGGAAACGAATTCTGCTGACCAAAATATTTGAATTGCGGTATTCTAGACTATCGCAGCTAGTTTCTCCTACCTGACGACATTGCGTGCCAAGGCCGTTAAATTGTGAGGAGGATCGGAAACATGATGAGCCAATTCCCAGCGGCATGTTCGACTTCAACTACTTCCACTCTTCGGCCATATCAATTTTGCGCAAGACTTGGGTTTTTTTCAAGGATTTCATGAACCGACAAGAATAGTGTCTATGAATGGCGTTTGGGTTCGTCCTATCTCATACTGTCTTATGTTCCAGAGAATGCACTAACTAGAGCAATAACTTCATGTCATCATCACAATAAAACGTTCATAATTGAATATTTTGCAGTCTATTCTTGCCTGATCCTTTCCATTGTTTTCGACCCTGAAAAAAAGACGAGAGCCTTTCGATACAAAAAATTCACTTTGCTCCAAATAATTAGATCCTACACCTACAATAAATTTGAAATTTTTTTGGTTACGCATAGGAAATCATTGCCGAAAAAATATTATTCGTTCAGCACTCAATCTACAATACCGGCGGTCGCTGTCCGGAATGTAGACGGTACCCGATGTCACCTACCCTTTGGCCGGTCGTTACCGACATGGCTAGGTAAGACACGGAGGGTGTAAAATCTCCATTTCGCATGTATGCGTAGCGAATAAAGCGTATGGATCTTACAACAGGGGGACCATCCCCAATGGGTGGTCATGAAGTCAGCTTTCACGATACCAAATACCAATTGATTTGATCAGCAGCAAGATAATTACGGCCGCCTCGTTTCACGACGAACTGTCGGTATCAATTATTAGGATCCGTGTTGTACGACTCGATCTGCGATGAAGTTCAACTGAAAATTGCGCAAAGAATAAACAAATCAAACCTGAGCAAATTAAAAAAATCGGATCATACCATTCGTCGACTCAAATATAATAATTTTCATGAACTCATACGCAACCCGCATGAATTACAATTATTAACTGGTAATTATTGACGAACTGGGGATTTTAGAATTCTCACAATAGCGCGGATAGACATAGATAGTTATTATATGCCACAATTTTCAAGTAATGGCAGAGCGATTACTCCAAGTGGAAACTATGATGTATGATGTATTAATGTGCGCGGTGCTAACGGAGTACAGGGATAGTTGATTCGTCAGCCGAGCGTGATGTTGAAGATCGCTGCAAATTTTTTTTGTTTCTAGTCTGTTCACAGGCGGGTCTGACGAATCGAATTTCGCATGGCCCCGGCCAAAATTTGAGTACGGCTATAGTGATAGGTAACACGAAAACTTCCACCACTTAAGCTCTCAACATCGTTGATCGAGCTGCCTGAGCTTGGGCACACAATCAACTCCCAGATTGTGACATTGAAATCTTCTAGAACTTCTGATCAAATTTTCCGACCAGTTCAACAAAGGGCTTCAAGATGAAGGAAACGCTGTTCAACAGGACTAAGGCACCAGAAGCCACTTCGGTTTCGGAACCATTTTTAAAATACGTCAGACAATTGATGGGTATATTATAGAAATATGAGTCTATGAACGGCGTATGTCCTAATCGATGAAATCGATCTTCACCACCACCAAGATATTATTCCTTTGGGACCTCTGCGTCAATTATATCGTTGCAGAGATTTCTCATATTCGAGAGAGCACGATTTAACTGGCTCGCAATCAATTCGCAGGTCATGGTAACTCCTGGCAGTGAATTGACGTTTGTGGGCCTCGACCCATCGAAAAGGGATTTCGCTAGACTCACTTATTTCAGTGATTTGACGAAGGCCCTCAGACTAAGAATCGCCTGCAAACTGCGATATTTTGGAGAGACAATAGCTATGGCGAAACGAAAATCCGTCACGAACAAAAAACGTACGAAACCGAAACGATTTCATTTAATTTATTTCTGCGTTTTTCAGTCTCCGTTCGTCTCTTTTCGTAATTCCCACCAGAGAAATCGGATTGAACAGGATTCATGAACTTGACACTGATTAAGCCTGTGAAATCATACGAAGAATACCATATAGTAGTGGTGAATTGAATATAGCAATAACCTCAGGCAGGGAAACAGAAAATTTAACAGATTTTTTTGAATCTTCTGAATTTAGGGTTAAACGTAAAAAGCAAGTATTCGAATGTGATCCGTACACGTGTACCACGACAAAACATCATCTCCTCACACCTGTACTGACAGGTGATACCCGATTGCGTTTTTAATCATTCATAAACTCAATCATTGTTTTATAATAGTTGGTAGTCAACTGTCCATTGTTGTTGAGCGTGGGCGTTTTGAAGCATCGGTTCGAGAATATTTTTTCAAAATTATCCAAACGTTAAATTCGCAGCCGTCATTGCCTCGTTTTAAAGTTTTCGAAATACTTATGTAATTCAGTGGAAACACGTTCATTCGAAAGATCACCATATCATATGAGTCTAGAAATATGAATACCATACGATCGAGAAAAAAAAGTACAAATTAATTCAAAGAACTTCTATAAGTCTGTGTTCATCTAGTTTCAAAAATTCATGAAAAATGCCCCTTTCATATTACATCAGTAATGAAGTCATATGCCGGATACATAAGTGCTATGTAAGTGGAGTTTCGTACACGTCAGGCTCAAGTCTTTTCAAAACATGTGAAACGCCCACATTATTTTCTACGTTGGGTTCTACACACATGCTTGGAAGACCCACATCCCTACCATAAACTGCCTTCAACCAATCGGCGGCAAGACATCCCTCGAGTATTCGTGGTCTGAATCGTTATGAAAATAGTGCATATCGACTGCACCTGATACCAGAACTCTCACAGTCACTCACGATCCGAGCTCGGAAGGGCCAGTAGAATCGGTCCCGCTCCGAGTCCTGCAGTTTCTGTCGAGAGCTCAGAGTAGAACAGCGTCAGACGCATCGCGAAAGCACCTTTTGGTTGTTGTAATCATTTGATTATGGGTAGTACTAAGAGAATGCGGACGAAACGACGGTTCACCTTCGAGCAATCTATGCTTATACTGAAATATTCGGTGGCTCCAATAGCATGTTGGCCACTGCCAGCGGAAGCTAGTGCTTCGGACGTTCGATTGCACAATATTTGGTGGTGGTTTGCATTTATCCATTCAACTGTATCTACCGGTGGCTGGTTCTGGCATGTCTATCAGAACTCGAACAATTTCAATGTTGCCATGAAATCGGTTACGGAATTGTTTCCCATATCCGCTGTGTGGATAAAAATGGTTATCTGCAGAATAGAAGCATCCCGATTGCAGGTATGCTCCAATAAATCGTGAACGATTTTCACAGCGAGAATTCTCCTTTTTTGTGAATATCTATGTTCAAGCAGAAATCGCTGGCCGAAATGAACTCTTTTCTGAGGAACGCGACGGCAGAAGAATGGGAAATGGTGATGCGATACTACGACAGGCACTTCACTTCGCATTCGACTTTTTTCATCGCATCGGTCAGCATAACATTGCTTCACATAATCGGACCCGCGGTAATCCCAGACCAGCTCTTTCCAGGAACAGTTGCGTATCCATTCTCCGTGGAGCCTTTTTGGATTTATGCGATTGTGTACCTTTCGCAAATCTTTACTTTTATACAAGCTGGAAGTATGTTGACGCTAGCTTTGATTTATACCACTTTACTCTGGTTTACTGGTGCCAGATTTGAATTGTTAGCAATCGAATTCTCAAACGCAACCAACGAGGATGAATTTAGACGCTGCATTATGAAACATCAAGAACTGATAGAGTGAGATGATTCGCAGGTCATAATTTCATAAATGAGAAAACAAGAGTTCGGTAAAATTATTTAACCCCATGTTTCGTTCTCAGGTACTTCGTGAAACTTAAGATCGGCATGGCGAAGATGGCCACGGTGATGATTCTCATAGCCATGACTACCGTTTCTACCGGAGGCTTCATACTAATTCACGTAAGTTGGTGTTTTTTGTGACCAGATCGAATGCAAGCAAAGATGACAATTCATACCGATATCCTTTCATTGTTCCATGAATGCGACGGAATTCTAGAAACCACCATTGTTCGAATTGGGAAAGTATATCATCTGCGAATTTGCCGCCGCGGTCCAAGTGTTGTCGTTCGCCTGGCCATCGGACCATATATGGCAGATGGTAACGCGCTTCACCCATTGGAGGATAAGCACACTCCCTAAATCAATTTTTGTTGAGTTTTGTGTTCTATTTCATTTCTCTTCATCCATATTCGCAGGGGGAAAAAATGCGTCAATCGGCCTATAATTGCGCGTGGATAGGCAAATCTCCACGAATGCTCAGAGACCTGATTATCGTTCTGCAACGAACAAAGAGTCCACCGGTTATTGCGGTTGAAGGTTTTTGTCCCGCCTTGTCACTTGAGTTCTTCGGAAATGTGAGCAACCTCCAAGTCTTTGGAATGAAATGTATCGACTTCCGAATCTGTGTATTTACCTAATTCATGAATTCTTTCCCCAGTGCGTAGCGGCTAGCTTTTCATACATTGCAACGTTACGAGCCGTTGCTGGAGACTGAGGACTACGTGATTCTTATGGTTGCAAAAGATATATCATGGTGGCCTTCCGCACTCCTAGTTCGAATAGCAGTTATAGTGAAATCACATCACACTTACAACGAATGTCACGTCTGTGAAATTTATCAATTCTCACTATCGCTACCATGTATCTTTTTAGTAGTAAAGATGATGATTATACCACACCCACCTTACAATCCACTGGTCTTGGTATTGCTCTCTATCCGATATAGTATTCCAACTAGCACTAACAATGACAAGACAGAAAACTGTAAGATATGTACCTTCGTCTTGAAAGAGCTTCGCAGATTTTTTCCTAATCGGATACCAAAAACGTTCGTAGGAAAGTCTAAGAGCGGTGCGCGGTGGAGAAATATACACGCGCTGTCGGTTTGATAATAAAATGCGAGCAGATGTGGTGGGATCATAGACAACCGACAGTCCCTGAAAACACTTCAGTAAATTGTTTTCGAGGATCATGGGAAGAATCGGTAGAAACAACCGTAAGCACGACCGCACATTGCAGACATCGAAATCAATTTTCGATAATCAATACCCCGATGCACTCTAAATCTCCTGAAGGTGATAACTTTTGCGATGATCGAAAGTTACCCAGATACATTTTCGGGGAAAAAATAGTCAAATTTATGTCATCATTATTTTCAAACAAATAACTCTTCCTGACTTATTGACATGTTCGACCTAGTCAGGATTAAACAGATACGCATTTTTCATCACCTATTATGAACTTACAACTTTTCATGTTTGCCTGGCCGGCGGACAACCTGATCGATTTGGTAATTGATACGATCTGTTCGGCTCATCACTAAATTTCACCCCATTCATCGCATACCCATGGATGGAATTCAGTCTCCAAGTGAATACTAGCAACCGACGTCGCACCTCGGAAGTTAGATAAGAAAGTGATCACCGTCACGACTAGTCGTTGTCAATTCCATTACAGAGCGTGAAACTGAGAAATTCAGCCTACGGATGCGCCTGGATTGGCGATTCTCGAAAAATGGTCAGAGATCTGATCATTGTTCTGCAGAGATCACAACGTCCATTGATAATCACTATAGAGGATCGCTTGAATTTTTCGCAGGTGGAAGTTCCTCTCGAACTTGAAGGCATGAAAGAAATTTTGGAAAAGAATTCTCCTGGCCGTGAAATTTGTGATGCGGTATTCTAGACTATCGCGGCTATAGTCACTCATACCTGACGACATCGTGTGCTATGACCAACGGATCGTAAAATTCATGACCAAAAAACCTACAACCTTTCCTGGCCTAATTCTTTCATCGTTTTCGACCCTGAAAAGGAAAATCAGAGTCTTCCGATACAAAAACGTTACTCTGCCCGAAACATCAGGTCCCACACCTACAATGGAATGAGATATTCCCGAGCCACGCCTGAATAATCGTTGATAAAAGAATATCATCAAAAGACCTCGGATCACTCGCAAACAATGATTCGGCGGGACATAAAAGTACAGAATCGGGATTTAATTAATTAAGATACACGAACGAGTGGTAACAATCAGCCGATAGATCAGGGCTGAAGTATGTACATCTTTCACATGTAAAAATCAGTTTCATATAGACACCGCATGAGGTTTGGTAATGAGTGAATCAAAGTACCATAATGCAGGTCTGTTTCCGCCAAGCCATTCTCCGCAATATCATTCGAGTGCGTAAGACCCACGGATCGTCGAATAAATTTTTATGCCTAGTGATCATAGCGCGCAAAAGCTCACTGTTCACTGATCGCTGTTGCATCCGAAAAAACCGACGGTAAGTCGTTCGTGTGTCCAATCACACAGTGCTCAATCAATCTGCGACCAAAAAATCTGTGTGCCAAAACCCTGTGTATCGTTATTGGTGTAGGCAATTGAACCGTGTGCTCAGTTCAGCTCGCGATCTGTAATACCGGCGGTTGCTGTTGAGAATGAAAAAATTATTTGCTACCCCTGCAAGACGCTGATAGGGAAGGACTCGATTTCACCTACCCTTCGGCTGGTCGTTACCGACATGGCTGGGTAAGACACGAGGGGTGTAAAAGCTTTGTTTTCTACGTATGCGCTCCTCAAGAAGCGCTCCCCAATTCATCGGGTTGACATAGAGTCAGCTTCCGCGAAACCAAATGATTCGATCAGCAGCGTATCAATAACGGCCGCCTCGTTTCTCGGCAAACTGAGGCCATCAATCATCGAAATCCATGTTGTATGACTCGGTCTGCGATAAATTCCGACTGACAATTGAGCGAAGAATGGAAAAAAAATGCCCGAGTCAATCAAATTGTCGGATTATGAAATTCGTCGACAAACATATCATAATTTTCATGAACTCATACGTAACTCGCATGAATCATGATTATTAACTGGTAATTATTGACGAACTGATGAATTTTAGAACTCCCGTAATAGCGTGCATAGACATAGAAAGCAATTACATGCCACAATCTTCGAGTAATGGCAAAGTGATTACATCAAGTGGAAACTATGATGTATTAATGTGCGCAGTGCCAACGGAGTACAGGGGCAGTTGATTCATCAGCCGAGCGCGATGTCGAAGAGTGTTGCGAATTTTTCTCTGGCTCTTATTTGTTCATAGGCAAATTGACGGTTCGAGTTTCGTACTATTCGAATACTAACGTATCGATATCCAACATATAAAACCTCCTTAACTCCAGCTCTCAACATTGTTGATCGAGCTGCCTGAGCTCAGACACACAATCAACCCCCAGATCATGAAATTGAAATCTTCTAGAATTCCTGATCGAATTTTTCCAGTAGTTCAACAAATGGACCAAGATGAAGGAGATACTGTTCGATAGGACTGAGGCACCAGCTACCACTTCGGTTTCGAAACCATTTCTAAAATACGTCGGACTATTGATAGGTATATAAAAAATATGGGTCCACCAACGTGCCAAATTTTTTTTTGCTAATAAAATTGACCTCCACGACCATCAAGATATTACCCCCTCGAGACTCTGCAATCATTTGTGTGGTTGTAAAAGTTCAGCGCATCGCGAGGAGCACGATATAACTGGCTCGTAATTATTTTGCATGACATGGTAACCACTGGCGGCGAATGAACACTTGTGGGCCTCGACACATCGGAAGGGATGCCGTTAAGCTCACTCATTCCAGTGATTTTATGTTGGCTTCCAGACTAAGAGTCGCCTGCAAACTGCGATATTCTAAACAGATAATAACCATCGCGATGATAAAAACCATTACGTATAAAAAACGCACGAAAACGGAAAGATTTCATTCGCCCTCTTACCTCGTTTTTCAGTCTTTAATATTTTAGGTTTTTGAAGGGTCAACGTGCGTGGGGGCAAGCATGCCGGTGATGAGGTCAAATGTGTGTAAGAGTCCGTTCGAATGTGACATCGGAAGGGCATTCGCGAGTATCACCTGACTAATTGTTTGCTTCATAACAAATATATGAGTGCTGGCTGTAGAGTTCCGTATACGTCAGACTGATTTCAAGATGTCGACTTACTTATTTTACTTATTGAGACTCAATTTCAGGCCAAT
The DNA here is from genome assembly GCF_917208135.1 of Athalia rosae. NCBI lineage: Eukaryota > Metazoa > Arthropoda > Insecta > Hymenoptera > Athaliidae > Athalia > Athalia rosae. Next base: position 19,954,108 of record NC_064028.1, on the reverse strand, counting down.
GATCAATTGATCAGCGTTTTTTGCCCAGTTACTTCAATAGACTAAGCTTACCACTGCTGCTATGATAGAACTTTTTTTTTCGTGATAACGTCGGACGTTAGAACTAAAGGGCCTGTTCTTGTACGCGTAGGTGCGCTTTCGGAAATCTACTTGTATGTAGAGAATGTATATTTTCCACCAAATGACGGAATTTCTGTTCTCTCAACCTTCACACAAATACAACCGCTATGGGATGATTACTATTCTTTTTCAAAATGAATGATACCACGGTCTATCGATATCGGTTATCATTCTTGAATCATGACGGCCTCTCTGTCGAATGCGGAATATCTGATTTCCCAAGAGTCATTTCCTCATGATGTTTCAAACTCCAAATCGAAACAGTTCTTCATTCGTGAATCTAATATTTTTCGGAAAACAATCCATACGAAAGTTTGGCTGATCGATTCAGGGTATCACGGAGAGCAAATATTTGAATGTATTCCGTACGCGTGTACCATGACAAAACATCATCCCCTCACACCTGTACTGAGAGGCCATACTTGATCGCATTTTCAATCATTCACAAGCTCGATCATTGGTTCCTGATAGTTGGCAGTCGACTGTCAATTGTTTCAATTGGAAAATTCACCACGTGCGTTTTGGAGCATCGGTTCCAGAATATTTTTTAAAAAATTTTCGAACGCTTGATTCGCAGCCGTCGTTGCCTCATTTCGAAGTTTTCGAAATACTTAAATAATTCAGTGAAAACAAGTTCATTTCGGGAACCACCATATGAAATGAGTCTAGGAATGAAAACACCACACGAATGAAAGGAGAAATTACAAATCCATCCAAATAATTTCCATGAATCTATTTTTATCTAGTTTCAAGACTTCATGAAAAGTACCCCTTTCATATTACATCAGTAATGAAGTCTTATGCCGGAAACATAAGTCATACATAAGTGGAGTTTCGTACACGTCAGGCTCAAGTATTTTCAAAACATGTGAAACGCCCACATTATTTTCTACGTTGGGTTCTACACACTTACTCGAAAGACCCACATCCCTACCATGAACTACCTTCAACCAATCGGTGGCAAGACATCCCTTGACTATTAATGGTCTGAATCGTTATGAAAATAGTGCATATCGACTGCACATGATACCAGAACTCTCACAGTCACTCACGATCCGAGTCCTGCAGTTTCTGTCGAGAGTTCAGAGCAGAACAGCGTCAGACTTATCACGAGACCACCTTCTCGTTGTTTTGGATCTGCATAACCATTCCGACCACAAGTTGGGCTGAAAAAATGCCGACGAAACGTCGAATCACTTTCGCGCGATCTATGCTTATACTCGAATATTCGATTGCTCCAATAGCATGTTGGCCATTGCCGGCGGAAGCTAGTGCTTCGGACGTTCGATTGCGCAATATTTGGTGGTGGTTTGCATTTATCCATTCAAGTGTGTCTACCAGTGGTTGGTACTGGCATATTTATCAAAACTCGAACAATTTCAATGTTGCCATGAAATCTGTTTCGGAATTGTTACCCGTATCCGCTGTGTGGCTGAAAATGGTGGTCTGCAGAATAGAAGCATCCCGATTGCAGGTATGCTCCAATAAATCGTGAACGCTTTCTACAGCAAAAACTCTGCTTTTTTGTGAATATCTATGTTCAATTAGGAATTGCTGGCCGAAATGAACTCTTTTCTGAGGAACGCAACGGCAGAAGAATGGGAACTGGTGATGCGATACTACGACAGACACTTCACTTCGCATTCGACTTTTTTCGTCGTGTCGATCATCATAATATTGTTTTACATAATCGGACCCGCGATGATTTCAGACCAGCCCTTTCCAGGAACAGTTGCGTATCCATTCTCCGTAGAGCCCTTTTGGATTTATGCGATTGTGTACCTTTCCCAAGTCTTTTTTTTCATACAAGCTGGAAGTATGTTGATGATAGCTTTAATGTATGCCACTCTACTCTGGTTCACTGGTGCCAGATTTGAATTGTTGGCAATCGAATTCTCAAACGCAACCAACGAGGATGAATTCAGACGCTGCGTTAAGAAACATCAAGAACTGATAAGGTGGGATGATTCGCAGGACATAATTTCATAGCTGCGGAGAAGAGAGTTCGGTAAAATTATCTAAGCCCATGTTTGGTTCTCAGGTACTTCGTGAAACTTAGGATCGGCATGGCCAAGATGGCCATGGTGATGATCGCCGTAGCTATGACCGCCGTTTCCACCGGAGGCTTCATACTGATTCGCGTAAGGCGGTGTTTTTCGTGACCAGATTATTATTTAAAATGTTAAATGTGAGCAAGTCATGAAGTTCATACCGATATTCTTTCATTGTTCCATGAATGCGACGGGATCCCAGAAACCACCATTGTTCGAATTGGGAAAGTACATTTTCTTCGAATTGACCGCCGCGATTCAGGTGTTGTTGTTAGCCTGGCCATCGGACCATATATGGCAGATGGTAACGTGTTAGATACATGGGAGGGATAGCGCACTCCCTAAATCGATTCTTGTTGAGTTTTGTGTTCTATTCCATTTCTCTTCTTCCATAATCGCAGGGGGAAAAAATGCGTCAATCGGTCTACAATTGCGCGTGGGTAGGCAAATCTCCACGAATGATTAGAGACCTGATTATCGTTCTGCAACGAGCGAAAAGTCCACCGGTAATCGCTGTTGAAGGTGTTTTTCCCGCCTTGTCGCTGGAATTTTTCGGGAATGTGAGCAACCTCCAAGTCTTTGGAATGAAATGTATCTACTACTGAATATATGTATTTACCTAATTCATGAATTATTTTCCTAGTGCGTAGCGGCCAGCTTTTCATACATTGCAACGTTACGAGCCGTTGCTGGAGACTGAGGACAGCGTGATTCGTATGATTGCAAAAGATGTATCATGGTGGCCTCCCGCACTCCTAGTTCGAATAGCAGTTATAGTGGAACCGCATCACACTAACAATGAATATAACGTCTGTGAAACTGATTAATTCCCACAATCACTACCATGTATCTTTTTCGTAGTAAAGGTTACGATTGTACTACACCGAACTCACAACCAACTGATTTCAGTATCACTCTCTATCCAAAATGGTATTCCTACTGACACTCATGGTTTGCCGGAAATCCCTTCCAGTACAATTCCTAAGACTGATCATGACGTTGCGCAAGTAAAGTCGAACCAACGACATCAGTCCCGCAATGATGACAAGACGAAATGCTGTAGTATGTGAACAGTTGTTCCAGCAATGAAGCACCAAAAACGTTTGTAGAAAAGTCAAAGAGCAGTGCCCGGAGAAGAAATTCATACTGTCGGTCGGAATTTTCGGAGGATTTAGTTTTCCTGGAACTTTCAAAAATGAGAAAAAATTCGGAAAACTTTGATGGTCTCACACCCACGATGAGATGAGATATTCCTGTGCCACGCCTGAATAATTGTTATTGGAAGAATATCATAAAAGGACCTCGATCACACGTAGTTCATTGCCTGCAGCATTGTGGCACACGGGTTTTCCGGACGCGGATCACACGCAAACAATGATTTGGCGGGACATAAAAGTACAGAATCGTGATTCAATTAATTAAGATACATAAACGAGTGGTAACAATCAGCCGATAGATCAGGGCTGAAGTATGTACATCTATCACATGTGAAAGTCAGTTTCATATGGATACTACATGAGGTTTGGTAATGAGTGAATCAAAGTACCATAATGCGGGTTTATTCCCGCCAAGCCATCCTGTGCAATATCATTCGAATGCGTAAAACTACGGATCTTCGAATGAATTTTTATGCCCAGTAGTCAATGTGCGCAGAAGCTACCGTGTCTGATCGCTGTTGCATCCGAAAAAACCGACAGTGAGTCGTGCGTGTATCCAGTTAAACTGTGCGCAATCAATCTGCAACCAAAAAATCTGTGTGCCAAAACCCTGTGTATCGTTATTGCTGTAGGCAATTGAACCGTGTGCTCAGTTCAGCTCGCGATCTGTAATACCGGCGGTTGCTGTTGAGAATGAAAAAATTATTTGCTACCCCTGTGAGCCGCAGATAAGGAAGGTACCTGATAACACCTACCCCTTGGCTGGTCGTTACCGACATGGCTGGGTAAGACACGATAGGTGAAAAAGCTTTGTTTTTTACGGATGCGCTCCCGAAGAAGCGGATTCATCGAGGACAAAATAATAATCTGCATCGGGTTGACATGGAGTCAGCTTCCGCGAAACCAAATGATTCGATCAGCAGCGTATCAATAACGGCCGCCTCGTTTCTCGGCAAACTGAGGCCATCAATCATCGAAATCCATGTTGTATGACTCGGTCTGCGATAAATTCCGACTGACAATTGAGCGAAGAATGGAAAAAAAATGCCCGAGTCAATCAAATTGTCGGATTATGAAATTCGTCGACAAACATATCATAATTTTCATGAACTCATACGTAACTCGCATGAATCATGATCATTAACTGGTAATTATTGACGAACTGATGAATTTTAGAACTCCCGTAATAGCGTGCATAGACATAGAAAGCAATTACATGCCACAATCTTCGAGTAATGGCAAAGTGATTACATCAAGTGGAAACTATGATGTATTAATGTGCGCAGTGCCAACGGAGTACAGGGGCAGTTGATTCATCAGCCGAGCGCGATGTCGAAGAGTGTTGCGAATTTTTCTCTGGCTCTTATTTGTTCATAGGCGAATTGACGGTTCGAGTTTCGTACTATTCGAATACTAACGTATCGATATCCAACATATAAAACCTCCTTAACTCCAGCTCTCAGTATTGTTGATCGAGCTGCCTAAGCTCAGACACACAATCAACCCCCAGATTATGAAATTGAAATCTTCTAGAATTTCTGATCGAATTTTCCCAGTAGTTCAACAAATGGACCAAGATGAAGGAGATACTGTTCTATAGGAATGAGGCACCAGCTACCACTTCGGTTTCGAAACCATTTCTAAAATACGTCGGACTATTGATAGGTATATAAAAAATATGGGTCCACCAACGTGCGAAATCTTTTTTGCTAATGAAATCGACCTCCACGACCATCAAGATATTACCCCCTCGAGACTCTGCGATCATTTGTGTGGTTGTAAAAGTTCAGCGCATCGCGAGGAGCACGATATAGCTGGCTCGTAATTATTTTGCATGTCATAGTAACCACTGGCGGCGAATGAACACTTGTGGGCCTCGACACATCGGAAGGGATGCCGTTAAGTTCACTTATTCCAGTGATTTTATGTTGGCTTCCAGACTAAGAGTCGCCTGCAAACTGCGATATTCTAAACAGATAATAACCATCGCGATGATAAAAACCATTACGTATAAAAAACGCACGAAAATGGAAGGATTTCATTCGCCCTCTTGCCTCGTTTTTCAGTCTTAGTTCGTCTTTTTCTGTAATTTCTACGCGAAAAATCAGATTCAACAGGCTTCGTGAAGTAGACACCAAATAAGCTAGTGAGATCGTACGAACAATGTCATCGAGTAGTGGATTAATAGAAACGGCAATGACCTCAGGCACAGAGACTGAAAATTCATTGCCGCTCAATGCGTTCAATCTTAATGCAAAAATCCTTGTCACTCATGGATCCACGTCATTCGCTTGGATTCGACGCAATATTTTAGGTTTTTGAAGGGTCAACGTGCGTGGAGGCATGTATGCTGGTGATGAGGTAGAATGTGTGTAAGAGTCCGTTCGAATGTGATATCGGAAGGGTATTCGCGAGTATCACCTGACTAATTTTTCGCCTTATATCAAACATATGAGTGCTGATTGTGGAGTTCCTCAAACCTCAGACTGATTTCAAGATGTCGACCTATTCATTAAGACTCAATTTCCGGCCAATGATCAATTCACCAGCGTTTTTCGCCTGGTTACTTCAATAGACTAACAATAAGTCTTACCACTGCTGCTATAATTAGACCGTTTTTTTGCGACAACGTTCGACGTTAGCACTGAAGGGTTCGTTTTTGTGTGTGTAGGTTCGCTTTTCAAATTCCCGTTGTATGTAGAAAATCGGTTATTTCCATGAAATCTCGGAATTTCTGTTTTTTCAAGTTTTGCACAATTTCGACCGCCACGCGATGGTTACTATTCTTTTCCAAAATCAATGCGACTGAGGTTCATCAATATTGGTTATCGTTCTGGAATCATGTAGGTTTCTTTGGAGAATTAAAAATATATAGTGCCCTGAGAATCATGTTCTCATGAATACCCTTATGCTGTCCTAAACTCTGGATTGAAACACCTTCTCATCATTAGCTACAATATTTTCCAGAAAACAATCTAGACGCAAATTTAATTAATCGATTTGAAGTATTACGGAATTTTTCGAATCTTTTGAATTTAGGGTTAAATATGAAGAGCAAGAATTCCAAAGTATTTCGTACATGTGTACTGTGACAAAACATCATCTTCTTACACCTGCACTGACAAGCAATACCTGATTGCATTTTCGATCACGTATAAACTCGATTATTGTTTTCTGATGGTCGGCAGTCAACTGAAAATATTTTTGATTGGCCAATTCACCATGTGTGTCTTTGGAGTATCAGTTCGAAATCATGTTTTCAGAACTATCCAAACATTAGATTTGCAGCCGCTATCACCTTACATCAAAGAAGCAAAAGACGTCATCACTATATCCAAATAATGATTATACAGTGAAGCAGGTTTTCAGGGGTCACGAACTTGCATAAAGTTTCAGAAGTATTAGTGGAATATAATGCAAGATATTTGGAGTCATGTCTCATTCCGTCATTCACTAATCGTTCCTTTCTCGCTTCAGGGCCGGAATACATCAGTTATATTACGTGTGAGGTACTCGCAGGTCATAAGGCCTAGCTGAACAAAAGTTTTAATGAAATGAAAGACATTGAACTCCATCAGAAAGTTTTTATGTTGAGTTATTGAAGAGCGTTTCCCATAAAATATGAAAAGAATTGATAACTTTCACCATCAACAGAAATAAAATAAACTTTTGAAAAAACCTTACGTGTGGGCTTTCTCTTACTTTAGGAATGTAATGAGGCCTTTTTCAACATCACCAAATATTTAAACTGTAATTAAATAAGCTCTAGAATCAAAGATCAATAATCACAGTGTCATTGCTGCATTCGAATGATTTTTGATCTCAAAAAGCGAATTTATTGACTCTGAGTGTAGTTCAATCATTCAAGTATTGGTATGACTGCGTCGTTTCCAAGTGGATGTTTTCCGATAAGATTCAGAAAACACTTTGAGAATAAATAACATAATATTCTGTGAAAATGAAAACCATCTTCCATAGATGAAGAGTCCCGATTTACTCATGGAGATCATTTCCTCAACTCAGTCGTCATTCCCTGATTTTGAAGTTTTCAAAATGCTTGTATAATTCATTGTCAGTAAAAAGACGTTCATTCTGGAGACCACTATATTATCGAAGTCTGGGAACATAAGTCCTACAAAATTGCAAAGAAGAAGACACCGATGAATTCAACTAGTTTCTATGAATCTATTTTCATACAGTTTCAGGATTTCATGAAAATTACCCCTTACATATTTTATCAGTGACGGAGTCCTATGCCGAATATATAAGTGCTATATGACTAGGGTTTCGTACACGTCAGACTCAAGTATTTTCAAAACATGTGAAACGCCCACATTATTTTCTACGTTGGGTTCTACACACGTACTCGAAAGACCCACATCCCTACCACAAACTGCCTTTGACCAATCGGAGGCAAGACATCCCTCGAGTATTCATGGTCTGAATCGTTATGAAAATAGTGCATATCGACTGCACCTGATACCAGAACTCTCACAGTCACTCCCGATCCGAACTCGGAAGGGCCAGTAGAATCGGTCCCGCTCCGAGTCCTGCAGTTTCTGTCGTGGGCTCAGAGTAGCACAGCGTCAGACTCGTCGCGAAAGCACCTTTTGGTTGTTTCGCAGTCGTGTGATCATTCAATTATGGGTAGTGCTGAGAGAATGCGGACGAAACGACGGTTCACCCTCGAGCAATCTATGCTCATACTCGAATATTCAATCGCTCCAATAGCATGTTGGCCACTGCCAGCGGGAGCTAGTGCCTGGGACGTCCGATTGCGCAATATTTGGTGGTGGATTGCATTTATTCATTCAACTTTATCTACCAGCGGTTGGATCTGGCATATTTATCTGAACTCGAACGACTTCGATGTTGCCATGAAATCTGTTTCGGAATTGTTCCCTATGTCCGCTGTGTGCCTAAAAATGATAATCTGCAGAATAGAAGCATCCCGATTGCAGGTATGCTCCGAAAAATCGCGAACGCTTGTTAGAGCGAGAATAACCCTTTCTGTTGATAATTATGTTCAATCAGGATTTGCTGGCCGAAATGAATTCCTTTCTGAGGAACGCAACGGCAGAAGAATGGAAACTGCTCATGCGATACTACGACAGATACTTCACATCGCATTCGATTTTTTTTGCCATATCGATCCTCATAATATTGTTCTACATATTTGAACCAGCGGTGATATCAGACCAGCCCTTTCCGGGGACAGTTGCGTATCCATTTTCCGTGGAGCCCTTTTGGATCTGGGCAATTGTGTACCTTTCCCAAGTCTTTTTTTTCATACAAGCTGGAAGTATGTTGATGATAGACTTGATGTATGCCACTTTACTCTGGTACGCTAGTGCTAAATTCGAATTGTTAGCAATCGAATTTTTAAACGCAACCAACGAGGATGAATTCAGACGCTGCGTTAAGAAACATCAAGAACTAATGGAGTAAGATGATTCACAAGACAGAAATTCATGGTTGATCAAACAAAAGTTCGGGAAATTCATTCAACTTTGTGCTTCGTTTTCAGGTACTTCGTGAAATTTAGGACCAGCATGGCCAGAATGGCCGTGGTAATGATCACCGTAGCCATGTCTGCCGTTTCCACCGGAGGCTTCATACTGATTCGCGTAAGTTGGTGTTTTTTTGTGAACAGATCATCATTTGAAATACTGAATTTAAACGGGAAATAAAAATGCGACCAATATTCTTTCACTGTTTCATGAATGCGACGGGATTCCAGAATCACCTGTTGTTCGAATTCGCGAAGTATATCGTCTTCGAAATGATTGCCGCAATTCAGGTGTTGTTGTTTGCATGGCCTTCAGACCATATATTGGAAATGGTAATGCGCTATACCTGTTGGAGAGATTGCAGACTTCGTAATCCAACTTTCAATGAGTTCCGCGCAGCTTTATTTTTTTCCTCATCCATGATTTATTTATTCACAGGGTGAAAAATTACGACAGTCGGTCTACAATTGCGCATGGGTAGGCAAATCACCACGAATGCTCAAAGACTTGATCATCGTTTTGCAAAGATCGAAGAGTCCACCAGTCATTGCTATCGAAGGTTTTCTACCCGTCCTGTCACTCGAATTTTTCGGAAATGTGAGCAACCTCCGAGTCTTCAATATCAAGAGTATCAAATCCTAAATCTATGAACCTAATTCTCGAATTATTTCCCCAGTGCGTAGCGGCCAGCTTCTCATACATTGCAACGTTACGAGCTGTTGCTGGAGACTGAGGACTACGTAATTCTGATGATTGCGAAAGATATATCATGGTGGCTTGCCCCACTTCTAGATTGAATAGCAGTTATAGTGAAATCACATCACATTAACAACGAATGTAAAGTCTGTAAAACTTATCAATTCTTGCAATCACTACCATGTATCTTTTTAGTAGTAAAGGTTACGATTGTACTACACCGAACTCACAACCCACTGGTTTCACTATCGCTCTCTATTTGATATGATATTCCTACTGACACTCATGGTTGGCCGAAAATCCCTTCCAGTACAATTTCTAAAACTGATCATGACGTTGCGCAAGTAAAGTCGAATCAACGACATCAGTCCCGCAATTATGACAATACGAAAAGCTGTAGTTTGTGGACAGTTGTGCAGCAATGAAGCATTAGAAACGTTTGTAGAAAAGTCAAAGAGCAGTGCCCAGAGAAGAAATTCATACTGTCGGTCGGATTTTTCAGAGGATCGAGTTTTCCTGGAACTTTCAAAAATGAGAAAAATTTTGGAAAACTGTTCTCCTGACCGCAATATGTGAATTGTGTTATTCTGGACTATTGGAGCTATAGTCACTCATACCTGACGACATTGCGAGCTATGGCAAATGAAATGTAAAATTCATGTCTGAAAAACCTGCAACCTTTCCTTACCTAATTCTTCCATTGTTTCCAACCCTGAGAATGAAGATCAGAGTTATCTGATACAAAAATGTTACTCTGCTCTGAATATTGGGTCTCACACCTGAGCCACGCCTGAATAATCGTTGATGAAAGAATATCATGAAAGGATTTCGATTACACGTAGCAATTGAACCGTGTGCTCAGTTCAGCTCGCGATCTGTAATACCGGCGGTTGCTGTCGGGAATGAAAAAATCATTTGCTACCCCTGCAAGACGCTGATAGGGAAGGACTCGATATCACCTACCCCTTGGCTGGTCGTTACCGACATAGCTAGGTAAGGCACGCTGGGTGAAAAAGCTTCGTTTTTCACGTATGCACACCGAAAAAAGCGTTAAGATTATGGACGAAGGAACCATCCCCAACGACCTAGCATGAAGTCAGCTTCTACGATACCGAACGCTATCATGAGCTGCAAGATAATTACGGCCGCTTCGTTTCTTGAACAACTAAGGCTATAAATCATCAAGATCTATGTAGTATAACTTGATCTGCGATAATTTTCGACTAGAAATTGAGCAGAAAATGAAAAAAATATGCCCAAGAAAATTAAATTGATTGGATCGCACGATTTGTCGACATACATACAATAATTTTCGTAAACTTATGCGTAACTAGCATGAATTGAAATTATTAATTAATAATGATTGACGAACTGATGAATTTTAGAATGTTCATAATAGCCTTGATAGACATAGGCAGCTATTATATGCTACAATTTTCAAGTAATGGCAAAGTGATTATATCAAGTGGAAACTATGATGTATTAATGTGCGCGGTGCCAACGGAGTACAGGGGTAGTTGATTCATCAGCCAAGGGTGATGTCGAAGTGTGCTGTAAATTTTTCTCTGATTCTAGTTTGTTTATAGGTGAATTTGACGAATCGATTCGTATGGCTCCAGTCAAAATTTGATCACCACCTCAGTGAAAGCTGATGTAGAAACTCTCAACATTGTTGATCGAGCTGCCTAAACTTGGGCCAAAAATCAGGCCCCAGTTTGTGACATTGAACACCTCTGAAATTTCGAATCGAATTCCCCAACCGGTTCAACAAAGGGCTCATGATAAAATAAACACTGTTCAACAGGACTAGGGCACCAACAGCCACTTCCATTTCAGAAATATTTTTAAAATACGTCAGACTAGTGATAGGTAAATCAGAAATATGAGTCTACCAACGTCCGGAATGTCATCTGATCAATGAAATTGACCCACACCACACCTAGATATTCTTCCTTCCGAACCCCTCCGTCAATTTCATGGTTGCGGAGGTTTCGCATATTTCAAGGAGCACGATTCAACTGGCTCACAATCATTTTGCACGTTATGTTAACTACTGGAAGCAGATTGGCATTTGTGGGGCTCGACACATCGGAAGGGGTGCCGCGAGACTTGCTTATTCTACCAATTCGATGACGGCCCCCAGACGAAGAGTCGCCTGCAAACTGCAATATTCTCGAGTAGCAATAAACATCGTAGAGATAAAAACCGTTACGCATAAAAAACGCACGAAAACGAAAAGATTTCATTTACCCTATTACCTCGTTTTTTAGTCTTACTTCGTCTGATTTCGTAATTTTCACGCAAAAAATCAGATTCGACAGGATTCGTGAACTGGACACCAAACAAACCGGTGAAATCGTACGAACAATGCCATATAGCAGTAGTTAATTGGAGACAGCAATAACCTCAGGCAGAGAGTTGGGAAATTTGTTGCCGCTCGAGGCTGGCAATCTTAATGGCAAAATCCTTGTAGCTTATGGATCCATGTCATTTGCTTGGATTCAACGCAATATTCTAGGTTTTTGAAGGGTCAATGTGCGTGGGGGTATGTATGCCGGTGATGAGGTAGGATGTGTCAAAAAGAGTCCTTCGAGTGTGACATCGGTAGAGTATTGGCGAGTATCACCCGACCGATTGTTCGCTTCATGACGATGCATAAGTTCTGGTTGTGGAGTTCCGTGTACATTAGACGGATTATAAGATGTCCACTCATTTATTCGGGCTTGATCTCAGGCAATTGAATAATTTACTAGCGTCCTCCGTCAAGTTACTTTAATAGACAAAGTATGTTCGCTAAACTCATGGGTCTGATTATGCTTTCACACCTCAGATTTTCGATTTTTTGTTCGTATACGGTGAAAACAGCAATTCTCTGTTCATATTCTGTAGAATATACCGTCAGATAATGACTCTCATTAAAAGTTGTAAGTATTCTTCATTTGATTTCGAGTGACTCGTGACTAGGCCTCATTACCGTCAGGCATCTTTCATCGAAGTCTAGGAACCTAAGTTCTACATTATTGAGAGAATAAAAATACAAATCAATTCAAATCATTTCTATAAATCTAATTTCATCCAATTTCAGGATTTCATGAAAATTACCCCTTACATATTTTATCAGTAATGAAGTCTTATGCCGAATATTTAAGTACTACGTAAGTGGGGTTCCGTACACGTCAGACTCAAGTCTTGTCAAAACATGTGATACGCCCACATTATTTTCTCCGTTGGGTTCTACACACATGCTTGAAAGACCCACATCCCTACCATGAACTGCCTTCAACCAATCGGCGGCAAGACATCCCTCGAGTATTCATTGTCTGAATCGTTATGAAAATAGTGCATATCGACTGCACCTGATACCAGAACTCTCACAGTCACTCCCGATCTGAGCTCAGAAGGGCCAGTGGAATCGGTCCCGCTCCGAGTCCTGCAGTTTCTGTCGAGAGCTCAGAGCAGAACAGCGTCGACTTATCGCTAAAGCACCTTTTGGTTGTTTCGGATTTGTTTAACCATTCAACTATGGGTAGTGCTGAGACAAGGCCGACAAAACGTCGAATCACTTTCGCGCGATCTATGCTTATACTCAAATATACAATTGCTCCAATGGCAAGTTGGCCGTTGCCGCCAGAAGCCAGTGCTTCGGATATTCGGCAGCGCAACATTTGGTGGTGGTGCGCATTCATTATTTCAATTTCATCTACCAGTGGTTGGTATTGGAGTATATATCTGAACTTGAACGACTTCGATGTTGCCATCAAAGCTGTTTCGGAATTGTTTCCCATGTCCGCTGTGTGGGTGAAAATGATCGTCTGTAAAATAGAAGCATCCCGATTGCAGGTATGCTCCGTCAAATCGTGAACGATTTTTACAGCGAGATTTATGCTTTTTCGTGAATATCTATATTCAATCAGGATTTGATGGCCGAAATGAACTCGTTTCTGAAAAACGCTACGGCAGAAGAATGGGAGCTCGTAATGCAATACTACGACAGCTGCTTCACATCGCATTCGTTTTTTTTTATCTCATCGGTTCTGATCATGGTGTTCTATATATTCGAACCCGCGATGAATCACGACCAGACCTTTCCAGGGACAGTGGAATTTCCGTTTGCGATAGAGTCATTTTGGGTTTGGGCAACTTTGTACCTTTCGCAAATCTTCATCATGACGCAATGTGGAAGTATGCTTCTCATAGACCTAATGTATGCCACTTTACTCTGGTACGCTAGTGCCAGATTCGATTTGTTAGCTATCGAATTTTCAAACGCAACCAACGAGGATGAATTCAAACGCTGCATTAAAAAACACCAAGAACTGATGGAGTAAGATGATCAACAGAACATGACTTCATAGTTGATGAAGCAAGAGTTCGGAAAACTTATCTAACCCCACGTTTTGTTCTCAGGTACTTCGTCAAATTTAGGACCAGCATTGGCAGAATGGCCGTAGTAATGATCGCCATAGCTATGACTGCTGTTTCCACAGGAGGTTTTGTACTGATTCGCGTAAGTTTGTGTTTTTAGTCACCGGCTCTACATTTGAAATGGCGAATGCGAACTAGGGATAATAATGCGACCGATATTTTTCCATTGTTTCATGGATGCAACGGATTTCCAGAATCAACCGATGATTGAATTCGTGAAGTATATCCTCTTCGAATTCGTCGCCGCGATTCAAGTTTTGTTATTCTCCTGGCCATCGGACCATATATTGCAAATGGTAATGCACTACACCTATTCGAGGGATGACACGCTCCCTAATTCATTTTTTTTTCATCTTTTTTTATCTATATTTTAATAATTACCAGGGTGAAAAAATGCGTCATTCGATCTACAACTGCGCATGGATAGGCAAATCACCGCGTATGCTCAAAGACATGATTATCGTTTTGCAACGAGCGAAGAATCCACCGATCATCACCATTGAAGGATTTCTACCCATCTTGTCACTTGAGTTCTTCGGAAATGTGAGCAACCTCCAAGTCTTTGGAACGAAATGTATCGACTTCCGAATCTATGTATTTACCTAATTCATGAATTCTTTCCCCAGTGCGTAGCGGCCAGCTTTTCATACATTGCAACGTTACGAGCTGTTGCTGGAGACTGAGGACTACGTAATTCTGATGATTGCGAAAGATATCTCATGGTGGCCTTTCGCACTCCCAGATTGAATAGCAGTTATAGTGAAATCACATCACACTGACAACAAATGTAAAGTGTGTAAAACTTGTCAAATCTTACAATCCCTACCATGTATCTTTTCAGTAGTAAACATCATGATAATACTACACCAATCTCACACTCTACTGGTTTCAATAAATGCTTTCCATCCAAAATGGTATTCCTACTGGCACTCACAGATCGTCAAAAATTCCTCCCAGCACAATTCCCAAGACTGTTTATGACGTCGCACAGGTAAAGTTGAACCGATGACATCAGTCCCGAAATACTGACAAGACGAAAAGCTGTAGTATACGTACCCTTGTCTTGAAAGAGCTTTTACCGATGTTTCTGCAATCGCATACCAAAAATGTTTGTGGGAAAGTCTAATAGCGGTGCGCGGAGAAGAAATTCACACGCGCTGTCGGTTTCACAGTAAAATGCGAGTAGACGTTAATGGATCATTGCCAACAGACAGTACCTAAAATCAGTTAATTGTTACCGACGCTCATGGAAAAAAATCAATAAAAGCACCCGTAGGTACGACCGCATATTGCAGACATCGGAATCGATTTCCGATAATCAATACCCCGATGCACTCCAAATCTCCTGAAGATGACAACTTTTGCGATGATCGAAAGTTACCCAGATACATTTTCGGGGAAAAAATAGTCAAGTTTATGTTATCAATATTTTCAAAGAAACAACTCTTCCTGACTTATTGACATGTTCGACCTAGTCAGGATCGAACAGATGCGCTCTCCTCATTACGTATTATGTACGAAAATAGAACAACGCTAGACACTGACACTCATGCATTTCGGAGTAATTATTCAATAGTAGAGGTATCGGGCATCACTCATACAGCTATTGCTTTGGGAACACCTAGCCCTGTTATCCAATAGTGGGCTATCGTGTGAAGAGTACAGTTTCAACTTATCTTTACATCCGACATGATTTCGATCGAACTGAAGGCGATCAACGTTCCAGACTACACTTCTTACAATTAGATTGCTGGAAAAGTGACGTCACAGAATTTTTTCAAAGTTCGGCCGTCAGCTGTACATATCCCGACATACATTGATTGTATACATGACCTCTAGCTACTTATGATTTCATTGAGGATGAGCTTTTCAGCAGTCTTCATTCAACACGGTACAATCCACAGCAAATATTGTCAGAAGATATTAACGATGACGGACAAAGTTTAAGTTCGCAGAACATGTCGCGGCGACAAATACTCACAGGTTCATTAGAGCGTGAGAAATTATGAGTGTTTGTAATGATGTATTCACCAGCTTGCTCATCTCATTAAAATGGTACAATATCACACGTTCGTATGCGATAACTCGGTGTCTAGAATAATATATCGTACGATATGTCGCTGCTATTGGCCAGGATCGACCAATCGGATATGAGGGCTTATCGCACTATTCGCGGGCTGAATCATTACCGTTTTCAGATCGCATCTTCGATGAGGGGCAGTGCGTGGTCAATTCCGGTCAGAGTCTGAGGTCCTAAAACTACTCGACAGATTCGACTGTAAACGAAACGGAACATGAGTTCCTCGAACGAACATCCTGAAAATGGAAGACCTGCTAAAAGCCGTTTCACATTCCAGAATGCTATCTTCGTTATCAAATATTCCATATTTCCCATCGGTTGCTGGCCCTTACCAGCAAACGCAAGTGAAAAAGCTGTCCGAATTTACAAAATTTGGTGGTGGTTCACGGTAGTCCATATATCGGTGGGTTCCTTCGGTTGGATGTACAGCATTTACGTGAACAGAGGGAACCTCGACGACGCTATCAGAATTACGACGGAAACGTCCGCAGTCTTGATGGTACCCGTGAAAATGTTGATCTGTAAGATGGAAGCACCCCGTCTTCAGGTTGGGCATCGAAGCGAAGCCAACCGATTCGACAGCTCGAACAAGATTTCAAACTGGTGATCTCATTCGTTCGTTTCTTTTTCTTGTCAGGGTCTGATCGATGAGATGGAATCGTTTATGAAGACCGCCGCTTCCAAGGAATTGGAATTGCTTCAAAGATACGTCGACAGATACATATTTTCTCACGCGATTATATACTCTTTCACGGTAATCGGTCCGATCGCATTCATATGTGGACCAATCGTAACGCCGCAGCCTCTCCCAGGCGAAACTGCGTATCCATTTTCGATAGAGCACCCGTCAATTTTCATAAGCTTGTGGGTCTCGCATTTCATCATCGTCACCCAGATCGGTAGTACTCTGGTTCTCAGCTTCATGTACACGATATTATTGTGGTACAACGGCGCCCGGTTCGAATTGCTATGCGCCGAGTTTCTGAATGCAACCACCGAAGAAGAGATGAAACGCTGCGTTAGGAAGCATCACGAATTACTGGAGTAAGAATATTTTTACCCATCGTCGACGTCGATTCGCTCCACAATGAGAAATCGATCACCGGATATGCATCGTCTAATTGATTGTTGTTCGTTCAGTTACTTTCACAGATTGCGGGCCACGACACGTATAATGGCTCTGTTGGTTTTTACCCTCGCCATTTTCGGCACCACTACGGCCGGCTTTGTGTTGACTCGCGTAAGTTCAACGCGAGAATGGTATCGAAATCTCTTCGGAATGAGAAAAAGATACGCGAATCAATGAATAAAATCAATCCGTTTATACACTTTTCCATTCGCAATGCAAATCTAGCATCCTCCTCCGTTCGTGGTGGCTAAATTCGTCATCTACGAGTTTCACGCGGTGATGCAACTCTTCCGATACACTTGGCCAGCGAACAATATCATCGAAATGGTAATGGAAAATCGCTGTCACTTTTCGAGTACGGATATTTGTTTAAGTGATCGTTTTTCCTCAGGGTCACAATATCGGTACTTCGGCGTACAACAGCCCATGGATTGGAAAATCACCGAAAATGCTCAAGAGCATACTCCTCGTTCTGGAGAGGAGTAAGACTCCGCTGACGATCGCTGTCAATGGAATACTTCCCGCTTTGTCTCTCGAACTTTCTGGAGCAGTGAGTCATCCGTGAATCCCACCGCTCATCGATCGACATATACGTTTTGGGTTTTTTCTTCTCATTCCAGGCACTGGCGGCTAGTTTTTCTTATCTCACGACTTTACGAGCTATGACCGAGAGCGAGGGCTAGATAGATCTTGTTCACGAACGGGCATCCGATGCGCATCACTTACTTTCACCGTTCAAATAATCGACTCGAGACTTCTCGCATCGAAAATATGATAGACATATGACGTTAGCATTAAACAAAACCTGTATCAATAAACTCAATTCACTGCTATTGATCAGTTGGCCAAGCTAGCGCAGGTTACCCCGATACACGAAACATGACGCAGCGCAGAATTCTGTGCGTAATTCTGATCCGAATATTGCCCCTGGTCTGTACCTGGAATCGCATATCGAGTGCAGTTACTTGTTGCCCAAATATTGATTGCGGTAAAATCACCGGGAAAAAAAATATTTTAGCATTCAAAATTAATCCTTCCGGTATAAAGCTTCAGTAGAGACCTTCATGTTTTCATTTACTGCGCTTCATAACGCATGTAATCATACTGAAGTTTTTTTACACGCAACTCTTTGCAAAAAGTTCACTCAGTTTTCGCAAATGTGAATACATAAGGATGAGCAAATGTATTCCTTTTCTCGAATCAGGTGCGAAAGTAGAAAGACTCTACACATCGCAACTCCCGTGTATATCCTGGGGTAATTATCTAACGATAAAGTTTATAAACTATGGATGTAGGTAATGCCTTCGGCACACCCAGTCTACTTATTTATTCATCCACTCTTATGGTGGAGTTTACGTTGGACCTATGAACATTTATATTGGTTTCGATCGAACGAATCTATACCTACGTGCCCTATGGTTGTATTATTTTGGCGAGAACGTAACTCACGTGATTTCGAAGGCTGCCCAAGTTGTCTCGCTGACGTCAAAAATTTTTACAGATCTGAGCCAGCAATGTCACGGTAAAATTTCAACTCGTCACACGTGCCCTATTCTCTACAAACTCACAGAGAACTTTGCTGAACAATTTTTTCGAACATTCTTCGGAAGTTCTCGTCAAGATTTATGTAGAATTTATTTGGGGTGCCAAAATTTACGACCGATTCGATAGAACGGGCGATTGCTCCAAACCGTTCGACTACGTCATCGGAGACGCGTAATATTTTCAAATTCACTTGCATCAATCGATTTCTCGTACCATCCGGACGGGCAATGCAGATGCCTGTGCGATAGCTTTTCCAACAGGTATCTACATATATCGCCATTGGCATGAAGGACGGAGGTCGGAGTGGTTGACGAGGATCAGTTGTTTGCTAACAATCGTTAACATCGGGGTGGCAAATCATTGTCGATGGTACGATATCAACTCCTTCCGATGAATGAATCCAACGCGGGAGCTCAGAGTGGTCCACGTTCTCGGCAGTTGTCACGCACTGCGTCGACCCGAATTTTTGTCCATCGGTGAGCTTCGGTAGAAAATCAGATGAGATCACATTGCACATTTTTTCAACATTGCTGCGTTTACCCTCGTTTTAAACTCGAAAAATATGACCAGACCATCGGGTCAAAAACTCAGCGAAACAATTCATGTCCGTATCGTAGGGAGCCTGACGAAAAGTATGAAAATATTTTTCGAACAAAAAACTTCCGAAGAAAAGAAGCTGATCGACCACAACGTGGATAAACGTCAAATTATTAGTGGGCTCTTCTTGGCCAGTTCTTTTTTTGGTCCATGGGTGTTCTCGATCGGAGTCTCTGTGTTCTCTCAGCATTTTTCTGGCGAAGATCCGTACCCGTTTTCTGTAGAACCTTATTGGATTTGGGCAACGTTGTATACTATGCAGAGTATCGTGATCCTCCAAGTCGGATGCGTAGGGTCCCTGGATTGCCTCGCTACTCTGGTTAACAGGTGCAAGACTTGAATTGTTGAATTGTGAATCAAACTGCCGATCGATCATCGCGATATATTTCGATTTTTTTCCTGGTACATGGCTGCATTAAAAATTGTGGTAGCCATCCAAGCTTTCCTCTTCAGGGGGCGAAGGTAGGATATTCGGCCTTTACCTGTAATTGGATTTTAAAATCACCAGGGATGCGAAGAGATCTATCGATGATTGCGCAGGGGTCCGATAAGCCGTTGATCATCTCCGTCAATGCGGGATTTTATCCCACTTTGCGTTCGATTCAGTGCATCTTTCAAAAAATAATTTTACCTTTCGAAGATTATCACCTCTATCAATCGATTAAAATTTCACACGAATTGATCATCTGCAATCAGTCTGAAAACATTAACTGATTCTTTATGCATGATCATTCACAGCAGATCTCAGAATGAAAATTCATCACGCGAGCGTGGTGATCGGTGATCACGAGATGCATGACTTTTCAGCCGTATTTCCGACGGATTGTATAAATTCGTTATTGGCAGGTAAAAACGGAGCACGGTTCGACGGTCTTTGTCTTTTCTTACGAAATTGGCCCAGAATCGATTCCGCGTTGTGGAAAATTACATATCACCTTTTTACACGGGAAGTTCTTTCGACGGTCAGTCATCCGTCGTCCAGCAGAGTCTTCGTGTCGTATTATCGCCGAGCGTCGAGCGGTCACGGAAACCGTTTCGCCAAGACGGTCCGAACGAATTTCCATCCACTAATTTTATTACCTTCTTCGATTATATTATCGAAACAGGTAGAAAAGTAACAGTTCGTAAAACTCAGTATGTGCGAATTAGCGATGCGGTTCAAAGTATCCGTGGAGGCCGTGATTTGTTCTACGGCATTCATTGTCAGGTTCGTCCATTGCTTGTCATTTTGGCTGGACAAAGAAAACGCTAGTCCGATTATCTTGGACATGATACGATTGACGTCTGTATTTCACCCGTTGTGCGAGATGGTTGATTTACTTATTAGCGCATACCGAGCCAGATCTGATCCGGTCAGATTGACCAAAGTTTTATCGGACATAGTACTCAAGTTCAATTTGACGACAAAGATCTCCGCGTCTCAGAGACGACAGACCCAGGTAATGGCTTACTTATTTAATGCAATGCTTCATATTGTATCAGAGAAAGAAAAAAACTAGCGCTTTCAAGAGCACGGATTGTAAAGTTGGACCGAATCGACGTCTTGCGGTAGTAGGGGGAGTTTTTTTTTTTTGTTGAGCAATCGTTAAACATGCACTCCGTGGACGAGATATTGTTCGATGATACCTTAGAGTTATTTATTTCATTGTTTCATCGCGAAAACGAATAACGAGGAATCGGTAGATCAACGTCCGCGGTTATCACATTATTCTCGGGTGCCGCGAAATTCAAAAAAGTTTTTTTCTCTTCACAACGTATGATTTTCCTCCCGTAATTCCCAATAATTTCAACATTATTCCGTCAATTTACCATCACCGATCGTTCACACATAAGTGGTACAATTTTATTTCCCTCACGATTTGTTACAACGACAGGAAATACCCGCAAAAATCGTCCTATCGTCCAACACTTATGCACAAGACTCCCAGGCACGTTGGACATTTGCACGTTTCTCATAAGGTCGTCAGTTTTTTTTTTTTTCTCTCTTTTTTATGGACTGGAAGAATTGCCTCTCCATAAAAATTGAGAGGCAAAAAATGTCGGTATCAGGGTATCAACTTGAAGGATGTTCAAGGACCTCATCTTCGGAGACGAATTTTCGATATTTGAGATAACAGATTTTCAACTTGATTACAGAATGATTAAGAATCCAGCTTCTGCAACATTTTGGGATACTCGAGAAAGTTTTTGTCTGGAAACTTTCAACCTTGGAGAAGCTGCGATCAAGAATTTACCACGAAGTAGTTTGAGTTCAAACAATGTCATGTATCCGTCAAAATTATGCATAAATTAATAGTCACATTTTAAACTTTGAATAAACTAGAAACCATGCAAATCAGCCCTTAGTATTTCAATCTTCTTTTCGATTTACAATACATAATTACTCACAGTTTTCCTATGGTCCTGTCCCTACGCGTTACTTGTTACCACGTTACTTTTTCTCACGCGAAAGGTAATTGGACGCTGGAAATAACAATAAAAAAAAAAAAAAGGAAAAGGAAAAGGAAAAGAAAATAAGTGGAAAAAGCGTCGATAGCTTCGCACAACAAGCGTACCTTCGACGAATTGACTCTGCGGTTTGACCGATTATTTATTAATCGTTAAACGTTGCAATTATCATTTGAAAAATTGATACCACCGAGAAAAAGTGGTGCAAGGGTGTCGGAGTTATCCGTTTCGATTTCATTTGGGAAGTGACGCCTTCGCCGCGTTTTTTCTCCCTCTTTTTTTCTCCGCACATTGCGTCGGGCAACAACAATCGTTCGAACATTATCGCCGGGTAGTTCAGGTGCGACGCGTGCGAAGCCAAAGATTGCAGACCGGAGTGAAATAGAAGTAATTTTCGATGAAGATGAGGCCGAACATTCATCAGGTCATGTGGTGCACGCGGCTGAGCGTGGCGACAATTTTGTGCTGGCCACCGCCGTTGGGTTCCAAAGATTCGGTGATGCGGAGGCACAACTTGTACTGGTGGATAGTATTCTGCACGGTCTCCACCAATATTTCAACGTTCATTTACGGAATCGTTGATAATCTCGACGATATTGTATTTGCGATCAAACTTTACACCGAAATGTGCGCTATGACATCCGTGCTGGTGAAAATGGCGCTTTGCAAGAAGCACCTGGCGACCATTCAGGTGAGATTAATTTGAAACCGGTCAGATGGAACGAGTATAGAATTCGTCGTAACGAACCGTTCTCTTACAGATTCTGTTCGCGGATTTGGAAAAATTTCTCAAAGTAGCTACCGCGAAAGAGCACGAATTAATTCAGAGTTACGTAGACAAATGCCTGATAATTCACGCGAGCACTCTTGTGTGCGGTATCGTTGGTTTCACGACGTTCGAAATAGCACCGTTTGTAACTTCTCAGAACCTACCTGGCGACACAACCTTTCCATTCGAGATAAATTCGTTCTGGTTATGGGCCAGTTTGTTCATCCTGCAAAGTTTCAGCACCTTCGCAGTTATCTGTATGGTAAACGTTGACTTGATGTTTGCGATTCTACTCTGGTACGCCGGCGCTAGGATGGACATGCTTTCCCAGGAATTGGAGAACGCATTCAACGCCGATGACATCAAGTACTGCGTAGAGAAACACCAGGAATTGACAGTGTGAGATGCGATTGCCATTCCAACGAATTCCCTCCTTTCGACAACTGGAATATTTGTTGTTTCAGGTACGTCGAACTGCTGACGAACGCGGTCCGTTACATAGCCGTGTGCGTGAATTTCATGGCGCTTTCAGCAGCCATTACCGGAGGTTTCGTACTGATTCGCGTAAGTTGAATAAATATTCACCGATTTTTGAATCAGCCATGGCCACATTTTTCCCAATCGTCGCATTCGACGTCTTATAAATGTCATTTGATCCGCTATAAGCACCCCTCGATGTTGGAACTACCGAAATTTGGTCTACTCGTTGGGGTGGCAGCGACAGAATTATATCTATACGCTTGGCCAGCGGATCATTTGGCAGATATGGTGAGTCCGTTTTGAGATCTTATTTTTATTTTTATTTATTTTTTTTTTTTGGCGGAGAGTTGAGAAGTTCATCGAGTTTGCCATTCGCCACTTCAATCAATTCTAATCAGTGCAGAAAATTCGGAGATGCGGCTTACCATTGCGACTGGATAGGCAATACAGTTGGAATGTGCCAAGACGTGAGAATCATAATTCACAGATCGCAAAACCCGTTCATCATAAATTTGGATGGCGTCCTTCCGCCTCTGTCGCTTCAGTATTACGGAGCTGTGCGTATACATTCGGTTGTAACGAAAGACGTTTTTTTTTCCTAACGAATTCATACTTTTGTCATACCTTTTTTCAGTCCATATCGGCTGGAGTTTCTTACTTCACTACACTGCGCGCCGTGACGGCCGAAGATGACTAGACGTGATTATACCGGACAAACAAATCGAATCCAATTACAGATACATGTATATAATGCAACGATATGACACTGTCTCTCTATAAGATTAAATACAACACATTTTTCGAGCGATAGTCAACTTTGACATGTCACCGAATTGGACACACGTATTACGGTTTTCAATCTCTGTCAACGAAACGGAAACGCAACGGTCTGTCGGGTACATTGACCATCATGTACTTGCTCCCGATATCGGCGTAGTCGTACTCGATCCGGAATTCTCGAATCAGCTGCGGACGGCGGAAGGAAAAATAAATAAAATGAAAAACATTGCGTCATCGTTGCGAGTCCGAACTGGTTTATCAGAGTCATGGAAAGTTACCTTCGCCGTTAACAACGCCATTTCCGTCTCAGCCATTTCTTTGCCGAGACACGAACGAATACCGTGGCCGAATGGTAGGCAACTGAACCGCTGGTGACGAACGAATTCCACGTTGTTCGACTGCAACCACCTCTCCGGCTTGAACTTCTCCGGATCCTCGAAATTCTCCTCGCGAAGCGACGATATCTGATTCGCCATTATCACGTAGGTCTAGAGAGAGAAAAAAAAAAATACAAGGGAGACTCGGTGATCGGAAATCCGCTTTGCGGCGAGAACGAAATCAATCGGCGGTGAAAACTTACTCCCTTTGGAATGGTGTAGCCGTGTAAGGTGACCGTTTGCGGAAGAGCCCTCGTAATGAAGGGAAACGCCGGTCGTAATCTTTGGAAAAAAGAGGCGTTAAATATTTCGTTCGTTCGTTTCCGTGCAGCTCGACTCACCTGTGACATTCGTTCATGCAAGCGCGCAGGTACTTCATCCCCTTCAAATCCTGCTGCGTCAGGGAAGTTTCTCTGCCGGGCATCGCGGCGCAAACTTCTTCGTAAACGCGGCGTTGAACTCTCGGATTTCTCGCGAGGTAGTAGAGAAGAAAAGCCTCGCTATTCGTCGTCTGTCGATGAAAATACGTGACTCGTTTTCAAGAAAATTATCACCAATTGTTCGACCCTACCGCTTGAACCCCTAGAATGATCATGTCCATCATAACAGTAGAAATATCGTCCGGTTGCATCGCCTGACTCAAAAGTAGCTTCTCGATCAGAGGGGATGAATCATCGTCAACGGAGTCGCTCTGATTTTCATCTCCCGTTCGCGTTCCCAATTTATTTTGCGCCTGTCGGATGTATTTTCCAATCACACTGCGGATAAAACGGTCAAAGTTTTGTTCGAACCGAACGTGAAACTCGTGCAACGAAAAAACGAGGGTGGCACAATCTACCCGTCGATGACGTCGCAAGCTGCGAATAGTTTCTTGGCGAACGGCGTATCGAAAAATCGCCAGAACTGAAATCCGGTTTCGCATCGACTGAGATAGTGGTGGGCAAGGGTCAACGCTTCGATTATTCTGCTCGCTTCGGAAGTCCCGTCGAGTCCCGATGGTTCCAAGAATCCCATTCGCTTGTCGAGCATCAGCACCGAAAAGGATTCCATACCCCATCGCGAGAGATCCTGACCGAAGTCATCCGGAACCTTGTCTCGGGAAAGTTTGACGTGCAATGTTCAGCTCGAACAGAGATCGAAGTAGATTGCAAAGTACCTCGTACTGTCGGTTGCGGATTTTCCTTATCCTTCGCACAACGTCGTCGCAGGCGATCTCCAGCTTTTCGAAGTAACGGCCAATTTGATCGGCGAACGGTTTCTCCAGTTTTTCTTTCAACCGCGTCCATTCCGGTCCTTGCCTGAACATCAGGAGGGAGATAGATACGGTTTTTAGACACTGAATTTTCTGATCACACGAGTCGCAATTACATGTTGAACGGTCCTGGCAGGCTATATTTTTTGTGGTGCAGACGATAGTGTTGAAGAACATCGATACCGCTTCGAACGGGTGCTACCCCTTCCTGTTTGAAGACTTCGGCGATGTGTTCGGGCCTGGAACGAGAAAAATTATAGGAATAGAGAAGGAAGAAATGGGAGACGTAGATCGATTTTCACCTGTGAATCATGACGACGTCGCCGGAAATCGGTCCGTGTATGCGAACGATCGGTCCGTATTCGTTGAAAAGATACTTCAACGGGACGATATTACGATTCCAGCTCAACTGGCCTGCAATACAATTACATTCGTTTAGAACTCGGTGTTTGGAGCGATCAACGAATCATACCCAGGGTAACCTTGTTGATGAGGAGGGTGCAAATTAATTGCGTACCAAAAATCGGTACATATCTCCAATACTTTTCCAAAATCTTGAGAACGGCCGGTCCCGGTATATCCTCGAACGGTAAGGGCGCCTTGTCGCCGCCGGTGGTTTCCGGCTTTACGCTAACTTCCGGTATCTCGAATACACCGGGGGAATCCAACAGAGAAATCGGCGGGGATTGCGATGCTTCGTTTTGCGATCGCGTGATTGCTGTGCCTGAAAATTACGACGGCGTTAATAAGACGAGTGGTCGATCGCGGGGGCTAATAGTCATGAGGTGCTCACGGATCAGATCATTTTGCGAATCCCGCAGCTGTTCTTGTCTCTCGATAGCCGCAAGTGGTAGAGATTTTGTCACCGCTGACCGCCGAATGAACGCGGTGCCAGCTATCGTTCTAGGGCTGATGTAATTGCAGCGCTGTAATACTAAACGGTGCATAGCGCGTATAACGAACAACGAGTGTACGTTGGCGCAAAAAAGTTAATCGCGTTAACGAGTAATTGGGTTGAAATTTAGGCTAAACTTCAGTTCTGTATTTCATCAAAGTTTGACGTGTTGTTATTGGCTTTTACGGACAACAAACTCGTTGCCTAGCAGTGCGTATGAAACAATAAAAATTTCTACCACGAACTAGGCAAACCAACGGCTAACGATAAATTCCTACGAGTCAAGCATGTATATTCAAAGACGATTTATTTACATATATTACACGCTCTTTCAACAAATTACTATAAAAATCCAAAAAGTGATCGACAAAAAAAAAAAAGACTTTATATTAACGAAAGCCTGTTTTTTTTTTTCTTCGTTTCGAACGGGATCCGTTGAATTCTCTAGAACCAGATTAAATATAGTTCAAACGTCAACTTCGATTTCAACATCCTCTTCGTCGATATCCGTCTTATTATTACGTTTCCCAGAAAAGTTTTTCGACTTTCCAAAGTCTTTGGCTTGCTGTAAGTTTCGTTGGGACGATGCGGCAGGTTCTTGTTGCGTAGAATCCGGACCAACCGGCGAAGCGATATCACCCTCTTTCGTGTGACGCCATTTCATGCGGCGATTTTGAAACCAAACTTTGACCTGATAACAATAGATGAGAAAAATAAAAATCACACTCCACAGACTCCAGCAGAATCTCTCGTTTGAAATGATTCGTTGAGTGTCTCACTTGAGCATCCGTAAGTCCCAAAGTGGCGGCGAGTTGTCTTCTGTCGGGTTTCGTGATGTATTTTTGCAGCGAAAATCTTCTCTCCAATCCTTTTCTTTGTAACGAACTGAATACCGCTCTGGACCACGATCTTTTTCTCCGTGAATTATTTTCCGGACTACTCGAAATAACGGACACCGTAGGAGCAACTGGAACTTGACGCACGACGAGAAAAAAGAAAAACAAAATCAATTTCTCCGTAGCCCGGATGATTTGCGAGAAAATTTTTAATTTCGCTACCCCACTGCGGATAACGAGTCGTGTTTTACACCTTTCAAGTTTGACGCGTAACACACGGTCCGTAATCTTCCATGGTTTTTTCAGTGCTGTAGGTACATGTGAATCTCAAAGTAAACAATTTTATATGGGTAATAATCGGTAGCCCTAAAGACCCTATAACTACTATCCTTGTGTAAACAATTAGTATAGGATATAACCGAATAAGTGTAAAACCAGAAGCTCTGCAAAAGACCAAAGTGTAGTTAACTATATTGTATACAAAACATTTTAAACGGACATCACGGGGGCTGCCGTGCGACTGGTTTAAACTTCTCCCCGATCATCCCCCTCGCCGCTCTCCACCGTTCTCTAAAGATGCGGAGCACTTCGAGGTGATTTAGTGCGCCAGTAAAGTACACAACATATGTACGAATCTAAACACTGCGGCCGCAGGGACGCTCCAAACGATCTCGTAGAACGAAATTATACAAATTGTCAGTATATAGGCTCCCTAATCTGTATTATAATCCGCCTAAGAAAACTCCGTTGCTCGTTAATTTCATTCTCCGTTTTAACTTTCGATTCGAACCGGAATTATATTCTGTACGAAAACCTTTTTCTTTTTTTGTTTTTTTCTTCAGTCGATATGATTTTAACGGAAAATCTCTCAAAATCTTCCAATTTTCGAAAAAATCTTGCGTCACAAAATCAGAACGATCGTGATACGAATGTCGTTTAAATCTACGTGCAATGAGAAGAAAAGTAAGAGATAAAACAAAAAAAGCCACGATTGTTTACCGGTTATGTAAACCACGTAGGTACACAGTACTTATGGATGTCGTTTAAACACAGACAGGAAACGCGAGAATACTCCGGGTGGAGTGTAAATATTTTTCCCTTTGGAAAGAGAGTTCGGCCTGCAGCAGCAGGAGCATTGAAATGACGATGGGTCGCTTACCCCCGAATATGAGAGAGGCTCTACGGTTGAGGGAAAAATTTCGCTGTCGAATAATGTGGGATAATAATTATTTATCGGTACCTCTGGCGATGGGGCGTACGAGAGGAGCTCTGTATCCGTTGTCGTTGTTGCTGCCGCCGTTGTAGCCATCGAATAAATTTCCGTAATTAGCGTGTGCGATTATCGCTGGTATTGACGACTGCGATATCAGAGGGGGCATCGAAGACGCGGAACAATTTCTTGCGGCTTCGCAACTCGCGCAACTTCCAGGACAAGGGCAACAAGAAATCGAGGAAGCGTACAACATCGGTAAAGGCCTCGAAACGGGAATATCTAAAATAGGAAATTTTCCTCTCTCGTGACTCCTGATTAAATCGTAGATTATTTGAACTCCTGATTTTTCAATCGAATACTGTCGTCTCTTCTATTTTTTTTTTTTTTCTTTCGTGCCATTGTCTCGTAGAATTAATAATCGTGAATTAACTTCTTACCGGTTTTCCTTGCAAATATTTCGTCGGACAGTATCCTGTCCATACCAAATTTTAATTCCTTCGTAGGACTTTCCGATCCTGCGGCAGGAACTCGCGTCTTTGTATCCTCCATTTTTAAAAAGTAATTAACAATTGTCATTTAAAAGCACTGCGTTGAAAATATTAATCAATGAAATACTTCGAATGTTCTTAACTTTTTGATTCTAAAAAATAACGAAAAATTTATCGCACACTGCACTGATGTAATTAAAGAACGACAATATTCAAATAATTGACACCCTAAGCCGGGTCACAATCAAAAAAGTTTTATCAAAGTTTTGGTTTTTCAAATTTTTCTTCTTTCGTATTTTCCCATTCTGTGTCAGAATTTCATTTTTTTTATCACCACTTTCAGAGAATGAAATTCATGAAACTTTGAACAAACTTATCGAACTTTGTCAGCATCTCAGCGTGACGATCATTAGAAATACGTAAGATGAATTTAAGAGCGACTAACTACCGGCAGACAAAACTAGTATCTCTGATCATCGTTGAGGAGATTCGTTGTTTCCAAAAATCTTCATCGTGCTTACAGTTGAGATCCGTTATTCATTGGCCGATCGAAAGACGGAGGGCGTGGCTCGTTAAGTTTTACTCTAACCGATGTACGCGTGTATTATCTATGTAAGTTTCAGGCAAACATATGTCCGAACATCCCGTACGTGCGTCTAACGAGTATAAATCTCGACACCGCGTTGGCGATGCTGCGAAAATAAGCAACCGCAGCACATTGTTTCAGAAGATGGAACAAAAATCTTTCGCTATTCCTAAATCGACTCACTCGTATAGTACGTTATCTCGTGATTGATTTTTCCTTTTTTTTTTCTATCGTTCACCTATTCTTTCCCCCTACCTTCTCCCCCCGCCCCCGAAAAAATACAATTATCATATCAGCATACGTAAGCCGATACTTTAATTTTTCACGTTTTCTTTCCTTCCTAAAATTGTCGTGTGGTATAGAAATGTATTTTATGATGATAAAAATATCGAATTTCATAATCTACACCACCTTTGCACGATCGATCACACGGAGAAGATTTATGACATTATTACGAATGAGGAATTTCTCCAATAAAATCTGAAGGAAAAATCGAAATAAAATTAAAATTCTTTCCGCACTAAACGTGGACACATTTTCATTTCTCAAATGTACGTTAATATACCCGCAGCACACGCATTCCGCGGTTGATTACATCGTCATAATTGAAGATGAGAATAAAAAAAATATATATATATGTATCTCGTCGCAGGGATACACCTGTAATGGTACCTGATGAATTATTCAGAAATTTTATATACTACCATGAATTCAATAACGTTCATCCATCGAGAGTGAAATATTGTATAATGAGTCGATGAAAAAAATTAAAATTGCGTACGCACGTACGTATTTTTTATTTATTTTATTTTTGTCGATAAAAATTCCCGAGATATTTTCCACTGATAAAATATCTACGAAACAACGATTGACCGCGTGGAATCTGAATTAATTGGAGAAAAAAAGAAATGAGGGGGAAAATTCGGAAAGGGAAGAAAGGAAAATTAACAAAAATAAATTAGACGAACAAAAAAAAAAAAGATTTTAGAAAAATACCAAGTATGAAAGAGGAGGATTACGTCTCTTAAAAGCCATATGGTTATCTTTGTATATATATATACGCGGTATGGATATATACATTTGGTATACGTATGGGTGTGGGTATACATGTATGTACATATATATAAATACATGTTTAAGTATGTAGTATACAGTGAGTTGGATGTTTATTTGTACAGCCATGTTTAAAACGACCTCCTCCATCCCCACGCGACTCCGTGCGATATTCTTATAAAATTATAATTATACAGACGACCTCATACACATCTATTCGATTTTATTAGCTTTTAAAATTTTCGATACTTATACATTATACATACCCGCCCCCACCCCGTACAAGCAGATATCCCTATACTAGATGATCGACACATCCGAATATCGAGGCTCGCGAACAGGAAAAGAGATTCGATTTTCCTCTTTCCTCTACTTCGAATTTCGTTTTTGTTCTTCTCAAAATTTTTGTATATGTAGAAAAAAATTACACAATCGTAGGTGTCTTCTTTTAAGCATAGATGCACGCGTGTCACATGCATCCGTGTATAATCTGAGTTCCATCGGCGAGTGTTGCCACATTGTGGGAATTGAAAAAACAGAATAAAAAAGAAAATAGAAAAATAGATAGGAAATGAAAGAGGATAAAAAGAAAAGAGAAACGTCCAAACCTCTGTATTTATTAATTAAATATGAATTCCTGAACGCGTTGGACCACCAGTCGCGCGCTACGGGGAGTCTCCATCCTCAATTTGGAACCAGGTGTAGAACGCGTATAACACAAACGCTTACAGATATCTACAGATATTTCGTAGTCACAACTATTACTATCCTATCTATTGGATCGAAGATATGAAGTGAAAAAAAATATAATCCACTATTCTCGCCCTCGTATCGTAGCTCGTGCGAACGTTTTTTTATATTTGTATATTGCTGTGCGGTGTATAAAAAAATTAATCCCGGAATTTCTTTTCTTTTTTTTTTCACGGAAAGAAATTGTCTAGACAAATTATTGGGTGAAACGTCGATGAAGTAAATGTGTTGCGTAAATTTTACTTTCAATTGTACAGAGCGTAGCCTTCCGACAGCATTATCATTCCCTTGTACAATTTTTCCGTGTCAAAATCGTTCTCCATTGGATCGAGCGTCGACGATCGTTTCGGCCGTTTTATCGATTGGAGACCCTGAGAAAATCGTTTGTAAATTATCGTAGGGTTTCGACGTTATTTTTTCTCCTCACTTCGCTGTCTTACCTGTAGAAAAATAACATTTCCGCTACCGGCGGTTACCGCATTGTTTCTTCTTATGGACGCTATAATGAGGGTGAGGAGGTATCCGCCAAAAGCGAAGAACGAAAGTGCCGTTATCGTCAGCTGAAATATCTTCGATATTTTCGAACTTTTACTTTTCTCCTCCCACCAGTAATCGTCGTAACGTCTCGCGGGTTTCGTATTCGGACGTCTTCTCCTCAGGGGCAAAGCGACCGGAAAATCCGGCGAGACGTTCAGCCCGAAATCGGGATCGGCGGTCGCATTATCGATCCCCTGGATCTCCGTATCTTGAATAATGAAATAAAAAAATCAATCAACGGTGGTCGACAGCAACGAAAGAAAAGCGTTTCTTTTCTCCCCCCCCCCTCGTTCGGTGATGATGGCGAACCTTGCAGATCGGCGAACGTTGTTTTTATACCGATGAGTTTTTCCATCGGCAGTTCACTCAGACTTCGAATCTCGCTCAAAAATATATCGGAGTGATCGTCCGATTTTACAAAATTCACGCCCCGCGAGACGCGCGTAGTGCAGCACAGCGATGTTACAAAAAATAATTTTACGATCGACATTATATTTGTCGGCTGCAGTCGATCGATTTGGAATGAAAAAATAAAAAAAAAAAGAGAAAACCGACGGGAGTTGGAAAATAGAAGTTATCGAAATTTATTTTTCAACACCACTGTTCCGGCCAGTTGTCTAGTCGCAACTGCTCTACGAGTTGTGTGAAAATTTGAACAGTTATCAAAATTCAGACTGCGTGGACTTCGTTGTGCTTCGCAAAGCACGGAGAAAGAATACAAAGGAAGTAAGTGAGAAAAAAAAGACTCTCAAGTGACAGAAAAAGAAGAATAGTTAATTACGAAAAAGACCTGTTGCAGTTCAGATGCGACGATTACTCACGACAACGTAATCTCAGGACTAGATTCCGTTAAAAATGGAAGCCTGGCTTGCAGTTTACCAGAATCCGGTGACTCGCGAGGATATCATGCTGTCGACCTACAACGCTTTTCTGAAACTCGGATTTTTCCTGATATTTTCAACCCACATGTTAACGGTATCGTGTCAAAATTCCCCAGGTAAAATCCTCGAAAATTTCAACGTATCTAAATTGATAAGATTCTTTATATTTTTTCTTCGTGTTTTCAGGTGTTTTGGACAAGATAAAAACGGGACTAGAATACGCCAGCAATTACATAGAAACCGCCAAAGAAATAGCCGATCTAGTTTCGGAGAGCTTGGGACAAAGAAATCAAAAACGTGGCGACAGCGGTTCACCCGATTTCGACGTTTTGAAAAATAAAAAACAACCGTCGTTGCCTCAGGGTTTGGCGAGCGCATTTTTCAGGCTTCTGGGACTGGATTCACCGAAACTGAACGCCATAGCTGTGAACAGCGCGATATTCCTCGCCCAAATGGTTTGCACATTTTATCGAACATTAACGTCAGAATTTTTATTTCCCATACGTCAGCTCCCTGCAGCGTTTCGAACGCGCTAGATGTGATCGTGATTCAATTTTCAGATAAGCACCGCCTTTAATTTGAAACCAGTGAAAATCGAGAAATCCCGAAGCATGGACTCCGGTTCGGAATCATCCGCAAATACAGAAACGGACGAGGAAAATGGGAAATGGGCGCAAGGTCCCATTCGACTTATTCTTGGCTCTAAAAACCATCGGGTAAGCGAACGTGTTGAAAGACTACAATTCGAACCCTCTGCGATCGATCTATTTCTGTAACAAAAACCAACTTTCGCGTCATTCCCGGTGCGAAAAAGGAATAGAGTATCTCGTTTGAACAAAAAAAGTGCATCCCGCGAAATGATATTCTTTCAGATTCAACGCCTCGTAGAAGAGGCTCGTGACTCGAATCTACCGAATAATTTGATGAATCGTCTGGACGGACCGGACACCGAATGTATTCGTCTCTTGGTCTGTAAAGCATCTCCGATTATTTGGGCCGCCCAACGTTCTCTCGGCAGCGATAATGACAATGAAAATATTAACAACACCACAAGTAGCGGACGCGCGAAATGGGATATGACGTCGTGGTTACCGACCGTGAATGAATTCCAGGCGAACGGAGACAAGTGCGAAGGAAATCACAACGGTTGTTTGTTGTTCAAATAACTTGAGAAAATTTCAATCGAACGTCGCGCAAAATTAACCTTCTTACTTGTAGAAAAGTATTCGAAAATAATTATCACGTTCTTAATCGTATCTCATCGTCAATGTTATCTCGATTACTATAATACTCGGCATGTGGCTGTACGGTTCAATTTTTTCCAACTCACTTCCTTTTTACTTTCGATTCTCTGAACGATAGATATACGTCATATTATAAATAGTATTACAAGTTGATTATAATTATTAAATGATTTAAGAAAAATTCAGACACGCCGTTATCAGCTAATAATTATTTTATTTTCAACCGTATTTCGAAAAATATAGTTTCACAGGGGTAGGATCGAAATACGCCGTGGAAGAATTTATATTTTATGGCAATATAATATACATAACATTTTTCTAGTAACTCGATGCATTACACGAGGACGGTGCTAAGGTTAATAATTACATCGTAATTAACGTACTCTTTCTTTTCAATCGCCGCAAATCGATTGTTTCCTTGCAATTTTCCGTTTCTGATTCAATCGAACTTACATTCGTTTAAACCCAATCGAGAAAAAAATGAAGGAATGAATGAACGATGAGTTTAAGATCTTCATCTATCTGCAATTACCGATGCGAATCTACACATCATTATCAATTTTATAATATAGGTACTATCATGACTATTATTATCGTTAATTTCTCTCGCGTATACGTTCTATGTTATTTCATTTTCTGTCGCATTTTTTTTTCTTTTTTTTTTATTACAACTTTCGTGAAACTTGGGCATTTTTCAGTGTACGTATATATATATATATATATATGCATATAAATAAATTTATACATATATATGTAACTTAAACTAATATATTACACGTATGGAATTTCCAAATATATATATTGTATCTAATAATTCAATTCAACGGTACCTATTAAACTTTTGAATATTACAGTCACAAGGTTATACGGTACATCCGAATGATTATAATTGGTTTGTAACATATTATTACATACCCTATATACGTATATTATTAATTATTTGGCATATTTCGTTTGGTTTTTTTTGTTTTTTTTTGTCAACTATAATAATGAGTTCACAATAATAATATCCTCCAACAGACGATTACAAAGTACGTCAACCCGGAGTTATAATTCATAGAATCGTTAATGTTATTATTTCTTTTCATTACAATTTTTTTACTTTTTCAAAGTTAATTTTCTTTAATCGCAACGTCTCGTGCTAAATTTCCGGAATATTTACCGTATGTATACCTATCTATTTATTTGTTAATCAATGTACATACAATAGAAAATAAATAAAAAAATTCCTCAACTTTCAATTTTTCTTCTTCTTCGTCGTTTTTCTTTTTTTTTTTTTTAGATCCTCTCTTGCCTCTTCTATACTTATTCATGAATAAAATTCGAAAAAACATTTTATGTCCAACTACATATTCAGTTCATATTATATGTATAGTATAGATCGTTTGGCAAACCAAAAGGCACTTTTTGTTCCCGGTAAAAAACGTCCGATTTTTAATTTCATTTTTTTTTTTTAATTCTTTTTTTACTTTCTAATTTTCATGCATCTATAAAATCGTTTCGCGTTTACCACGTTGCCCCCCGTTCTTCTCTTTTTCATATTTCCCCTTTTTCCTCACCGTATTGTTCCGAAAATTGATCACGGTACGTATACGTAATTATTATTATTAGTATTATCGTCATTATCATTTCTGTGTACACATGTATAAATATACGCCGTTGTATCATATATTTTTATATAA
The DNA here is from genome assembly GCF_917208135.1 of Athalia rosae. Taxonomy (NCBI): domain Eukaryota; kingdom Metazoa; phylum Arthropoda; class Insecta; order Hymenoptera; family Athaliidae; genus Athalia; species Athalia rosae. Next base: position 19,918,527 of record NC_064028.1, on the reverse strand, counting down.
ACATGCATTTTAGTTAATATATACCTGTAGATTGATACGAGAAGAAGAGATGAAGATATCTTACATCAATTATTACTGTTTGTTAGTTTGTTTGTTGAAACGCGATACACATATGCAGGGTGTAAATGTGGATGGCTATTGATCAGAATGAGATGATTAATATTAACGATGTAATTGTAATTAGAAGAGAGAACCTAGATCACGCCAGAGAATATAAAAATACAATAACGTTCGAATGACCTGTAATAAATGCGTATGAAATGTTGTAATTTTTCTATTTCACATAGTTTAATATTGTTGGTAAAACAAAACATGAAATTAAAAATTGGAAAAATTACCTGAAGCAAATTATATTCGGTTGTAGAATTATTAGATTTGTACAAATACACCTAAATGAGGTATACCGTGCGATTCTGGTGAAACGGGTCACGATCAACGCATGCGTCGAAATATTCGAATTTCTTGGTCTCCGAGTGAGCCCGAGCTGCGCTGGAATCAGCTTAGTCACAGGCGTAGGCGCCTTGTTACGAGGTGTCACCTTGAGGGCTGTAGATCACAACAAGGCGTCTACGTCTGTGGCTACGCTGATTCCAGCGCAGCTCGGGCTCACTCGGAGACCAAGAAATTCGAATATTTCGACGTATGCATGGATTGCAATGAATCAAAGTGGGTCTACGACTAAAACTAATCGATATGTCTTAATTTTTCTACTCCCAACAGCGAATAATTGATGATTACTCGATCGGTTGTACGAGTAGATGATTTTGGCTTTCAGATTCAGATTTCGGAGCTGATTATACGTGAGATTACTCTTGAAGAGCCGAAAAAAAATTCGATTTTTGAGCGGAACATAAATCATTTTTTTTAATTGGGTTTAATATGCTTTTCTTACGTATTTTGACCTCAGGAATCCGAATCTGGGAGAAAAATTGATCTATCTATAAAATTGACCGAGTTATCGCCAATTTTCAGCTTTTTGGGGTCAAAAATAAAAAATTGATTTTTTAGTCTATCTGAATGTGAATTGAGCTCAGGAATCCGAATCCGAAAGAAAAATCGATCCATCTTCAAGAATGACCAAGTTATCATCGAATTATCGCATTTTTTGGCATAAATTTGAGGATATCTCGAAGGGAAAAAATCGTAGCTCAATTTGGACAACGGATTCGTGTTCCTGAGGTCAAAATACGTAAGAAAAGTGCCATACGATCAATTTTAAAAAATAAAAATTTTTGGCCAAATTTTGAGATTTTTCCAAGGGGTACCCCTTACGATTTTTTCAAATTTTGGCCAAAAATTTTTATTTTTTGAAATCGATCGCATGGCACTTTTCTTATGTATTTTGACCTCAGGAACACGAATCCGTTGTCCAAATTGAGCTACGATTTTTTCCCTTCGAGATATCCTCAAATTTATGCCAAAAAATGCGAAAAAATGGGGATAACTCGGTCATTTTTGCAGATAGATGAATTTTTCCTTCGGATTCGGATTCATGAGCTCAAATTACATGGTGATAGATTAAAAAGTCAATTTTTTATTTTTGACCCCAAAAAGCTGAAAATTGGCGATAACTCGGTCAATTTCAGAGATAGGTCAATTTTTCTTACAGATTCGGATTCCTGGGGTCAAAATACATAAGAAAATCATATTAAACTCAATTAAAAAAATGATTTATTTTTTGCTCAAAAATCGGATTTTTGTTTTGCTTCTTCAAGAGTAATCTCACATATAATCAGCTCGGGAATCCAAATCTGAAAGCCAGAATTATCTACTCATGCAATCGATCGAGTAATCATCAAGTATTCGCTGTTGGGAGCAGAAAAATTAAGACATATCGATTAGTTTTAGTCGTAGACCCACTTTGATTCATTGCAATCCATGCATGGGTCGAAATATTCGAATTTCTCAATTCACCAGCGAACCCGAGCTTTGCTGGGGTCAGGTAGCCACGGGCGCGTGGTTTGTTGTGGAGCGTCACCTCTGCTCAGCCCCGAAGGTGACGTCTCACAACAAAGCGCTACGCTGCCTACTACCTGACTCCAGCAAAGCTCGGGCTCGTTGGTAAATTGAAGAATTCGAATATTTGGATGCATGCGTTGATCGTGACCCGTTTCACCAAAATCACACGATATAATTACGCATACTAGCAACTATACATATTTTCAAATCAACTAGGTATACACATAAAGTATATACCATAATTACAGATTATGTAATCGAAATAATTATTTACAAGGAATATATTTTCTTTTCATTTTCAATTCTCATTTTTTTTTTTTCCTTTAGCGCTTGATTTCGGTTGCGATATTCATATAATTTGTGTGTATACAAGTAATTATAATTTATGAATATATGTCCTAATTTGTTACAAGGAATTGCGCGCATTCAGATTTACTATAGAAATATGCTCGATAAGTTTATACGATTGATTGAAATTTTTTCTTCATTTCCTGCCACTCATTTTTCAGTATATAGGTAATTTTAGGAATATCATTAGTACAAGTTTGCGATGAATAATTTCTCTTTCCGATGCAGCTGAATTAAATAATCATTAACACATATACTCCGTAAAGCATTATTGTTATATAAATAGTCTTGTATTTCATTAATATATTATAGTTTCAATATGTATGTATTATGTTTCTTGGAGTTTTTTTTTTTCTTTTAATTTGCAACAAAGCAATGAAGAGGTAGGTAAAGGGAAGTAGTGCTGAAATATTTTCGCTGACATTGGTTGTTGTCAATTAGTTTTTTTTTTTTCTTTCATCAACTTTGAGGAAAAAAAAAACATTTTTCTATGAAATATTGTAATCGTGACGAAATGGCGCCACTTTTTCGATTGTGCGATGATATTTATACGTATATATAATATATCGTAGGAATTGAGGCATTTTTTTAATTGTTATTTTTGATTATCAATATTTGTTTTTCAGTTTTTGGTTTTTTTTCTTCGTTCTCTCGTAAATGCCTATGGAAGTATAATACTACGTCGACGACGGTGCGATCATTTCAAACACCCGGCGATTATTCTCTCATTTTTGGTTTTCTTTCTCTAATTTTTTTCTTTTCTCGCACGAATATAATGAATATACCCATACCATGCATCGTACCCAAACCTGGTGATTTCCTTTCCCCCAAATTGTCATGCAAATTCCATCCCCATTACGTACTCACACATTTTCCGCACTCCGATAAGTAGACATGGTGGTTTCGTTTTTCGTAATCACCGGATCCAAATGATTCCGATCTACATTCCGATCTACAGGGTGGCTTGACCGGGGCTAACGAGATCGGTACTCTCGACACGCGCCTGCCTCAGCCAATCTCGCAGATTTCTCGTCCTTTCCATGAGATTCGACGTCGTCCTTTCGACGTTTCCAACGCTCGTAGTGTAACCACTCGTTGGCCCGTATTGCGAAATTATATTCTGCGTAGTCGTTGTCGGCGGATGAGCTCCGGTCAATTGAGACAGTATATTCGACTGGATGTTCGGGGTGCCGAAGGCTGCAGGTGGGAGAAAAAAAAAATAGAAAAAAAAAACAAAAAAAGAAGAGTAAAGACACGAGCGTACACAAACAAATCACATATATACGCTTGAAAATCACCATCTTATCATCAATTGGAATTTTGATGTCCGATAAGAGAAAAAAGAAGTAGGGAAAAAGATATTGCCTCGCTTATCTGGTTCTCGAAATGAATCTAGTTCCGATTGAATTATTTGGTTTTGATTACCTTGAACGTTGTTAGCCGGCGTGGACAACTGCTGATAAGGTGGTAGCCAGCGTAAATCTGAGTACATCAATGTCGGAGGTGGGGGTACGCTGTTGTCCTGTCGCTTGTTCAGAACACCCCATATTTCACGAATCTCCGAATTTAGATTCTCGAGGCTCGCTATTATCTCCGTTGATTCTTGGTAGTGTTCGGACTTGCCTGTTTTTGAACAAGTTTTGAAAAAAATTTAACAAAAAAGTCATAACGAAAAATTTTTCAGGATTTTAAGTTTTTTCAACTCACCGATAAAAGTATCGGTCTCGAGATCGGTCGAACTGAAGCCACTACTCGCGCTGGAAATATCGCTCAACGTTAACTCGTCGCTCTTCGCTGTTTGCTCGTTTTTATTCCTCTTCGCATTCGCGACCCTTTCGAGGGATCGTTCGAGGTGACGCAAGTGGATAACTTTTTCACCCAGCAGACTCCTTGTTCGGTGCAAACTAACTTCCATGTCGGAGAGTTCGCGCTCTTCCTGAAATCGGACGTTTCAATGATTTTACTGACTTTCGTACGCGCGAGTTTAACGTATCGTACCTGGACCAGTTGCTCTAACGTTGCTCTCACGCTTCGCTGTTTCCAAGCCCTTTGTCTGCCCTGGAAGACATTGCGCTGTTGGTGCAACGCTTCTCTTGCTCTTCTTACCGAATCTCTTTCAACGTGGATTCGATGCCGGAAAAACTCGATGTCTGACGATGCGTTTGCCGGCGCTGTAAGAGTATCGTTGAATTTTTCAGATTCGCAATCGATGATCGTTAATTCGGATCGAATGATTAGACCGAAAATCAAAAGATCGAAGAAGAAAACTTACTCAAAGGCAGACCGAGCAGAAGGTAGGAGTTTCGGTCGAAAAGATTTGTTAGGCAGAGTGTGCAGGAAAGCGGTTATGAACTAATCAAAGTAAAGTCTATAGAATCCTAAAAATATCAGAATATAAAAGACTATCCGGAGGTGGAAGAAAAAAGAAAATAATGAAAATTTACACAATTTGTAACCAGGTGCGAAGGATCGAAAAAAAAAACAAAAAATACCTTTATCCTGGAAGGGATATCTCAAAGTGTAGGCCGTTTCATTGCTCGGCAATTGGTCCCCCAAGTCCTCCAATTTTTCCAATTGTTTTCTGATGTTTTCGACGGGATTTTCAACGTTGTTATTCAATTTCGATGTACTGGCCGCCTTCTTAGTGAATAACTTTTTCTTTTTCAATAGATTCGAATTTTGTTCGCTCGCTGTCGTCGTGTCGTCCGACTCTAATTTATTCTGAACGTTTTTCTGTACGCCAGAAACTTTCGGAAACCCCGGTGTCTTTTGACACGACGATGCACCTTCCGCTGTTTCCTCCGCGGCGCCATTCTCATTTTGATTTATATTGTCCGAGAGCTTTGAGAACGATTGCGTCTTTTTCAGCGGAGCTCTGCAACGTCGGGTTAAGGCCTATAGCCAGGTATTAGGGCGAATGGCATGGAGGAGATGAATGATAAAGTAAAAAAAAAATGAAAAAATATATATTCACTCGATGTAACATGGTGGTGCAATGAAGAAAGAAAATCATACGAGAGATACGGACAAGCGACGGGTGGACGAAGTTTGCGAATTCGAGTACGAACGATTGTATAATATAAATGAGGATAAACGAAGCGAAAGTAAAGACACGACGAAGTGCGGCGTGGAATCTCAGTCGTTCATCGTGGAATGGAATAACGCAACGAAACGTTGAGCGGAAAATGAAAAAAAAAGAAAAGCAAAAACCGCAACGATCGAAAGCCACTCACTTTTGATCCGTGGATTCCGTGCGTTCTGTTTTCGTTCTAGCGGATGTCGATCTCTCGGTTTCCGATGCGGTCGCGTTCGCCTCTTTCCTTCTGCTTCTGGACTCCACCGCCAATCGCACATCGTTTTTTAATTTCAGGTACTTTTCTTTGAGCGTTTTGTATTTGTCCTCCACCAGTCGTTTTTCGCAGCGTATCGTTTCGAAATCGACCGAGTCCGGTCTGACCAAACGATCGCTCTGCTTCTTCATCTCTTTCTCGAAATCTCGAGAAAACGAAGCTCGCATCTCTTCGAGCCGTTGCTTGTACTCCTTTCGCGCGAGATCTTCCTGAAAAATTGAAGGACAATTAAAAAAACGTCGCTCTCGTGACGATTATTTTTGGAACGGTGAAACGGAGGATCAAAAATGAGGGGATGAAACTCACTTCGGTCCTGAAATCTCGCAATATTTCAGCGAGACAGATCTCGTGATCCTCGGTGACTTTTGAAATCTTCTCCCTCTGCTGCATCCGGAGTTCCAAGACAGTTTCCTCGAATTCTTGTTCCAATTTTAATTTCAAAGCTCCGATTTTCACCCCGTGCTCCTTGCCCAGGTCGAGTTCGGCAATTTTCAGACTCTTCTCTTCGTCGAGAGCCTTTTTGTACTCGCATTTCAGCTTCTCGATCTCCTGCGTCCTGTGCTCCAGCAGTTCCTTCTTTTTTTGCTCGAGTTCGATCTTCAAGTTTTCCAAAATCTCCTGCTTCTCCTTCTCGTAACAAGTTTCGAGCTCGCATCTCAGCTTGTTCAGTTCCTCGACCCTTATCTTGTCCATCTCAGCCACCAGGTTCCGGATCTCATTTTTTTCTCGCTCGCTCATCTTTTCCCTGAGCTCCTCGAGTCTCTCCTTTAAACTTTCCTCCAGGTAGCCCTTCTCGTCGTCGAACATGGCTTCGAACTCGTTTTTCGTGTCCTCGTATCTTATCTGAAAATCGTCTTTGAGATCCTGCAACTCCTTTTCGCGTTCCCTTCTAACGCTGGATTTCAAAGTCTCGAAATTTATCCCTCTGACTTTCGACTTTTCGCGCTCGCTCCTTGCGGCCTCGAGGTCGTGTTTAATCTTCATCAGATGATAGGCCTCCTCCTTCTCCTTCTGAAGATCGTTCATCACCCGAATATCGGACTTTTTCATATTCTCCATCATAATTTCCTTGCTCCTCCGGATCTCCTCGAGTACGCTGGATCTCGACTCGCCGCTCTTCGCGGTATTGCCGCTGTCGTTGTCACTCTTCGACAGTTGATCGATATTCTTAACGTTCTCAAATCTATTCGCTATATAATCCCCACCTCCGTCCGTGTCGCTCGACCTGTCCCTGGATATTTGATGGAAGTGTTCGTTCTCCGTAACGTTTTCGACGAGAAATCTCTTGGCCACAACCGTGTGCTGTTTTACGGTAACCGGTAATCTCTCCTTCGGATGATCCTTCTTCGGTTGTTCGGGAGCGTCGCGTTCGTCGTTTTTCGGGGGGTCCGAAGTTTCGGGCCCCGAGGTCGAGGGAGGCTCGGAATTTTTGTTCGTCACGGTAGCCGATATTCCGATGTTCGCTTCCGGATCCGATTCCGTGTCCCACTCGTCCTCCGATCCGGAGTAAGTGAATTTTATGTCCGCTTCCTTCTCTAAATCGAAACGAACGCTTTTACGCTCCTCCTCTACGTGCCTGTCATCTGTAAGCGGATTTTCGTTGGAGAATCGCGGCGATTACCGCCTTACGAATTACAACTAAACGCGACGACCGTTACAGTCCGCGTTATTTAATTAACTAGGGTAGATTAACGCTATATATCAAACTCACCGTCTTCCGACGTTTTTTCACGTAGTATCGACTTGGGCCGCTCGCCGACAACCGGGGACGGCTCTTTGTCGTCCGCCGATGGCAGCCCGAAGAAATCCTTCTGCATTTCTTCGTCGAGACTGGGGGTGACGTCCTTACTCCTGTTACTCTTCAGGAACATCGAGCCGCCTCCGCTGAGCGTCAATTCTTTCAGCTGACCCGAGCGTCTCGGGTTCGTTTCGGGATTCGGTTTGTCCGGAAGGTCGTCAGATTTGGTGAAAGAATTTATGCTGAGTTTGTCGATGTCGATGATATTCTCCTCGGAGCTGAATTTGCTCGAAAGTTGTTCCCGATCTTGTTCGTATCTCGGACTGAGTATTTCCGATCTTTTCAGAATTTCCTCTAGATCGACTTCTTTTTTCCACGTTTTCGACCGCTCGTCCACTTCGTCGTCCTTCGCCGTGTCCAGTAGTTTTGGACTTTCGTAAAAATTCGGATCTTGGAAGCGAAGATTCGTGTAATCTCTGCTCGCTCTGTCGCTCGCCGAGCTGAACGAACTGTCGAATTTCGAGTCATTCTCTTTCTTCGGATTGACCGTTTTCTCGCTTCGAAACTCCTTCTTCCTCGCGCCCAGTACGTCGCTCTTCGATTTTTTCAACGGGGTTAATTTAGCGGGAAGTTTCGTCTGCTGATGCACGACGGGCTTTACCGCTTCTTTCGGAAGAGTAGCCTCTTCGTGAGACTCGAGATCTCTCGTAGTCGTTTTCGAATCATCCTCTACAAAATCAATCCCACCCCCGTTACGTTCGCGGAACTCAATTATTTTTTTCACGAATGCGAAAACTTTCTCAATGAACGTCCCAATGCCTCCACCGGAACTTACCGACACTCTGTTGACGATTTCCGGCTCTCGCGTTTTCTACCAACTTCTTGTAGACCGAATCCAGGGGGTGTTCCCAGGTGGTAGTTCCCGTCGCAGCCTGATAATAATACCACGCGCCCGTTGCCTCGTGGAAACACGGGGACCATCCCTTGGGCAAGGCGGCCATAAGGCCGTCCTTGGCAAGGCCCAAAAGGTGGGGCTCGACCTCCGGGTCGATTCCGAGTCGGGTGGCATAGTCGAGAACCTCTGCGTGGGGTAGATTTTAACGGTTGTTTGTAAACGTATACGTAAGACAGTGAAAAGACTGGGAGGAATGATATCCGGTTGAAACGAACGAGAAAAAAAGAAAAAGAAAAAAAAAAAGAAAGAATTCCAATTTCAGGTTGAAAGACGCGATTAAAAATTCTATCAAGGCTGTTTTGACAGGTGAACGAGCTCAGGGGTGGTTGACGTTGGTGTGCGTGTCCGAATGCCGCCAGCTGTGAGTCCGGGAGAAGTTTTTAATCAATCCTGCCGCACGATATACGGTCGGTAATATTATTTTTTCCTGAATCGAAAACCCTCCAGGAATTACGGCGGATCAATGATCGAGCTATTATTCCCCGAACGGGGTGGTCATCGGATGAACAAATTTTCCCGCAAATCGGCAATATTTTAGTCGAGAGAAGTGCCGGAGTCGGCGACAGAATTTTCCCTGCAGTGCGGCCCTCTATTGATTTTCCTCGCTTCCGAACCCGCGTACGCCGTATTCATCAGAGGCTCACTTGGAGTAAATAAACAATAACTTACACGTATGATGTAATGTTACGGCTCACTGAATTTTACACAGACGATAGAATATTTTCAGATTTTTACGCCACTCGTGAAAATTACAGCTCTCTTTCACACGTGCCTTTTCTCGAAATCAAACGACCGAGCGATCGATAATAATTTCAGATTAGATAAGCGATTACCGGTGTTACCAAATTTGAGTGATTCAATCACCCGTTCAAACGTAGAACGTGATCTACGCTTCTGTCGAAATCGTGTTTGCTCGAATATTATTTTTTTTCAAAACACGCGTCGTCGGACGAATTTTTTTTTTACTTTTTTCGACAAACTGGTAAATAAAACGTAAACGAAGCGAAATGAAAAAGTGAAATAATTCGTCACCTACCTTCGTGCGAGGGATGCGAAGATTCGTCGAATACTTCCCTGCAGACAATAGTTGTCGCACTCTCCTGGGAGACACTCATTTTCAAAAAGGGATTACATCACAGCGGTATTCGACTCGTCTGTATTGTGCGAAGGATAAAATGATTTTACAAAAAATTCGAGAAAAATTGACATTTTTCCAAGCGCCTGGTTCCTCGCTGCGCGACCTCCAATGTTGAATTCAACTTGAATTCACTCCGAGGAGAAGACTATCGGAGGCGATCGTGTCGCGACTGTTCCGCTCCACGATCGACCGACAAACTAGCCGTTTGAAATTGATTTTTTTTTTACTCGTTGTTTTTTTTTTTATTTTCAACACAGATAACACACCGCGTTACACCCCGGTCGGACAACCGCGAACACCTGCATCCAGTAAAACTTCGACTCCCGGTAGGTTTCCGAGGTAGGAATAAAGGACAGGTGTTACCCTGCTATTTTATCGCGTCCCGGCCGAACCCCGTTACGATCCACCGCGCTCCAGGAGGGGGACGTACGGGTTCCTCGGGGATCGATACGGTTTTACCAACAGGTGAAATAACCAATGGCCAATAACTGTACCGACGAAATTACCGGCCATTTTTTTTTCGCATCCCTTGTCACAACCCTTGAAAAAAACATCCGATCGATCGATCGATTTTTTTCCTAACCGTCGTTCGATTTTTTTGCCTCTTTAATTTTTTTTCGAAAAATTCCTCGCTCGATCGGACAAAAACGTACTCTATAGTTTCAGCGTTTCGTGTCGAGAGGGCGGCATACAACGGTCTTTTGCACCCTTAGCGATGTCGGTCGGTAATGATTACGGATTGTCATAATTAATTTTCAAATTAATTGCATAATTCATGTGCCACGACTAATAATGATTCAATTATTTCGTATAATTAATAGAAATTCAGGGAACAAACGCTCTTAATTTTGGCGAGAAGTATTCGTAAAACGTGTCAATCAGTGACAGTTGTACCCTTGTCCCGAATGAAATTCTAATGACGACGGGGCTAGCGGGTTGATTCGGAAGAAATTTTCGTGTAATGAAAAATTGGCGAAGCAAAAAAGGAGAGGAAAAATGAAACAAAGTAAATTCCGACGCATCCGGGGGGTAAATCTCGTTGCATCGTTGCGTGAGCGAAAAGCGGGTTACGCGTAATATTCGATGGGGATTAAATGAGTGGAAAAAAATTTCGCCGCCGGTAGAATCGAATGATAATGACGTAGTGCATATCATCCGCAAGAAATCGCCTCGCCGCCATACATGATTCAGTAGGTATGCAAGTACCGTGATGATTATTTAAATTCGAAAAATTTATTCAACTGTTGGGTTTATTTAATGGTCGCGTAAGAAAAATAAATAAAAATACCAACGATTTGCGGTAAAGCAATGAATTCGTGGAGCGTTTTGATCGTAGAGAAAGAATATGCAGGGGTACGCGATGGCATAAGCGAGCTGTATGCCATGCATCGCGCATGAATTGCGAAATGAAAAAGTATTGTCGCGGGGTAGCGTGTTACCCGGCGCCATTTTGTTCGACGATATCAAAATAATACGCACTGTAGAATATCGAAGACTACATATTATTAATGAGGTGCATTATGTTTATTTTTGACGATAGGTATAGTACATTATTATCGTCAAATTCACGATCTCATTATTTTTTATAACACCAGCTATATATCCGACTAACGCGCGCCCGTGATCGCGGCTTCGTATTCAGAATTTGTACTTTTTTTATTTCTCGTTTATACATTTATTTATATTTATTCTCAGTTTTGTTCCTTTCTGTTGGGATTCCGTACGAGACAACACCGCGGTTTATCGAAAAAAAGGTTATACTATAGCAGATTCATCGCGAATTGATTTGAGAATAAATAAAATAAAATATGTATCAATAACTGCATTCAACCCATATATTTTCTTCAAATCTCGTAGTTTTTCTTCAATTCGTTGTTCTGATAATACCTTCAAAATTGTCGAATACGCTTCCAAAGTTGCACGGTACGGTGCAGATGTTTTATAAATTTTTGTGAAAATCTCTTACGTTTAAAAAATAATACAACCGTATAAGTTACAAGGTATATTTTATAATTCAGACGTCTAAACGAGAATCGTCGAGATCTGCCGATCGTCAAAGGTATAATTTTTATCACTTTTTATGTCGACGATGCTCAGGTACATATTCACGTAAATGATATATTGTACAATCTACAGCAAAGAAATCACACCGCCTGCCCAAATCTTCGATTGAAATTACGAGAACAAGTCAAGCGATCCACCGTGATTCGCGCCGCACCCCTCAGCTACACGCTCCCGAATTATTACACGTCGTGCCCATCTTTAGATTTTTCTTTCATCCTTCTCCAAAATGAGCGCCGGCTTGGGTACCCATCGCGAAAGTACACCCCACACTACACGGCGAGGCGAGATTTTCCCTATTTTATTTCAACAATTAATTTTTTTCCTTTTGCGATAGAAATGATTTGGGGGCGACTGCGAGTGAGCCCCGTGTTCCACGGCTGATGTTACAAGGTTTCAAATTCACACGGTGCACAACATCAGCGTCAGCATCCCCCGTTTTTCTCTCCTTTGGTTCGAAACTATAACCTTATGTAACAAGGTTACTACGGAGGGTTATTTCGTTGAATAAATGTCAGTCACGTGTGACATGGCGGTTCTGTGCTACGATCGGTAGGTATACAGCTATACACGTATATGTATAATAAGGTGAGAATTTAAGGGCGGTCCGGTAACGTCCGTGCGCATGGGGTGGATACCGAACGAATTATGTACAATGTTAGAAATTCAACTCGCAAAATACCCCATGCACTAACGTACACGCGACGAACCAACGCCCATGTTATGCGGACCCCCGTTCTTCCAGTGACGCAAAAACTGGGCCAATATTTGGCGCAAATCAAAATGGCGCTTGCACAACTCGAGCCGAAGATAATATTTCTAATATCCCCGAGCCGTTTATACGCTGAAATTTTGTCACAAGATTACAACGCCCGTTAAGATTACAGCCAAATAGATTTCAACACGTAAAAATCAGCTCCCATAATTACGATATATATCAAATCTAGCCGTGCGGGGCGGTGGTACGGATATCATAAGGAAAATTTCATTTCGCATCGATAGACGTACGCGATCATCTTTCGCATATTATACCGCGGTATTATATACGCTGCGCGGATTAATTATAAAAATATTTATAGGTATACGTATGTAATACATAGGGGCGAACGAGAAAATAAATAATCTAGAGCTATGACGATTGAAGAATATCACGCCCCTCATACATAAGAAAATCAAGCGAAGATGAAAGAATGCGTGGTATGAATGAGAAAAAATTTGGAGCAAAATTGTAATTTTCGTTTGAGAAGTGCAGCGTCGCGGCGGAAGAAATTTTCGTGTATATTTTACGATAGCGTCTATAAATATGAAGTAAAATATACGGGTAGGTGTATCTGTATATCGAGTCGCGTATAACAATCATTCTTCGCGTTACAATCTATAGGGAAGATTATAAGTTGACGGGCGTGAACAAGGAAAGTTATATATATATGTAATAATAATAGGGGTGTAAATATATGCATATATATATATCCGCATGCCTTTGGTGGTTGTCCGCCATTTTTAATAAAGTCTCGCCCACAATAACTACCCCGCTACCAGTAGCGTGCAGTAGCACCCCTCTTGTTATATAGAACTCATTTTTAGCCGAGTCATTATTGAGAAACAGGGAATTTTGGTTCAAACCGCGACGGCGTCGCGGAAAAGCATCTGCAGTGTCCTCAAATACATATATATATACATAATATACGTATATACACCCACCTATGTACATTACGCAACAAAATGGCATGAAATATACTCGAAGAGCATTGGTAAAAGTGAGGAGTAAGAAAAAAGGAAGTTTTTTTTTTTTTATTTTTTTACTTTTCATGAAATAAAATAAAATGTAATCTCAAGTGTCACCGAGTGCGCGCGGACACCAGGCCTAAAACCGCGCAGATCAAGGGGAGGAATGAGAATAAAAAAAAAAAAAAAAAAAAAAGGTGAGAAAAAAAAATAAAACGAGAAAAGTTGTAAAATAATAAGAAAAAGGAAAAATGAAAAAATAATACCTAAAATGAAGTAAAGAAATTTTCCAAGAGCGCCATTGCGACGGCAAGACGTCCCGACGTCCAACAACGACGACGACGACGATTTGTACTCCCCTCCTCGTTCGGTTGTACTATTATACACGCGCATAAAGTTAACTACATATTTTTTAACTTTGGATTATAATTTCGAGTATCGCAAGAGGTCAGACTTCCATGTGTGTTCAAACGGACCCGACATACTCCATAAAATTCTATATCCGCAGAGTCCAATACGCCTGTGAGAATTGCAGCTAAGAAAAATCATAGGGTTGAACGCGACAGAAGCTACTTTTCTGATAATATTCTTCGACGTTCCATTCCTCGTGTAATTTCAGTGCCTAATTATTGTATTATCCGCGAATCATGCAGGCGAATCGTATGGCGAGAAAGAAAAATACGAAATCCGTTTCAGCGGTGAACGATTGAAAAATTTTGATTAGATGCAAAAAGCTTACAAAAAATTAATTCTACCTACATAAAAAGTGGGGAAGAAGATGTCGTATCGGTCGAACCCTTTCACGACCTTTCGCGTTTTCCGATCTACCGTATATCACACCTTATCAAAGTCACGATAATTAAACGAAAAAATAATTGAATGAACGACAGAAAATTTTTGCAACCAATGGATACATTTTTGGATAACGCCGTACGAATTTTCAAAGAATGTTCATCGGATCTAGGCTTCTTGAGTCGTCTGATCCGTTTCGCAATTTTCGATGCTGACTTATTTCCTCGTTTATTCTTCTCATCCGAAACTAATTTTCGGATTTCTTGAAACGATCTTGTTCAGAACAAGATGGAGTAAAATAATCCGAACAACTAGACACGACAAAGTTTGTTTTTTCCAAATTTTTGCACGATCATTTTTCAGGCCCAGCCACGGCTGTAATAAAACGGCGGCAAAGAACACATACTAGGAATTTTTTTATCATAAAATTCACAATGAAAAAGAATTAAATATTCGAGAAATGAATGGGTACGCGTTTTTACAACGCGAGTTCTTTTCGAAAACAAAATGATCGTCGTATACTCGAAAAAGTGTGCAAGAAAAACGATTTTCCTTTTTTCGATTAGATCTACATCAAAGATCGAAAATGACACTTGATATACACCGACATCCTCTCTATGAATTATGTACAAAACGTTTTTTTTTTTTTTCGGTTTCCACCGCGGCCATCACGCGTCGTATAGGACGTTAGAAAGATCGGAATCTAAAACGAGGTATAACAGTTCCATTCACATGTAATAATCACACTTCCATCGTATAGTTATAACAGCTTTTAGCAGATGTTTGTTCCCACAAGCCGCCAACAACTTCAACGATTTAGATTTTTATCTAAATCCCTTGTTAGGCGGTTTTTACAGCATCCTCTACAGCGTTATTCCCGCAGCTCCGAGTGGTGAAAACGTAAGGGTTGTTCGAAATTCAAGTGTGCGATATATTTTCTTTTCGTTAGACTTCCTCAACTTTTCATTATTCCAGGGGTGGGGAGTCGTTATGCGCCTGCTATAATTTTAATTCCTCAAAAGAAGAGAATTTTTCTCAAATATCAAGATTGAGCTTTCACGCGGATCGTCGAGTTCAACGTCGCAAGTCGATTTCCGCATCTGCGCTCGATCCATCCGCTTGTATCCGGGATAACTTTTCGAAAATTTTCGCCATCGAAACTTCATAACTATTTAGGAGCTTCGCCAGGGTGGTTGGAATTTCGTTCACCGATATTACTTAGAAATTTGTAGACAAAAATTTTTTTTTTACAGCTACTTTAGCAACGGTTTTCTGTCGTACTCGTGAGCATAAAGAACGGAATCTCCGACTTCTCGCACAGAATTGTATAAAATTATGAAAATTTCTAACCCACAAACGGTGTCGTCGACTCGAGGTTTTCGTTTGCTTTTACAAGTGTGTACGCGCCAACGTGCAATTTTATCATCACATATCGCAACACGTGGTGTATAATGCACATTCCAGTTGAGAAAAAAAATGTAGTAACACGCCCGGTGAAATTACGTGAAACTATACATAAGGAGAAGAAAAAAGAAAAAGTTATAAAAAATGTATATTTTCCGAGCAACAATCTACAAGGCATATACCTGCATAGGTACCGGTGTACGTATATACGCATATATATATGTATATATAATATGTGCACGAGGAAAATAATTGCAAGTTCTGTTGGCGAATGCTTGAACAGTTGTTTTTTATTCTTTTTTATTTTTCATTTCTCTTATTTTATCATTATTATTATTATGATTTTTTTCGCTGTTTTGCCGCGCGAGACAAGGAGGGCCCATACCGCGAGGCGTTTTATATATATACCTTACACGCTATATAGGTACACACGCGTGTATACGTTTACGTATGTATATATATATATATATATGTGTGTGTACATATAAGTTCGTTTCTCGAATGCGACTGAGTTCCGCCATATAAGCGAGAGTGAGACAAACGCATCCAATTAAAAAATATTACACATTACCTACCTACCGACGTTAAAATGTATTTACTGTTTAAAAGCAGAGAGCGAGGGGCTCCAGGGGTGGGTTTGGTTTCCCGTTCTCGCGAGCGCGTATAGTATACCGAGTATTGTGAGGGGTCCTGGGCGAACCCATTCAGACGCTATGGAACGAACATTAATTATTAAATTCGTAATTAATCGCGAAAAAAAAATTATAGATACGCGCAGTCCACGCATTCTTACGACGTGGCTATACGTCGTACTTTGATTGTCATCGCGATATTTCCATACCTCTTTACAATTGTTTGATTCGTTTCGATAATTTTTAGAGAGGAGTAAATAAATTTCATTTTCCGATGAGCGGAGGAGAAAAATAAAATAGAATGATACAATTTTCGGTGCGTAACGCGCTTTATATAAATCACAATTCGACGCGTATTGAGATTTTTTTTTCTTTTCAATACCTCTTATTTTATTTCGTTTCGTTTTTGTTCCCCGTATTTTTTATTTTCGATACATCTTTAGCTTTTTATTTTCACGTAGGTACGTATATAGAATAATGTACGGTATCTCTGAAATTTCTGTTAATAAAATTTTAAAAGCTTTTTCTATATAGAGTATAGATAAAAGTGATGCTTTGTTGCCGGCGCAGTGCAGAGTTGAGTAAAACAGCATTTTATACAGTTGAACGATTCTCAGTCAGTGAGCTCGTGTATATTATAGAAGCTGTAATATGTAAGAGTACGGTGTACGTGCAGCGATATGAATCTACTTTTTCAAGCGTGAGGAGAAAAAAATCAAATCAAATAAAATAATTGCGAAAGATACGGTATTATACGTATATTAAAATTTATATCATAATTAAAAGTCACATATTTCCACATTCGTCACGTTCTTACATCGCTCCACATATATACGGAATCACCCGCGCCATAATTTATATACTATCAACGTATTACGCGATACGTACAATAAATTTTTGAAATCATCTCCTACATCTTACCGAAAATATTTCAGTCTGGTGAAAATTTTTTTTCGCAGTTTCCTTTCTTTCTTCCCTACGTACCTACCCTTTTATGCGATAAACGTGTAGGATTCTTTGGAAAAATCGCACCGCGAGAAATGGGATATTTTTTGGCGAGACATCGGGCGGAGAGAGAGAGAAGAAAAAAATCGGAAGACCCGCTGCAGATTCGGTAGGTATAAAAAATCACCAAACACGCGACGCGTCCGTTTCCCCGGATGAGATGAAAAGAAGAAGTTTCTTCCTCGCATAATCGTACGCGCGCTGCACCGGAAGTGGAGATTTTTCGGTCTCGTACTCCGAAAGGGTGGGAGAGAGGGACGACGAAAAAAAGCGAAATAGCGGAGGTGAAAAACTTGTAAGTTATACGCGCACGTGAAATGGTTCGCGAAGTGTATTATGGTTGTAATTTTAAACGGCGCGGGAGATCGATTGCTGAAGAGACCGATATTGGAAGTGACATGTTTTGAGCGACGAATCCATTTGAGCTTCTTTTTGGGCTACCCCTTTTATATTCCCACTTTTTGATTTCTATGCGTTTATTTACCGCCGTGGTTTATTCCCACGTGCTGTTTAGGGTCCATCTCGTATTACCACCCCCGCTTCGTGCGTACCTATACATCGCCCGTAAAACATCAACATCGCCTATACATATATGTACAATATACATAACCTTTTTTAACATGGGTAGGTTTTAGGTACCACACATATTATCGCCATTCTGTTCTCTACACTCTGCATCTCGACGTTCATCCACCGGAAGATATTTTGACCGCTAACTCGACAAATAAAATATGTACGTACGTACATATATGTATATACACTCATACAGGTGAGTACCTATGTACCTGATCATGTACCTAAAAGTAATCCACATACGTACAGATTTTTCGATTTTTTTTCCCTCTCTACGGAAAAATTTAATTTCAGATCCACACCGCGACGCGCAGGTATTTCGATATCCGATCATAGGTACCTGCAAAATATTTTCTCCTTCTATCCGTCCCTAATTTTCTTTTCTCTCCATTTTTTTTATCGTCTTCTTTCACTCCACTTTATCTATCTCGCAGCGAAAGCATCCCAATTTTTTATTTCGATTTTCTAACGGTGGAAGGAAAAAAAAACAAAAAAAAAAGTAACACGCACGAGAGGATGAGCTCGTTCTTTACAATGGGGTAGAGAAAATTGTTCGGTCACTTTCTACGGTTTCGATCGAATACAAATGGGTATTATTTACCGCAAATTCGTATAATACTCGAATCCGAATATCATCGTCGCAAATATCGTGTTAAATTTCTCCTGCCTGCTGCAGCTGATTTAATTATATTCTCACGATCTTTCGTTTTTGGTTTTTCTCGTCTCTTCAGCTGCATCTGCAGGATCGAGAGTGCGTTCGTGGAAAATTCAGAACGGAAATCGACGACCGGAAGATGAGAGAGAAGCGTAAGAAGAAGAAGAGAGCGTTCTCACCCCGAATCGCAGGGAGAAGATCGCGACGATAAGAGGAGTGAAAACCGCGATTAATTTTCGGGATTACCTGAAGTTGGTTGAAACGAAAATTTCCCTGTCGAAGGATTGAGCGCACATTTCTGTGTATATATGCGAGAGACGACATTAGATCCCCAGCCTTTCCTTGAGGGTATGAATGAGTTAATTAGAACAGGTAGAGAGGGTTTGCTTTCTGTTTGTCCAAAACAAAGACTGACTACCTTGTCAAAACGGAACCAAAATAAAAACCATTCAAACATATCGCGCTCTCTTACACTGCATATATATATATATACACCATATACTGTATAAACGTACGTATGTACCAGATATAATATAAAATACGTATACCGTGCGATGAAACCAATATTTTATTTGTCCTCATCCTCATTTTTTTTTTTCGAAGAAAATAACAAGAAAAAAACGAATAGAAGAAAAAACAGAACAGAAAATGAAAAGAACCCGAATGAGAAGATGAAAAATCAACGGAAAAAAATCCGTACATACCTAGACGAGGTATAACTTTCGACGGCCATGAGATAAAATTGACATCTGCACTCCGTGTTTTCCGAAAACTGGAAACCGATACCCGTTTACACCGAAGGTGAAATGGTGCATGGGAATAGGTGTGCAAGAAAAACGATTCTCTAGGTATACCTAGATAATAGAGAAGACGAGAAACCAGAAATAAAAAATGGCTCCGATTGATCATCCCTGCACGCTGTATAGATCCTTGGAAATGTTCGCGAAGGATATTCGATACACCGGAGATTTTTTTTAGCGGCTCGTCGGCCATTTTGACTGTGCAAGGTACGAGGTGAACGTAATCTAGTAATTTTCGAATTTGTTAATCTTTTTATTGGTACATTTATAAGACTGGCATATTGTAATATGGCCGGTAACGCGTGCCACTAGAGTTTCTGTAGTCTAGATTGTGCTCTTTCATTTGCAGAATACAGCTCCTAGTGACGTTTCCGTTTTTCTTTTTCGTTGTTTTTCTGATTCTTTTTATTTTTATTTTTATTTTTTGTTACCTCCCTTCTCTACGTACTCCTTCTAGGTTCTGTGAAGTTTTCCCGCTCGTTTTCCTCTTTCTCTTTCGTTTTTTCTTTTTTTTTTTTTATTCTTATTTCTTTCGTTTTTCCCTTTCTCTCCGTACCGCAATGAAGTATTCTTTTCCTCTTTCTCCTTTAGCTCCCCGTCTTCTTCTACGTTAATTGAAAAAGACGATATGACGACAACGACGACGACGACGACGACGACGACGAGAACGACGACGAAGTCGTACAATAGTCAGACATCAAAGGGAGCTATACTTGTATATATTTCACACGCAAATAGTCCTATCGTCGCGAAAACTAGATAATAACGTACATAGGTACGTACGTACACGGAAAACCAGATGGCAGAAAAAAAGAATATCCGAAACTCGCCTTAATTTATGCACGGAATAATTTCTTAATTGCAAACTAGAGCAGGTACCTCCGATGGAAATATCCTAAAAAAATCTCCGATCAAAATTTCAATCCATCTGCGCCGTGACGATTTTTAAAATTCAATAAAACTAATCCTTGAAAATTAACTAAATTACTCAACAACGAATAATCCCAAACTTGGCGTGATCGATGACAAAAAAAACGTGTTTGATTTTCGGAGAAAATATTTCAGATATTGGCCTGGAACTTCACCTGTACACGGACCACATCGCGTACGCGTTAAAATTGTAAAATTTCTGCTATGAATATGTTTAAATAAAAGTGAATAAATGCTGTCACATATACAATTCCCTCGGTGTATGTGCATGCCCGTATGTATATGGATGCGGTAAATATGTATACGTATAAAGGTAGGTGGTGGATGTATATTTGGACGTGTCGTTGCATACATTATCTCCCTGCGGGCACCCATGCACAGTTAAACCCAGGCGGCGAGAACCGGCGGTATATACAGAGAGGAAAACGAAGAAATGATAAAAACAAAAAAAAAAACGAAAAGAAAAAATCGGCGTAACAGAAACGAAAAAATGCAAAAAAAAAAAAAGGGGAGGGGGGGAGGGAAAAGTAAAAATAAAAAATGGAAAAAACGGAGGAAAAAAAAAAGGCGCGAAATAAAAGGAAAAATTTTTTCTTTGCCCTCTGATTGGCGGTTGCCTTGGCAACACCCAGCCTCGTCTTTAATTATTTCCAGACACTGAGAATCGAACGAGGTGCTGCTGGAATAGCCACAGCTTGCACACACACACACGCACACATATATTTCCATTTTCACGCCGAAGGGGGATTTTATATATTGTGATAGCTGCTGCCGCGCTGCGCTGATACAGCTGATGTGCAGGTAGACGACGGAAAAAGCAAACAAAAGAAAAAGAGAAAAAGGAGAAAACGGAGAAGAGAAACAACGGGAGAAAATTAAAAACCAAAATTCAAATCAACGTGAATCAAACGATTAGAATTTACGGCGCACCACTCTCAACGTTGATTTTCGCAAATGAAAAGCTCAAAAGCACAGCGATAAGTATTTTACGTTGATCCTAATGATCGACGGAACACCGATAGCACCAGAAATAATGAGAAAAAAGATTTTGATCCGAAGACGATTGGTTCAAATGCGCCCCGTCCGGATTGCCCCGAATAAAGAAATGGCAGTTACGAACAGAGTGACATTTTTACTTTTGTTCTCAATGTACCGTTGACATAAGTCAGAGTCACGCTCGCATCGCGGGTAGATAAATGGCGTGTGTGTACGCACGCGAGAATCTTTGTGTGGAAGACGAACTGAAAAAAAAAAGAATCTAAAGACAATCGAGAAGACATTTTGTTCGCTCTCATCGTGAGAAAATGAGAAAATTTTCATCCACTGAACGAACACGCGACAACGAAACAACCTCGATCCTTGGATATAATGACCATTTTCAATGGCCATACAAAATAGTTGAAAGTGCCATAAGTTGCGCGTATCCTTCGCTTGGCGAACGGTAAAGCGAGGCGAATTGCTTGAAAATTTTTTCTACACACGTATCACATCGCAGGTTCATTGTCATTTTTGTCAGTCTTTCTTCCTATTATTTTTTTTCTCTTTTCAAATACCTACCGCGAGTTTTCATTACGATGATACACGTCACGCTTGTACTTGTTTCGTTATCCCTTTCACGAAAACCATCCCGCGGTGCAACATTTTACAAACTTGCTTTTTTTTTCTATTCTCTTTTTTTCTTTTTCTTTTTTTGTTTTTTTTTTTTGTTTGTAACGAGAGACAGTACGGCGATTCTCGAAGAAATCAAAAACTGCACTTCAAGGGACTTAGCGCGAAAAAAGGTTTCGATGCAGAATGGTTCGTCGAAAAAAATAAAAACGAGAAAAAAGAGCGGTCAGATTTCTAAATATCTGGTAAACATTTGATTCGGATGAATATAAGGGAGACGGAGGGAAAAAGAATAAAGAAATTTTCCATCGCGCGACCCGATGTTAGATGCAATTGACGTGAAAAGGTAGACAAGTACATAATGCGCGTGACCGTACGTGCGGTTTGACCCTTGTGTTCCGATCTTTTTGCCGCAAGAATTTTTTTCTCCTCTAACTACTCTTCTTACAGGATTTTCGCTCAAATTTCAATACCCGATTCACGGAAAATAATTAACCAACAAACAGACGTGTGAAAAGGTGGGAAAATAGAATTACAAAACGTTATTCTTATATGTGTCTATAGTAGAAATTTTTGGAATTTTTTTTTCCTCTCTTCTCCATCGTTCGATTTTGCTAAAAATAATTTTTTCTTTTTTCAACAATCGTGACGAAAAAATGTCGACGAGATGAATCCGCGCACGTCGGATAATTTGGACGGAAAAATTGAAAAAAAATTCATGTAGTGAGATATGAAATTGACGAAATGAAATTTGCGTTACTTAATTCTAGTATATATTTTGATATTGAATTTCAGAGAAGCTGAAGAAAAGCTCGAGTTATATTCTGGCACGCGGGTGATGAAAATCTAAACCGGCGCTTGACGTCGCCTGACGTCGTCGTCTGGCGTGTTGAGACGAGAAAATTGAAAAATTGGTTTTCAACGACTGACACCGTTAGAAGGATACTGCCAATTTGACTTTTATATAAGAAAATCTTATTTCTCAAGCCAGAAAAACTTCGTGCCTTCGATTCAATTTCCCACCTTCAAATCTCATACATTTCTACGTACGTCTGTTACAAAATAAAATAAAAATATATTCGAATAATCGACAATTTCAGCACAATAAATCACCTCGTGTCATGCAGACTGAGGAGATCGATTCACACAATTAACCGTATAGCGTGAACAAATTTTTTTTTTTTTTTTTCCCGTGTAATCGAAGCGTATTTTAATTCAACTTTGGAAGAGCCCCTATGCTCGGATTATATGTCTATGGTAAAACAACACCGTGATCTATTATACAATAATTGATGCTATCGAAATATGATTCCAAACACTTGCCTAAATCACATATGATGAGAGAGACGCGTCGATAATTAGACGGTATTAAATATCATCGCTCTGTTAGTCAAAAAACCAATTTTCGCGTCACGTATCCTTCTTAAACCCTGAAGTAAAGACGATCCTACGTACGATGATCGCGATCACATATTTACTCTTATAATCTTCTTGTATAAAATTTGGAATCTCGGCTCTCGAAAACTACGTTAATAAATTTTTCATCCCAATCAAAATTATTGGAAAGATTTTGTCTCGTTCACGGGGCGGTTTTTGAACTCTGATTTATACAAGAACGGTTAGGCCTACGATCCGGCGGCCGGCGAGTTTGTCGCCCGCGCGTTACCGTCGCCTGGAAATCTTTACCTGAACGAAATCTCTGCATTACAAACCCTTGGGTAGATTTTTACAACCACGAACCTTTGGGACGTCTATTATGAGCAAAAAACTACGAAATCCCGATCATCTCGAACGTACGTCGTTACGAAATTTATGCGTAAATTATTTATATACTCGAATCCAGACGATTTTTCGAACAGGACGAGATCTGACTGCACCAAGGATATGACATTCGTGTGAACGAATATAAAATTCTCCTTTTTTTTTTCTTTTCGAACTTTCGAGGGGTATTTAGAGATCTGTATTGAATTTTTTGTTCCGTTGTAATACGAGTACTGCAGAATACACGTACGTGAAAAACCCAGAAAACAAAATACTTTATATTTTCGAAGGACCTTAAATTTACACGTGGCGCGTTGCAGTTTGCTGTGGAAAAAAAAAAAATATGTCACCTATTCAGTTTCATGTTATTTCAAGTTTTATACGGTGTAAGATTTTTCAATATTTTCACATTCATCCCCCATACACGTGTTCACGTTCCTGTAACACGTCCATTATTATGTCCGGAGTAAGGTCCTGCCAGGGGTTGGTATACGTGCGTTGTACATTTGGCATTTAAATTTTACCGGACAAAAGTTATGTCGCTCTTCGTGTCCAAACATTGTCAAGCGCAGATGCCTCTCTTGTGGTATAGGGTCTTCTCGCGACGAGTCGAGAAAAAGTTCTCCTTTCAAAATCATATTTGAAAAAAGGAAAAAAAAGAGAGGAGGGACAAAAAAAAAGTTGTTGAGAGAAAAATAAGAAACATCTCCCGCAGGTAAATCAGAATATTTTCTAGCATCGAAAATCCATATGTACGTAAATATTTAGGTGTACGTGGAATATGAATAAATATATACATGTATATCGACGCGAGCAATATATTTACAAAATAAAAGAAACGAATAAATGAACGAAGAAAATAAAATACTTGTAGTGTGTGTAAAAATAGATTTATTAGATTTTGACGGTACCGAGGCGAGGAGAAAAAAGACAATTTCGAAGGAAAGGAAAAAATAAAGGAGGAGAAAAAAAAAGCTCTATGATTTGCGAACTCTCAAATAAAACACGTGCGGGCATACCGCGGAGCAGCGTTGTACGTATTCAAAGTTCTTTGAATCTGATTGAATTTTATAACGACGAAGAAATTGAAATTGCGTTTATAAAAAAAAAAAAAAACTTGTTACATAAAAATCTTGATGTATAATATATTCTCGACTTTTATGTATACGTGTATTATATTTTTTTTGGTGCTGGATATAAATTCAAGTGGGCACTGGTTAATTACCGGAAAAATCTGTGAAATTGAACACACGAAGAATTTTTGTGTCGACCGGTTTTTTTCTTTTTCTTTTTATTTTCAAATTAAGAAGTTTTTTTTCCCCTAATCAACCACGTCGTTTTCACCCCAAATTATTACATGACACATAATAAATATATATACGAATAAACTCTGATTTTCGAGAGATGTCGTTGATGGAAAAAAATGATTATAATTCCTTAAAAAATTTGCCAACCGCACAATTTCACGTGTCATGTTCCAAATAATTTGGTGCGATAAGGACAATAACGGAAAGAACAAAAGCATGGTAAAAAAAAGAAGTGTTCAAAAAGTCAATTAACGGTGTGATATCGGTTGTTGTGGAAATTCCTTTCGGTTATGCAAATTCATCTGTACGAAGGATTTTATGTATGTACATACAAATCAGATCTCCTGCAATTATTCTATGATCGATCATAACGTGACGAAGTCTGTGAAATTCTTCTAGCAACGAGAGAAAAAGAAAAAAGAAAAAACTAAAACGAGAAATAACAAAGCGACTCAATTACGTGAAACGTCGGTTATTATCAAGCTTGCGTTCTGTACATATGTACATCAATTAACGGATTCGTGTACTCGCCAAAAAGAAAAAAAAAGATTTCCAATACGTAAAAAAGAAAAAAGATGATTGGACGCAAGCGTGAAATCAAATCGTACGTATCAGACATTATGTACGCTTACATTACAATATAAATATATGTATACCGGTGTACGATAATTATTTCACATAAATATACACAACGCGCAATCATTTTCATCGGTACATCGTAATCTGGTACATACATTTATACAACTTAATATGATAACAACTTGATTAAAAACCAAAATGGAACAAAATAATTAAAAAAAACGTACCAATAAAGCGATCTGCATCGATACCTATGTATAACGTGTACCTCGAGTCCTGCAGCTGCAACTTTTCAAAAGAGATAAAATATACGGAGATAATGGTTATTATACGGTAAAAAAAAAAAAAAAAAAATGAAGGAAAATAGAAAAAGAAACAATCGAGATGAAAATGAAAAAGATGATACGGAGTATATAGGAAGTAAAGAGAATAGGAACGAAGGTATATGTGATAAAGAAAATGGGAAGGAAAAAGGCAGCGCGGAGCAGTAGCAACAGCAACGGCAGCAGGAGCAGCAGCAGCAGCAGCAGCAGCAACGACTAGATTAACGTAACCTGACGCTCTGGGCAAAAAGTAAAAACTAAAGGCGTCTTGCACGTCCTTTCGTCCCAACTATAAAATCTAAAAACTACTACGAGAGTAGGTACGTCGTGGCCCTATGGGCGAGGAATGGCCCCGGCCAGTAGTAGGTATCGGTATATTATTCCCTAGGATAATATAGCCATGAATAAATGAATGTGTATGGCGAGTCGAGAGAGACGTGTGTTTGGGTTGGGTATGAAGGAGAAATCATTAAAAAATCCAAAAACAAAAGAGGGAGGCGTTCCCGCATTCAAGATGGCCGCGAGGCTGGAAGCCGGAGGCTGGCGCTTTTAATTAATGCAAAAAGAAAAAAATAAAAAATAAAAGGAAAAAGAAGAAAAGAAGAGAGAAAAAAAAAACGTACAAAAAGGAAACCTCTCTCCGACAGAAACGCCCGGCACGCACGCGCTCGCATCTGCGGTAATATATTTTGATTTGATTTTCCCTTTCGTTTTTTCTCGCTCCTTTTTTTTTCCAATTCTCTTGCGATATAAAAAGTAAATAAATAAGTGAGGAACACGTATAATTTTTTTTTTTTTTTCTTCCTCTAAATTAACCCCGGTTAACCCGAACGCTCCGATTTCCGATGAGGTGATATTTTTCTTATCACTCTCGAAATAGAAAAGACGAAAAAAAATGAGGGAGGGTAAAAAAGGCGGAAGTGAAAATAAAAAGAGAAGTAACCCCGACGTTTCGACTAGCTTTTGAAAGAGGTGGTACCGTAATGGGGTAGATGTGTGCTTTGTGTGTTCCAGCCCTTCAGGGGTGTTTTATAGGGTGGGGATATCAAAACTGGTGGTGGGGACATTCGTAATAACTCAAGCTATACCCCGAACGTACGAACAACGCCTGAGACTCGGGTGAAAAATTGGAGAAAGAAGCTCGATTTTCTAGACAAGAAAAAACAGGAGATGGAAACAAAAATGGCGTCCAGCGTTCGAAAAACAAAACCCGATAAAGTAACAGGTTTTCGAATATTTGTAGAGTAAAAAAATGGAAAATTTCTTTTCCGCGTTCACCCGTTATTTGTTCGGACTATACCGCAAGCACCGGGGCGCGTTTGAGCAAAAATCAACATGGCAGAGTCGCGCAGAGATGGCGGCCACACCGTTGGCGTTCAACGAAAATACGATTATATTGGAATTTAAATATGAAATCCGCGGGGCGTTGCAAATTCTTAAGCACGAATAAGGCAAAACTATAAGCCGAGCGCGGTAGCTCCGTGAATTGGAACTAAATATAACAAACTAACGAATCAAATTACGCAAATTTTCTCTCACAATTTACATAAATAGAGATGATATAATATATTTGCATCCTGCAATATGTATAATAATAAGGCGCGGGGTGGAGTTTTCGGTGGCGCAATATGCGGCTGGCTCCCCCAGGGCGTAATTCTAGTACATTTCTCCACTATGTTAAAACGGTTCAAGATCAAACCAAGCGGTGTTTCATTATTTATTCATAATTTAGAGCTTTTTGCCAATCGTTTCGAGTATTTAAGACCCCTATTAACTTCGTTACCATCGGCGGCAGGGATTCCTATATACAAACGTTCATCATTTTCCTTCGGTCACGAACCAATTTCATTATACGTGTACATTCGCACACAAATACACGTTCCCACAAACGTCTAGATATTAAAATAAATTTCAATTCATCACAACGAATTTTCCAATCATATAAAACTGCGATTTTTCATAATTAGCGTCTGAAAATTATTCACCAATATTTTCCCGCAACGATTACCGTGTAAAAAAAAATAAAAAAATAAAATAAAACGAAAACAGAAAGCGGTGAAAATTTTTTTTTTGCTTCAGCAACGCGTTAAACTCTTGAGAAACGCGTATACGCATCGGCGTGTGTGTGTATAAGTACAGAGAGAACCCCATCGGTAGAAAAATGTTTTCTGAAGGGTTCTCTTTCGAGTGGTACCAGCACCGCAACCCTTTAGGGTACAAAATGACGATACGGGGTGCAGCTCCGATTTATTTACCCAATACACGATTCTGGTAGCACGTTATGTATAAGTACTCCGTGCACGCGATAAAGATTCGAAGCAATTAATGACTTTTGGTTCCTAATCGTTCGATCGCGAAATCCCCTGAGAGGTGGAACGTAACGACGAATGACGTGTGCGACTGAAAAAATTTAGCGTCTTCGGAATCGACGATATAGAACTGTGGTGATCCGGAGAAAGAGAGAAAAGAAAAGATTTCCTGCACATACGTATAATTATACGGAACGTAAAATGGCCGACGATCCCCGATCCCCGAACAGAAGAGAACGCGACGTGATATAAATATGTAAAAATGTTCGAATGAAGTTTATGCGCGATGTTTTTGTATAATATTTATTTTTTAGCGTATGGAAAAGTGTACGGGGTGAAAATGGAGAAAAAAGAAAGGGAAAAATCGTTCGGTGCATGCCTCATTATTGTCATCCGCACTGAAATAATAATAACGACGACAATAATCATACGTCAACTATATGCTAAACATATGTGCATAAATCCATTATGAAAATATAGCCTTTGTGCGGTGCGATCCGCCGTGTATATTCGTTATACCATGCAATGTCCACATCACAGACGGCGACATTTTTAATTCTGCAGCATCCCCTATATAGCACGAGTCGGCGTACATATGGAGGACTGGAGAACGCCGGGATCAACTGGCGTTGGAAATAAAATGTGCGATAAAAGAAAAAAAAAGTACCATTCGTATCCCGCGTACATATATTATTCACATGTGTCGCTGATACGTAAAGTTTTATGTTGATTTCGCTGTGGATAAATGACAATCAGAATACCCGACATTATTTATAATTTGATTGTTTTACCACACGCCGAATAAATTGCAAGGAAATTCCGAAAACCCCCGCTGCAAAATTCACGAAATATACAGTGATCGATTTTTCGAACGGTAACTGATATCGAGATGGTTCTGCAATTCTCGATTGTGGTGAAGAAAGAAGTAAATAAAAAGTAAGGAAAAATAACAATGATGGTAAATGAAATACGTATATAAATATATGTATATATACATAGTGAATGGTACATGGGCGTGACGTAGTACATATTTATATCAATGATAAGTAAAAAGTGAGGAGAGATAAGTATCCTCTTTTCCAAAAAGTAAGCAAAGCGTGAAGAAGATATTCTTGCGGGGGGCGGTACGCAACTTGTTTCAACAAGGGAGGTTTCGTCGTCAATCTCGCTATTATTATAAAGTACATGTACACAATGACTTCGGAATTGAACAACAAAAAGGAAGAAATTCATCTATAGATAAAATACAAAGGAAATGAATAATGATAAAATAAATTGAAAAAAAAATATCTCGTGTACGAAATGATCGCGAAACCATAAATAATTATATCTATAGTATACGTGACATTACGGTGGAGAGAAAGAAATCAGGATTATCCTCGAGAAATAATAATTATAAAACGGACAAAAAATAAATGACAAAAAGTAAATGAATGAAAATTTCGAGGATCGTAGCCTGAATAGGTTACCATTCGATACCCTCCTATTAATGAAATTTTACGTGTAAAAATAATTGTCACTCTTCTCCTTTCGCATTTCATTCAATGGTTATTCTGCGATTATTGTTCTTTGTTTTATTTTATCCCATCGAACGCCTCCGCGAAAGTTTCCTCGTCGTAGCTGGGAAAATTTGCGAATATTCTTCAAGATCTGAACGTTTCGCAAAATTCGATCATTCCCGATTTTTGACGTGGACCAAAAATCGTGGGCCAAGAAGTAGGTAGAAAAATTTATGATACAACCTGTCTTTCTATCAGCGAGAAAAATCGAGTGGCGAACTGCAACACGCCTTAGGTATCCGAATACGCCGCTCGCGCCGCGTCGCGGGGGGGAAAAGACACCAAAAGTGCAGCCCGGTTGCAATATGACCATAATTAACAAGTTTTCTACCGAATCTGATGATCGAATGTTCGCAATTAAACGGCCATCATTTGGTGGTCTGCTTGGCGTAGTCGGTGTACAGCGAAGAAAGAATAATTTTGGGCTAGAAAATTTCAGGATAACGAAGAAAAGACGACTTTGAAAACCAAGAAAAAATTCTCACCATTTTTTTTCAATCTACAGCTACATTTCGACGCTCGTTTAATTTGGTTTTTATTTCTTTCCGTTCCCCCCCGAGATGATCCGATGTACAGTAATTGGGGGTGAATAAATTGATGAACAAATGAATCGTATAATATTAATATACATGTATACAAAAACGTGGGAGGAATTTTCACGTCAAGTATGTACGTTATGATATAAGGGTGGGAGTTATCTCTCGTGTACAATACTTACGAATACGATCGCCGGAATTTTATACATAAAAAGAGAGGGTCGCTGAAATCAAAATGGCGATTTACATACCCGTGCACGGATATACAGGTAAGTGTACAAATGGTGCACGGTAGGATCGTTTCTCGCACGCAGAATGAAATACATATGTATGTGTATATTCATATAATTATGTGTAAAATACATAAAGAGACACTTTCTTCTCTTCCATTGTCAAATATGATGGACTTTCCTTTAGGTGGTCGTATGTATTAAATAAATACATATATATAACACAAACGCATCGATAAAGTGTGCAACACAATTTCGCTTCGACGACCACCGTATACCGCAGCAAAGGTTACAATAGATATATCTTCTGTTACTGACAGGCATTCACGGTATAGAAGCCCCTCGAATGAGAGAGGAACGAGAGAGGGATATGGGGAAGGGTAGCGGAGAGAAGAAAAAAAAAAAAGAAAAAGACGAAGAAAAGACGAAGAAAAATAAATACATCAACCTATACACTCCGTATAGCTATGTGAGAGGAGGAGATAAAGAGAAATTTCTCATTGGCAAGTAAAAAAAAAAGAAAAAAAAAAACTAAATAAATAAATAAAAAGAAGATTCGACCGTCGAACGTCGAACACGGTAGTTGAGTTCGGGAGATTCCAAATCCACCGTAACAATGGTTGAAATGATTTCCTGCACCGGACCTTTGCCTTCATCTATATAAAGAAGAAAAAGGGTAAAACGAAACAAGATAAGAATCAAAGAAAAAAAAAAAAATAAAATAAGAGAAGAAGTCTCCGATTTTCCACGGACTGATAGAAATAGAATTGGTGATAGGGATTTTAGTAATTTTCCAAATGGATTTCTTCTCGAGGAAATACTGTGACGAGTCAATTTGAATGGATCTTTTATATCCGCATAGGACACAGAATGGTAGTGGGTCGGTTGATTTTCATTTTACTTTTTCAGGGGCAGCAGGAAACCACTAGGGTCGCCGGTGATCCACAAAAATCAGCGGATACCTCCGCATAAGGGCGTATCGCAAAAAAATAAGCAAAAATAAAAAATAGAATAACCGTCAACTTCACTACAGGCATCTTCGAATAGAATACGCGATTGAGAAACAGACAATATTTTCCATGCTTTTGTGTATACACCGTGAACGGGATCGGCGAAAAATTTATCGAAAGTCGAACAAGGATATTATACGTCTTCAGATGAACCCCGAATCATCCGAACGGATCTAAGAATTTATTAAAATTCTATCGATGGGAAGCCACGAGACGGTGAAGTTTTTCGACGAACCCGTGTACGACATATGCGCGATTATACGCGTGTGTAATGATATTTTTCCCCGATTTATCCCTTACGCCCGCGGCCTTAAATTTTTTTTCATTTTATAATTTCGTTTCTGCAGCACTACCATTATACGTGGGTAGGTATACGGTGGCTGATATCCTCCTTCTTACTCCCGTGGCGGAAGCAAATTCAAAAAAAAAAAAAAAAAAACAAAAAAGGAAAAACCATAATGGCTCCGCCGTTTGCAGTCGACGAAGCATACAGCCATTTTCCATTGAGAGTTTAGCTCGTTAGCGTTAAATATAATTGCATTACGTCTAACTGCTATGGCCCCAAGGGGCGAACTGCCTTACAGAATCGTGTGAGTCACTTTGATTGGATCTAGAAATTAAGGGTGACAAAATGGCGACGGTTATAAATGCGTTCGTGAAATGCAACGGCCGGCCCTCCTGTACGTATAAAAGCTGTTCTACACATGCACAGGTATATAGGTATATTATAATAATTCCGTATCGTATACATCATGTACATATAAATCGTACACACGTATACACGATGCATTAAAAAGAGAAAAATGACTGAAAAATTTGTAACCAGGTGTTGTACACGGCGTTCAAACTTTATTCAGCGGAGAATCAAGTCGCCGGTATAGGTACTATGTAAAAATTATTCTCGCCAATTATTATATTATGTACAACTCCCATTATATTTTATTGTATAAAACGAA
The DNA here is from genome assembly GCF_917208135.1 of Athalia rosae. Classification (NCBI taxonomy): domain Eukaryota; kingdom Metazoa; phylum Arthropoda; class Insecta; order Hymenoptera; family Athaliidae; genus Athalia; species Athalia rosae. Next base: position 19,886,284 of record NC_064028.1, on the reverse strand, counting down.
TCAATTATAATCGAGTCGCAGCTTATGTATTGAGAAAAAAGGGGAATTCAATTATAGAGTCAAATAAATTAATCAAATTCAGCGGTCTAGGTCAAAAAATAAATTCATGAAGGATGCTTGATTGGGAACGAAAAATTTTTGGTAATTTTTTTTTCGCCGAGCGAAAATAAGGGAGGAAAATAATGTGAGCTCGTTGAGTTCACGAACTCTCCGTTTCGTCAAAATTCGTGGCATTTATTTTTTCTCTCCGCCATAGTTTTTTAGCCGACACCCCTTTTTTCGAAGAGGTAATTTCACGATTTAACATAAAAAAAATACGGCCAGTTCTCGAGAACCTCTCAACGAAGCTCGAAACATCATATTGCCCTAGGCTAAAAGTTTTCTAAGAATTTTTTCCTGTGAATAAATTTTTTTCGGATCGTACGTAAATGGTATTGAAAAATCTGTCGATGGGTGATGAGATGTATATGCTTACACGCGTAAGTATATACGTCCCATGCGAACGGTATACATTTTTATATATATACGTATATAAAATTGCGGTACTTTGTCAGATGAAATTACGAGGACTGGCGCCATTATCGAATTTATTATCAATTTTGGGTGAACGGCAATTTTCCTTCACCCTCGCCCCGAAGTCAGAGACTCCATTTCTATCTCCAGCCGACCGGAAGTCTCGCGCGAATGGCTGCTCAGCCATTTCCGCCCCCGAGAAGAAATCAAATGAACGAGTGATAGAAAAGAAGGGGGCGGAAGGGGTCTTCTGCGTCGATGTGTTCGGAGAGCTCGCACCGCGGGGAGCTCGGAACTCCCAACTTTGTACAGATTTATATGTCTGTACACGTGGGGGGATGAAAAATCCTGAGTGCACTCGCGGAGAAATAAAACGACTCGGATAACTCGAAAAATATCTAACTCTAACGTTCTTTTTTTTTTTTTTATACCGCAATTTTTTAACGCGCGGTTACGACGAACGTTGTCGCGATCGTAGGGGGGAAAAAAAATTAGAAAAAAAAATTAGTCGCTTCGATAACCGTGTAAAGCGGAATCGCGAAAATCGATTTGACAAAAGACACGGTCGTAATCCCGATTTATCGTAGTTCAATAAGCTCGATCAAACTTCTCCCCATAGGCTTGTTGTATGGCGGCGATCAAAATTTCATCGAATTAGATTTTTCAAATCTTCCACGCAGCGGGCGGTTATTACGTGATAATTATTGTTCCCGATAGCGAAAAGCTCTGCATTCTTTGAAACAAAGATGGGAGGATATCAAATCAAGTCGCTCGCATGAAAAGGACTATTTTTTGATCGAAGAAAAATTTCGGTAAACCAAAACGAAATTGACTGAATAATGCTACTGAAATTTTCTGTGTGCAAATCGTGAAATAATTTTCTCATTTTGCATTCTACTTTTCTAACTTCTTGATCGTTCCTTTCGAAATGTAGTTTCAACGACTGGAAAATTAAAGATTGAATAAATACCACGTGAAAACGAACCCCAAAACGAGCCTACAAATTTTCATTGCGTCAAATCTAAAATCCACGAGCCACGAAAATTCGCACTTGGAAAAATGCGGTGATTCGCGACTGTGATCTGGTTAAAAAATCTCTACTCATAAAATTCATTCGCGTCTTAAAAAATATCTCTACAGATTTCCGACGATATTAGCATGATAATTCTGCAGACAAAGCGCACAAAAAAAACGATCATGTCACTTGCATTACGTGAAAAAAATCAGCCTCGCGAATTTTAGAAAATTCGACCGGTACACATCACAGAGAAAAATCGAAATCCTTGCAGTACGAAAAATTGTTTGAAAAAGAACCCAACCTTCTACCATTTTTTTTCTTCATTTGCGCTCGAAAGTACCACAACGTTTCGTGCAATTCATACGTACGATACAGGTAGATGAACGCGAATAAATAATAATTTGTAACAAGTAAATAGATTCGACGATAGTCGAATTCTGGTTACTTTATACGCGACATCATCAGCAGCGCGGTAGCTCGAAATTATAAATCCGCAGCATTCGTTTCCGGTTGGGGAAGGGGGTGAGGATGGGGGGCGGGGGGCGGGGGGGGGGGAGAAGGGATAGAAAGGGGATAGAGGAGCTATAAGCGAGAGCTCGGGGAAGTCTCGGTACCCGCCCGTACGTAATAAAAAAAGAAGAAGGAAAAAAAAAAAAAGGGAAAAGAAGAAAAAGAAAAATTAAAAAAAAAAAAGTGACAATGCACCAAGGGTTGCGATCTGAATGCACTTCGTTGGGATTGGTCGAGGGTTGGGGCGAGAAGGCGTGGTTTTGAGCTTTATGATTTTATATGTAGCCTCTTGAGGGGCTCACAGCCCCACGGCGCCCATTCGAATGCATAAAATATATACCTGAAAGTGCGAGGGATGGCCCTCTTTATCTCCACATTCATCTCGAAAAGCCAAATATACATATATCTGCGCACCTCTCATCTCCACATTTATCTCCATCTCAAAACTCCGCGGATTTCTATCCTCTGTACTACGTTCGCTCTGCCTATGAGGCGCGGCGCGTTACAAAAACGCGACTATATCTGTACATAATTCAAACGGTATTATATACCATGTAACGCGCGTACATAAATACACACGTATGTATACACGCACACAGCGCAACGTTCGAGTAATACAGCCTCGTTCATAGACGTAAGAGATACATATATGTATACGTACAAGCGCATGTAACGTATAAGGCCGCAACTGCTGCATGGCTCTATACTTTTTCACGTCAAGAAAAATGATGGGATTTTTCACGGTACGTATATTCCTCGTAACAATTATTTCCGTCTACTGTTTCCTCGTACACACCGTACACGTATTAATGTATATACACATATGTATACAATATATATTTTTTTAACGGGCAGACGCTGCACGATCTTTTGTCTATCGGATTCACGTAGGCGTACGTTACCTATCCATCAATACCCGCGAGAAACACGCGCGAGGAAATCCGATGGAAATCACATCACCGTTACATTTTTCATTTTTTGTATTTTACATTCATAGAATATCGCACATACCACGTGCGATACGTGTGTTTCTGTTTTTTTCTAATTCGTTCGTCCGTCGCGACGTGGGATGAAATTATTTTTTTTTTTTTTTTTTTCACCTGTGCGTGCACAAATACGATCTGTATCGATTGAGGGAAAAAAGAAAGAAATTTCTATGCGGTAAAACGAGCATGTAATTTTTTTTCCGATGCCGATACACGTCTACGTGTACGTACTTATGCCACCCCTTTTTCTCTGGGTTATAATTCGCCCGTCCGCTCTTTTAGTTTTCGTTTTAAAGATAATAATGTTTTAAGATAAAACCACGGGGATACTTAGCTGTTTTATGCAGATTCGATCGTATTACATCGTACACAGGAAGAGGAACTTTTCTACACCGCGAACAAGAGGAGCTTCGCTCCTCCCTGAAAACTCTCGATATTGTATGTATGTATAATGCAACTCCACGAGCTCGCGTCTTGCGTTTAGCAGCCTCAGCACATTAATATTCATTTAGTATTCATTCCACACAGCTATATTATACCTACGTTGTACTATAGCGCGTAAAGCGGTTCGATCTGTAGGACGTTGTCGCCTCGTCGCGGGACGACCCCCGAACTTCAACTTTATGTATTTACGATATAAACCATCGCGACGTGCGGTACGCTGATGCATCTCGAATCCTCCGGCCAACCAATATTCGTCGGAATATTACGCGCGTTTTAAAAAACTTCTTTTTTTTTTTTACCCCCCATTTCACCGCCAGCCACATCGACGTACTCAAAATTTCATATTCCGCCTCCCCCGCGTGCATCTGTGGCTCGCAAGATTATTGCATCAACGTCAGCATGCGCGTATAGCTTCTCTTTTTTTTTGTTCATCCTTATTCTTCTTCGCTTTTTTTTTTCTTTTTTTTCTTTTCTTTCGAATCTGCACTTTGCATTTCGTGATACCTGTACCATGGTACCGTACGTCGACTTTTTTAATTTATACAAAAAGCAATTTACCGTATATTCGATTTCGTTTGAACCCCCGTCGCGATATCACGTCGTAAATGACGATAAAACGGGAAATCATTTTCTTCTATTTGATAAAATTCTGAATTCCGTTCGCGTGCGGAGCGATTTTGTGTAATATTACATATCCAGACGACGTCTGATAAACGATTTCGAACGAGGACATGCAGCGGTACGTGTGAAGTATTAATTTTCACCGCACACCCCAACGCGTAAGTTTTTATCTTTTTCCATAAAAAGAACAATGCAGAAAAAAAAAAAAAGGCAGAGGAGAGAAAAGAGAAAAAAAAATTTGCTCGAGGCAGTTTCTCGCGGGAGATTTTATACAAGTTTCCACAATGTGCGAGCCGTAGGGTTCCAAAAGCTCTGAAGTTCCCAGTGGCTTACACGCGTTCACCTATAGTACGTACACGTATACATTCGCGTACGTATATAAGTTCGCGTTACAATGTATAGAAGAACCGTTATAACTAGCATTCTTTTTCTTGTATGACACTAGAAGCCGGCGTACCTCCGCAACGCGATGTGTCGAGGCCACTAGAGACCAAGTACCGGAATGTCGGAACCTCCCGCGCTCCGTTCGTGCGGGCGATTCGAAGAAGAAGTGGCTTGTTGCTTCTCTCCACTAGCCTCGAGGCTACCGACACACCGTCCGAGTAAAGTAGGTATTACCACCGCGTGCGCACACCTAGAGAATACCACGAGTACGTCGTTCTTTTTCCCCCACGTTTCCTTCGACCCCGGTGAAAAAAATCGCCACCGCATCCGACGTACGACGCGCGATCGAATCTCTTCGTCCGTTTTCCTCCTCGTCAACGTCCGCTCCCGATGACGCGGATCCGGAGATCGACGCCTGAATATCGACACGGGTTTCGAAGGCCTAATTTCGGGGGTTTGTGTCATCGCGGGATGACGTCACGTCTCGCTCGCAGTTCGGATGATTGCCCTTATTTATCGGTCACGTCAAAATTCTGGTGTAGAATCACGTCTTCGCATTGGCCGTGAGTGATATGATCATTTCTGTCACGCGTACGTCCGTTCGCGTTCGTTCCAATTACGGGAGGGGGACGGGGGGGGGGGGGGGGAGGGGGGTTGGAATCGCTACGGGTACTGTTGCAGGGGTTCGCTGCTATAACTGTGTATACACGTTATACATGTAATACGGCCAACAGTCGCGAATCGTAGCGTCTCCGTAAGAAAATTGGCTCTATTCGTAGACAACGCGTACCTTGCCCCGGGGCATCGCGGGACTCCCATGGCGTTGGATATATATATATATATATAATAATAATGACGATGATAACAACGGCGTAAGGTCGTCAAGCACGAGAATAGCTTCCGTGTGTATTATTTATAGCTGAATTTCTCTTTCGGACAAATAATTCGCTCGAAGGAATCCGCACGTGCGAATTTACGATGTCCCCTTCGATCTACCGGTGTGTATACGTGTGTAAGTATATATGTACGTATACACAGGCGGTGGTGTGAAACGCGGTCGTTTCGTAGGCGTAGACGACGACGAATTGCGAGAGCTCGAGCACCGATAATTTTCCATTTCCGACTAGGATGAGGATATAATTGGCGATCGGTATCGCGAGTTTCCGTTTTACGCTTCGAATCTACAACGAAATTATAGAGCCGGTTACGAACACGGTGCAGGCCAGAGGTGGTGGGTTCGGGGAAAAAGGTAGGGTATGGCACGTTGCCTTTTCACCTGGTGGCCCCAGCCATCGCACGCAAATTAGTGGGAATTAACGATCCCCGCCTATACTCGACACGCCGATATTCCGCAACCGTCCAGGTATATAGGTGTGTATAGGTGTGTACGTAACGAATCGCGGTTAAACCAATCGCAGAATTACAAAATCAGATTATTGTACGTGAACTTTGTAGCCACCACCATTTTGAAACACTCGTGTATTACATGTATACGCACTTACATTATTTATAAGCAGAATATATATGATATACAATGTACGTGTACACAACTCAGTTCACCCCTCCCTGTACATACAATTATATGTACATAATAACCACGCCTATTACGTGTATCCGAACTCTGTAAACGCAGGGGGCTAAAGAGCGAATTATTATGGCGGCTTGTGTACATACCTATATGTTTGACCAGGTGCAAAAATTACTGTAAATTTTCCTCGGCGATCTGAATAGCGAAACATGGCGTAAAAAAATTTCGAGTTTTCAAAAGTCGGAAGTAAAAAAAAGCGAAAATAAAAATCACAGGATATCAGATCCCAAGAATCATAGATTACTGTTTGTAATTATTGCTGACATATGGAAGCGAATTGTTCGATGATTACTGTTCACGAAATTTTTTGAAAAGTAGAACGCCGTTGAACCCCATCAGCAGCGGGTAAGGAATGTAAGAAAAAATTAAAAAATCAAAGAGACAAAAGACAAATTGATAAAATAGAAAAGAGAAGAGAAAAAAAAACAACGAAAATGGCGGAGCTATGTGGGGTGCGAGATATCAAAGTATAATAATAAATCAGGCGGCATTGTAACTTGTACAGCGGTATATATATCTGGGTATTATTGGCGTAATCTCGGCGATGTCTCGTTTTCCAAGATCACACCCCCATCCCCGGGGGTCGGGGGAGGTGGGTCGTTACGAGGAGTAAAGAATAAAGAATATCCATCTCGTCGTTGAAGACGCAACGCGACTGGGCCGCTGGTGTTTAAAGTTTGATATTTAACGAGAGCCACCGGAAAACCATCCCCTATTCCCCTCGCAACTCCCGCCCCCCCCGCACCCCCGTCAAAGATACGGCCAAAGTTAAGTATAATGTAATCTCTTTTGAAGTCGTATAGCTTACGCCATTATAAAACATTGTCGTTTCACGTACATATATACGCATTATGTATGTATGTGGGGTACGATGCGCCGATAGAGGCTCCCTCGATCCTTGGATAAATTTCAAATTAATTTTTTTCACCGTTTGGTAAGGAAATTTTTTACTTTTTCACTTCGATTCCTTTTTTCCCTTCTCACTTATTTCGCTCCTCATCTTTTCACTCTCTTTTTTTCTCCCAAGATCGCGTTACATCTACATAATACGCATATAAGAGAAAGAAAAAAAAAAACGAAATCCTTTGCCGATCACCTTGGACTTCGATATTTTTTTTTTTCTCCACTTCTCTCCATCCCCCTCTCTCGCTTTACGTTCGCGACGATCTTATATGAAAACCTGTTGGATAGGTGGAGATGAAAATTTTGAATTTGAATTGGAAAAAAAAGGAAAGACATCAAGTGAAAAACCAAAAAATGGTTTTTACTCGATCATGGAATTCGAGGGTACATAGTTCTATACCTAGAGATTTCGTCTGGGAACGGAATTCAGTTGAGAAGATTCGCACGGTGTTGCGAATACGAAAATTTCGCTGGATGACAAAATATTGACAAATAAGGGGTAGTTCAGTTCGGTTACAGGGCGCGGACGGCAGCACTTCTAGAATTACCGACCGGTTCGCGTGGCTCCATCTCTCCCCAACTCCGTGAACTCGGCCGGGGGTGAATCATTACAACCCTTATAATCCCATTCATTATAGCCCGGATAATTATATGTACACAGAGAGATACGGATGTACATCGTTGGCACTAGAAAAAGCTAGACGATGGGAGATGAAAAAAAAAAGAAAAAACCATTTCATCGATAGACACAATAGAAGACAAATGTCTGCGACGCGCGCGTACATATTTGCAAGCTTTTTTATGCGTCGGTTTGATTAATTAGGAAAAAATTGATTGACCGTTTTTTTTTTTTTTTCTACTTTTTTTCTCGGTCGTTTCGAACCCTCGAGTAATCGCGTAATTATATCAATCGTTTATAGTTTCCTCGAATCAACCGTTCGGCTGGTAGTCCAGTGAGGTAGGCTATTGTACGCGCATCGATCGAGAAAGGGTTGATACATTATACGAAGGATAAATCAAATAAAAGAAAAATGAAATGAGAATGAAAACGAAGAAATTCTTTGGCGCGGAACACGCGTGTGTATCGTATAAAGGATCTCGAGTAGTTATACACAGTTCGGTCAAAGACGTACATTTAAGAGCTTATGCGGAGTATTAAAAGAAAGACTACCAGTTAGAACCGATGACTAAGTTGATTTTTCAAGAGAGAGAAAGAGAGAAAGAAAACACGAAAAATTATCTTGTCAAGTCTTTGACGTGCTCTGGGTGGTCCAACAGGTCAATGGAGGATGCATAGAATACATAAAAAGGAGACGGAAAAGAATAATGAACATAAAGAATACGAATCGAGATGCATTTAACACGTGAAAGATTTTATGAACCGATTACCATCGATAAAAAAAAAAAATTAGTGCGCTATTGGGTCTCCGTTTCGATGGTTAGAGTTGTCGTCTATTTTTTGATTTTTATACATATAATAGTTTCTCCGGAAAAATAAATGATGAACTGGTACACATAATAATCGTGATTGATTTGATGTTTCCGGTCGTACCGGAAATCGTCGATCTCCAAAATTTTTAATGCAATTAAATTTCGTGGCCTTTTTTTACTCCTATTTTTTTTTTTTTTTTTTGTATCCAATCTGACTCTTGACGATGACGGAGTCAGAGAGAAGAAAAATGAAAATGAAAAAAAGTAAGAAGCGCGTAGGTAGGTACGTGGGGAGTATGAAAATCAGTTCGGGTACGTTGAAGGATGAGCCAAAATCAACGATACTTTGAAATTGCTTGAAAGTCGGTGCGGGCGGCTGAAAATAAGGGGGGGGGGGGGGGGGGGAAGTAAAAAAAGAGAGAAGGAAAAACGAAAGAGATAAAGAGAGAGAGCGATCCAAAGATACTTAGGATTAATCAACGATGGTGTAATTGAATTTAACATCTGAATTGAGTATTTTCGCTTACAAAGAGCCTTGATAATTGGAAAAGCTTTGGATTAACAATTTTGCAAGCCTCGGCTAAAATCCTAGCCGATCACTCGGCTCCCGGTATTCGTCTCCGTTACCCGTATAACCGCGGATGGCAGTTCAGCAATCGTTTAGACGTACAAATTTCAAGGGACCTTCAATCACTCGCTCCGACTAAAAAGTATAATAATATGCCGTCCGCGACGCGCTTATCAATATTCGAATCATTTTGCTTGGTTAAATTCGACTCAAGATATTAATTTCACTAAATATAGAGACGACCATCTTCCACGGTGCAGCCGTGTAAAGCGACCCACACAAACGTTGCGGCTGAGATATAGCGCGACGCGCTACCGCTCGAAAATTGAGAAGCCTTGTACACGGCGAAGAAAAGCTAAATTAATTTTCATCGTACCCTCGAAGAACATCCTATCCGTCTATACGAGTACATATAGGGTGTAGTGAATTCTTAATTTCATCCGTACGAGCGATTCTTTATGAATTTCGAAAAAAATTATGGCACTGCATAATTTTCGGAGATCAGAAAACCGGCTCTATAACACGATACTCGGACGGTCGGACGTTTCTTCGTTTCTACTATAGTAAGAGAGAAGAAGACCGAAAAACATGGAGAAGAGCTATTCCTGCGATGGTATATGGTACATAATTTTTTGGAACTGGTGAAGAAATTAACAATAATTTTTGGGCCAGTCGTTGGATTTTCGTTGAACCGATTACTGCTACGAATGTCTATATGGGTTATTTTCATCTTTCCGAAAACAATATCAACTAATTTTCCACGGTTTACTTTCAGCGTGATGTGAGTTGAAGTTTCTCTAGTTTACGTGTAGGTAAGTAACCACCGGATGTCTTATGTATTATCAGGTTCCATTTTCAAATTTAAACACCTATGAACCGCGTATGCGTATCCAGTTCTCATAAATTGAAAAATCACATCCGATCATACCTACTACAATTTTTTTTTTACAACGACTACAAATTTTCATTCCATGAAATGAACTTCACGATTCCTCCATAAAATTTCAGATCGAAATTGAGTACACATTGAACACATTCCAGGGTCGAACTTTCCCTTGTTCATTCAGCCAACTCGTATAGGTGCTTTGATAATTTTTCATTGCACTTCATTCCATTCGTCCATCAAAAATAAGGCGATTTTCGATATCGTTCGTGAAGCAGAAACTTCTTAAGTTTATAAACCGTATTTTTTAAATTCTCTTTTCAACTTCACACCACAGTTTGATGCGCATCAAAAATGACGAGAGAGAGAATCGTAATTCAAACTCTGGTCGTAAATCGCATGATCCATTTTTTACAATTTATAGATGACCGTCGATGGTTTTGTGCGAAACGAGGGCAGACGGAGAGGACCAAAAACTGACGAGGAGATCGCGCAAGCTGAGAGTCTCTAATTTCTCTTATCACGAACGACACGTTACGGTATTAATCTTATCTTCGATCTTATTTCATTTCATTATCACCCACGTATCATACGTGTGTGCCTACATTATGTTCCCCGCGGTGTTATAGCTGTACCAAAGAAGATGATGGGCATGGTGTGAAGTTAAATAACAGATGAGATATTTCTGAATGATCTCTATCCCTGAGCGACTTTAGTTCGTCTAGCTGCAGTAGACGATGGTTAAAATACTACGTAATGTCACCCGTACTTTCCGGGGATATAATGATACTTGTCATGGATTACAAATATACTGCATACGTATATGTATACTTCTAGTGCAATCCGCTGCAATCTCTTCATTTTTCCTTCGTTTTTTGTTCTTTCTTTCGCAGCATACTTTCGACAATAACTCGTAGCTTGCGTGGTGAATTTTTTTATCTTCATTTTTTCAAAAACATGTTCCGAAAACTTAAGAAAAAATACTTCCTCGATCTTTTTTCCTCAATTCTCGTCGCGGGTGATTGTTTTTTTTTCTATTGCACAAATTATATGACGTTTTTTATAATTTTTTTGGTTTTCCAAACGGCAGAGTTATGGATTACTTGATGAAAAATTGAACATGCAACTGTGGGAAAAATTCTTCCGATTTTTCCACAGGTATTCCGTCGTACAAATTAACTTCTCAGGTATGATTTCGATACAGTTATTCGAATGGATGATTGCGTTATAATATTTGACGTATCAGTTAATGGGGAATTAATTTTTTTTCTCAGTTTACCGCGAATGTAACAAAAACGCGGTTATACGCGAGAGAGTGCAGAATTTCACCCCACCACTGAGAATTGGCGCTATAGAATACCTTAACTTTGGGAAGATGATCCTTAAGTCCGAACGTTGCAAGGGTGATATTCGCAGGGGATGATCCGTGGGGTAGGTTATAAATCGATTTACGCTACGGCCAATCAGGGTTGAAAGTGGTGGATCCTGATTGGCCGACGTCTAAGCCACTCCCACATCGTTAATAAAAGCTCAGAGCGAAAGCCCGACTTACACCGCTCCAATATCGAAATACCGAGCCCCTAAAATTCCATCCAATACTTCGACCATTTTCAAAATCGGATCAAAAATTTCACGAATTCCATACCGACCGAGTTCGATGGTATCGTTTCACGCAAATATTCCGCGCCCAAATTTGGAATTTTCTTTTGATCCAACCAGTAACGTTTTCTGATTTGAAGTAACTTTTTGTTTTTTGTTATTTCGGACAGGGTGGACGGAGCGAAAATTTTTTGAAAAATAAATAGCTGGGGTAAAGGGGTGGGACGGATCGTTCGATTTCACGAAACCCTACCGTGTGAGTCGATCTCGGTTGGGTTTCCGACGAAGGGACTAAACGAAGAAGCAAAAAGAATCGAGGAAGAAAAAAGGCGAGAATGAGAGAAAAAAGTATCGTCGTGTGATTCGGGCCTTAGAGGCGTTCTCCGCTAGGCGTGTCCCGTTTAAAATCCCTCCTTCCGGTTTAACTAGGGCTATGTCTGCCCGGATGCCCGGCTCAAAAAACCGACCAATCCGCGATGCGAGACGGCCACTGTTGTGCGTAAAATACGGGGGCTTTATCCCCTCAAATGTAGGAGTAAGAGTGTACGAGAGCGGCAGCGAATCTGCCCGGAAAGAACCTTATGGAGTGAGAGAAGCGGGGTTTGTTCCTACAACGGGCACCCCCGTCTGGAGCTCAGTTGCTCACCGCCGCGACGCCAATTCGGTCAGGGTTCAAACTCCGTCGCAACCCTCGCCGGGTTATCTCGATTTCTCGCTCACGTAGAATCTCAACGGTTACGTAAGACGTTTCGTATTTACACCGGTCCACCGATGTAATATGTAACGATTGTCATCGACGGAAAACGGGGAAAAAAAGATCATTTTTTTCTCAATAAAATTCGCTGTCGAGACCACCACCGACCATCAATCGCGACACCCCTAAGCGATAAACGTGTTCGTCGCAGCGGTGCGATAAATTAATGAATATAAATTATTGAAAAAGTTACGTTACGAAGGGAGGAGATATAAGCGGAAACCGACCGAAGATCACGTTCAGCGTCGACGAGGACGTGACGAAAATATGCAATTCGAGTTCGACGGCTGAATAATCCGAAGATACGTAAGCGTGAAGATCAGTGCTATAGTTTTTTGAGGATAAAGAAAATATTGTCCATCGATTTTTCCCATGAAGATTAACGCCCGTCCGTGATCATTCTGGTCGGCGAAATCTGCGACGATAACGTACGGGGTTGAAAATAACATCGTAATGGATTTGGTATAGGAAAAAAAAGAAACTTGAGAGAAAAGAGAAAACGCCCGCAGATGAACAATTTGAATGAAATATTTTAACTAGCCAGTGAGTGTGTGCTGCGGGTAAAATTCCGTATGGTTTGTTGAATTGATTATTTTTGTTTTTTCATCCCTTCGTTTTCATCGAAAGTGATAATATCCGTATTACAGTGGTTCCCGATTGATTTGGAGTTGAACTGCTGCGAGGGTAAAGTAGCCGCATAGTTGCTCTATGTACTTAAGTGTATAGTTTTCAATTTTCGATTACAATAGAATTCGATTAAAATATAGAAGAAAAGGTAGTAGGAGAAAGGAAAAAAAAAAATAAAATTAGTACCGTCGCTCTAGAACAACGAGGGATAATACAAAAACATTATACATACTTGTACCTGAACACAACGATTCTGAAAGCAACGACTTGTATAGAATTGTTGGCTCCGACTAAAAGAATATAAGTAGAATAAAGACGTGCGCGGAGAACAAAAAAAAAAAAAAAACCCCCATTAATTAAGATGAAACTGGAACCGCTTGACTCGAATTGATAAATCTCGTTATACGAGAAACTTGAGATCGCCACCGAATTTGTCTTCGGTTATTGTCCAATCAACCCCTCGCGTTGTACCGTCGCTCCGCGTCGTGGTGAGAACTCGACTCCGTACAACTTCGCTTCCAGTTGCGGGCCAAACTATCGAAGAACATTATCGAAGAGAATTTTCGAAAACCCCGATAAACTCAATACTCGAAAAACCGAGCCACAAAAATAATAGTGTGCGCGAATCGAGGATACCGAGATGTGCGAATACACGTAAGGACCCGAAATGGTCCACCAAACTCGACGAGCGAGATGAGGAATGCAAATTTCTGACGATCGAAATTGACGTAGAGAAAAATTTCCGAATATCGAGAAAGCTGTAAAACGCGGCTGAAAGTCATTGGCGAGCTAACGAACGAACCGCGAATCGAGTATCGCGTTGGCGCCAGGCAGGAGATTATCGTACAAAAGGCCAGAAAGTCAAACGGTCTTTCCGTCCGACGGCTAGGAAAATATTTCACGGACCTCGCGAGCCCGACGGACCCTGTCGCCGCGATATTCGCGGTCCGAATCGTAACGCCGTCAAAAAAAATCGTCGCAGACGAAAATAGGCGGTGCTTTCCCCCCGTGCGCTCGGGGGATATTTCGAGCAGCGACAGAGGGGAAGGACATCGGTTTCCTTAGACAGTGATGACAATTTGATTCACCACGATTCAACCAAAGGACCTTAAAATGCCGCAGCGGTCGCCCTTCGCGATCCAGGAGCTTCTGGGCCTGAACGGTACCGGGAATGCCAACGGATCGGATCGGGGATCGCCCCACGGTTCGCCACCGGCGGGTGTATCGGCGGTCTCCTACGCGCCAACGGCACCCCATCACAAGTTATGGGACTACATGCCGTCCCTCACGAACCACCTCGGTAACCTGGGAAATTTGGGTAACCTCGGCAATCTCACCGCATCAAGAATGGCCTATTTGAACGCACAGGCAGCGGTGGCGGCGGCATTCTTACCGCCGCCGCATCCTCACCCCGCGCATCACGTAGCGCATCACCAGGTCCACCAACCCGGACAACTTCCTTCGTCACCCGGTGGCAACCTACATCCGGCGGCTCATGCGCAGCATGTGCTACCCGGTACGGCGGTGGGTGCCAATCACCACCAACACAGTCCGAACCAACATACACCCCCTCACGGTAAGTCGGAAAACACTCGCCGATATATGATACATTTTTCCCCAATTTTTTTTTGTTTCTTTCTCGACTCTGTACTCTTATCGGCGATAGCTGACCGTTCGGAGAAGCGCCGATTGTACGTTCCACGCGTTTCAATTTTACAAGGACACCAGATTCGACTTGGATGGTACGAATCGGAAGGGTGAAAAATTTTTTAGCACTGGATTTCACCGGAGTACGAGAACTGACGTCGGATTTTCGTAAATTATAGCATGTTTCTACGCCGCCTATACAGATGATTACTTCGGCATCTTTTGCGTTTAGTTTTTTCTCTCTACGATACGCGAGGATATTTTATCGGAGCGTGAAGAAGATCCCCCGACGACGTACGTCGAACGGTGGTACAATCAATCCCGTGTATCTAGGATCGTCCAAGTGTGAAACAGGCACTTAACAACATACTTGCTTAGCTATCACTTAACTCCGACGCCACTTAAGATCGTATTACCGAAATTCGATACACTTTTGTTGCACTCCGCAGCACCTACATAAGTATCCATTGTGGTGGCGAAGATTCAATAGACTTTTGTCATGAGAAGCTAGCAGCCGATGAAGAAATTGCAGCTGCAGCTCCGCAACCGTCGTTGCTCTTTCCATACAAACTTTATAAAATAAACCGCCCCGTTCCAATATTATGTACCTACTACACGGATTCCTACTAACCATATACTCGGATGCTTCGAACTTTACGGATATATATATCGATATTCAAATTTGGTAGCACAAATTCTTCATCTTTATCGCGGTGAATTTGATCCTCCTATAACGCACAACCGTAGAATACGCACATCGTTCGCGTACGCGCGGTGAATAATTCTTAGCGTTATAAATAATTAGTGGTATAATGAGTTGAGTGTTGAGCAGACCTGCAATGTCTCACCAGGGTACAATGAGCCTGTACAAAACGTAAAAATGGCTGTTGACAGAAACGTTGTTCTCAACCGGGTATACCGTTCCGAATAAGTATAATTTGCCCTCTGCAACCTTCGCGACGATATTTTCTCAACGAATGAAAATATGTTTATTTCAAAATTGGGACCACTCTGGGTAATAATTTCGAGGGTGGAGATAGAGAGAGAGAGGAGAGAGCGCAAACGAAAGTAAAAAACCACCAAAGAAAAATGAAAGAAAATTGAAAGAAGAATAAAGAATACCGATCTTCAGCTTCGTAATTTTACAAATCAATCTCCCGATCCTCCGTATAAAAGACATCAATTAGGGTCTCGCGGAATAATTAGATTCTCATTGTAGACCCTCGACAAGAATACACGAATAATTTCGAGTCTGATCAAGGCGGAGCTTGAGGGCGGGGTGTATAAAAAAATTTTCAAGTGATCTTGTCTTATTCGAACGAAAGAATCCACTCTACATACCAACGGGAAATATTTTTTCGACTAAAATAAGACTGAATAACATACTAATGCCCCGG
Organism: Athalia rosae; assembly: GCF_917208135.1. NCBI lineage: Eukaryota > Metazoa > Arthropoda > Insecta > Hymenoptera > Athaliidae > Athalia > Athalia rosae. The sequence continues at coordinate 19,870,411 of NC_064028.1, read as the reverse complement.
AAAGAGAAATTCGGGAGATATCCCTTCGCGGTGGACGAGCGTCTGCGGCGTTTTTTTTTTTTTTTTTTAATTTCGAAAATTCTTCTCTCATAGCACGTAATTAGGCGGTTACTTAACGAGTCCGGTTCGTGTATGTACGTAAAGATTCGCTTTCATCGGAGTAATTAACGTGGACCGAGTGAAAAATTTTTCATTCCGTCGATCCCGTACACTGTGTATATGCACGGCGTACACCGTGTCGTACTCTTATACCGAGTGAGGCATACCTACCTACCTACCTACCTACGTACGTATAAGTTTGGCTTGCTCCGTAAAATTTTGAGAACGATTTTCGGGTGTCAGGTTTCTCTCTCTGGACAGAACAAAAGATTCTGCCCTTCCATTGAAACGTCGCTCTAGCACCTCGTCTCATATATATATATATGTATATATACATATATTAACGTGTACCTACATTACTGCAGTTCGGTATACATGTACATAGAAACGCGTTCGTTTCACGTATATTTCGTTCGTTCGCCTTCCCTTTTTCTTTTATTTTATTTTATTTTATTTTATTTTTAATTTTTTTTTTTATTTTACTTGCTTGTTTGTCTCAAATCTAAGCAGACTTAAAGACGAAGGCACGATCCGCGTTAAAAATATATCGTGCGAGCGTTCGAAAAAATTTCATGAATTTTTGGCTCCGATTGATTTCACTTTTACGAGAACAGAAACGAAAAAAAAAAGGAAAGAAAAGAAGGAATAAAGTTGCGACTCTTAGTGACTGATTGTGAAACGTATGTATTATTTTCCATTCGTTTCTAAATATTACCCGCGGAGTTTCAGCACTGGAAAAAGTATACAATACAACCATGTTAAAATACGAATCGATTGATTTCAAGTAGCGACGAACGAATCGACCGAAATCGAGTGAAATGTTCGGAATACAGTGAAGAAAACGGGAAAATATGAAGAGAAAAAAAAAAGCGCCGTTACGAGCCGTAACGCGGACCCAGAACGAGAGAGAAAAATCATACGAAAGAAAGAGGATTGGTAGAAAAGAAGTTGAGAAATGAAGGAAAAAATATGAACTCTAAGAAATAAAAAGAAGAAGTGTATAGTAAAAAATCTGCGCAAGGATCAGGGAGAGTAAGAGTAGAAAAAAAAAATGGAAAAAAAAATGGAAAAAAAAATGGAAAAAGCAGCGCGTGGCGCGCGAAAGCTGCAGATGACGCGGTGCCCACTGGTGTTGGTGCAGATATGCTGCAAACATCGAGAGGGGGTGTGGGGGGGGGGGGGGGGGGAGGCGGTGGGGTTGGGGGTTGGGGGTTGAAGCGATTGTGCTCCGCTTTGCGAGAAGCGTTTTCTGGAAGGAAAGTGCTTCTTGGGCGTTCTACTACGTCGCTGATAGGCAATCTAGTTGATTGCCAACTTCAAACGAAGCGGGACTACCCGGAGCACCACGCGATCGCCTGGAGAACGCTCCAAGGTCTGAAACAATGCCGACCTCCTCCTCGCCGGTCTCCTACGAACTCTCCCTCCCTCTCTCTCTCTCTCTCTTAACGTTAGCCATCCCCATTTCCTCTTACGCCGTAAGCAACAACCGACGGACAAAAAAAAAAAGGGAAAAACTTCGAGCTTATACTTTCTTCTCTATTCTTTCCGTAAAACCCATAACTAGGCGATACAGATCGACGCCGTACGTCCGGATACACGATCGTCGCGTTCGCGGTCGAAATATTTACCCCTCTTTGAGTTGAAATGCGTTCGCGAAAGGTCTCCCCGAAATTGATTGCAGGGTGCGAACCTATTTTGGTACATTGAAATGGGAATTACGAAACTTGTCGAATGTATAATTTACGGTAGAGAATGAAATTGGTAATGAAATGAAAAAAAAGTCCGACGTCAAATGTTAATTGTATCGCAATGAGTATCGCACAAATCGCAAAAAATTATATACACGCGGTACATATACGTACAGTTCCTTTTTTACCGCGTACACGACGGGCGTAGCGGGTGTACGAGCACATAATCTACACGTATAGGTGGGTATAGTTATGTGGTAGGTACACAGTGCAGGTCGATACTGATTAGTACTTCAAAGCGACTTCTACCAGTCCCCGTTGCCGTGGATTCACGACAAAGAACACTACTCGAGTAAAAAATCTTGAACAAATTAGCGAATTAATAATTCGCTTTGCTTTGTTCCCCGGTATACCGAGGAAGTACTTAGCTGGTTGCGCGTTACCCTGTGTTGGTTTTTTTTCGTATAGATGTGAAGTATATACGTATAAAAAAAAGGAAAGGAGAAAGAAAGAAAGAAAAAAAAAAAGAAAGGAAAAGAAAAGAGAAAACATCAGTACGCGCCGGTACGGAAATTAGCTCGTTCTTTGATCAGAAACCCCGTTGGTATTATAGACCCATATCGCGATATGGTTGTTGTGTACGCGGACCGGTGGTATACTATCGAGTGGCGCGAAAACCCTTCTCGAAAGTGTTGATATCGTAATTTTTTTTCTCTTCTCCCATCTCCTTTTCTCTCCGAGAATCAGTTGAGGCAGGTTAGAAGGTCGGCTTATCATTTTTTACCTCCTCCTTGCCGCAGACATTTTTTTTGGGGGGGGGAGGGGGGGATGGGGTTCCTCCGAGTCGTTCCAACTTATATTCACCCCTCCCTCCTCCTCTTTGCATCCCGCGCTCCTGCCGGGGGCAGTTCGTATAATTGTGAATGCAAATTAAACGAAATTAAACAGTTAATTAAACCCTGGTATCCGCGTGAGTTAATTGAGATTCTTGGGAGATTTGTCGCTTGGAATGTCTTAATTTAGTCCTTTAAGCGTCCTAACTCGCCTTAACAACTTTGAATAATTGGGCAATGCCGTGCACACGTATAGGTGTAACGTGTACACGCGTATTATAAACAATTTTATACGAGAGGTAAAATTTCACCTGTGAGCGAAGACCCGAAAGTCCGGATTCTGCGGACAACTGCGGTGACTGGACGTGGTCCTGAGGTAGATTACGCGGGTGCGAAAAGTGAAACCGTGACATAATTTTCGATGCGTCGCACATCGTCGCGGTGACGGAGTAATTGGTTTGTCCGGTTTATTAGAAATTATTATGTCGACGCGTCGACGGTTTCTAATATTCGCGTTTCGGATTATTGTATCAGATTATCTTTTATTGGATTCACTGCGGAGCTTTGTCGATCACTTGACCCTCGACACGCGCGGTAGTTCGGGGACTCGGTCTACCCGACCAGAACCTAATCGTTTAATCTTTTCTGACAAATCAACGATCATCCCCAACCGAAAATACAATGCATTTCCACCCGCCGTAAGAATTAATACCCCGAGCGGACAAAAGGTCGCGTTATAATTTCTCACGTCCTCATAAATTTCCGAGGTTCATTTTCGGTCCCACCGCGCGATTGAAATAATTTTTTTGGTTTCGTCGTCTTTCGATGGAAAAATGACGAGAACTGAATTTTCAGATTTGGATCGAATCCGTCGCGTATTCGGCGTATACAAATATCTATATTATTTCGTTGATCAATTTTTTCACCCTTTGACAAACACCTAATACTTGCCCCGTAGCTAGTTTCACCCCTCGTCGCATCTCCCTCTCTTCCAGCGTCATTCGGAACCCTCGAGAACCGCGTTAATGAAATAACGCGGAGATTAGTCTTGGACATTACCGGCAAACTATGTCCATTACGCTACCCCCCTCCGTACGGTACAGTGACGTGCAAAAGTTCACGGTATATTCTCTCGTATCGCGTGGCTTTTGAAAATGCCGAGGAAACGAGAAGCATTCCTCCTTTGACGAAACGACCAATTAAATCTGCTGTAAATCCGAATCGACGCGATCTCCCATTATAGCTGCTCGCAAAATCCTAAGATCGAGGGATGAAAAACATGGTGTCTTTACGTCCAGGTGAAAATAGAAAACTACAACCGATAGTTTTGATCACCTGAAGCCGCGCAGGTTACGCGGTAATTTTCTCACAGTAGATTTGAAAATCCCTTGGGTTTATATCCTATTGCGAGATCCCTTCCGTCGTCGCTACTCGCGATTCGCTAGGGTGCACCGGGGTGCGTCGGGGGTGCGTAAAAACCCTGTGCGTTGTGTGCGAAAGCAAGTATATATATAAACGGGGGTGGTTTGACACGAATCCGCCAAGTAAATGGACCGACGTCGAAGTACCGTGAAAAACTGCACGTTCATAATTTGCGAGTATACGTTCGAGCCGCGACGCACCTACGCCGTTCTCTTTGGTGAAAAAAAAAAGAAAAAAAAACGCGGAAGGTTTAGATCAACGAATTTCATTCGTGTACACCCAAAATCTCCTCGAACACGATCGTTTAACATACGTCATACGGAGATCGTATCGGTTTAATTCCTCCTCCGAAGAAAATGATTCTAACAATTTTTCTTTCTTTTTTTTTTGCCACGTTTCTCGAGTATACGGATATACGTATGAGCGTATATAAGTGTACCATAACCGCGGGAACGAAATGATGAAAGAATTGACATAATAATGGGGAAAAATAAAAGAAAAAAAAAGTTGTGAAAAACGTCGAGGGTCGTAAAACGAGGCGTAAGTTTCGTGTGCTTCACACTCTTCGTGTATAGGTAGGTGGTTGGTTATACATGTGTATATGTATATGTATATTCGCGACTTATTCCGTTTTGCGAGTACATATAAAACCGCGTTGCAGTAAATAAATGTGTAGGTAGCGTACATGGAAGTGCAGTCGTATGTATATATATATATGTATATATAAGCAGTCGTAACACCCGGGACTCCGGAGGGCTCATCTACGCGCTTTCATGACGCGACGAGTTGTACAAGTCGGTGAAATTGGTATAGATTTCCAGTCCAACACCTCAATTGTCCCACGTTGAGAGTCCTTGGCGTTTCATACGTGCAATTCACACCTCGAACACACCGACATCGCGACACCGTGCCAATGCCAATGCCAATCCTCCTCTTCGCGAATAAATATATATCTATACATATATAGATATATACATATATACATACGCGTTGTATATGGTACATGGAAAATTAATGTATATACATACACGCTTGATATACAAGCAGTGTTACACATATGTGCTACGTAAACGCGTGGTACATATTTGGATTATAACGTTTCTCCACTCAATTGCAAGATTTTATAGACTCCCCGTCAATTTTCAACGTTTCGCGAAATCTGCGAAATTTCGGACAAACTTGTCATTCGAATCGATCGGCGTTCATTGAAATGGTCATGCGGATGACGTTGCGATTCCACGTACATAGATACGAAGAGGCTTTTACACACTTTCGTCGCGTGTGTAGGTAGACGGAGCGGTGGTAGCGTGAAAAAGTATATATAATAAATACGTATATCGGGACCCGTGACCAGGAGCACGCCTCTTTTCCTCGAGTAGAAACCTTTTCAAGAAATAACCGCAAATCCTGGTATAATACTAATAGGGTCATAATAGGTTCAATAGGGCTAAGCCCCCCTCGACAATAAGATCTTGTCAAAATACTCCTGCAGCAGCAGCAGCAACAGCATTAACGTAGTAACCCGAGAACTAGGAAGTGGTAAATTTCTCAATGGAATATATACGTGTCTTTCACCTACTTCTTTTTTTTTTTCCCTTCAACTAAATTTTTTCAAATACCTCGTATACACATACATATATACCCATCCCGCTCTGATTCAGGTTTAAATTTCATAGTTCGCAGATCGTATGACCCCCCAGCGTACCCCGCACACCCGTGACAGAGGGTAGAAAATTTTCACCCCGGAGTAGATAAATCCAAAAAAAGAAGGAAACACCCCGAACGAAATGAACAATTCCATTTTATGTGTAATAATATATATATTTACCGGATATCAGATCCAAGGTATAGGTATGTACGTGAGTACAATATACTTCCTTCCTCGAAATTTCTATGTATCCGATATTGAACCAGAAATTTTCCAAGTTTTGGGAACCCGCCTATTCAATTTCTGTTCCATCGGAATAAGAAGATATCGATTCGATAATTATAATAAATCGGTATGATATACCACACAATACGGTGCGGTGTACGTCGGGTGTATAGAATCTTACATTTTGTATTTGATTTTATTTTATTTCATTTGATTTTATATTATTTTATTTTACTCTATTTTCAAATAACTCCCCAAGTTCGAGGGAGCCCTTTTATATCCAGTCTTTCTTTAAATTGAATGGTGAAACCAGTGCCTGAGTATTAAGACGTTTTAGCTCGGCCATTTTCTAATAAAGTCGTAGCGTTCCGCGAGCCGGAGAAGTAGGAAGGAAGGGAAGAGGGTGAAAGAAGAAGAAGAGGAGGAAAAAGCGTAGAAGGGGGATGGAAAAGCCAGAGAAAAACAGGGGTTGGAAAAGATTCCTTGGCTTCTAAGAAAGTTTGACTATATACATATATATACATATACATATATACACACCTATAACGCGCGCGGAGTTAAAGAGAGAAGGGGGGGGGGGGGGCGGGGGGTAAGAAAAAGGACGGACGTAGGTAGCGGGTAGTGAGATAAATGGAGAAAGAGAGGGTTGCCTGAAGGACGAGGGAGAGAGAGTAACTCCGAGGGGAAGTACGGGGTGAAGGACGCCCACCCCAAAACGACTTTAACGAGCCCGTATCTTAAAATGGGGCTGCAGCTTGCCGCCGCTACCGCGTACCTACTGTACGAGCTCGTGTTTCCACCAAACTCCCGGCAGCAGCGCCAGGCTCTCGCTCGGTCCTACGGACTTCTGCATTGTTTCTCTTCGTCGCGAAATTAACCGCTGCGGAATCGAAAAATCAAAAGTAATTCTGGAAAAAAAAAACAAAAAAAAAATCTCATCTATTTCACAGCGTTTGAAAAATTTTGCCAACGATCCAGGAGAGAGGATAAAATATATAAAATTGGGAGGGGTGTTGAAATGTGAAGAGATAAAATAGTCGGCTTATAATTTTCGAACTCTGAACGATTTCTGTATGCAATATTATAAGGATGAAATGGTAACTCAGTTTTCTAATTTTTCACTATTATCATATTTCTGTTTCCAGGATTCTCGCAATTGAAGAACACATTCTCTAACACGAGTCCTGGTGAGCCAATTTTACACTATACATATTTGTTGAGTATGTCTCCGATATATGCATATTTTTTGATAAAAAATGAATCTATTTTGTCCTTCTATATAAATAAAAAAATCTTGTACCAAAAACGAATGCAAGGGAGGAGATTTTTAATATTCGAAGTTCGCCGCGATGACGAAAAGCGATCTGTTATAGTAGCTTGATTAATTATTTATATTCAAAAAACGAGTGGGCTACCTCAAAATATCGAGTAAAAAATGTTTTCTACCCAATGATTACTCGATCGATTGCATGAGTAGATGATTTTAGCTTTCAGATTTGGATTCCTGAGCTGATTTTACGTGAGATTACTCTTGGAGAAGCGAAAAAAAATTCGATTTTTAAGCGAAAAATAAATCACTGTGTTGATTGAGTTTTACATAAATTTCTTATGTATTTTGACCCCAGGAATCCAATTCTGGAAGAAAAATTGACCTATCTCTAAAATTGACCGAGTTATCGCCAATTTTCAGCTTTTTGGGGCCAAAAATGGAAAATTGATTTTTTAGTCTATCTTGATGTAATTTGAGCTCAGAAATCCGAATCTGGAAGAAAATTTGATCTATCTGCAAAAATGACCGAGTTATCGCCGAATTATCGCATTTTTTGGCATAAATTTAAGGATATCTCGAAAGGAAAAAATCGTAGCTCAATTTGGACAACGGATTCGTGTTCCTGGGGTCAAAATACATAAGAAAAGTGCCATACGATCAATTTTTAAAAATAAAAATTTTTGGTCAAAATTTGAAAAAATCGTAAGGGGTACCCCTTGGAAAAATCTCAAATTTTGGGCAAAAATTTTTATTTTTTAAAATTGATCGTATGGCACTTTTCCTATGTATTTTGACCTCAGGAACACGAATCCGTTGTCCAAATTGAGCTACGATTTTTTCCCTTCGAGATATCTTCAAATTTGTACCGAAAAATGCGAAAAAATGAGGATAACTCGGTCATTTTTGTAGATAGATCAAATTTTCTTCCAGATTCGGATTTCTGAGCTCAAATTACATCAAGATAGACTAAAAAATAAATTTCGTATATTTGACCCCAAAAAGCTGAAAATTGGCGATATAATTCGGTCTATTTTAGAGAGAGATCAATTGTTCTTTGAAAAAAAGGACGTGCACCAAACAATATATGCACACGAATTTTGGAAGGATCACCCATGCAATTATATTCAGGGAGGGGTGGGGGTTAGGGCGCAGGGGAGGGATAGACAATAATGACGTCATAGTAGCTGACGGTACCGCGGACTCATTTGATATTCATATAGGAAGGAGAGAAAAGCGAGCAGCGAGTGGCAATGACTTCGATGTTTCCAAACCATTAAGTTCTTTTTCGCCACCCCGCAAGTTACGTTGTTTCAAATATCAGCTGACAGGTTCGAAATTATTACTATGATGATCGGGCGAGCGAGTTACCCCCCTACACTCCATACACGACCAGGTTACAAATTCACGAATTTTTCCGTAGGGTGATAATCACGGGGGCTTAAATTATAGGACAGTTCGTGCAGATCGATGAGGTCTGTTCGCTTTTTCGTCATTTACAAATCGCATCTGCCCCAATTGATGTGATTTTTTTTTCTCCCCCCCCCCCCCCCAATCTCTTTCCCCGGTCCTACGTTCGTTCGTACGATTTACTTTCGACTGGCGAATAGAAAATTTTTCGATCGCTAGGCGCGAACAATAAATTGTTCGATTGATTGTTTTTCCCTCCGGTGCCTGTATAGCTGATATTCGAAAATGCTGAATTTCTTGTCAAAACATTTCTCGTAGTAAAAATCTACGAGCCACCACCGCATCTCCCGATCCACAGCTACCTCATTGAAACGCTAATCGGTAACTGGAGATTCCTAGGGAAACCTGAGCCTATTTTTCGTTTGAAAAAGCACGCTTAGAAACGGCCTATTAAGCTCTAATCGGTCGTAGCCACCTCCAACGTCCATTCGAATAGCTCGCGCGACGTTCACGTTCTTTGAGAAAAGAAAAAACGGAAAAGAAAAGAGAGAAAGAGAATAGAAAGAAAAAAAAAAAAGAAAAAAAAAAAGGAAAACCTCCCGTACGCTACGAGGTAGGTATAACCATCGCCGAATCCTCTTGCTGCGTGGAAGAGAAAACAAAAAAAATTAGAACAAACGAAATGAACTACATCAGGTGAAAATGGATCCATCGTCTGGATCATTAATTACCTGCGCTCTCGATTCAGCTGTTCGTCTCGCGATCAAAAATCTCCAAAAATCGTACGATTTTGTCATACCTTCCGGTTCGATCGGGATCCATTTATGACTCGAGGCTCGCGGATTGAAGATTAAAAAAAAAAAAAAAAAACGAAAGGAGGCGGGATGAAACGGGTAACGGAAGACGGTAGATTGTCCTTGATCCTTTCGCCGTCTTAGCCGTTTCTCTTCAACAGCGCGAATTTGATCGGCAGTGAAATCGATAGGCGCTGCAGGGAAACGAGATGATTGGATTTAAGGTATAAGACGGGTAGATAGTAAGGTGGGGTGGGTAGGTGGGAAGTTGTGTCTAACAAGAAGAACGTCTACCGGTGTTAGGAAACCGAGCGAAGCTATCGGTCCTTCGATTTTCGCGAGTTTCGGAGTCAGGCGTCCGAAGACAGAGGTATGAAATTACGGCGTCGTCGACTGCGGGGCTCCAAAAGTTCGTCGTACAGAATTTCACCACAAGGTGTTACCGTCCGAACTAAGCGCGCTTGTTAAGCAACGTAATTTTTCAAAATATTATAATTGGTAAACGTGTTGTATACAGGTACCGCCTGCAATTTACCTCGTCGAACGTAATCTAATTCGTCGCGTCACATCCACGTTTCGAGTGACTCTCGTACGTAAATAAAACGGAGAAGAGGTCCTGCCTCGAAGTAATCGTCTTCGTGTACATGCGTATATATATATAAGTACGCGTATATTTTACGTATCACTTTCTAACATTTTTATATAAAGCACCCTTAACAAGATATGTATTTCCAAGAGAATTGGTTGTTTTAACAACTTCAGATACATATACGGATGTAGGTATAGGTGTACACCTGTATATACACACTCGAAGCGAGGATACAACTCGATAGAAGATATCCGTTATAGCTCGATATAATATAACCGCTCTTTCAATTTTTTTTAGACAGTCCACCGCCCCGTCTAACGATCCAATTTTCAATGTTGAAAGAAAAATTCACCCTCACCCTCGCCCTTGAGAGAAAGAAAAAAATCAGTAAAAAACAAAAACGGAAAATATATGAGAATGAAAACGAAGAGAGTACATATAATTTGTACGTCGTATCGACGGGAGATCGTCGCGTTCCGAGTTTATAGTTGTTCCGAGTAAAGCGGCTAAAATTGCTCGTTTCCTCGGTAACAACGGCATCGGCATCGGTTGAATTTTATACACGTTACTCTGGACCCTCCCCATCGCGTGGGGTAGGTAGGTACGAAGTTCTTCGACGATGCGGAAGCGCGTTCTTGGAATAATTACGAAGGGCGATTAGTTGGGGTGGTCCAGGTGGGAGGTTGCCGCATAACGGAGAGGCTAGAAGGCGGCTTTTAGAGTTTCGGCACCGGGAAATAAGGAAGGCGAGGAAGGCATGCTCTGCACGAGGCATGAGGAGGCAGCCAGCCAGCCAGCCAACCATCCAGCCATCCAGTCGTCGTCTGCGTAGACGGAGTGGCTCAATACGGACTAATTAGAGCATGGCACGGAATAAAAAAAAAAAAAGGAAATCCACAAAGCTCGCAAAAATAATAATAATAATAATGATAATAATCACCGGAAAAAAAAGGAAGAAAGGAAAAACAATCATTTCGCGTACGCGGACCTGTACTGATTTCGCATTACGTATCATTTTACTTAATTGAGTTGTTTAATCGTCGAGGTAGATGGCGAGGGGGGAGGTCGTGAGGAGGGTAGGGTGGGTCGGAGGAGGAGGAGGAAACGGGTCCGGTTTAGAAGTACGCGAATACGAGAGAAGAAGAAGAAAAAATTTCACAAAAATATAACAATAATTATATTACCACTGGAGTTTTGGAGCCGGAAACGTTTTTGCCCGGAGAAGAACACTCCACGAATTTCAATTTAACATCTTTGTTATAAACCGCTACATTATGTATGTATACATGATATATAATATGCAGGAATGAAACCTGTAGAAGATTCTTCTCTTTTTTCGTAATTTCATCCATCCCGCGTATATATTTTATATTTTTCATTATTTTTTTTTTTTTTTTTTTTTTTTCTTACGAAAAATATAAAAATCTTTTCATATTCACCGGATTTTCGTTTTTTTTTTTAAAAAAAAAGATAAAAGAAACCTCGCGCAGGTTGAAATTCTTTCAACGAATAATAGAAAATCAACTGATTCTAAATGACTTTCGTCATGACCTGCGAATAAGCTGGTGGCTGGCATATACGCGTTTACGTATATTAGAAAATCAATGCACATGACCGTTGAAATTGGAAAAAAAAATTAAATAGATGGGAAAAATCACAAAAAAAAAACAAAAAAAACGGAAATCGTACCGCACGTGTTTTTTGAAATGATGATTAATTATCACTTATACACGGATCGAGTGACATTATATTTGTGTAGCATATAAAACGTGTATATATATACGGCCGGCAGTATAAGTCAACCTGCGCAGATTTAATTTGACACCTATTTATTTATTTTTTTTATCATTTTTTTTTTTTTCCACTTTTTCCCTTTTACTACGTATCCGTAATTCGAGTGGTTATAGATGCGGAGGAGGGTGAAGAAGAAGCGAGGTGGGGATGTGACGAGATGTGACGGAATACGTTCATACAAACATGCGTGCACACGCGTACCTGTGCGTACATGTGTGTATAAATTCGTTTTTTTTTTCTCTCTTTTTGTTTTTGTTTTTTCATTTACACGTACATTAAAAAAGCGCGGCGGGAGGAGAGGATGCAGGTTGCGAAAGGTGGAGGGCGGAGGGTGGAGGGTAGGTAGTTACCGGAGGAGGTGACAAAGATATTAATTAAGAATTAACACGCGTACTGAAGCCACCCTTAATTAGTAACAGTGAGTGCCCGGAGCAGCGGTTTGAGAGCGACACGAACCAACCAACACGACGCTTTAGTGGCGTCTGCTTCAACACCCGGAATGCTGGCTGGCGTGGTGCCTGCCCGCTCGCGGGGGCGACTAAAAAACAGAAGAAAATAAATAAATAGAAAAAAAATCAAAAAAAAAATAATTGATAAAAGAACCAATTAAAAAAAAATAAAATAAACCCGCGCGCCGATGATACATCGAATCTATTTTTCCACGTGGATATATATTTATGTAGACGCGTGTTTATCGCAATGTAATACAAGTATATGGTGGTGTACGTACAATTCCAACCGTAACTGATGAGGAAATTAGTACCGTAGGTTCTATTGTGGAAGGTAAATTGAGTGAAAAATATATTTCGTTGGGATACCGCGGAGTGGAGGGAGCGCGATTTTGGAGAATGAATAAAATCAGAGAAACCGCCAGCGAAAAGGTGGCGAAGAATCGAGAAGCCCATGACCTCGTTTTATCGTCTGCATCCAGGTGCGATTATACAAGTTTTGATAATTGAACTCCGACATTTGAAGCACGTATTTTACGCGGTAGACGTACACCGCGGATGGTATGTAAAGCCAAAAGTTAGACGTATAAGTAATTAACATTCCGCGATAAAGTCGTTTTTTATACGTGCGGCACACGTGAAGTATATGCGCCGGAATTATAATATATATATATATACGTCGCCGTACCGTATAATTCGCCGCGTTGTACAAAGGATAAATTTTCAGAGTACAGCTTTACCAGACCGTCCGATGGGAGGATTTTTTCCGAATCAAAAAAAAAATCAAAAAGACAAAAAAGAATATACGCGTCATAATTTTTTTCGCGTCACGTGTCGCTATAGTCGACGCGAGGCGATTCGTAGTGATTAATTAATATAGCATCGCGATTATGGGGCAAAGGAATTTCAAATAAACGATTCAATTAACGTCGATCCGCGGTAGATCACATCAAAATTATTTAGATAAATCTGCGTATGAATAATTTAGGTAAATACCCCGAACTTGCATATGTATCAGTAAAGTTGAAACGAATTACCGATGAAATAATCAAATTAATGAATGGAAAAAAAACAAAAAAAAAAAAAAAAAACCACCCAAACGAATGAATAATGATATAAAAATCTAGCTAACATTAACGAGCTCCACGCGTTATTAGGTGGCGTCAATTGGCAATTTTATATGAATGCATAATTTAATTCAAGTGTCACTTGTCTAGGTGCTCGTACCGCTCGCGGCGCGTCGCGACGCTGCTGCTGCTGCTGCTGCTGCTGCTATGTACATTGATATACATACACACAAGGTACACCATGTGCACCCGCCACACCTACGTTCGCTATATGCACGTACGCGCATCGAATACGTGTGTAAAGTATGTTAAAAAAATCCATTTATACAAAGGTGTAAATTGAACGTGTGCAAACTTTCATAAAGGCTCGAAACCCGCGATAGAAACAACAACAAAAAAAAAAAAAAACGAGGAGAAGAAACAATTTTACAATTTTCGCACACTACTTGCAGCGTACGCGGTACATACAGACCCTGGAATCGATGTGTCTGTACGTGTCGAACGACGTATCGAAACAAAAAACTTTTTTTAAAACGTTATTACGTAGAGGGCATTGCGCACGATTTTCTGCGGATAATTTATAGAAGAATTAAACGAACGAGAAAAGTAAAAAAAAACTGACGTTATACAAATGACGATGAAAATCGTGATTGACGTTTCAATCAAGGTGGCGGAGGGAAGGGAGGGAGGGAGGATATTTTTTGAAACAATTCCGCGACCGATAACGGAGCAACACGGCTACGGGGGCGCGTGTTCGGAAATGCAGTTTGACGGAAATTTTTTCACGTACTAAACTTTCGCGTTGAAAAAATCCACTCCGCATTCGACTCCCGGAATCAACTGTTGAAAATGTATATTTACAGGCGTGTGCGTTGTACGGTACATACGCTTTACATACACAACCCTTGCAAGGGTGTCCCATGCTTTTCGTGACGTCAGAGGTCGGCCATTTTGACTCAGCTGGTCACAACAATAGCCCTGAAAGGCGCGTTCGCCATATCGAGTCCTGAGTGTACAATACATCGAACAATGAAAAATCTCATGTATAGTATAGTACAGCTATTCTATATAGATCTATTATAACTACATGAGCGCAAAAAGAGAGAAAAGAGAGTTTTTTTTTTCTCTCTCTCTCTCTCTCTTTTCTCCAACCCTTTTCTTCGAACTCTCGGGCACAACCCTTTTACGAAATATTTTGACATCGTGGGCGTGGCTCACCCCGTGAAAATTTAGGTATGGTAGGTACCTCGCGTGGATTGAGGTGTGACCTACACCCCGGGCTCAATAAGCCGGGAGGTAAATTTTTCGGTTTTGAATTTCGGGGTCGCCGGGTTAAAGCGATATTCTGTCGCTTTTAGCGAGCGGTTGAGTGACGTGAGAGTCTCGACGTTGGAATCGGTCGCGCGAGATCAGTAAAAAGGGTACAACGCCGTGTTGTGTGTATAGATTTAAAAACCTCCGGGACGGGCGCCTGGATTCGCGACGTTTATCCTTATATTGTGCGGGTTTAGAGGCATTGTCGCGCATTGTGGGTATTGTCACCTTTTGAGGGTCGGGAGGATTCACACCTTTTTCAAAGGGATTTTTCCGCGCCTCTTCCATTCAACGGAGGTGAGGGCATCTCGAAACCCGCGCGGTGCGCGAGGAAAATGAAATGAAATGAAATAAAATGAAATGAAACGCGAACAAACCGTGAAAAAAGGATTAACCTGCGTGTGTGCGATATGTGAGGGAAAAAAAAAGTAAAACAAAAAGAGACGTGAAGAGAAAAAAAAAAAAAAATTGTTGTATAATGATAAATAAAATGGATGAAAAAAGTATGGAAAAAATAAAAGGAATAGAAACGTGAAAATATTCCGGTGCGCGCACTTTTGCACAGGTACAATTTTGCGTAGCATATATCATCGACGTGTGTATATTATAACGTTGAGTTTCCGCCGTTTTCCAATGTGTATTATCGCCCGGGTACATCCCAACTTGCATCGGTATTATAACCTATCCCTGTGTGTACGCATACCTTACTTTATATATATATATATATCGTCGGTGTGCACAGTAGTCTGCAGCGGCTACGGTGCGGTGTTTTTTAACTGAAAACTGTCACTCGTCACTTATACACGACGACGCGGCTCTTCCGCTCTAAAAGGTTGTTACCGCGATTTCTCTCTCTCTCTCTCTCTCTCTCTCTCTGTATTTTTCTCTTTTTTCTCTCTTTCGTTTCTTCCGTTTCTTTCCCTTTTTTATTTTCCACCAAAAGAATTCTTTGCAAGTTTAATTTCATACACATTTGTTACGGAAAATAGAAGCGAAAAAAAAAAACGAAAAAAAAAAAACGTCGCGCTACAAACCGACGATTCCGCATACCTGTATAGGTACCTACGTTTTTACATCACAAACGTACATCATTAAATGAGGATTCGCGAAATACCATGTAAATGACTAACTGGCTGTTACAACCGCGTTTATCAAACGATAATTTGT
This sequence comes from Athalia rosae, assembly GCF_917208135.1. Lineage (NCBI taxonomy): Eukaryota > Metazoa > Arthropoda > Insecta > Hymenoptera > Athaliidae > Athalia > Athalia rosae. The sequence continues at coordinate 19,854,645 of NC_064028.1, read as the reverse complement.
TCGCATGAGTGTGCAGCGACCCTGTTTCTTTTTTCCCTCCCCCCCCCCCATTCTTCGTTGAATTTTTCTTTATTTTTTCATTCATTTTGTTATCAAGCGTTCAGCTCCTCGTCTCCGCAACCCCGTGGTATACCGCGTAGCGAGTTGCGAATCGTTAGGTATGGATATCTTATGGAGATTTAATCTAATTTATTCAAAAAAGCAAACCGCCCTCGTCGAGACCCGTCGTCGGTGACGAGCCTGTAGCCGATTTATTAATTCATTTCATTTGTTTATTATATTTTCGTCAATCCGTTTTTTGGTTTCTTCATTAATTGCTCTCATCTCCGACCGAAATATCGTATCCGTCCGGGGTACTTTGACGGCGATAACCGCGATGAGAAAAGAGAAAATCGAAAAAAAACGAAAGGAGAGGGAGATAGAGAGAGAGAGTGGAAAATTGGGTGGTGAAAATAATCTTTGCGATGTAATACGAATTAAGCGAACCGTAATTTCGTGTGTATTTAAAAGCGGCGGTCGGTGCCGCAAGGTTGAGAAAATATTTATTCTGTTCCCTGCCTCCGCGGAGATAGTTTGAAAAGCACGTGGTTCCATTCAGGAAGGTGTTGACGCGTAGGGTGTTTACTAAGTAACTTAATATTTCTGTACCAGCACTTCGCGACTAGCTTAGTTGGCGCCAGATAGAATTACCCTCGACACATGCAACCTTGCGCTACGCTTCGAGCTCCTAACGCGCCGACGACTAAGTATAGATCATTAACGAGTCATTACAAATTAGTAGAGAAAATCTACGACGAATTTTACGAATTTCCCGTACACGCGAACCTCGGAATTGTCCGACGTCTGAAATCACCCGGCGTACATTCATTTACCAGACGTACGTACGCACGTATATAGCTTGTACACCGGGAGTCGAATAAGCAACAACCCCGAAAGGGTTGCTCGAGGAATCGGCGGCTTTTTGAGGCACGCAAATGTTGTAGGTACGTACCGTACGTACGACGTACAATAAGTCGCTTGGGTTGGGAAAACGCACTAGATGAGAGACCCCGAGAGACGGACACAAATTTCCGCACAGATGCGGTACGTACAGGGAGGGGGAGGAGGGGAAGGAGGGGGAGGGTGGGTGCGCACGACGTAACTAACCCTTACGGTTGGGCAGCGGAGGTGCGAGTGAGGAATTTCTGGTATGTCGAATATTGTGCGGAGCGCGTCGGTTATAAGCTATAGTCGGTGGTGTTGGCTACCCTGACTATATGGGGGCATGGTATGGCATGCACAGCCATTTACTTCATTATGTCATTAAGCTTAATGGCCCTGGCCCTAACACGCCCATGGGCTATAGCGCCATGCTCTGGCCCTATTAACTTCTCTCCGGAGGCATTAAGGGCACGTATTATATATATATAGGAGAGCTTCCGCGGGCGACAAGACTCGAACGGAATCGGGAGCAATCGTACCGTGTGATCGTACGTGTCACCTATGGAAATGACGTGTACGAGCCGACGTTCGGTCGAATTAGTAGTTTTCAAGGCATAAAAAAAAAAGAAAAATAATGAAATCAAATTATTTTTCCCTCCGCTACAGGAACACGAACTTTTCATCGCGACGGGACACGCGTGTTCCTCGCGTCGAGTAAACTAGATCTGTAAAATTGTAGAAAGAAAAGAAAAAAAACCTTTAATTCCTGACGCTTTGTAATTTTGGAATTTCGTCAAGTTTGACCGCGCTTTATACGCTGGCCCGCTCGCGCGAACGTATGCATACCTATAATGTAAATAGGAGAAGGTCCGATGCACCTGAATGAACGGGCAAGGACATCCGAAGACAAAGTACGAATTGAGGTGCGGATCGTTGAAAAAGAAAGAGAAAAAAAGAAAAAAAAAAAGGAAAAAGGGAAGAAAAAAGAGAAAACTTGTTTTCGGGCAATCAACACTTCCCTCATTGTACTCGGATGACATTTGAATACGTGGCCATCATAATATTCACACCATTTCTACCGGGATTCGGGTTTCAACATGGCTCCTCCGTGGAGTGAGAAAACCAGCGGGTCTTAAGAAAGACCCGATATTTTCTCCTTTTATTTCAAGAGGTGTGAAATCGGGAACAAAAACGCGAGCAAATAGAGAAGAGAAAAAACATTTTTGAAGAAACGAAAAAAAAACCACAAACAAACAAATTAAACACCACAGCCGCCGGGAGCAGCTATGATTTTTCTACGCGATCCGTTCTCTCTTTTTTTTTCTTTTTTTTTTTTCACTTCACACCTAGTGTGTCGGCGGTGCATTATACTTGGATTAAATAGCAAAGAACGGAAAACGTAATGAAGAGGAAAAAAAAAAAAGAAAAAAAGTGAGAAATTAGATTGAACAAAGTAGATATACAGAATGGAGAAGAAGATCTAGCGGTAAATCGAGAAACACCCGAGTACTTCCGGTTTAAAAATCTGTGAAATGGAAGAGTGTGAAATAAGGGAAGAAAAATCATTATCGTCGTCGTCGTCGTCGTTATCATCTTCCTCGCCCCTAATTTCCGTAGAGTTTGAACAAGGGATGGGAGTGAATCAAGTAAATTAATTTCACCCTAAAAACATGAGCGAAACATTAGCAGTTTACCCTATAAGCTCGGCGCTGGTCTGTTACAAGTGTTTTACACGATGTTGCCGGTTGGGTTGTGGAGTTAGAGATGCCGGAGGGAAATGGTTTGGGGGGGTCCCTAATCTAGCGAAACATCCCCAGGGACAAAGTCGCGGGGGCTAACGTCTACAGGCAATTCGCGCTAATACCATGAAGTGGCGATACCCGTAAGCTGACTTTCTATCCACTCTACCGTGAATCCATTATCGAATCTGACTGTACGACGCTCGACCGTTCGTTCTTTCCTCAGAAACTCAAAATATTTTCAAAAAAAGTAAGGATCCTTCAATTTTGAAAATTCTTCTCGTTCTCGTATAGCACGCACAGTGCGCGATGACGCAACGTAGCAATTAAAAATTAGCCACGTGTTCACGGCGTGTCGAATCGGCAGAATTTCAACGCCTGTTAACGGAGAGCGCAACCCTTTACCCGTTGAAAATTTAGGTATCAGTTTTTTTCTTTCTTCTTTTTTTATCATACGTATGTACATACATTTAAGGGGTTTGAAAAAATGTGACGATTTGAGGTATCCGCGCGAGCAATTAACGACGTCTACGTGGCGCGCGGTTTATCCGTTGTGGTTTATTGTGTCGTTGGAGAGTATATTGATGAGTTAAATTTTCAATTACCCTCAACAAAGACTCAATTTCCAAGTTTAAAACATCTCGAGCGTTTCCCGTTGGAAGGGTACACCGACGGGGAGGGGTGGGGGGAAGGGGGTGGTTAGGTTTATGCCCGGGTATACGTATAGGTAGATCGGCGGCTGCCATCGGGGTTTCGAATCCCGCGATGAAAAGATTTCCAAATTAAATTTCTGGATTAGTACCCGTTTAATGTGGACAAGTGGTGCCAAGACGTCCCGAGGGAGTACTCACCGTGCGCCGGTGTATATCCTCGGAGGTTCCCTTTTTTTTTTTCTTTTTTTTTCTCTCTCCTCTTCTTTCATTACCCCTCAAGTTCGTCCCGCGGGACGAGCTATATTCGAATAGTCTTTGGAACCCCCTCGTGAACAGATCGCGGTATCGTCATCGTCTACTGCCGTATCGCCGTATATAACCCGGGCGTCATCGCCACCCCGTGTACAGACCAAACGTAACCCAAATTATATTATACTTCGCACGTTTCGGACTGTGTTTGCCGAAAGCAAATTTCACACGGATTTATTATTTATTCACAACACCCGCGACGCGCACGCCACGTTTACCCTTCTGCAACCCCCACCCCCTCCCGTTAGACGTGAAAACTGTAACGTACGTGAAAAATACGGGTAACGAATCGCAAGTTGAAAAGCAATCGCGTCCCCTTATGTTTCTCGACTTGCGTTGAAAAAATAAAGAAAACTCGAACGTGTAGTTTTATCCAAACTCGTTATGCTGGCAGAACGACGTAATTACGAGTCGAGGTAAATTTCTATCAATTATTAAGAGACTCGATGAGGCGAGAGAAAGCCGAGGGACAAAGGGGGGGACGGGGGTGGGGGTGGGGGTGGGATTTAATGAAGAAAGTGAGTAAAAAAGGAAGGAAGGAAGGAAGGAAGGAAGGAAGGAAGAGATCACGAAACTCGAATCGAGACGTATTAGGGGTACAAAGAAAAACCCTGATATCCGAGGGGGAGTGCAGTCGATCCGAAGATTCGGTGTTTTTCGGTGCGTGTCTTAATTCGCATATTTTTAAGACGATGCGCGGTGCGCGGTCGGCGCGCGTAGAGGTATAATACGAGCCTTGCGTGCGGCGCGTCTGTATTCTTCAAAAATGAGGGATGATCAAAAGAAAGAATCTTCGATTGAAATCGATACTAGCCGTACTTGCTCGCTTCTCCTCCTCCTCCTCCTCCTCCTCCCTTCCCTCTTTCTCTCTCTCTCTTTAACTTTCTTTACTTTTTCAACGGCGTCATTGACTCGCGTCGCGCGTAACCTATAGGGGTCTCCGCTCTTCGTCGGGTTCGCATATAAAAGGGAGCGCGCGGGGGGAGGGGATGCTCCGATCCTCCTGCACACCCCCGCGTTGTTCCACTTCCAGGATTGCTGCACCGATACATATCTGTAGAAAAAAAAAAAAAAAAAAAAGGAGACGTAAATACGAAAAAAAGAGGAAAAATATGTACTGCGCGCACACGCACACAATTCCGCTTACGCGCGTACATCAATGTACGTGAAATATATACTTCACTTCTTGGGTACATACGCGCGTTTATATGTATGTATATATATTTATATATATATATCGGCGAGCTTTTATAAGCCCCGAGAGAGGAGCCTATAGTTGATTATTATACTCGGAACTCGGAGTCTCCCAAGTTCGAAGAGCTACAGAACCGCCAACGTGGGTAGTAGTAGTAGTAGTAGTAGCGGCAGCGGCAGCAAATCAGACGACAGCTATCACGCCTCGGCGTTTTCAATCAGTAGGAGACGAGAGAAACGCGCGTAGGTATATAAGACACGAGAGGAAGAGATGAAACGAGACTCGCGACGCCCGCGGTCTGGTTATATATCCATATTACTTGTACGTGTGTACACGCGTTGCGCGACATATATATATCCGAAAAGTACATAGGAACCACACATTTATATTATACACGTATAACGTACACCGGAACACACGTGTTCCGCACCCTCTCGTCTCAGCTGCTAAGATTTCCCCGATCCTTTTTTTCTTGCTCCTCTGATTTTATTTTCATCTTCTTTCTTACTCTCATCGCCGCAAACTACCCCTTTTCTATATATATATATATATGTACATATTTAACGCATATCATCGCTGTATCGCGTATTGTACGAGACGTCTACACCTAAGCGTTCTGCACGTTTTATATAAATTCAAACTTGAGAGTGCTCCTTCCCTCTGTGTGTAAATTGTATACACGTGTGAAGGGGTGTGTATAACGGACCTCGCGAACAGAATTTTCGCCCGCTGGATGCTCGCGGCAAAATGAGAGTAAAAAAGCTCGAGAAAAAAAAAAAAAAAAAAAAAAAAATAGTTAAAGAAAAAGAGTAACATTTAAAATATTTAGTTTTTCCTAGCCCCGTGTACGAGTTCGTAACACCGGCTCAAGATGCACGTATACACATACGTTACTCTTAAGAAAATAAAAAGCGAAGAGAGGAAGAAAGAGAGAAAGAAAACAAAACCGCCGCGGGTGCAGCTTCTGCAAAGTTTATCCGGAGTATAGCGGTACACATGTGTATATATATATATAGCACGAGGGTGTTCTAAGATAGAGAAAAGTGTTCGTTCTTGGGTGGTACGTACGAATAGTATAGTGAGGGTTTTGGCACGCTACTAGAGGAACATAACACACCCTCGTCGCTCGAAAACAGGGGTAGTTTGAAGGCAGCTAACGTACCCCCGCGGTACACACGGGGTGTGTACGTGTGTGTGAGCGGAGGGATGGAGAGAGAGAGAGAGAGAGAGAGGGAGAGAGAGAGAGAGGGAGATGCACGTAGATGGATGTACGGGTGGGTATGTGTCGGTGGTGTAGGTTGCCTGGCAACGGACGATAAAGGAGCCCTGGATAGCCAATGGCGGCCCTCAACACCCCCTTCGCCTAACGCGGCTTGTTTTCCGTGCTTAAGAGCGAGACAGAATTTTCCCGAGGTATACGAGGCGCCCGCTGGCTTTGCTTTAGTAGCTGTTAAGGTTTTAAACCCACTGCATCTCGCGGAAAGCACACTAGTCCCTCAAGCGCGGGATAATTAATATTCTAATCCACGAAAACTTGAGTGTTTGAGTTAACGAGCTACCACCTCAGACGAGTCTGTTCGTTGACCCGCACGTATTATACATTGTACCACGTCGCGCGCACACGTTGTATGCCCCTGCTTACACCTACGTGTCACGAACCGATTCCATCGGGCATTGACGTAAAACGGGGAATTTTCCCGAACTAGGATTCAATGAACAAAAATTATCGCAATCGGATGAGATAAAGAGAATGAAAAAAAAAAAAAAAAAAAAAAACCTCCACATTCCGCCGACCCCTCGACTCGCGGATGAGCGTCCGTCCCATCTGTACCCCGGATACTTGAGACGTGATCGATCGATGCTTATTTCGATTAAATTATTCCGTTCGAACAATTATAATTTATAGAGATGAATTATTAATCCTCCGATCCGTTATTTTATACCACTGTACTAGACAGGGGTATGTCATTGGCGAGATACGCGGCGTGAACCAAGCGTTGAAAATTGCAGGAGAGGGATGAAAGAATGAAAGAATGAAAAAATAAAGTCGCCATCTTGGCCGTCTCATTTTCTTAGTTTTTCTCTTTTTTCAATTAGCTTTATATACCCACCTATCCCTGTTATATATAAATATAAGAAATGAACGAATCTCTCTTCGATAATCTTATTTTCGATAAGGCATCGGTCTTTAGAATACACGTTATAAATCAGGCATCGATTTACCCCCGGGGAAGGGTCTAATTAGATACCAAATACTCCAACCGGAAGTTGCAAGGGGACCGGAATACACACCTATATATATATATCTCTGTACGTTCGCGGCTACACGGATACTGCATAGATATGTACATACTTATTTATTTATTTATTTATTTTTTTTGCTTTTTCACTTTACTTTTATGTACGGTACATTATATACCTAACCAAGTATATCGAAGGACAAGAATACAGACGTAAAAATTTTCTCCGAGAAAATATTTACTCGGATGTTACGGCACCACCTCCCTCTTACCTTTACAACTCCCTTCGACTTCCTCAGATATTTTATACTCGCTACATGCGCGATTTACATACCCAATATACATATATGTATCCACATCAAATCTATACAACCCGTCCATGTTATAAACCACTTCGCAGGTTGAGTAATTTGTTTATTCTGTTCGATTTTTAATTATCTACTTTATATCTCCGCTTCCTTTTTCTTCCAATATCGAAATATATTTCGGTCGATTTCGTTTTTTTTCAGAAATATAATTTCAATACCACGTACGTTCGTGCGTACATGGGGATGAATTTTATCCAACGCATACTCGAAAACAGAATTCTTCTATTTTCCAAAATCAAATTCATTCCCTGCGGTACGAATAAAGTTCGTCACTCCGTATACGACGTATGCAAAAACATATCAGGCCTGCTTTTACTCTCCCGTGCGCTCCGCTACCTATCGAATTAGTCGATTGACGTATATATCAAGTTTTGGGGTGCTAAGTGCTTCTAATCGTTAAACCGAGATTAGATTAGATTAATGATCGACCGAAGCAGCCGCGGCAGCAGCAGCGCGCGCAAAATAGACAATCTGCATCCGAGTGTAAAACTATACTTATCCGAAACAAAAACTGTACAATATCATATCTGCCGTACAAGCGCGGAGTGTTCTCATACAATTCGGGGATGATTATTAATTCGACATCAGCTGATTCAGAGGCAGCTCAATTTTGTGAAAAAAAAGAATGTCATCCTTCCAAACCGTTTCGAATTAACGACATACGTATTATATTTTCGCCTCTAACAAGAGGGGTAGGAACCGTGGCTAGACAAACTTTTACCGAGGGGGTTGGAAGACGAGAAAAAGAAAGAAGCATGAGTCGGCTACTCGACCTGTTCGATTCGAAAACTAACAATATTCACGAGCGGAGAGGCAGAGAGAGAGAGAGCGAGAGAGAGAGCGATGGTTGTGTGAAACGTAGAAGTGCGGAGCAGCCACATTATAGGCTTGTTATTTTAAGCCATATGGCAAGCGTTCCATTGAAGGATTTGTCGGCCGAGCACGCAGGATCCGCGGAGAAAGTTTCTCCGTAAAAATAAAACAAAAGTATAAGAAAAATGAAAAAATAAAAAAATAAGAAATAGAATATTGAAAAATAAAGGAATGGGAATAAAGAGAGAAAAAGGAAACGCCAACACCCACTTTGTGTTCGACACACGCGCATGTATACACGTATGTACCGTACAAACTTTAACGCGAGCGAAAACGCGTGATTCGTCGTGTACGTGTATTTTAAACTGTCTCCCTTTTACGCGCCTTTCATCCGTGTGACTACCCGGGAAACTAATTCTATAGTGACGTCAGCAATGTTTCATAGTCCAATTAGTTGGGGGATATATAATTAGAATTAAGCTCTTAATTAATAGTTAGTTAGCTACCACCACGGCGCAACGTCAGGGCGGGCTTCCTGGTGCCTGGTGCCTACAGAGGCTGCATCGGTGCCTCATTCCTGAAGCTGCTGCCGCTTCTGACTCTATAACGCCTGCAGTTCCGCACACACCACGCTCATAAGGGTTGGGGATTTCATTGTGCGGAGTTGTACCGCGAGCTTTTCTCTCATTAATTTCAAATTAATTTATAATTGATAATTATTTTCGGGGACACAGTTATTATACGTACGATCCGTGTAAGGTCACACCGTGCACGGAAGGTACACGTGTATGCTACCTGCTACCTGCTGGAATCATATTCAATAATTTCATCTACGTTATTGTTCTACGAACGAACATTTTTTTTCTCACTTTCTTTTCTCTCCAACGGAGATGAGCGAAATTCGTCCGCCGATTTTTCTTTCTCTCTTTCTTTATTTATTCCTTTTTTTTTCACGCGGTTCTTCCAACGCACGTTACACATGGGTGAAAAAAATTTAGATAGCATTTAGCAGGAGAATCGTTGTAGCTGTACCAACAACGTATGGCGAATGTAATATAATGGGTAATCCGATACGTGCTACGCTACATGCATAAATACTTTACATACACGTTTATGTACACCGGCGTATATATGAGAGTGAGGTATATGTATATATACGCGTGTATCGGTTTGTCGGTATGATAATATTATTTTACGTATATATATATATATATGTATATAGATATATAATATACATAGATTCGGGTTTTACGTTCGTTGATGGATAATTATGCCAAGAGCGAAGCAAACTATAAAATACCTAATGAGGTGGGGGATTCAATTAAGCATTACCTCCGACTCGCCGAGAGTAAGGGGGTAGGGGTGTACAGGATGATGTTAATTTAATTAAATTTTCAATAGCTTAGTTCGAACCTGATCTACAAACGGAACGAAATATACGTATAGACAACTCGATCGCTCGCGAATACATACGTACGTCTACACGAACACCTACAGTCGCTTGACGTGTGTGTAAATTTTATTAAATAAAAATATGTTTCAGCTGTATAACGATTAATTATGAGAAGAGTGGATGAAAAATAGAGGAGAAATAAACGGAGATATGAAAATTTGTCGAATTTGTATCGATCGGAGATGCGATCAGATAAAAATAAACTTGCGAATGGTCGTTACTTTTTCGAATGATTGATCGTTAATCGTGTTCATCGATTGTTTCAGGTATCGGCCACAGTATCGAAACGGGAAAAGATTTCACAGTCGATGGTCTGTCAGGTTTCAGCAAAAAAAAGAAAAAGAAACGTCGTCATAGGTGAGTCTCTGCTCTGATCGAAGCGATTACCAAATTCAATTATAATTGAAAATAGATTGTTCAATTATAGGAATTACATATATATACGTAGCTACCTATGCGGACATTGTGGACCGACGCCATTTTTACCGAATTTGAATTAAAAAAAAAAGTAAAAAAAAAAACTGGAACAAGTTTTCTCGTACAAAAAATAACTGGGCCCAATTCGTATAGGTATATACCTATATATACCACCAACTTATATACCTTAACGAGATAATAATGGGTTTTTTTTTTTTTTTCGAATGACTCGGAATTTCAAAGAATTAATTCTGAGGCATGAAAGTTGTTGCCTCGCCCTCACGACGGTATTCAACCCTCCGACCGATATTTTCGACCTTCGCTCGCATCATCCCCGTGTACATGCATACCTACCCAGGGTATCTGTTATTCACTCGTTTATACATATGTAGAAGTTGGGCTAGTCCATCCATCCGTCCATTCGCCTCCGTCAAAAATTATCTCTAATTGGACATCTTGCTGACAAATTGGATCGCGTTGCACCGTTATAATGCAATTATCGGTTCGGTCTGGGGATGATTATCGCGATGAAATTAGCCACTAGTATTATCTTCCAATATTATAATATTCCAAATATGATGTATCTATATACAGGCGCGAGTATGCACCTCGATTATTAGAAGAATTTTTTTGTAATTTTCTAGTTTAGACTTTATTTCAAATTTGGCAAAACTCGTTTTCACCATTTTTCATTATACATTCAATTGATTATAAAATAGATCTACTTTTCCGCGGCCAAAAAATTTTTTTTTCTACAGCGGGAGCAGTGCAAACTCCATTACGTCCGCCATTTTTTTAATTTTTCCATTTCTCGATTTCGATATCACGCCACAACGATACGACGACTCCGTTGAAATGAATCGCCAAGTTCTGCGCACACGATTCCGAATTCAGGATCACGTGAATAAAAAATCTTTCGGGTTTTTCGCGTGCTAAAATAACGGGATTTCCAAATTTCGAGATAACCGGAAGGGAAGCGGACGTTGCGATCTCGTTACTCGCGCGAAGTATAATTAAGTGACAAGTTGTAATGGCATATAACTAGGTTCATATGGTTGTTGCTCCAGGACGATCTTCACGTCGCAGCAGCTGGAGGAGCTGGAAGCTGCGTTCAAGGAGGCGCATTACCCGGACGTTTACGCTCGCGAAATGTTAAGTCTACGAACAGATCTCCCCGAAGACCGAATACAGGTGAGTAACGTACGGTAACTGCAGAAGTGCAGCGTCAATTCGACCGAATGGTGATTCGATTGGAACATTTTAGGATACTGGGAACCTACGTTTTGTACTCAATTAAGTCACGCGGTGCGGCAAAGCAGAAAAAATAAATAAATAGCACCGCAAATCCGTTACGCTTAAATATATACCTGCACTCTTTATACGTCGGTAACGGTACATACCTAATAGTTGAAAAGGTACTTTTGTCGAGCAATAAACTTTCGCGGCACTTCATTGTACGCGCGTACGTTTGAAAAACAGAAAAAAAAAGAAAAAAAATTAAAACAAACAGAACTTAGGTGTGCAACGCTCGTATATATACATATGAACCTCTACCTCAGGAATTAAAAGACGCGACGATTGTGTCGAGCGCCCGACTTGCGGCAGCTCAAAACTGCGCAAGAACGAGAACACAGGAATACAAACGCGAGCACAAGGAGCACACATTCCGTCTACTCGCATGTACGCGTATCATAAAACGGGGGTGAAACCGAACAACAATAATACAAACTCCAGCGAGAGGCGGAGGACGAGGAGGAGAAGAAGAAGAAAATACAAAAACCAAAAAAAAAAGAGTGAAACGGGGAAAAACAACGTCATTTTCTCCTCTTATGTACACGACCTACGTATTATATATAATACAAGTATAATAATTTATGTACACGTGTATAATATACTCACATACCGCGAGTCGGGTTGGTTATTACGGTGCACAGTTCACGATTTCCGCATGGCGAGTTGCGAACAAGGTGCACAGTTGACTCCATTATTCTTCAGCGTGTGCCATTGCCATTGCCGTCGTCGTGTCGTGGCGAAAATCGTCGGATCCGAAGTTCGATTCTGCTCCCATTTTTAAGGGCGCAAAAAAATTCGGGGAAACCCCCCCCCCCCCACCCTCCCCCAAAACCTAGATAAAAATTGGGACCAAAAAAACTCACCCTCTACGAGAGTGCGTGTGGGTCTCGGTTACGCGACGCTCACGCGAAGATAGAGGGACGAGGTTGATTCAAAAATTACGAGGATCGGGTGTCTAATTATAAATGGAAGAAAATTAATGATCTCGTATAATAAAATAAGAGGAGGCAGACGTAACTCACTCCCACGTAGATTCACCGGTATATATCGTTCACCGTTCCCCCCCGTAGACCACCACCGGGTTTCCGCACAGTATAGTCCTGAAAAACGACGGAATCTGCAACGTACGATCGATAGAGACAATGGTCATTAATTCGACGTTAGATAACGACGTATCAGGGAATGATCGGCGAGTTATAGCCTCTAATTTCGTCCTTGCGTAAAGGACGACGTGTTACGGACGGCGGGGCGAGCCTCCTACGTCCCTCACATGGCGATTCGATGGCGAAATTTTTTTCGCACCCCTATTTAGAGAGAACGAAGGACAAGAAAATATCGATCATATTATTTCCGCAATTTATGGCGACGAAGAAGGGATGAAAAAGCAGAAGAACTTCCTCGCAGCGTCGCGGCGCCATCGTAACGTACACTCGTATAATTCAATATTGGAACCTGCTGCAATGGGGAAACACTGTGCGGCAAAGCTCGGTGCAGCGCTGCGCTATGAATGACCCTGTACCGAGCTACCTAGCGAAGTAGTGACCACCCGCGGTTTATAGCCCAGTAAATACGTACGCGAACGTACATACCTCCCGTACATATGTACAATGCATATATGTATATAAGTGTACGTATACTTACCAACACACGGTGGCAGGCTCGAAGAACAGTCGTAGAGAGTCCGTGGTATACCAACAAAGCGGCCATTGCAGGGTGGGTGCGGTCGCGCGGGCCAATCAGCGCCTGGGGCCGTGGAACGTGGGCCAATCAGGGCTCAGCTTCATCGTCTTTTGTTTCTAAGTTACGCGCGGGACACAATAACGAGCCTGCAGAGAGGGGTTGATAATCGTTAACGGGATATTTTCCTACGGAGTAACGCTTTCTCTCCCTCTCTGAAAATTCTTCCCTCTCTCTTGCCTCGACATTCTCTCGTTCCACTCCCCTTTTAATCTCTATACCTCCTCCTCCTCCCTGTGCGACTCTCCCTCTTTTTCTCTTTTTCCTTTTTTTTTCTTCTTACTCTTTTCTCTCATACCCACTAAATCCTCCACCTATACTACACACGCTTTCGCTCACACAACCGCGAATCCAATCGCGGTCATCTTTTTTTCTCTCTCTCCTTTTTCTTATTCTTATTCTTCTTTTCGTTTTAATAAGATGGTCACCCAGCGAATACTATATTCGTAAAATCAAAATTCTCAGCTTTACTCTCGACGCGGAGATAGAGATTCTCTTCGACACGGAGATTTCATCCAAGTAAAATAAATTCACGTATCACGCCTTGTAGTGTCTGATGAAACCAGCCGAATGATCGGCGCTAACAAGCTACCTATATGTACACGATGTACTCACGGTACATATACACGTATGTACATATACTTATGTACGAAATGAATAATTTAATCGCATCGCATAATGGTGTAGGTATGTAACTACCTAATAATTTAATAATTTAATCAGGTATAATAACACGTTAGACCGTCCTCATGGCTAACAAGGTAGGATAGCTGTCAGATTGAACATTTCGTACGGATAATCGGTAAGTTTAACAGCCGAATATCAGAAGAATCATCTTTCACATTATCAACGTGTTAAAATACCTTTTCGGTTTCTATGAGAGTAAATTAAAGTTTTCAAAGACAGTTTAACGATTTCCTGTAATTTTGACATTTGAACTTTACAGCGGTACATTATATAGGATGTACACCAACTGCACGGTTCCTCGAACACCGTCACTCGACGATCAAAAACCGTACGCATCTCTTTCCTTTTTTTTTTTCTCTTAATTTGCGGTATATATTTTCACCGTTGCCCGCATGGCATTATTATTTTCTTTTTTTTTTTCTCTTTTCTTCTCTTTCTTTCCTCTTCACATGATTCTGTCTTGTAACATTTCACGCGCCGTACCGTCCCGCCTGATGGATTCAAGTTCCGATTGTCAGAGCAACTGGAAGACCGAGTTCCCATTGTCTACGGTGGTCAAGACGGAGTGCGTCCAGTTTGACTCGAGCTACACTATACAGTCCAGTCATCGGACGGACGGACAAATTACGCCGTCCCGACCGCCTGCCCACGTTATACCCTCGAAGATGAAGACTTGTCAGCTATTTATATACCTAGCGTGTACATATGTAGGTGTATCGTACACATGAGTTGTACATAACACGGTTTCTTCACACCTTTCAGATGTACATAGAATCGCGTTCTAATCGTGTCTTACCCATACGAAGGCGACTACGTGAATTAAAAATTTGATCAAAGATTTTTTTTCCCCATCGTTAGGATTTCGAAAAGTTTTTGCGATTCGTTGTACCGGGTATACTATCTATGTTGTACATCGGATTTCGACGATCGTCGAATTCGTCTGATTCTCTTTCTGTTTGTAGCGCGGTGTAACGGCGACGCTGCACTTCGTTCACACATGATGATATTGTGAGGCGAAGTTACGCGTATAAAAGACTTATTTCGACCCCCCGCGGGTCGCTTAATCGAAATGTCCTCGGCAGATTTCCGCGGGCGACGTAATATGGCACACACCTACAGTACCTTATACGTTGTATTCGCAGCGTCGCGAAAGTGTAGGTGGTTATAGCAATCTTGCGAAACTCTTCGAAAGGTAAAAGTTCGAAAAATATAATACGACGTACGTCCGATACGAGTATTTCGAGTCGATCTCCGATAAAGCGTACAGAGATGATATCGGTATACCCGCGTTGCAGTTCAAACGGAATGAGTGAAAAACGAAAAAACTATCATCCGCGTGGGACGGATATTATAACAAGGGTTACTTGCGGTCGAGGAATTTAACGACTACCGGTTACACGCGGCTGACGAACGGTAGGAATCGTCCAATTTCCGAATTAAATATACACGAAATGCGATGTATAACGAATATGGGGTGAGAAATAAGTTGTTCGCGCGCCACAAACGCGTGGTATATAATCGCTTTTGATCGCAGATTTCCGAACAAAGTATAAGTAATTTCGTACAGATCTCTTCTTGTGGGGTGCCAAAATTATAGGGTACTCACGTGCGTTGTATACAACGTATATGTATACGTGTGGTATAAACGCGGCGCGTTGCGGCGGGCGCGAAACGTGCGGTTAGGATTAATCAGGGGTTGCCCCGAACACCCACCATTCCAATGTTATCTATATACGAATGAGTACAATCAGCAATTTTCTACAACGGTGTTGATAAATTATCGCCACATTATACGCGTACCGCACGTATACGTATACCGTATTGTACAACGGTCGACGGTGTGTCGAGCACGTCGTTATGTCGTTGTGGGATGAAACACCGGTTCCCTGAAAAAAAGGTGGATAGGTATATTTTCGGGACGTCAGCGTAACGTTAAGTCGATCTTCGCGATGTCGTTTTGATCCTACTTGTTGGAAGTAGAACGTGTATAGGTACGAGAGAGAGAGGCGGCTACGGTGGTTCGAAATATATCGGAGGGTAGATGTAATACGGTAAACCATGTTTCGCGACACGTTTAATCCTATAGGATTAAAGAATCAGAAGTACCAGCCCTCCGGTACGCTCATAGTTGTCGGAATATGTTCCGCCGCCCGCCTACGGTATACCCTCCTTACATTTTTTGCAACCAATCGCGAATCGGATTTTTTCACAAATTCTTTATAGGGTTTACCGATCCAACTCGACAAATTATGGAGGCTCTCCGTGTATCCGGGGAAAAAAATAAATCTTCGCTCTTTCAAAAAAATTATGTTACCCCTACTTCGCGTCGAGTCAACGATCGTGCGATCGCGCAATAAACAAAAAAGGAATCGATGTGGAAATTCGTTGGGAGTTGGAAAAAAAAAAAAAGAAGAAAATTATGGAAAACTTGTGTATAGGGATAATTTTTCGAGTAACAGAACGTCGACGGGACTGCACTGCCAGCTATATATACCGAGAGCCTCCGTGCGATGACTAGTAATATTAAAAAGCCTATACGTACACATATGTAATATATAATAGCTGCATCTACTCGATGCGGATTATATACATATGAAATTTTTTCTCATTTTTTTATTTCTTTTTTTTTCACCTGCACCGCGTCATCCCTCAGACTCTGGAAGCGGATATGCGTTTGTTCGTGAAGTGCCCTCTGCGCTCTTTCTCTTTCAACCGAGCCGCGATCATGTAATACAAAATGGCGGTCGACTCACCGGTTTTAATAACGTGAATCGACGTTAACGTAAAAGAAAAATACAAATAACACCTCCTCATAGCTCCGTTAACGCGAATATTTCATCCCAGTAATATACCTATGCGATCGATGCGTTAAACTCGTGCCGTATCGACCGTAGATTACGGATAATCTCAAAATTATGCGATCAATTTTTATGCAAAATTGAATCTGGTATCTTCGATTCGAAAATTGAGTCCAGAATCTCTTATCGTAAGTCTGGCTCTCATAGCGTACGGGAGAACGAACGTTATTCGGTCGCGTATCGTTCGCCTTCCGGAGAAATAGGGTTTTTTTTCTCTTTTCCGGAAAACAAAAGTCGGAAGTCCCGTCGCCAAGGAGGAGACGCCGAGAGCTTACTTAGCTTCTATTGGCGAAGACGACGACGCGACTATATACCGCGATTCGCTTGTATATATCGTACAAACTAGTAACCGGTATATGTATATACGATCTGCAAGTTAATGGTTTGGAACGGCTCAAATGACCCGCGAATTCAGCTCAAGATTCTCTGTTTATGTTTGGTGTGCCCGCCGCTAGGCATTCCGAGCGTCATATAAGTCGGAGAAAATTATACGACAATATTACCATTTTCACGGCAAATTTATGGTAATTTTCAATAACGTTATATAAATATCATCCTCTCTATACTCCTCGCGTATCTCGCATCATATTCTTCGGGTATCATACCTCGTCGCATATTTGCATCCCCCGCAAAAAATTGAAAAAACGAATCACAAAAATTCAACTTTCGGAGACAATTACGAATTTTCAACGAAAGTTTCAACTTGTCGAATTTAACGTTTTTTTCTTTGTTCTTTTTTTGTATTTTTTTTTTTTTTTACGCGCATGCATCCTTCTTGTTGTTAGCCCTAGACGTCGAGGGCTCTTCATTCTCTCAGTGTGAATATAATTATGTGGAGGGTTCATCGGGGAAAAAATAAGATAAATATAAAAAATAGAATATATATATATATATGTATAGTTGCAACGTAACCGCGTTGGGGGATGGCGGGTTTTTTTTTCATCTTCTACGAATAGCCAACACTGTGTAAACGACTCGAACCGGAGACAAATTGGCCATCCCATGGAACGCCTATGTACCTCGGGGGTATTAGGAGAGGTAAAATAAATATTTTCGTATTTGACCATCGTTAACAGATTATGAAATTTCCCTCTTTTTTTTTTTTTTTTTTTTTTTTGTTACACGGGATCGTACCATTGGCTTTGTTAACCCCGATGAGTTGCAGCTTGTATTCTATATATTTCTCGAAGAACGAATCTCTGGAAAGCGAACTCGCTTACCCCGCAGCCCGATATTCTGAAAGGAACGCAACTTCTTTCTCTCTTTCTTTTTTCTTATTCCTCCGTTTCACTCGCAACGGGTACATAAAAAATCGTCATGCAATACCCGAGGTATGGGTATATACGCGTACCATTCAGCTAGTGAAATTCGATCGCGTTAGATCATCAATTGTTCGAAGCCTATAACAAACCGGTGTGCCAGTTGTCGAGAAAATTATATGTGAAAATGAAAAAAAAAAAAAAAAAAAATATCCGCAACCACGACGTTCTACGAGTTCGAATGAAAAGCTGTTCTGAAAAGTTGTCGAGGACCGGGGGGAAAAATAAATTTAAGACGAACAAAAAAGGACCATACGTATCGCTTGACTTCTGCAAGGATCCCCGACGAAGACTGCACGCGCAACACGAGAACGCCATATTATTTTGTACGAAAGCCATCGTCAAATTTCTGCTCAACGATTAGATCCAGTAACATATTCCGAAATTTGTAAAAATATCGTTCATCCGTGTATTCTGTATCAAGATTTTTTGGTTCCCTCAAAATTTGACAATTAAAAACTCCTTTCGAACTCCGTCAAATTAAATATGATCATAAAAAGCAATAAAATTTTCAAAGAATTTGCCCACCCCCGCCACACACGATCGTGTATAGAATTCTTTTTCATCCAGCGACACGTCCGATCTCAATACCGATAATGATTAACCGGTAAGTTTTGTTGTGTAGTTCGTGGCTAGGAATAATTATTCCGAATGGTAACCGGGTATTAGTCACTGCGAATTTATCGATTTTGTCTTTACGGTTAGCACGAATATGCGCGGTATGTGCAGCATAGGGTTTCATCGTTTATAAACGAGCCGCGTATATGTATGTACGCCCACCTCTTGAAAGAGATAAAATTAAAAGAGAGAAAAAAGTTTGAAAAACCAGAAAAAAAAAAAAAAAAACTTTCACGTCCAACATTCGGATAGTCGAACTCGCGATTCGTATACCAATAAAATCCATACGCCGTATACCTACGCGAGCGATAGGGTAGAAAATTTTTTTACTAAAGTGAAACGGGGTTGAATTTCGTTATTATAACGATTGGAAACATATCGTATGTGTGATATTTTTTCCTGTCCTGTCGAAATGGCGTTTTTTTTTTCGTTAATTTTAGAGAAAATTATGATCACGAGGGGGTGAGGTCGATCTACCGCGTCGGGAGATGAGAAAAAAAAAAAGAGGAAAAAGAAACTAGATTCCAGAGATGACTAGACGCCATTTGACGTTGAAGATTCAAATTAAAATCGAATTAAAATATATGTCTTATACATAATGGAAGTGATTCAGCGATTTGCCCGGGACTTTTTCATCCCCATTGAAATAATGTACGGTAGGAGACACCCTTGCTAGCGTCGCGGCAGGTTCGTAAAAGTTAGCGGCGGGACTGGTGCACATCCCAAAATATATATATATATATATAGTATATCGCATACAAGCGTATGAGTTACGATTAGTATACGCGTACATGTGGATAGAATATGGGCGAGTAAAGGCGAGTGGACAAAATGCATGGATATATATATATATATACATACACGCGCGAAGGGGGACCTGCAGCAGCAGTCGAAATAACGGCCTATATAAGGGATGCTTCTGTTCTCATGAATTTTATATATCACTTGTCGAAATGATTAAATGATTTGACGCCAAGGGTGGTTTGACACGGGATGGGCTTTTGACTCGCGGTACATAGCGCCAAATATATACCCCACCCGTTGTACGGGTGAAGTTTTCCGCAGCCGATTCCCACCCGCTGCAACGAACGTGAGACACCGTATTCAATTATTCATACTAATGGGACCCCGTGTATATAATTCGGGGAGTTCGGGGCTCGCCTACGTTCCGTAAGTTGTTTTCGTTTGTTCATTTTTCAGTGTTTTTTTTTTAGCGAATTTCCGCGATCCCGCAGTCCCCGAAATCATACATTTATTAATTCGGATGCGCTCGTAGATTTTGTCGTCGGGTAAAATTATCGCTACCCTCGTTCACGTGATCATCGCCGCCCGAAATTGCGGACAAACAAAGTGATCGTATATTCCGGATGGACGATTTTCACCCCCCGAAAAATTGACCAATAATGCACATCGAATTTCTTATGTACTGTACACGCGTCGCGCTGTGTATACGCGGGGTTGTAATTTATATATATTCCACCGAACGGTCGAATAACGCGCGGTTTGGCTTTCTGGCGCGTCCGTTTCTAGGGGGTGGAAAATAAATAAGGGTAAAATCTGTGGAAAAAATAACAGCGAAGAATTTTTCCGGGGACTTATGGACGGTTGCGTACGCGCGCGGAGTTTCCGCGCGTATGCGGGAAGCATGGCATTCGGCTCCGTTAGCCAAACTACACGAGGATTATCGACCAATTTGGGCGTTACGAAACTGTCAGCGAAACTGCTTATAAATTCTAATAAAGCTCTTATTCGCGGTCGGCTACCGGTCGCTGAGGTAAGCTAAACCAAGTTAACGACCGCGAGCGAGCAGATAAATTTCACCTAACCAAATTACGTTACAAGTATATGTACGAGCTCAAATCTCCAGCCACGCCCTTGAAAGCTCGCGGAGGGCGATCTAATGACGAACAACTCGCAACGTGCAATTTATTACACACGCGTAACCACGCGACCTGCACCCCATCAGCAGCTATTATTTTGAGCGAAAACTACCCGCGGAAATCGAAATTAAAATTACATTCATAAGTGATAAGTAAGAAATGAAATTTAGCCTTACAGCGGAGCTTCGTTTTTCCATGATTTTCATTTTTCTAAACGTTTTTTCTTCTCACCTACTTGTCGAACCGAAAATCGGTAGTTGATCAGAAGGAAGAAGTAAAAAAAGTTATCGTACGAGTTCGATTTCCAATTTCGTGCGAATAATTAGTACAAACTTTACAGTAATTTCGCAATAATCAGATACAGCAGTTTCAAAAAAGACAAGAGACAAAATTGAACTTTGAGAAATCTGGTTCGAAAGAGCGGAGAAAAACCTGACCCATCTGACGGGATCGTCCGACATGTATTTGCGTGGAGCAAGTGTCTGTCCCTCGGATATAATGAGGCGTCGGGGCGCGTGCCGCACGCGGACACGCTACGGGGCGTCGGGGGTACGCGTCCGGCTAACTATTTACCATAGTAACAACTACTAACTGCCCCAGATGCCCCGTACGCTACTATGCGTACGAGAATTCTCGAGTACATACAGTATGTGCGCTGCACACAGCGCGCGTATGTATATAATTTAGGGGGATGAACGTAAGAAACGTGCTTCGGAGCGAGTTAAAAACCAACCGAACCCGATTTCGGGTTTGACGTTGGGACACGCATTCGTCTGTGCGCGTGTTTTTGTACTCGTATATATACATTCGCACCGCTCGAGTATAATTATGGACTTATTATACGTCCTAGGAGGATTCATTAATTGGCTTAGTGGGATAGTTCTGTGGGAATCTGCTCAACTAGTTCCCTAATAGATGTGTATAAACCACCCTATGGTACCGACGCGGGAAGGGGGTGCCCAAATTATACGTACGGATCGAAAACTTGACGTGCAGACCGCGGCACCCGGATATATTTTATTTCATTACATAGCGTGGAAAATTAACCGAAGAGATATGAAAACGGTCGATTGGGATCCAGCGCATTTTCGGCGGTGCGGTAGTCATGGAAGTGAGGGGATTTTTCTTTCTCTGTAAATTTTGTTCGTAAGTTTTTTTTTTTTTTGTTTTCTTCTTGTTCTTTTTTCGGCGATGTGAAAAAATGCGCGACTATACGGTCGATTATTTCGCTATCTACTCGCGCAGTTTATATATCATCGTCGCTTCTTCATTCGATCTTTACACGCGTACACGTATATGTACGTAAAGTACATATATACTTGGCCAACCTCGCTCTGTTGTTCTCGCCCAATAGTCTGTCCCCGCACTGATCAATGATACGCCAACAGTGTACTGCGCATGACGGACTTATCATATATAGGTATATATGCACGCTACTTGTGAACATGTACATACATTTCTATGTACACAACCTCCCTTAAAACAAATTGACAAATAAAAACTGGCCGTTCCCGCCATGGCTACCGTTAAAATTTCCAAATTGAGCCGGTAGCGACGAGAGTTGAAAGAAAATTGTTCTTTTTTAGCTTTTTCGAAATCCGTTCCATTTCGTTGCCCGAATTTTCTTTTTCCGGTACTACGATCTGGTCCTTTTTTTTTTTTTGGCTCGACGATGATGAATTGTATTCAATTTTTTTCCCACTCCGTCGAAACGAAAATTGAGCTTTTCGAATCAGGACACGAGGATCAATTTGGAAATGTATGTGGGTACCGCGAACTTTACGGGAAACTGATGAAAATTTTTCGTTTAAAAAATAAATTGATACAAGGCGGGGTAAACTATATCGTATGCGAGGACGTTGACTTATGGAAATAGATAATTTTAGGGTGTTGCGAGTTACAAATTGACACGGGGAACGGCGGCGGGCGCCATTTCAATTCATTCAAATTACGTTCCAATTCTGCTTGTGACTTTGGTATTGTTGGCACGAATTGGTAACCGCCCATAACAGTGTACTACCCCATGTACACCGCCGGCCGGAGTATACGAGAACCCGACGGTTCTATCGGGACCGAGGGTGTACAAATGTTTTCGGATTATATACGCCGCGATAACTTGGCGCTCTGAATTCCTAGCGAAAATAAACCGATAAAAACTCAAAACGCCGAAAATCGTCCCTCGAATCCCCATACCAAACGATCCGCTAAGTTTCATTCGAATTTCCAATTACCGAACACAGCTAATTACACCTCGAATTCGATCGATCGTCTCCATTTTTTTTTCCATCGATCCCAACGTTCGTCGTTATCTCGAAGATGATGAAAAAAAAAATAAAAATCAAGTCAATCGACGATCCATTTTCTCACAGACGTTTAAAATTTTGGTTAGTTTTGTACGTGGTGCGCGGAGGGGTTGAGAGAGAAAAAAAAAGAACGATTTGGACACGCGTCGGCACTGCTGGTGGTCCACTGATCAGTGGCGACTAACTATGTCCTTACGCGCTACAGTATCAATTATCCACCCCCTCGCACGATGGAACAAAAAAGGATCCAGATCCGAATTGGGAGAAAAAAAAGATTCGTACGGCAAAACTGTGTGGGTACGACGGTCTTCTTGGAAGACACGCAACAAAAAGGATTGATCAGTGATCTGTTCTTCGGAAGATTGATGAAAAAAAAAAGTATGGCTGAAGTATCGTTATCGGCATAAACATATGCGACAGAGAGTTGTGGATTACGGTTCTAAAACAGAACGATTCTCGTTGTACTCGTTCGGGATTTGGCAGCTGCATTTCGGCAGCCTCGTGTGCAGCGGTGCGGGTTTCGTGCATCATTATCCCGACCCACGTATGAATTGGGATTGGAAATCGGGAACGCGTGTATATATATACACGAAAGCACCATATTTCCGGGTTGTAGGTATATCCGGTGGAATTATAGCCACCGTACACCGATGTAACGGAATATAGCTGTACCGCTTGTAAAATGGCGCCGACGGTATCTCTTACGGAATATCCATAACCGCGGACTGCCGCATTCGAGCGGCGAATTATAACGCGTGGCGAAATAAAGTATACGTGAATATTGGATGAAACTTTTTGGCAAAAAAAAAAAAAACTCACCGGATATATATGTGGCCTTTGCGATATTTTTTCGCTTCGAAAAACTCACGTTCTCGTCGGTTTGTTTCAGGTCTGGTTCCAGAACAGAAGGGCCAAGTGGCGCAAGACTGAAAAATGTTGGGGACGCAGTACCATAATGGCGGAATACGGTCTCTACGGTGCGATGGTTCGCCATTCGTTACCTCTTCCAGAAACTATTTTGAAAAGTGCCAAAGAGAACGAAGCCGTAGCGCCGTGGTTACTCGGTATGGCGTGTGCATTGATGAACATATTATTGATATTGATCTGCAAAACTTACGATTCATTCGGGCCTTAAGACTGAAGATATTGATTTCATATTTCCCTGTTCATTTCCATTTTTCTGTCGGTGGAGGGTACAGTTCGAGAGTTTAAACGGGCTGACTGAAAAAACAAAAAGGAAGAAATTTTCTGAAAAATTTTTGCTGATAGAAATAATATCCCTGAAAGGCTGAAAGGATTAAAATTCACATTCAAAAAAATTTTTCTGTCCGTTTCCATCAGCGCAATCGTCTAAGTCGAGCAGCTTTAATCAAGATTTCGAAAATAATCAAGATCTGATTGACTGTGGGTCTGTAGGGATGCACCGGAAGTCGATCGAGGCAGCGGAGCATCTCAAGGCTGGCGGTGACGACAGCGGAAACGACCATACCGGAAGTGGAAGTAGCCCACACCACAATCACCACCAAGGTGGACCGGCGAGCTCGGAGAGTGGACAGGAAAGCCAGGACGGTATGGGGCCATCTTCTTCCTCCGGTGGAGACTTCAAAGGTACGTGAACTTATGCAAATCCTAGAAATATCTCGAATTTAAACCACAAGATTGTTATTCTTATGATTTTTTTTTCCCCCCTTCCACATTCTCATTTTCCAGGTGTCCAAGATACCGAGCAACTTCGAAACGAGAGCATCGCTTGTTTAAGAGCCAAGGCTCAACAACATCAGTTGCAGCTAAGTCTTCAGCCTTCCACGGCCCCCGGAACGACGCCATATCCGGCCGCGCCACAAACGAGTACTTTACACGCCTGAGAGAATTAGGAATGGACGCGGTATTGAATTCCTGCAATAGAAAAAGAAAGAAACAAAAAAAAAAAAATAATGAAAAAAATAATGAAAATACGGTACGGAAGCGAATCGAAATATTTTATCTCTCTTCGCACCAACATATATATATATAGAGATATATATATATAAAAAACATAGAAAATCGTGATTGCGGATATCAATTGTAATAATAGCTATATGATAATGATAATTAATTATAATATCCTCGCCAACCAACCAACAAATTTAACATTAATTATATTTATATTACCATTAGACCCGGCCTGTAACTGGGATTTGAATCGTATGTACATCGAGTTTCTTATCTGCATCAGTATACATAAAAACATACATAAAAATTATCATTTTTCATCATAAGGTACCTTGAAAAATAAATGAATTGAAAAATAATTTTAAAAACTTCAAAGAAAAAAAATTAAGAAAAGGAATATATTAATGTCAAATTTAACGTAAAGGGAATTACAGCAATATAAATATATATATATATATCTATAAATATTTTCAAGGATTCAGAGAACAAAAGGAGAGAAAATCACATATTAAAACTTTCAACAACGATTACCTAATTTAAAAAAAAAACATTTCAAGATGCAGCATAGTTAACGAACAAAACAGAAAAATTATACCTTCAATAAATCACAACTCATATATAAATGAGGCCTACTCAAAAGACATGGGCCTATTACAGCTGATATAAATTTACCTGATATTTGGAATAAAAGAATTTGATAAAAAAAAAAAAAAAAAACTACATACGTTCAACAAAGACACAGAACTTCGTGCAAAATGGGAGATCGATAAACAGGTTGGAAAATCTGCATCAAAGACTTACGTGTAAACGCCTGACTTGATACCTACAATGAACAAAAGTACTTAACATAACGAAACACAATGAGCGATTTTTGAAAAATTGAAAAAGTTAAACAAAAAAATAGAAAACAACAGCATTTCAATTATCTACGATAATATCAACTAATTAGAACAAAATGGGAGGAGATGTATTAATATAAATGAAAGTATCTGCAAACAAAAAATCGAATGTAAATACTTGGCTTTGATATATATATATATAGAAGAACGAACAGAATGAGAAGCAATAAAGAGATGAGAAAAAAACCAACTAATTACGAAAGAAAGTCGATAAAAATAAAAAACAATAAATTTAAAAAAAAAAAACGAATATTTCGCCTTTTCACTGATGTAATAACGCTATATACCTAATTATATATGTATGTCACATTATTAAACCGCAACGAAAGTTAATTGAATAAATGATATTACATCGAACGTTAATTTTTCCATATAAATGAAAAATGACAGAACAAAAAAAAAAAACCAAAACAAAAATCATTGTGACCTTTGAATAATAAATATTGGTCGTGAAAATTACGAGCAAATTAAAAACTCATAAATATACACACACACATATACATATATATACAATTATGTAATAATATTATACATATATATACGTGAACATATGCATATATGTGTATCTATATAAATATATATATATATGTAAATATGAATGGAAAAAAGAAATCATCAGATGCAGGAGCAAAAAAAAAGTTAAAAATACTTTGAGGGGCGTACGAGCGAAAAGAAAAGTTGGCAAACATTTCCTAATATACCTACCTGAATATATATATATATTTATATACATATACTTATATATATATAAATAAATGAATGAAGAAAAAAAATAATTATGTACTTAAGGTCTTAAAAACGTAATTGTTGTCAAATGTGCAATATATATTATGTAAGTTTTAGTTCACGTAAGACATACGATATACTTTAATGATGATAATATTGATAAAATTAATAACAATAATGATAATAACGATGATTATTATAACGGTAATATTAATAATAATTTTAATGATAATAACAATAATAATGATAACGAGAACATACTCCGGTCGTCATGCGTTAAGTAGGGCGAATTTGTGTAAATTATTTAATCGAATTGATTAATTATACCATTGGTATGTAAATGCGTATATAACAATTATATATAAATTATTGTAATATTTGGAATTCGTATAATATTATAGTGAAACGTGCGATGAAAAAAATATATTATATATTATCGTACACGATTTTGAAAGAGCAAAAAAAGAAAGCAAAAAAAGTTTTTGAAATTATGATACACATATAGGAAGTATACATAATATACATATATGTACTATATACCTGTAGTCGCACGAGCATATAGTAAAAGTTCTTTTTTTCTTTTATCTTTTTCCATATTTGTTTCATCTCAATCGAAATTATAAGTGTTGAGAAAGTATAAGGGAGCGAGTGGTGAAAATTGACGAGAGTAAAAAATTTTTATTGTTAGAATATTATATTGTAATATTATAAAAAGATAAAAAAAAAAAAAGAAAAATCTAATCGAAAATTCGGCCGTCTTAACGCGAAACAGACTATTCTATATAGAATATAATATGTACACTTAATATACGCAGTATTTTAAAAATAAAACCACAAAAGATATAAATTACGAAAAAAATAATCTCATATGTTCTCCGGATGCAAAAAGAAAGAAAGAAAAACTCAAAAAAAAAAATAAAATAAAATAAAATAAAAGGCAGAAGAATAAATGAAATGAAAGGGAATGAAATATTTAAAAAAAAAAACACAGCTATCATTGTATAAAATAAAATAAAAACAAAAAAGACAAATACAAAACGAATCGGGCAGTTCGGATTAAATATGAAGAGAGAATGAAAAAAAAGTTATATTTATCCCTCTGCCCGAAATATGCCCTGCAAACGCATGCAAAAGTAGTCGGCTAGTGTACGTGAAAAATAAAAATTTCTGAACAAAATAATTTCAGTGCGTTTTCTATTCCACCCTCACGTATTTCAAATACCACCCTCGAAATACTAATAAATCGATCATAACTCCATCGATTTCATAGATGATTCGTAGGTTCAAATATTTCAGAATACCTTCACAGGTAGGTATACGAACGATTTCAATTTTCGATCGCAAAATCAGGGCAGAGGATTAGCTCGTGGCTTATAGTGTGGCAAACAATAAGGTATGGGTATCGGGGTAACAAACAATCTTGTGACGCATTTATGCAAAGATAATATTTAATATCAATGAAGACAGTAATTTACCTCGTACCGTAGATGCAGTCATGGAAAACAGCGTCAGTTTGAAATGAGCGAACGGTACGCGTCCGCCCTCAGGTAGTAAGTAGAACACGGAGGATAGGCAGAGGTCATAGTTTGTTTTGTTCGCTTTGTCTCGCAATTTTCAGCGTATGTTTACCTTCGAGTCTTACCTATATACTCCGGCAACGTTGCAACACGTCGTAGTTCGTCATTTACGGCGATATAATTCGACGTTTGTTAACTTCCCAAAGATTAATTACGTACGCATCGTGTGAAGGGGTGGCATCTTTCCTTTCCCCCGGTTGTACTGGGCTGTCCATTCGTCCCGTTGGTTTGTGGGCGGTTATCGTTGTCCGTCAGTCACAATAAAAATTGTTTAACGTCGGTTGAACAAAAAATTTTAATGGATATCAGATCGAGGTATCGAAAGATAATTAATTAATTATTAGGAACGCGTCCCACCGAGCGACCCATCCGGTACCAAGGCGCTCGGCGTAATGGCAGCGCTCGAGAACCGCGTGGCGAACGCCGTTCGGCTGAAGACATAACGTAAGGCGTAGTTGTCGCTTGGATTTCGAATTTGCGGAGAACAGAACAATTAATGATCGTACGAAATGGATCGAGGAAGAAGGCCTCTTTGTATTTGATATATATTTATTTTTTGTTTCGTATATGTATATATATATATTTATGTATATATATTAATAAAGTTATGTTGATGATAGTTATATAATTATATGCATGGATTCTGTTTTTTTTTTTTCCTTCTAATTTATTTATATACTATATTATATATTTATATTAATCGGACAACTTTATAAGACTTTCGTAATGCAATGAGACATCGATGATATACATAATTATATATTATAATAAATATTTACAAAAGTACAAAAGCTTATAAAACATCGACCCTAAACATCGATCGTTCGATATTTTACTAAACTACAAATTCGGAGACGACTCCGATATCGAGAATATTGAATACTTTTTTCAAAGGCTGTTAATTTTTGTATGATCCTTTTTGAATTGTTTTTTTTTTTTTACTCATCTTCCTCCCTCCGGATTATTTCTATTCCCTGAAAAAATTTGATCCGGTATTGTTTGAAAAATTTAGAGCTGATTTTCGGAGCTTGCTGAAAAATGTGGTTACGATTTTGAAGTCGGTAAATCAAAGAAAAATAATAAATAAATAAATAAATAAAACTCTATTTACTTATGATGTACGTATACGATACCTGATTACCTTGGTACATTTTTATATATTTTTAGCTATGGAATTTAGATATAACTATATAGGTACGTTTGTATTCAGTATTCAAGAGACATATTTCTGTTTCTTTTTGTTTTTAATAATAGGAGCAGTTCCATTGAATGAAGATCTGGCCCGAGTGAAATTGGTCCGATTAGTACGTACATTAATTTTTAATCAAATTTTATGTTTAACTACGTATTTATTTTACGGTCTTGAATATTCTCCTCGATATTCATCATTCAACCTTCGTTAACCTTCGAACAAAAGGACGTACTATATTCATTATGTGTATTATCCCTACATGTGTAAACGGATGAAGAAAAAATGAATAATAATGAACGGATGAACGTAATGACTATATATTATGCTTAAAACTTAAAATATCACGCTTACTGTCTTTCTGACTATAATTCAATCGATTATATTCGATCCGAAATATATAATTTATAAATATACGGTGATCGATTTGGAGCGATATATTTCACTAATGGAAAGAAATGACCGATTGAAGTTATCTTGGCACTCTGAAATATGTTTTTTCCAGTCTTCGATGAAACCCAACTCGATGTACGAGGAGCACGTCACGCAAACTTGATTCTTTCTCTCTCGAAGGAAGAGAGAAAATTTAAAAAGAAACGAAATAAAGAACAACGAGGTTGAGTATTTATAAAGCGTGACAAGACCTCGAAAGAAATATACCGAAGTCAACGACCTTACAAACTACAGCTAATGCCTTTCTCTGGAATCTTCTCTGTGAGCACTGTGTCTTCTCGTTTCTTGACCACTCGGTGTGACAGGTCGGCGTTTCGACCTTTTGAATTTCGCAATGTCTTCACCGAAGACGTCGCCGGTGCGAAGAGCGGAAATCAGGTCGTCGAATTCACCCTTGTTGTCGCTCGGTCCGTTTGCGTTATTCTGGGTCTTGTTGCCCAGAGATATACTGTTCAGAATACCTTCGCGGGAATTCTTACGTTCCATCGTTCGTTTGCGTAACTGAAAATATCATTCGTTAGTATCATCGCGTCACTTTTGTTCGATGAAATTTACAGAACAAGAGAGAAACGAAAAATTGAACACGATCGACGTACCTCCTGTTCTTGCTTCACTCTACGTTCTTCTTCTTCAACTTTCCTCCTCATATTTTCAACGTCCTGTCTCGCCTCGGCCAAAGCTTGCAGAAAATTTTCGAATATCCCAAAAAATTCGTCAGGTTGAACGCCCGCGGAATCTTCACCGAACAATCTGACCGCTCTGTCGAACTGAAACGCATAAAATAAAAACATTGAAGATAGAGAGAATAAAAATAGAAAAAATGGTGAACGAAGCACGACGACAATTACCCTGGTCTTCATGTCTTGGAACAGGTCTTCCGCTTCCGCGAGTCGGCACGTCGCTTGAGCTTGAAATTCTCGCATGGCTGGTAAAAACATGTCGCCCTGAAGCACCTGAGACTGACCTCTGTGGAATTCTGGATGACGTTTGAAAAAAACAAAAAAATGATTAGAAAAATTATTGCTAAAATTAATTGGTATTGATTAAAATAATTTTCATCTCACCGATCTCGCGTTGTACGTCGGACAGGCCGTTCTTCAAATTGGCAACTTCTTTCTGCAGATCCGCCATGCTGACTCTGGCGGCTGTTCTGACATGGGGCATGTCCTCTTCGATGTCGAGCACCTCTCGAAATCTTGACTCGAGCATTTGTACCAAATAGTGTAAAAGCGTGGTGCCCTTGGCGCAAGAGGATTTTGTGTCGACCAATCGATTCAAAGAGGCAAGTCTGAAACCTGCTGCATTTCCTCTGGCGTTTCCTCTGTTCACGTAATTACCGAGCGCCAGGACGAGTTCTAGGAGTTTTCGCAACCTTCGGGATCGGGCGACCTGACGACTAGCTTCCAAAACGGATCTCATTCTCGGTGTCAACTCGGCGATGCTGGCGGCAAACTTTTTTTTGTAGTGCAACGATCTCAGCCTCTGCTCGTAATGAGGAACTCTGGAATAGATGTTTGAAAAATAGGTGAACGAAGTTTCGGGGGCTGGGCGTTTCGTAGGAGGGATAATATGAGAAAAGAAACGTACTTTGATATTTGATACAAAAAACAGTCAGCTCGACTTTGGAGGTCCTTTTGATGGAGATCGAGAAGCGCGGATTCTTCGGACGAGGGTATGTACTTCAGCAATTGTTCGACCATGTCTATGTGGAGTATATTTTGTTGATCCATCGATAAAATGGCCCTGGTGATGTCGTTGTCCGACATTTTCAGTTTCGACAATAGTATCGTACAATTTTGAGCTCTTCTCGAATCAATTACCGACATGGTCTTCTTGTTCTTTCCCAGGTTGCGGAGATCCTCTATCGAGCCTTCGGTCGACACTCCGTTTTTCTGATAAGCGCAAAATATTTTATCTATAGACTCGAGGTCCATGACGTTGTACAATTTCGTGTCGTCAAGTTCCGACCATATCGTCCCCTGCAACTTTTGTTCGGGTATTTTCGACCAGTTGAACGATTTCAAGGGGTTTCCTGGCTGGGGTACGTTCTTTATTATCTCGACTTTCATCGGAGGTGGTGCGGCCGGCATCAGGCAAGGTGGTGGCGGAGGAGCAAGGGGTGGAGGTGGGGGTGGTGGTGGGGTTGGCTTGGCCTCGACCTCCGCGATTTCGTCGTCCACCATTTTTATGGTAGCCTTGGCGTCGTCCGGTAGACTTCCGGAAGCCACGAGCTGCTCCAAACGTTTCCTTTCGGATTTTTCGTTGTTCACTTGACGAGAAAGTGTCTCGACGTTGTCCTGGAGCTCGGAAATTCGCTGCTTGGTCTCTATGTGCAACGAAGTTTCTTTTTCCAAGCGTTCTTTTATCCTCGACAAACTGGCCTCCATGTCTTCCTGAAATTTCGAATAACGTCAATTGCTTTACCTCATCGAGATCGATTCTAAATGAAAATGTTCAGATTCGAAAGGGTGAACGCACTTTTTCCTGCGTTCTCAAGTCCAGCTCTTGTTCCTTTTTGGCCAGCCTCGACGACATGTCCGAGTTCTCTTTCTCCAGTTCCTCCGCTTTTTTCTTGGCTGCGACGAGCTCCTCTTCCTTCGCCAGGAGATGAACGATCTCTTTGACATTGATTTCGATCGGCGCAACGTCCGGGTTTCTAGCCGGGCTAGTTTCCGTACCTTCGGACTGCAGGACTATCTGTTGAACGATCCGGTCGAAGAGCAACCAGTGTTGAGGATGCGATCCGTAATCGACTGAAAACATAACGGTTCAATTATTTCGGTACCTCCGAAGGTCGAAAGCGAAAGGAGAGAAAGAAAAAAAAAATACATCAGATAACAATTCGTCCCGCACTTACGAGGAAGTAAAAGACAGTGTTCGAGGAGGCTGAGCAGGTGGGGATACGCGGCGGTGTGGCTGAGCTTTCTTCTGAGCAATTCGAACATGGCGGTAGCACTTTTGGTGTCTACGTGCTCCTTTTCAAACTTTCTCGCCAATTCTTTTTCGTCCTCATTTCTGACCATTTCAAAAAAATCCAAATGCCTGTCGAGCGTCTCGTTTTCATATTTTCTAAGCTTTTCGATTATCGGTTGAATTCCGAGCATCAGCAGCTCGTACCTCAGATGCAGTCTGAACTCCAGTGTCACCTGACCGGGTCCGTAATTCAACACCGCGTTTATGAACGACATTATCGCGGTTTTCAATGACAAGTTGTCCTTGTATATTCCGAAGTTCTTGTCCAGATCATTTATTATGCTCTGAAATCTCGTCCGTTCCGAATGATATTGCTGAAAATGCAGCATCGCTTCCAGGACCTTCCGATGACCACCTGGCACCAGACACACCGCACCGAGAATTTCCAGCACCGATATTTTCGTTTTTATATTTTCCGTTGCCAGGGATTGCGATATCGTATTTATGGCCGTTGGATGCGCCAGGACGTGAGCTCTTCCGTTCTAAAAACGATAAAAAAAAACAATATGAAAATGAAGATGCGAACGGCCGCGGTTCGAATCCCATCGCCGAATGCTTACCGAATTGTTCATCATGGCTTTCAAACATCCGATAACGCTGGTGTGCAGATTACTGTTCGCCGCGTCCGTATCCATGGTTCCAAGTACTTGAAGAAGCGCGTTCAATCCATTGAGTTCTATGAATCTCAAAACAAAACTGTGCGGTTGCGTTCGAAGGGCGGTTTTCAAGGCCTCGACTTGTCGCTCCTGATTGGAAACTTCTTCTCCCTCTTCGGGAAACGGGGTCTGAGAAAAACAGGGAAAACTTGGAACGAAATTCGGTGTGAATTCCGGGCTAGCGAAATCTCCAAAATTCTCATGCTCACACTAGCGATAGTCTTGATCCTGTTTATGTAGTCCTCGGGGTCGCCGCTCAGGTCGGTAGTTCTCAATCCGCCGTTTTCCAATGTCCCATTTCCCTTTCGGGAGCAATATATCTGCCATTTTTTGTTCGCCGGCAACGCGAGAACCGCCTGTCTGTTCGTCTGGGTCAAATCGAGCTCTTCGACCAATTCGAGGAACATTTTGTTGAGCTCCTCTTCCGCCGGCATCGGCAACGTCGGCGTCATCGCTTGCAACGTTAGCGTTCCCGTGTGCTCGACGACGCAGTAGGTGATCTCAGGTGGCTCGTCATCCTGAGAGATATACGTACAGAAAAATTGGATAAATAAACGAATATAAGGTAGTAATATATGTTCCGATTTCGAAAGGGTATTAGAATGATAATTAGGCACTTTGGGTAGCTTAAGTAAGAGTTAAATCCGACGCGACGCGTACGTTAACGTCGTTCGTACAGAGGTATTCGTGTAGCCGGTTCAAAGTAAATTCCAGAATCGGTAAACGAGATTATTTCTAAAGGATGCCGCCCAGAGGCATCGTCGTACACGTACGCCGATTATATTCGATATATAATATCCATACTTATGCCTCGTCCGCGTACGATATGGGCAAATACGGCGATAAGGCAATAACCACCACAAAGGTCATGCGACTCGGTGGATTCCTGAGGTTCTTTAACGCGTTTCGTATACCTATATACTTCGAATCGTAAAATAACGTCGAGACGCAAGGTTGGGAGTATCAACGCCACGTCGGAAATTTATTCCTCCCGTTATCCCGACATTTTTTTCATTGTCTTATCGTCGTAATAGAAATTCGTTAATAATCGCGACTACGTACGTAACGAGTGAATTATTGTCTCGAGAACGTTATTTCGAAAAAAAAATATATACGCGAGCCATTGTATCGCATTTCGCACCGTGTCCTAATTAATTCACGGTATTCCGAACGCGGAGGCGTCCGGAGTTATAACATTAACATATTATCGTCATTTTTTTATCAACGTTATCGTCATTGTAACATGCGACACGTGCGAATAGCGATCCGCTTACCTGCAGACAACCGCAGAATGACTTCTTCACCCTCGACGGCATTGTCTGGCAACGACCCACGAACTCCTTTAAAGGTGCGGGTGGTTTTTTTATCGGGCAAGTCGGAATTCTCTGCGAAAACAAAATTAGATATTAAAAATCAAGGACCTGGAATAAAACAACTAAACACACATACGAAGCGATCGATTACAGGCACGTACGTCATTTGATTGATAAAAGTGTAATAAAATTTTTTTTTTTTGAATAATAAAAAACGAAACTACTCGCCGACGAATCGCGAGATTCACGCACATTGCGTAATCTCTGTAATTTTGAGCCATGGTAAATTTCTAGCCGCAATTTATTTTTTATTTTTCTCATCGTACAAAGCGCAAAACACTTTATTACCATAGCGTACACCTCTACGTGTGTACGGAGTTCGAAGCAGCACGCTTCGAATATTGTATCCTATACTGGTATATTTTTAAATGTTTTTTTTTTCAAAAGACGTATATTTAACAATTGAGAATTAATCCTCGGTAATTACATAGGTAATTAGGTAAGTCCGTTTAATTATCCCTAATTTGCAGGTAAAAAGTAACATCGTACACCACGCGAACAGTCGAGACACGTGATGTCGTAGGTAGTTGTAGAAAAATTTTTGCGGTACACGCGAACGAGATGTTTCGTTCATTTTTTCTTCTTTTTTTTTTTTTTTTTTTTTTACAAACATACCACGGACCAACGAGCGTTGAAATTTCATCGGAATAATTTATATTTTCACGTTCACCGAGCTGAATTCTTATCTCTGTTTCACAATGCGTAGCACGGGGCAACCCACGCGAAATGATTCGTAGCGCGTATTATTCGCTATACGTACGTACGTACGTACGTATCGATAATTTATAATCAATAAATTGAAATTCCTCGAAGTGATAGGGAGAGGAAAAAAAGTGACGACGAAATAAAAGTAAAACGTATCGTTGATAAATTTTTTTCGATCGGCGTACGCCGCCGATACAGTTGCACAATAATTTGAAAATCTCATTTTACTGCGGATGAAAAATGCTGGGTCATATATGTATACGCGCGTATATACGTCGAAAGTGCAGCCAGTCCGATATTATAAATTTTATAAAGGACATACTTATTGCTTTTGTATAGTTTAAAGAGGCCTTTACCGTACCCGCAGGCATATGTGAACTTTCGACTCAACGTACCCGTCTACCAAACATAGCTGGTGTACGTGTACGCCGCAGCGTATTAACAGGGATACCGCATGCGTTGCCGCATTTTATGTATTCCGTAACAATTTTTTTTTTCTACTCTCTTTTCGATCGATTTTTTCCGTACCGTAATTTCTAGAACGTGATAGTCGCCAGCTGGGCTTCGTTTCATTTCTGTTGCGGATGAAAAGAGAAAAAAAATAAAAATAAAATCGAGAACGTTCGTTAAGTTCATTAATTATCAATCGTTCCCGCGTCAACGGGGTAACAATATCTATACGTTGTAACGTAGGTATGAAATCGAGCTCGTATAATTCATACCCACGGTTGTAATGTAATTGCTTAATTAGTTATCGCTTGTTACTGCACCGCGGCAACGTATACCGCAGACACAATGGGGGAGAAATTGCAAGATGTAAAGCCGGAGAAAAGAGTTGGGAGAAGAGGGGAAAAAAGAGAGAAAGAATAATTTTTTTTTATAAGTACGGTATAACAAAATGAATAATGAGAGTAAAAAAATAATCAAACGTTGCCTAAACATGACAATAGACTTGCGAACGTCTACATGAGAGTTTCACTTTTTAAATATCTTCGGTGAGAGCGCGTTCAAACTATATTCGCAACGCGAAGCAAAAGATTGCAAAAAAATTGCGAAAAAAAAAAAACAAAACTTGGAGTAAGAATAAATAAATAAAAATCAGACGAAATGAATGAATCGAATAAACAAATAATCGAAAATGAGCGCGCCCACGTGTTCGCTAAATTCCGTGAATATTTTTTCTTCGGTATCTTTTTTTTTCCTATGCATAATTTCCATACGTGTATAATTACGGACGAGTTTTTACCTTCGGCTCTTTTTTTTTTTTTCTTTTTCATTTTTGAATTTTAAAACGATTCCAAATAGGTGTACGCGTATAAGGTGAACCGCAAATTACGACTTTGGAATGCGCCTTGCCATATAGGTGCGTAAGATTTGATTATTATATACCTACTTATATCGATATAATAATATTGTGATCGTTGTATCGTTACGCGATGCGGATCGATTTGAATAACTGAAATTCAATTACAGATAATTCAATCGTCGCGTCGTCCGCGCTAACTTCGGAGGATCGTACGTACGCGATAATTACATGGATATGGTATAAGTTTTGAAAGTTTTCGAAGCGTGCGATTGTTCGGCACACACTCGAAAACCCATTAATATTACAATCCATTACATTCGTATGATCCGAAAGGACCGTGGTGGCATGAAGATTGCAATGAAAGAATGAGAAATTCTCATTCTTATTTTATCTATTAAAAAAACGAAGGAAAAAAAAATCATATTCCTTAATTACCAGATTCAATTTCCCCATCTTTTCTATCACGGTGTCCATGACGACGAAGTTATTAATGTTATTGGTATTTTTTAATGTTCTTGATCACCAATGTACAATCTTTGACTTTAGTTTCTTTTTTTTTTTTTTAATATTTCGACGACTCACGAAATGAAAAATCTGCACGTCATAACGTACAGCGAGTGTATTGTATTCGATAAGAATGACACTGGATAATTAGACCCGCGAAATGTACCTACGGCGTATAATATTTTCAAAGATACGTTATTATTTCTTACGTGCGTTGAACGTATGTAATTTTTGTGTTTTTTATTTTTTATTTTTTTTCCTTTTAATTTGATTTTTAATTTTATCGTTCGTTTCAAACGACGAGGGAGCGCGAAGTGGGAGGGAACGGAGTACGAGAGAGAGAAAAAGAATTGGAGAAGGACGAACAGGAACGAAGTGGCTTTTAAATATGAGTGAAACGGTAGGAAGCGAGGTGGATGCAGAAGGTGACGTTTAAAATTGACGATGACATCAAAGAATCGCTATAATCGCGTCAACGAATGACAATTTTTCAACAGCAATGAAACGTTTCGAAGGGTTCTTATCCGCGGGTGCCTCGGATCTTTTTAATTTCATCGTCTCTCGTAAATCCGTCGCTTTTGTCGCGAGTAATTTTTATTCTCTTCTCCACCCCCGTGCGACTCGTCTGCATCGGAATATTCGCACAGTTGTAACAACGCGTCAAACAGGGGTGCGACTCGAACGATATTCGGTGAAAACGGATGTCCCCTTCAAAAAAAAATGATTTACAAAAAACTAGCTCGTAGCGTTCGTAAAATCGTCACTGCAGTTCTCACAAAAATTGCCGCACTCGCGAAGGATGCGTAAAATCGTTCGATCGACGTCCTAATGTCCTTTGTACTTAAAATTAATGAAATAGATCTTCTTCATAACTGCTATTATCGTCGATCGCGCACAACATCACAGGTCTCGAAATCTCTGGATATATCAACTTTCCCGGTCGTCCGCAGTGTACGCGACGAACGCGACGAACGTCGGATAAACCGAGAGACCCCGACGAAAGAAAGATCGGAAAAACGAAACGAAAAAAAACCAGCGAGAGGTGGTACGAAATTCTCGTGATATCGGCAGGAGCGAGGAGTTGTTGCCGGAGCGGTCCGCTTAGCCAGCTGTAAGGGACCCACTTCTTCGTTTAATGTTCAGCATTCGACTGGCAGGTGAAAACACGACGGGGCAACCTGCGGCTCACCGTAGCCACATCGGAGGAGAGTTGGTAAGGCCCCGTTTCGACAGGAGAAATGGGAACTGGGGGACTCTTCGACTTTACGCGCTACCTGCGAGGGGGCAAAGAATGAGAGAGGAGCGGTGGAGCGAGGAGCAAGAAAAATTACTACGAGGCAGCAGCAGCTGCCGCCGCTGCCGCTGATCCTGCTGCCGCTGCCGATTCTATCTGCCGATTGCCGTTCCTCGAACCGCTGCAAATCTTCATCTGGCTGATCGCTCGTGATACCGGAAGAATCGAGTCGAAACGAAGCGTACGCTAATATGTAATCGTTATGATGTCCCCGACGACGGTCGAACGAATCGTCATCCTACAGACGTGCAATCTCTACCCAGATGGGACGTAATAGCGGAACTCGCCTATAACGCACCGCGTCGTGCGGTGTCCGCATTTTTCGATGTATGTTTTTTTTTTTTTTTGTCTCTTGAAAACGATCTTTTTTCCTGCAATTACGAAGTGAACCGAACGGAAAGAAGACGTGATTCTTACGGGTAGTTGGGTAAGAAAATTCCGCGTCGAATCGGGAGAATAAAATAGAAAAAATTATCAACACCGATTGAACGTGTGAACCGACTCGACGCGCGTTGACGATCCCATTATCCGCGTGTAAAATCGTTTAGCGTAAATGTTTACTGCAAATGTTTCAAAGGTTTCGGTTCGAAGATGACTTATGTCGGCTGTAGCGTTTCTTTTATGCTAATTAAAGCGCGTGTAAACCGCTAGTAAAAATCGAATTGACCGGCTGTGCGCCTCGGTATACGATGCGGAGGGCTTATCTTAATTGACGTGAAGAGAAACCGCGTTGAGTGCAATTCGTGGTTGACCGTTTTTATTTATTTATTTATTTTTTTTTTTTTCTCATCGATTACTACACCTTCCGAATACACCCTACGATTATATAATCATCCGGACACGCTGTTCAAAACCTAGAACGAGGCAAGATACTAATCTAAACCCTAATCGCAAAAATCCTCCAACTCCTTTTACCGATTTTTCTTCTTCTTCTTTTTTCTTCATCCTCGTAAGTAATTCCTAACGCGACATTGGCTCGGTAGCTTAGAAAGAGACGACCTCAACGACAGTAGGTCACCGCGAAAGGTGGGACGAATTTTTGCCAGACAGCCAGCCACGCCTGTCCGTCTCCTTGACGATGACGCGAGTCGACGAAAACCGTACGCGAGAAACCCACCCATCTGTCCCGATGAAAATCGTGGGCGGAATGTATTTTCCTTTCTTCTATTACCATTCCATCGTCGAACGTGTCCTCGCGCGCTCGTGCTCCGTTCCGGGATTTGCGACAAACGAGGGAAATACCGCGGAGTTCGCATGAATTGGAAACGCGGCTCCGACGAGTCCGGGATAGCGAACGGGAGACATGCCTGCGGAGGACAATGAAAGATCGTAATTAGGATCAGTGGCACGACGTGCCTAGGAAAATACCTTCCATCGACGGGGACGAACGCAGACCACCCGTAAAGGTATTCAAAGGTTAATTCATGCGTTTTTCTCCACGTACCCAATCGGTGTCAACTGCTGGACGCATCGACCTACTCGCTACGGATCCCCGTTATGTTCTATCTCTAGCTCCCAGCATTTCAGACCAACACATAGCGCGACACCGTCTCACACCGGTGTCTCCGATCGAATACGTAGTTAAACGGTTTATTCAACATCACGTAGGACTACAATATAACCGAAGACTCCGGCCGCACGCTCACCTATTTTTACGTGGGAGGGTTTACTACACATTTAGTAACACGTCGCGTGGGCTCATTCATGAATTATTTTCAACTACCTGCTGCTGCTGCTGCTGCTGCGGTTGCCGCTGCCGCCGCCGGTGCCAGTGCTGTGTATCGCCGATACATGCATGTACTCTGTTCATTTTTTATCGAGGCCAGGCCGCGATACTCGTACACCTATTTATATTCGAGAACCTTCTGCCTTCCATCATACGTGACCTTACGATAATAACGAGGATACACGCCATTATTTCAAATTGTATAAGCACTCGCAACGACCGCCGTTTACGCGACGAATAACACATACCGTATTCTAAGGTAAGGCCCGTCGTGTATCGATCGCATGTCAAGTGGAAGTTCGAAACGTCGAAATTAAAAATATCGGTACAGGTATTCAAAAAACAATCAAAGATTCTCACACCAGTTCTGATCCGAAGGGGTTTTATCGAAGACGTTCTTCGCTCGTGCGTTTGATTTTTAACGAAATTTTCTCCCTGTTCAGAGTGAATTAAGAAATTGATCGATACACGGGATTTCGAGAGACAGGATTAAACTTCGAATCAATTAAATCTCGATACTTTCCGATCGCACGTATCAAAGAACCATAAATGTTCCAATTAAC
This sequence comes from Athalia rosae, assembly GCF_917208135.1. Lineage (NCBI taxonomy): Eukaryota > Metazoa > Arthropoda > Insecta > Hymenoptera > Athaliidae > Athalia > Athalia rosae. Next base: position 19,813,966 of record NC_064028.1, on the reverse strand, counting down.
ACCTGATTCGGAGTATTCTCGTAGCGGATAGTTTTTTTTTTCTTTCTCTTTTTTTGTCGCGAGCGTTAATTTCCGATTTCTCACAGAGGCGACCAAGAAGTTGATACAGTTAAATTACGATTGCCGATAGCTGATCGGGTGGTCAGTGTTATACATATATAATATACCAACGTACGGAGTGTGTAAAGTATAAGATACTCGTCGTTAACGCGCCCACTCGCGCATAAAACCGCCGTTGGCGAAGCGTAACGCTTCGGTATCTGCAGAGCGAGAGACCCGGTCATTTGAGAATGTAATAAAAGTACCAAAAAAAATTTATTCCTAGACACTGAGCGCCGATAAAACTTCTCGCATGGCACACTGACCCAGTCACTATTCGGAATAACTCTGAGCCGAATTAAAAATGGAACCGACCCGCTATCGGACTTGCATTTCAATACAAGCGTCGACCGTCTACGCGTAACGATACACCGATGGAGAATCTAGACGACGACGACGATGATGAAAAAAAAATAAAATAAAGATAAAATGAAAAAAAAAAAAAAATAAGTCGAAGAATAAAAATCACGCGCACCTCGTAAATACAGGTGGCCCCTTCAACCACCCGCTCTAAAAAAACAACGAATTCCGTTAACAACTCACGTCCGCGAGTCCTGTTGTCGTACAGTTGTCGTACATTGATATTCGTCGAGTGCGACGCCTACGCGCTTTCGACGGTCTTCGATTCCCCGTTGAACCCCGCAGACTGCCCTTTATCGTTCGTAATTACCCCCCCCGGAGTCGAAGTCGAGTTCGTTCGAATTCTCCCAGAATTTTTGCCGCTTTGTTTCTCTACGCGCTATCGTATCGACTCGCGGCCGTACAACACGCCTCGGACACACAAACACGCCGGCTTCGGGGTTAAAAGCGGCCGACGTGGATTTTATGCGTCAGACTTCTACGGTCGTAATTTTTCCAACGGACGAACGTTTCTCCTATGAATCACGCGCGGTAAATATGAACGATGAAAAAGTTTTCGGTCGTTGTCCTTACGGTCCGACGGGGGGGGTGTAATCAAGACATTCTATGGGGTTCAACGTCTAGGGCAAACACCGTGTCCAGACGAAATCAATAGTTGTTATTCTCCTACCTTCTCTACAGCTGACGTTCGCCTCGCTTTCGTCAAAGCGAATGGCTTCTTCGGGAGAAACGAAAAAAAAACGCTAAGGAAGAACAGCTGATGACCGCGCTTATTGACGTCCGAAGTTTACCACCTTTGGACAATTTTTTTGGGGCGTAACGAGAGTCCGAAAGTTTTTAACGCGCTTTCGTTTTTGGTCTTCGTACGAAGGAGAAACAAAAAAACATGAAAAATGGGAACGAGATAAGAGACGAGGATTGCGATTTCTCGCAATCTATTCGAAGGTCGTCGACGTTTAGAAATTTGTCGAAAAATTTCGCGACCTCACGAGTGACTCGGATTCCGGATAATCCGTATCATCGCGAAGAGTTTTGGTTTTTAAGTTCGCGGAGTCGATAAACTCGTCCGATTCTTGGCAATGCCTCAAATATTCGTTATTCAGTCCGTGCGACTCGTACAATGCGAATAAACCGAACGTGACGGTCGAAGCCAAAATTGAAGGATAACGTTCCTCGCCGCAACTCTCACGAGAACCGAATTAAACGCGCGTGTGAAATAAATATACATCCTCGATACACGTCCCAATGAAAATCGCACGCCGCGCAATTTCGCGCTGTACCTCCTGGAAAAAAATTAAAAAAATAAAAAACCAAAACGATTTACAAGTATAATAAACTTGTAACTGTTTTTCGCGCGCTGTATCGACGGAATTTTTCAAATTCGCAACGCGACGAAGACGAGGGGAGAAAAAAGAAGAAGAAGAAGAGGAGGAAAAGATTTTTTTGTCGGATAGTTCGCGGCGTGCGGAGGTTGTACGTTATAAATCACTCTATAGGAAACGAGTTTCTAACTTCCGATATAACAGCTAATATTGTAACCTACCTATATAATCGAATGCTGGCGGTTTTCAATTTACCGTCTACGGTCCGAACGGAGTCAACGACTTTCATTTTCACTCACGTATAGCTATAGAGAAATATATATAAACACCGCATACCGTTGCGCGCGGTATAATTATCATCAAATTTCTAACTCCGTTCGATGACGGCGATGCTCGGCTCGGTTGTATGTACGTATACGTAGTGAAAATTTATTCGACGACCGCGTATCTTCTTCCGCTTCGAATTTCCCGTGATATAACGAACGTTGGATAAAAAATTTGAAAAACTTATAGAAAAAATGTTACGTCTCCGAACTGTTACCGATCGCGAATGCCGCAACGACGTCTGGGAAATGAATATTCAATCATTCGTTGGCCACGAGCGTTACGTCCTCGTTGGATCGGCTGACGATGCGTTGGAAAATACAGGTAAAAATAACGAGCGTCGAGAAAACCACATGGGGAAGAAAAACGAGAAATAACTGGTTATCATACCTAATGGCGAGCAAAATTATTCCGACAGATATTCAGATATCCACCAACACCCACTTTTCCAATATCGATCGATGACCCGCAGTTTCGCGTAATGACTCGTCGCGTCGATTGTATATATATACACATAATACGGAAACTAGGGGGGGGGGGGGGGGGGGGGAAATCTTGATTAATTTTTATCGCACACTTTTAACGCGTTTCGGTAACAAAAAAATACCGAGGGAAGCGAGCGAGGTGCACGACCTACGATACGTTGATCGTCTCGCGATATTACTCGGATGGAAAATGATCGGACGTACAGCGGTGATCGTTGTACATCGCTAATTGTCGAATAATTTTTCGGCGCGAAGGCCGCCAAAAAAAAAATCACCTCACCGCAACGGCAGCTCTCGACGGTGGAATAAAGCTGAATGAACGCCATGGGGTAGTTTCGTAGTTGGTGGGACGGCACCCCATGAAGAACTGCAGCCGAGCTAAGCCCTAGCGCGTGGACCAAACATCTGTCCGTGTCCCCCCGCCGTACAAACACAACGAAACATTTTCAATACGTATAAGAACACGGGCGAACGCATACGCCGCACACCACCCCGTACACTCGCGCACGAGTTCGTCGTAACCCTCCTCGCCGTACGCGTTACTCACGCCGCTCCGCTCCGCTTCTCGGGCATGTGTGCAGATGCGTGGCACAGCGCGTGTCCCCGTACACCGTATAATATCACATGGCGTACGCGGGGTGTAGCATACCTCTGGTACGGGGCGTATTCGAGTCCCGGGTTTTATTTGTTTATTTGAAATTTTTGTCGATTTTTAAACAAATTTTTTTTCCCCCGCCGCGTATCCGAGGGGCGCTCGAAAGTTATCCGAATCGGTGTAGACGCCCGCGCACGCTGAGGGTCTTCCGTTTCGTTCGTTCGTTCGTTCGTTCGTTTTTTCGCTTTTCTCCGGTTCGAGATCGTCGCAGGCTCGCTCGGTGCAGAGGGGCCCGCGGCGGGGGGAGAGAAATGGATTCTCGTGGTCCGTTGTTTTTTTTTTTTCTGTTTTTTCTTCATTTTTTTGTTCATCTCTTATTTTTAGCGAAAATAAATTCGGCGAGATCGCGCTACTCGGGTTCCGTACTCGCGAAGTATACGCGGGTATACGCGGTTATGACTATTTTCGTACCCGCACGCAACCGCGAAACCGTTCCGAATTATTCCAAGGTTACGGGGAGCCCGCGGACATGAGTTTCGCCGGTATATAAGCGAACACGCGAGAGATGCGGGGGAATCTTTGGCTCTCTCGAACCGTTCCTATCGCCTGTAACGAGCGCGCGTACGTCGAAAATCCGCGAGGACATTCCGCGGATGATCAACGGCGAAAGTCCCGAGAAATTTTTTTCTCCCACTCTTGCGCGTCAAACGGTCAGCAGGGATGACGGGACTCTCCTCTCCCAAAATTTTATCGATTCTTTTCCTCGGTTGTACAGTTGTATACATCCGCATGGCGCTTGTCAAAAACGATGGGCGCCGGATTGCCGATTGATAAAAATCCGACGCACGGAGTTTCCCGTACTTCCTCAGTTCCACGTCGGGATGACGAATGAGATCAACGTTTCCCCGCGTCTAATGTACGTAATTATATTCCCCGCATCCGTGAGACATCCAGCGTCCGTACGGAGTGTGTTGCGGTGGGACATTTTCAACTGACATTTCCAAATGCCGCTGAGGCCGTACGGCTATGGTAGTTTCGCAATATGCGCTTTGTACATCGTTTAAACTTACGATATCTAGTATATAGAGAATAGACCTTTTAGAAATTGAGACTATAAGAATCTGACTGATTCCAGGTGTCGGATTATTCTTATACCACCCGCGAGTACAAAGGTCAATTCTGCCGGTGTCTCAGAGTGCAGCGGATGAATCTTTTATCTCTTCGCACACACAACGACACCGTCGACGTCCGTATCCGTAACGTGATGATTTTTTGTACCATTTTTTCCCTTCTTATCGACTGGATTCTCGCACCGGTTGTAACAAAAAAAAAAAAATAAAAAAAAAAAAAAAACAGCAAATTCGCGTTAAAGTCGGTCAGGATATGCCGCTTTATCTGAACGAAGCGAATGAAGAGAGAACGTATTTCAACTGTAAATGATTTTCGAGATTATTCGCCGCTCTAACGCGGAAAATAAAAATCATGCACGATACGAGATAAGAGTTAATTACTTCCTAGCGATAAGCGACGTAGGATAGCGGGATGGCGAGGAAAAGAAATGAAAAAAAAAAAGTTTTTAATTCAAAAAAAAAAACTAACGAACGTAACGATAACGAACACAGTAGCTGAAAAAAGGGGGGGGGGGGGGGGGAAAAAGTAAAAAAATGACATTTCTTCGAACCATAAAGATTGAAAGAAAATAATTCTCTACTTGATTACGGTTGGGATAGGTCGTTTAGATTTATTAACGACTCACTGTGTATCGAATGAAACGTGAAATTCCCTTGCAGTTTTAACAGTCTGCAGATCAATACATCAGCGGGCGGCCCAGAGAATAGAGTTTCCACACGAGTCGCCCATTGAACCGCACAAGAACCATGGATAACATGGAGCGTTGCTTTTTCGATTTAAAATTTTGAATCGGGTGTGCGGAGAGCGAGGATCGAAAAATTGGCGAAATAAAAATCAAAAGTAAGAGTAACCCACGGTTATCGTGGTACGCAGAGTCTGGCGAGAAACGTGATGCGAATATGAGGGGAAAAAAACGCGTGCAAATGCTCGGAAACGTCGTTTAACTGACGACCGAGAACGTCAGGACGTTTGACGGTTCTCCGTGCGCCGGTCCGCCACCGGTGTAACCATGGAAACGTCTGACCCGTGCTCTCATCGATCGCTCGAATTATACCGCTGAACGAGATATCGAAACCGCAACAATGAACTCTCGAGATCGATCGATCGTAACAATGAAAAAGAAAATTCCCGCCGCGAACGCCGCGAGACGTTTTTCAACACCACCGCCGCACCGCGCGACCACCTTCGATCTCGAGCCTCCGCTACAGACCTTCGAGTGGTCCACCCTTTGCCGAGATTTTTCAATGACCCCGCTCGTCGCGACGTCCCCTCGCCTTCGAAAACTCGTTCGACGATCAAAAGAACCGGAGCTCGAGGGCACCTGACTCCCTACGCCTTCCCTTGTTTCGTCGCGCGGCCTGCACCTGATTCTTTTTTTGAACGGAGATCGGAAGAGTTGGCGTACTTTTTTGGATTCGTTGGATCAATGAAATTCGAAAAGTTATGGAAACCTTCGACCTTTTCGATAAAAGGTTTTTCGGAATTTCGTATGGAAGAAATTCCCGTCGGAATTTTTCCAGGAGTTTTTTTTTCGCGCCCAGAGCTGCGCCTGATGGTACGTGACTCGAGTTGCAGGCTCGATTGCGGCGAAGAGACGTTAAAAAGTTGACCGATTTTTCCATCGCGATCGAATCCGTTTCTGGATTCCTGATAACCTTTTTGGAAAATTCATAATTCTCGAAAAATGAGTCGAGAAAAGTAAAGAGAAGGGAAAGAGTCCTTTTGAAAATCGAGGACCAGCTGCGCGAAAATGAAAAACTTTCGTACGAAAGAGGGTGCAATGGCGTGAAAAAAGCAGACGACAATTGAAGGACAAAATTGAAAAATTCCGTTGAAACTTTACACGTACGTACAGCGTATATTTTTTTTTCGTCCACACGTAAAATCTGGGTAAATTTCAAGCAGGATGGTCAAAAACGATATAAAAGTATTCGCGCGGCTGAAGCCGGAAGCGAGGGAAAAAAATATTGTGGTAGGTTTTCAAACGTGAGAATGATGAGGAAAGGCGATGAATTGGGAGGGATAATTCAACGTCAGGGAGGGTTCGTTTATAACCTAAGTACATGTTGATTACTTTCGTCAGAACTACCAGATACATCGTCGACCAAAAAAAAACGTCGAGGAAGATTATCTGGTTTTGACCGGTCATCAGAAATCCACTAACGAGTACATCAATAATCGACCGGAATCTTGGAACTTTGCGTGAGTCGATAAGTTAACCGAAATGACGTGAAAAATTAATCGATGCAACGGATCCCACAGAGAAGTGGTTGATTCCTCTTTTTCGTCCAGGTTTCACAAAATTTTCGACGTCGACGTCAAGCAGGATGATATTTTCGAAAAAGTTGCACGACCGATCGTACAGAGGTGTGGAATTGAAAAGAGATATTGAACGATCCCAATATCCAACCCCCAATTAATTCGTTCGTATGATTTAAAAAAATTTTCAGCGTTCTCAACGGATACAACGCGACGATATTCGCATACGGTCAGGTGCGAATTTGGTTAGAGGACAAAAAAAAAAAAAATAAATAAATAAAAAGAAAGAAAAAAATTATCACTTTAACGACGGACTCTCGATGCCCGAACTTTAATACCGCATCGATTTTTTTTTTTTTTTCTCCAACTTCTAGACCGGTAGTGGTAAAACATTCTCGATAACGGGTGATACGGAACTTTACGACGAGCGAGGCGTTTTGCCGAGAACGATTCAGTACCTTTTCCAGACCATTAAAAAGGTTATCATACAATTAGAAATTTAATGATATGTGGCGCGCAAGGATCCGACTTTCTAAGCAAAAATCTTCTTCTTCTTCTTTTTTTTTTTTTTTTTCAACTCCAATTTATAGAATCCAGAGAACTTGTACTCCGTAGAAATTGCCTATCTTGAGATATACAACGAAAACGGCTACGATCTATTAGATCCGAAACACGAGGTCGTCACGAAACTGGAAGACCTACCGTGAGTATCACCCGCGTTTACTTTATCCAATTATAATCGGCCGCTTAGCTTGAGGCGAACGCGCTGTATTCGCACCTGTCGCAAAATTTAGGCCAATATAGAAACAAAAATTCAGCACCGATGGAAATCGGATCGATCGAAAAACATCTGCATTTCTTATCGCGAAATCGAGCGATTCTATTTCCGTTCAATTTGCACGCCGATTCCACCGCTTTTAGTCGTATATTTGTTAATCAGGCTCGACCAATTTTTACCGAATGGCCTGTCCCCTATTTTTTTTCTCTTCTCCTTCGTTGAAAAACTTTGAAGTAAAAAATCAAAAGTGCGTCCACGGCGAGGTTTCTCGTGCAGCTGTACATCGGTCGTCGTAGAGAGAATGGAGCAAAAAAAAAAAAAACAACGAAAGAAAAGTGAAAAATAAGAAATAATGAAACTTTAAAACAGGAATCGCATTCCTAGTCTCGTTACGGTTTGGTCTCTGGAGACTATAAAATGCCCGGAGTTGCAGCGGCAACTGTAAAGACGCAACTGGTTGAGATTGCTTATATAAGGAAAAGCAAACCGTCTGTTCGCCACAGTGGCAGCAGTCTCTGACTTCTTGTTTCGCGATTATTTTGATTTTTTTTCTTTTTTTCTTTTCTCTTTCTTTTTTCATTTATCTCATACTCATTTAGCAAGTTTTTTTGCCGCCGATCAATGAAAACACGTATGTCCGTGCTGTTTCAGTCGCGTAACCATTCAGGAGGACGAAACCGGTAGACTTCATTTGAAAAATCTTTGCTTTCGGTGTGTCGAGAACGAAAAGGAAGCGCTGGATTTGCTGTTTCTGGGTGACACCAACAGGTTGTTATAATTGTACCGATTTTTTGAACAATAATTTCTGAAAATTTCAATCCAACCAGCCTCACGGAGTAACCGATTGTTTTCACATCGATCGAGCGACGAAATTCTCCGAGGCAACATTTTCCAGATTGACCCGTTAATTTTCAAATACGACGAATTGTTATCTTTATCCCCAGAGCGATATCCGAGACGCCGATGAACCCGCAATCGTCCCGATCACATTGTATATTTACGATCGCCGTATCCGTCAAACAATCCGGAGCTCAGCACCTCAGCAAAGCGAAAATGCATCTGGTCGATCTCGCCGGGTAATTGAATTGATTTTTTCCTTTAAAAGAATTGCGCCCGATCGACGGCAGTATTTCGAGGTGTTAGATCGTTGAAATTCTTATCGCAGATCAGAACGAGTCTACAAATGCTGTATTTCCGGCAGCATTTTGACCGAGGCGAAGCATATAAACTTGAGCTTACACTACCTGGAACAGGTGATCGTCTGTCTTGGTCAGCAGAATGTGAACCACATACCTTACAGGTAATGGAAATCGTCGGGGAATAAGTTATGTAACGATCATCGCGAGGCGTAGAAGGCGCGCGATTCAATCTGACGCGATAACTACACCTTCGTAGTAAATGTACCTAAATCCCTAAATGCTTTCAGAAATTCCCTACTAACGGCTATCCTGAGGGATAGTCTTGGCGGCAACTGCCTCACCACTATGCTAGCCACGTTGAGCCTGAATACGTCGAATTTAGAGGTGATATATTACGCTCGCCGGTTATACGTATGTGTACTTTCAAAACGTTATTTATATGTACTTGAGTTGGCTTTTTACGCTAATTGTGAACTTGTACGGTACGGTACGACTTTATTTTCCTCTATTTTTTATTTTTTTTATTTTTTTATTTTTTTTTTTTTCTCTTCCACTTTTTACGCTTTTTATGTCCACAGGAAACTATCTCAACGTGTAGATTCTCCCAGAGAGTCGCGCTTATTAAAAACGACGTAAATCTTGTACTCGAAAGGAACCCGGAAGACGAGAATAAATTTTTAAAAATTGAAGTTCAAAGACTCAAGAACCAGATTGCCCAGCTGACAAAACGGCCGGTAAAAAATCTGGCGAACGAATATTTTGAGTCTAATCTGTGTGACGGTTTGTTTGTTGTTTTTTTTGTTTACTTTTTTTCTCAACCAGATAAGCGAGGAACTCACGCAGGTGGAAAAGCAGGATTTGGATCTACAGGTCCTGAATTTTGTGAAATCGGGAGAACCGATTGAATTGGTTAGCGGTGATGATAGAAAAATGAAATATTGTCTGGAAATCTTACAAGATAAATTCAAAACTCGAAACGGTGAAGAGCATAACTTTTCCCGAGATATTAAGGACTTGAATTATTATCGAAATCTGATCGTTCAACGAGACAAAGAAATTTGTATCCTTTATCGTTGTTTTTTCAAATACGACACCGCAGCGTGTTCGTTAAATTTACGAACGGGTCCTTAATTATAATTGAAATATACCAAAGCCGTTCTTATCGACATGCTGAAAGTAGCCAGAAAAAATTCCTCCGAGAAGTCAAAAAACGTACAAGAAAACGGGGAGTCTCTTTCGTCCGAAAACTCCGGCGATCGGGATAAGGATAAAATCAGCCCAAGGATATTGGTGATAGCGAAACGGATGCGTCTCAGAGAAATAATAACGAAGGCTAGGTCGATCGCGGATTTGATAAGGAAGGGCAAGGCCTCGATCGGTGAGAACAAAGCCAATAAACTCGCGAGGGATAACGAGGGTGGCAAAAATCTTTCAAAGATTTATTTCAGAAGAAAAGATTTTCTATTCTCTGTTCCACCAGCTCTCGATCTTGTCGCGACATTTTGAAGCAAGAGACACGCTACCCGCGGTTCGCGTTTGGTTGCAGGCGATCTGAGAACGCGGATCGGCGAGGGAGCGCCCCTACCGACCGGAGCCGCCGATATTCGATTGCTGCGCGAAAATTTACGCGACGAACAATCGAGATTAGCCAATAATCTAGCTCTGCTCAAGATTCTTAAATCAGAAGCTACCGAGTTGAAAAGCGAACTGTCGAGGGAGGGATCGAGCGATCTTCCGGACGACGGTACCGAGGGCCTCGAAACTGCTCGGAATCTAGCGGCGAACGTACCACCAAATGCCGAAGTTGGATTCGCGAATACGGCGGACAAAAATTGTAATCCGCAGTTGTCGGAATGGAATCAACCGGCTCTTGGGAAGGATATCGATCCCGAAACTCGTCGCATAAATTCCGGCGATTCGCGAACGGTGGATAATTTCACGGGCGAGATCATCGCCGTATCCGAAACTCCTCTCGGTGGAGAAAGTAGCGAATCTAGCTCGGGGGCCTCGACGCTCGACGCGAAAAACGCGCGCCCGACGAACGGCGGCGAAATAAATGTCGAAAAAGAATCGGACGATCTTACAGGCGATCGGCCGAGAGAGTCGACACCGGTCGTTCCCGGTGATAATGAACGATCGAAGAAAATCGGGGGGAGCCAAACTGCGCTTGACGAGGACGATGAGTTCATGAAATCCTTACCGCTCACGGGCGATCCGGAAATAGACGAAGAAATCATCGCCTTTTACCGGGCAAAGAGGTCCGGCGGAACTTATTGAACATTGCTCCTTTTTATTCATTTATTCATTTGATTTATTCTTATTTTTTGTTTTTTTTTTTGTTCAAGTTTTTACAATCAATGATTTTACGTCCGACTTACGAGTGATACGACGTTATTGTTACAATGTGACTATGATAAATCTGTTGTAACGAGTTTATGATTATTCGCTTTCATATTTCAAACACTTTGCACGGGTATAACGATATCGATAACAATAATAACATTTACACAGATATGTAAACCGGTGTAACAGAGATACACGGTTTTGATTAGAATTACAAAATATATTAGATTATATTATAAATAAATAGTTAACGGATACATTACAAGATGGCCGAAGGCGTTCGTGTTCGGCTTCAATTTTCACAAATTAAATGATCTACGTCCAATTTTTCACCGTACATTTTCGCCTCCAAGATATTCAGTGTGTTCCGATGGATCGCGCCGACGAAATTTGTCTTCATCAATCCATAGCGTTTCTTTATTTTGAAACCGAAGGTCTTATCGATTGGCATTTTTATGCTTTCTCTGTAGACGAAACCCTCGATACCTGCGTGCCAGAGGTACATTTAATGAAAGTTATCCGGATTACCTATTTTGAAAATAATCAGCTTCGGTTGCTCACCCTTGTATTCGAAAATTTCCAAACTTCGGCCATTCTTAACAAACGTTACGAACGTTTCGATAAAACCGTAGAAATTTAGAACGTAAAACGAGTTAGGATTGTGAGTCGGTATAGACTGGCGGATCTTCCTGTCCCTCAATCCATCGAGTATCTGAAGTCAATGGGAACGAAACGGATAAGGTGATACAAAAAATTCCATCACTGAACGACTTGTACTCACGAACGCGTTATCCTCGCTGACTTCTCGGTCGTAATACAAAAACATTTCCTTCCTAAATATTCCAGCGCGAAAACCGAAAATCACGCCGTTTCCAAACCTATTGATCGAAGTGGTGTGATTCAGATATCGAGGATCGATTTCGTGGACGTAATTGCCGTCGTGGATCAATATACTCTCGGTGTCGGGAATGAAGCGCATAAGTTTGTTCGTCTTGAAATACGTGTTCAAGCTTTCGCGAGCTCCGATCGACCACTTTTCCAATTTATCCTCCGCAGAAATAACGAGGAACGTGTGATCGTCGATTTTTTTCGCGTCGACGACGTTACCGAGATCCAGAATAGGCTGAAAAAATGAATCGATTCGGGACTACGATCGGCATGAGGACGATCGTTGCGGTGTTGGCCTTCCGTTCTACTTACGGTCAGCGTCGTTCCCTCGAATTTCCACAAATTTCCGATACTCCTGCCGCAATTTCCGCTTCCCATGGTAAGAAGGTAAACCCGTTCCATGTACTTCAACGTGATCCATTTTTCAACCTCGTCAAAATTTTGTACACTCGAAAGTAGGATCATCCCAGATCCGTTGTAATTGAAGATGTTCAAATAGCACTGATCCAAATTGATCAGCAAAAATTCATCGTTTTCCGTTTCCACGTGACGAGCACTTTTGATGGGTAAGTCGAATTCGAGCCCTTGGAAGTACTCGAAAAATTTAAATCTGTACACCTGATTCTTAGCAAAAGCTTGCAAGGGTCTCAAATCCTGGCAAGTGCTTTCCAGATCCATCTGTCGTAGAAAGAAGATGAACATTGTGCATGAATATTTTTCAAACTCGCGTCGAGCTCGAATAGAAAATACCTTGAGATTGGTCACAATGGAATTCATCATGAAATTCCTCTTTTCCAATTCGTCTGCCAATCTTTGAACGTTGATATCGTTGAGAAACGCACCACCGCCGACGTCTTTTTCGAAAGTAACGTTTCCCTGAATTATCCAGTCACCCGATACCGATTGTTTCTGCGGAAATTCTCTGTAAACTGCCTCGCTTTCCCAGGTGACGAGATCGACGCCGTTAACGGTTCCGAACAGCCGAAGATTTTCCGACAATTTCAAAGTTCTCGTAAATCGGAGATTACCTTAAACGTCGGATTGATTGAAAACTTGAAATAAAAATGGAGACGAGTAATAAGATTGAAGAAAAAAAAACAAAAAAACGAAGCGTCGAGTTTTACCCGTCAAAACTTCGCTGTCCAACGGAATCATCCGCGAACTGTCGACGTCATTCAATGACCTTGGATTGAAATCACTCTCAATTCTGACCGTCCCGTGAAATATCAAATTGCCGGTAATCGTTTGGTTGGTAGAGAGCTGGCCAAAATTGAATAAAAAATAATCAATCCTGCCGATCCGGTGTGAATGAGAAAAAAAAAAAAGAAACTATCTACCCGTCTCCAAAAGGAAGTTGACTTACCGTGAAAGTGTTGTCAAATATTTGGTCTAGTCTGTGTCCATTTACGGTCCCCGTTAGATTCAGGACATGGATTGCCACGTTGACGAATGTCAGCGGCTTGGAAATTGTACCATCTTCTTTCAACGATATCACGTCCCTCAAATCGACGTCGTTCAAGTAATCAACCCTGATATCGGACTCGAATATCGCGTTCGCGAATGTCAAGGTTCCTGAAAAAATTTCGCTGATCGTAGAGTACCGCGGAAGAGGCGACCTGCAGTGAAATCGTGGCTAACTTACCTTCGACGTAGGAACTCCGGTTCAAAAATATCGCAGTGGATTTCAACTCCTCGATATTAACTTGCGCCACACTTCTAGCGTACAATTTGTCGAGGACCGTCAAATCTCCTGCTAGCGTTAAATCGTCCTTAAAGACAACCATGCAATCGATGAAGATGTCGTTATCGACGCGGACGGCTTTTTGATTGAAGTCGGTCAGATCGACGGAGTTGTACTCGTTGACGATGGTCAGGTTTTCCTTGAAGGTGACGGAATTTCGGAAGACCTTCGATCCGGAAATGTATATATCGTCGTTGCGGAAGACGACGTCGGCCAAGAAACCGGAGAAATCGACGCCTTGGACGGAGCCGGTGATCGTCAAATTTTTTATCCTTACTTTTTCGGGAATCTCGAAGTCTCCTCGCAGCTCGATAAGTTCACCGTCCGTTATCCAAAATCGTTCCCTCAGCTCCGAGTAAACGACGTCGTTTATTTTCCCATCGGCAACGAAAGAATTCGTCACGGTAACGTCTCCTCTTACGATCACCGGCCCACTCAAAGTCTGATGATAACCCGAATGAAGGATATTCGCTACCGGATTCCCGTTCACGAATCCCACTCTCAGAACCCGGCAGTTTAAATTGTTGAAATATTTTTCTCCGGCCACAACGATGCGGTCCTCCGTTCTGAGTACGGAGTCCGAAACGTAGCGGGTGAAATTCAACCCGTTCACCGAGCCGTGGACTATCAAATTTTTCACGTAAAGTCCGTCGTCTACGACGATGTTTCTCAGATCGCTGCGCGCGAACAGTATGTCGGACAGCGATATCCCGTTGATTTTATTCGTCAGGACTTTGCCAGTGACGACGAAAGTGTCGATCGTCATTCTTCCGTTCCATATACGATCGAATAAGTCCTCGAAATCGGCTCTGAATTTTTCGAGGTCGTTCAACGAGATGCCGTTGATGTACTCCGTTTTCAATACTCGAGATTTCAGTTTTTTCACCGTGTAATTGCCCCACAGAACTTGAGGACGTGATATCGAAACTCGGCGATCATCGAAGTCGGAAAAGAGCACGCCGTTGACGTGGTCCGGGTTCACCGTTCCCGCGTACACGACCTTAGCTTCCAAATTTTCATAACTCACGAATTTCAGAACATTCGAATACCTCGCGTTGAATTCCGAGAGCGTCAAGTAGTCGTTCAACGTGTCGAATCTGATGCTCTCCAACAGGGGCGGCACCCCGAAGACCAATTTTTTCATCGAACACTCGGCGTACTCGCCATCGGTGAGCATTTGGCCGAAGTAATTTTCCAAATCTCTGTACTGTTTGTAGCTTATTTCGCCGAAGGTGACCGGCGTCGATATTTTCTCGAGATCTGAAATATTTATTTTTTTTCGGCCAATCAAAGTTGTCACCGTTCGATTTTCGCGCCTCTTATTTTCACGGGTTGGAAAGATCGAAGGAGGGATATACTTACGAGGAAATATTTGTTCGCCGTCCAAGGTGGCGATTTCGTCGATCGGATGTCCGTTGAATTTTTTTGACATAACGATTACATGCCTGTCGATCGCGACGTTACCCAGAAAAGTTTTATGCCCGGTAATCACGGCCGTTTTATCGCTTTTCAGAACTATGGCGTCGAAATCGGCCTTCGTTTTACCGTTCAATGAATTTTCGACGAATAATTTGCCATTCACGTACAAATTGTCGAACATCGTATCCTCTGTAATTGTATTGGTATCGCTTAGCGTCAATCGTTTTTTTTCAGGTTCTTCTTTTATTCCGATTATACGTCCGTCGATCTGAAGAAAAAAAAGGTATTTTAAAAAATTTCGTTACGGTTGGTAAAGAAAAACAAAAATCATCGAAAAACTCCCAACGTTTATACCCGCAAATTTTCCTCCACTCTGAGATTTTCGAAAGTTATTTTGTTCGTCAAATTTTGTTCGCTGTTCAAAGTTACGAAATCTTCGAAAGGTATCCCATTTATTCTCCTGATCCCCTTCAAGTTCGTAACTTTGAGATCGGCGAAGGTTTTCATTCCAGTGATTTCCGCCCGACTTTTACCGTTTTGTTGCACGTAATCATCCGGATATTTGAGCCCGTTCAACATCGGGGTGTAAATCGAATCGGCGATGATTTCCTGCCGAAAAAGTTATCCGCATAGAATGATAAATTTTTTTTTCTCCAAAAACTACAGTCACCCGATTTTACGTACTCCGCGAACTACCGTAGTGCCAGGAATTTCTTTCGGGCTATTTTTCCAAACGATCACCTCCGTCAAATCCTTCCAGTCGAATCCGTTGATGCTCGTAAAGTGCAAGCTTCCGTTTACCACCAAATGATTCAAGTTCTCAAAGTCCGGGTATTCGTAATTCACGTTTTCGGTATTGAACACTATTTCCTCCTTAGGAACCCCGTTAATTTTAACGACGTTAACGCGATCCGCTTCGACCGAAGGGAATGACTTGAGGCCCTTTACGAGGGCCGTTTCGTCGCGTTTGACAAAATCATTTGATATATCCGCCACGGAGAAACCATTCAACGAATCCAACGTCAAGTTATTCACGTAGAGGGTTCCGAGCACTTCTATACCACCGTCCAATAGGATACCATTTTTCAAATGAACCTCTTCCGAATCGACGCGCAAGGCGTTCCTCAAAATCAGTCTTATCGTTGCGATTTTATCGTCAAATTTTTCCAACTCTTCCTCAAGTACGGTCAAGTTTGCCAACTGATCAGCGGTGGTGAATAATTTAGAACCCACCGTGACCGAATTCACCGAAACTTCGGGTCGTATTTTTGCACTTTTTGCTACAACATCGGAGATGTTCCAGGT